>NW_023425504.1:5362680-6562680 GCF_014108245.1 Pipistrellus kuhlii | reverse complement strand
TGCAGGCCTTGCAAGAAGGCCCCCACATGTTGGGGGATCTCCAGGCCATATCTGATGGTCTGGCCTGGCGCTAGCATTAATAACCCTCCCTCTGGGGCAGTGCACTGTTCCCAGTAACAGGTTCTGCAAGACCAGTATCTGGGAAGGAGAGAGGGACTTAATTATATGTTATCAAGAATGTACACTGAGTTTGCTGGCTTGGAATCAGGTCACTAGCCCTGAATAAGCCCTTTTAGCCTTCTCACTACCACTACCACTACCCTCTGATGAATATAGAGATTTCTGTAATTATTTGAAAATAAAGATTTATTTGCTATTGTTTTTTGTTGACTTGGAATTGACTCTTCGTGACTTTCTAGACTAAAAATACACAGACCTTGTTTCCAAATCTAGGGGAATATCTGCTTTTATAATTATTACCTGAAGTATCTATTCTGATTCATACTGCAAACAGTCATAATATTTGTTAGACAAAACATAAATACAACTGGATAAAAATAGAGACTCTGAATCACATTCTTATCACCCATCTAAACTAAACCATATAAGAGCATAAAGAAGAATATTTGTATTCCCATGCCATTACCAACTCAGCTGGGCCATGAGACCTAACTTTCTATGCTTCTTATTTATTCCTCTTTTTTACCTATTAAAATTCTAACTTTTAAAAAATCCTCACTGGATGATATGTTTTTATTGATTTTAGTAAGAGAGAAAAGAGAGAAGGCTGGGAGAGAGAGAAACATTGATGTGAGAAACATTGATTGGCCACCTCCTTTATATGCCATGACCTGGAATGAAACTTGCCCAAATGTAGGTATGTGAACTTACTGGGAATCAAACCTGCAACCGTATGAGTCAATGCTCCAACCAACTGAGCCACCCAGCCAGGGAAAAATTCTAACTAACTTTTACAGTTATACTTAAACTAGAGGCCCAGTGAACATATTCATGCACCAGTGGGGTCCCTCAGCCTGGCCTGTGGGATCAGGCCAAAACTGGCTCCCTAACATCCCCCAAGGGGTCCCAGATTGCAAGAGGGCTCAGGCAAGGCCAATGGACCCCACTGGTGCATGGTCAGGGCTGGGGAAGGGATGTGGGAGATTGGCCAGCCAGGGAGGGACTGCAGGAGGGCTCCAGGGCATGTCCGGCCTATCTCACTCAGTCCTAATCAGCTGGACCCCAGCAACAAGCTAACCCACTGCTTGGAGCATCTGCCCCCTGGTGGTCAGTGCATGTTATAGCAAGCAATTGAGAAGCCTTACATATCATTAACATATTAGGCTTTGATTGGTTGAACGGATCAGACACTTAGCATATTAGGCTTTTATTGTACAATATATGACTAATACTTATTAACAAACTCTGCTCCCCACTCCCAACAAGGAAAGGGATCTCAGGTTCACAAAGCTGAAGGATTACCTAACTCAGAGGTTGTCAACCTTGGTAAAATGTAGATACACTCAAGGGAGTTTATAGAAAATACCAAACTCTGGATCTTAAAATGAGATCAATTAAATCGGAATCTCTTCATCTCAGATATAGCCTACACATCAGGATGTTTCAAAGTATGCCAGCTAATTATAATGTGTGACAAAAGTTGATATCCATTGCCTTAAAAGTTCAATGTGGCTGGTGAATGGAAGTTCAGAGTTAAGGATGGTGGCAAGGAGAGACTGGAAATGTTGGCAAGGCTCAGTTATGCAATCTTATCTTATAATCAACATTAAGGAGTTTGGTCTCTGTCCTGGAGAACATGAGAGCCAAAAAGGGATTTTAACTGGAAAGCAACATGATCAATTTGGTGTTCAAGGAATTCAAGTTCTTTCATTTCTCTGACTTTTATTTTATTTATTTATTTATTTATTTATTTATTTATTAATCATCTGTGAGTGCAGTCGATGACTTCCAATGACCATCCTCATCTAACAGCAAATTATTTGCAGGGTCATCATTCCTAACCTAGAAGTGCTAGAACTGACGCCTCTCATAAACAGGCTCTGCATATTTCTGTAAATACAAGACTATACAGAACATAGTAATTCTTTGAGAAGACAGTTCCTTCTAAGGCAGGGGTGGGGTACCTTTTTTCCCCCAAGGGCCATTTGGATATTTATAGCATCACTCCCTGGCCATACAAAATTATCAACTTAAAATTAGCCTGATATATTTGTTCAAAAATTTAATTAACTCACACCCTATGCTTTGGCAGATTCAGACCAAATGATTTATTGGGCCTTATACATCCCATGGGCTGGACATTCCCCACCCCTGTTCTAAGGGATTTTTAGAGGGGATGACTGATAACAACCAGCTTCTGTATCACTAAGCAAACTTATCTTGATGTAATGGAGGGCCTGTTAGTTAGCAAACAAACCCTTTGCAGGCCAAAGCATACAGAAAAGTCTTTCTTTGCTCTGGAAACAGACTGGCAAGAGTAGGAAACTAAGCCCCAACTCTTTCCTGCTTTTATAATTATGGGTCAAGAGTACAACCCAGTTATTTATTGAATTGTATTGAACACAGGTTATTAAAATGTACTTTAAATAATTCTAAGTAGATAGGCCTTTATTTTCTGACTCTAGTTCTTGGCTATTTCATGGGTAAGTGAGGCTCCTAGAGAGGTGACTTCTGGATGTGGCATTCTATATACATGCACTATATTTCACAAATATAGTCAGCAATTCATTATTATAATTTTTTGAAGGGCTAGTGAAACATTACCTGCTAAAATAGTGAAAATTGAATCTGAGTATGTTGTTTTCAGTGTCATTTCAGTCACTTTTCTTAATAGTAATATTGTCCATCATTTGCATTGAGTTGGGAAAATAGTCTGCTTAGTATGTATTAGTGTATTGGTGGTGCTTGTAAGTGGCTGCTTGGGCATGGGCAGACTTCCTTGTGATGCACGGTAGGATGTGTATGTGTGTGTGTGTGTGTGCATGTGAATCCAAATTCAAAATATGCTACAGAGATCCATGCTTTGTGCATTTAAGTACTGGAGTCCCATGTCCTCTGTTTCCAGCCAATGCCAGCTTATTTTTCCCTTTCTGATTCATAGAAAAACAGCACATCTGTTTGAAATTATGTCTAGTTTTCATTGTCATCTGGAAGAAAAAGCTTCTGCTAATGAAAGTGGTGAATTAATATGGAGTGCTTGGGACTAAATATGATGGATACTCTCAATAAACACCTGCACCATTAAAGGCAATTTTCTGAGACCAAATGCTGTTTTGGGGAAGATATAAGCTACTGTAATTGAAGTCTTAGGCAAACATGACCCTTTATGCCTTTCCTTGCACAGAAATCATCACATGTTATGTTGAGGTAAGCACAAAATTTCAATTACATTTTGGGATCTGAAAATAACAATGTCCTAGTTTTCACCCATTTAATTCTCTGGCTATATAAGCTGTTTATTCGTTCCTTTTATGGGCAAGAAAGAATTAGGGATTAAATGGGGGGGGGGGGAGAAGCCACCAAAAACAAGAAATCTTAATCCATGTAATTACTCTAATTGGCTAATGAAAGTCTTTTCTCAATAGCAGACAATTCTTTGTAGTTTACGGACATGTGTTTACATTTTGAAAGGATTAAATAAGAGGGGTTCACTTTTCTTTCTCTTGATACATGGATGAGTAGAAAGCATACAGGCTGCAAATTTTTTGCAAACAGATGCAGCCCTTGAATTTTCCTCTAAACAACTTTCCTTAAGTTTCTACTCCACTCCTTTGTTGAAATGATGCCTAATTAAGTATTCATTGATGGCACCATCACTAAAAAACACCATAAATCAAATTGGGCTCTACATACCATTCATCTGCTAGGAAGCAGCAGTGTGAGCTGGCACTTGTTTCCAGCTGTTTTCTTGTCATTAGCTTTTAATTTCAACAACTACCTCCTTGGGCTGCCCCTCTCTTTTCTCAGCTCCGGTATTTGTGCTGTTAGTATGATTGTCAGTTCTGTTCTGCTTGAAAGGTTTCAGTGTATGTTGCTATGGTTACAGGTGCCAGAATTGGAAAGAAATGAAGGGGGTATCAAGGGTTTGACGTAGCTGTGATGAAGGCTTAGTGCTGAAATGTTAGCTATTACTTTGGCAGATTCTATGTGATTTGACAATGAATCCATTTTAATAGAATATTTAAATGCATTATTGAATATATGTTACATCAAAATATAAATATGGATAACCAGATTTAAAGTAAATGAATATTTTAAACAGTTCTGAGTGTATATCCCATGGGACACTGGGGAACTAAATGAATACTGTTAGGGTAAGATGTAGTATCACCTAAGTAATATGGGCAGTTTTATTAGTTCTCTGTCTCCTTAGAATGCCTGTGAATTTTCTATTTTTTTTTCTCATTTGTTTTCTTCAGCAACAGAGTGGAGTTCTATAAATTTGGTAATAAGGATATGAGTGCTTTAGTTGTTAAAGTGAATGAGAAAACCGATTTTGGTCCTGAGTTTTTGCCAAAGCCCCTTTCTTGTTTGCTGGAGGGGACAGGCTTGGGGAATTGGCTGTCTCCCTCTTTCCAATGGGAGACATTCAGAAGTGTTGGTTATGATGCCACCCTTGACCTTGCTGTGATACTCTGGCTACCTTGCTGCTCAAGATGATCATCCTTTCTTAAAGCAATTAAGGAGGCTGCTGCTCCCTTTTGCCAATCTTTCACCCCTCCCCCATCTTTTGTTTCTTTATGGCCCTGCTTCCCTTCTCTTTGCTTTTGTGATCTCCAAGGCAGCATTCCCAGGTTCTCACAGAATTCACTCCATGGTTTTGCTTGTCCACTGTGTTTAGTATCTTCCTCCTTTCACTGAGTGTCTTGAAGGAATGAAGACATTTGTTTCTTTGTTTAAAGTAAACCTGATATAGATACACTTTGTGGTGATCTTTCAGCCTTGTTGCTCTCTACATTACAAAAGTCCTTGCATTTCCAGTTTTGATTTCTACACTATCATTAGCATAGAGCATAGTGGGGAACATGGACGGGACATGGGAGCACAACTGCCTGGATTCAAATCCCAACTCTGCCAAAAACTGGCTCTGTGACCTTGGGGATATTGTAACTTAACATTAATGGGTCTCACATTCCTCATCTGTAAATTAGAATTAATAATTTAAACTAGTACATAGAGTTTTTATTACATACTAGAGGCATAAAATTTGTGCATGGGGGGATGCCCTCAGCCCAAACTGTTCCCTCTCAAATCTGGGATCCCTCTCACAATCAATGACTGCTTGCTCCCAACTGCTCACCTGCCTGCTTGCCTGATTGCCCCTAACCACTCTGCTGCCAGCTGATTAATGCCTAACTGCTCCCCTGCCCTCCCCTGTGGCCCTGATCACCCCTAAATGCCCTCCCCTGCTGGCCTGGTCTTTCCCAACTGCCCTCCTCTGCTGGCCTTATCACCCCCAACTACCCTCCCTTTCAGACCTGGTCCATTTCAACTGCTCTCCCCTGCTGGCCTGATCACTCACAACTGCATTCCCTTGTCGGCCATCTTGTGGCGGCTATTTTGTGTCCACATGGGAGCAACCATCTTTGACAACATATGTCAGCCATCTTGTGTTGGAGTTATGGTCAATTTGCATGTTACCTCTTTATTATAGGAAGGATACATTATATACTAAGTGGCCAGATTATTATGATCTCTGAACATATAATAATCTGGTCACTCAGTTTTTATCCTATATAATAAAAGGTTAATATGCAAATTGTCCCCTCAACCAGGAGTTTGACCATCAGGCAGGCCAGCCAACTGCCCATGTCCCCTCTCCCTGGCCAGGCTGGCCAGTGGCCAAATTATTATTTGTTCAGAGATCATAATAATCTGGCCACTCAGTGTATTAATATGTATTCTATAGAGAATATGTAAGAGTGTGTGTGTGTAAAAGAGAGAGAGAGAGAGAGAGAGAGAGAGAGAGAGAGAGAGAGAGAGAGAGAGAGAGGAAGCCTCACTTAGAACTTTAGGCAGACACATATTAAGTGACATATAAATGTTTGTTTTTATTCAACAAATATTTATTTTCTTTCTGTGCCAAGCTTTATGCTTGGCCCTAAGCATAGAGCAGGGAACAAAATAGATGTGGTATTTGCTCTCATAGATTTTATGTCTAGTAAAGTAGGCAAGCAGTACAGAACTAATTATAAGAAAAGGTGATAAGATCTAACAATTCTTGCAACCCACACTTTTAAGAGCTGTCTAAACATGTCATCTCATGAAAAATACCTGTATAGCATGACAAGGAATTCTCTGCTCTCTGAAGTATTTTGGGTCTACCAAGACAGATCTGTGAAGAGGAATGGTAGTTGGCTTTTCAAGAATGCTCACACAGGATTCAAACTAGAGGAGCCATGTGACTAACAGCAATAAAAGTTTCACTTAAGCCAGAGTCTGGTCGGAACTTTCTCGCTTTTACAAACAACACAAAGGGTCTAATTCTCTCTAATAAGCAGAGCTACCAACAGCAGTCTGTACAATAACTTTTAGAAACCTGACCTTGTGACCTGGGGGTCATCCTGAAACCACTGCACCAACCCCCTCCTCCCACCACTTAATAAACATACAGCCTGATCCATTGTCGTCTGGAAGACAGGGCCCACAAAATAATTAACAATCCCCTCTCTTTTCTGCAATACTTACTCCAAACGTTGACCATTCAGAGGGTCTGGAAAGACTAAGCAAAGATGATGTTCTTACCAGGTGATTAGATGACAAAGAGTCCACAGCCAGTCTTCCGGAGCACTGTTAAATGCAGACCATGTCTCAGCATTCCTGGAAGCAGAGTAATTAAGAGCTGGCCCTTGTTAAAGAACTAACTTCTTCCCACCCTAAAGGCTTGTCTGGTTACAACAGGACTACTAAAAAGGGATTGCGACTTTGACTTGTTTTGAGTTTCTCTCTATTGAAAAATTTAAAGTTGTGGGTTGTGCTAATGCTCCTAGTTACAAAGGAATAGTTTAGCAGTCAATGTACCATTATGGTAACTTTTTATCTTAAAAAAAACCACACACAAACAACCTATTATGTAGGCTGGTGGATCTCTTTGCCTTTAATTTCTTGCACAATTTCGGAGCAGTAACTATAATTGGTGGGAGACAGGAAGAGCTAGTATTTAGAGATCTAAAAGGAAAAGCTTTGGCTTTCTTTGGTCCCTAGTACAAGACTGCAAAAAATTACACAGGCTGTGGCCAGGGTATAATGGAGAGACTGGATTGAGTTGGACTTGGGAATTGACTAAGAGTAGCAGATTGTATCTTAACAGACTAAGAAAACTGCAGGTCACGACCAACAAGATAGGAGATTATATATATATATATATATATATATATATATATATATATATATATATACACACACAAATTGTCCCCTCAACCAGGAGTTTGACCAGCAGGCAGGCCAGCCAACTGTTGAGTGAGAGGATACAGTGAAGAGTTGAAGCAAGAGATTAGAATCTGAGGATGTAAAGACAAGGAGGCAGTAAAAACAATGATTAAGAGCATGGCCTCAGAGACAGTCTATCTGGGTGGGTATAAATCCTAGTTTGCCACTTCCTTGCTGTATGACCTCAAATACTTACTTAACTGCTCTGTGTTTTTGGTTTTTCATTTTTAATATGGGGAGAATAATGCTACCTGCATGTTCCATTCGTTTTTTTGTTTAGTTTTAGATTTATTTCTTTTCCTACTCCTACCCATAGGATTGTTGGGAGAGCCAATAAAGTTTGTGCATATAAAACATTTGGAGTAGTGCAGGCACATAGTAAGTGTTCAAGACACCATATTTAAAAATAAGTGTCTGGGGAAAAATATGACAGATGTCCAACATAAGAAAATGTGATTAAGAGATTAAAAATGAAAGCATATTGACAATGCTACTACCCCTAGGATTTTCTCTAAATGGCTCATTCAGCAGGTATCTCCACATCCTGTTTGGGTACCTTTCTGCTAGTAGTACACAGAGAAGAATCTGAAAGAGAGGAAGAGATAGTTGCCCAAAATACCCAGCTTCTATAAGTGACGACTTTTGCCTCTTACTATTTTGAGTATCACTGTCATTAGAAGAACATATAGGTGGTGTAGGCAGTCATCCAAAAACAGTTTTACCACAGCCAGGTGTGTACTGGTACTATGAACAAGTTATGAATCACATGTATTTACCAGTACATACCTGGCTGTGGTAAAGTGCTGAGCAAAGTACATTTTTTTCCAATCTGATAGAACAGGATTTAAATTTCTGCACTGCTACTTTCTGTCCATATTACCATGTAAAAGCCACAAATGCTAACTGCACCACAATGTCCTCATCTGTAAAATGAGTGATGGTAACACTTATTGGGTTGTTGTGGGGATTAAATAAAACATGTGCAAAGTAACTGACACATTGCCCAGCTTAGAATCATTGCTTAATAAATGCTAGTTTCTATCTCCTCCTTTATCCCAAATAAATTGCAGATGAAATTATGACCTCATGCTACTCAGTTTATTTAACTTGGGCTAAAATATCACTCATTCTCTTTAAATCTGCCATTGTTTTATTTCCTGTTGGCCACTTGTTTTATCTTGCTGGTTTATTTCTTAATCCAGGGCCAAGCTGTTTAGCACATCTATTTGGAACTTTGGCGAATGGAAGTCCTTTTCTGTCTAGGCACTGACTGAGTAGAATCTAAAGCATTAATGAAAGTGAACTTGGGCTCCTTCCAGACCAGTGTCACTGTTTAAAAAATCCAAGTGGAGTATGATAATAGAAATCTCAGACAACACTGGTCCTCAAAGTGAGAAGTGGGGTAGCAAAGTAGAGCAGGATAGTATGGTTTTGCTGGAGCAGGGCTTCAGACTGTGCCTGGATAAACTGAAGCAGGACCGACCATCCCTCCAGATAGGAGGGCTAACAAGAGCAGGCTTAATAGTCATGTCTCTAACCAACTGAATCCTTGGTCAGGATAAATCTCACTGCCTAGTAGGATTACAGTATACATTTATAGCTGAGATTGTTACATAGATTTATAGATTAGAAACACATGGCAGTGGATAGGACTTGGGCTTGAGGGTGTCTGAGCTTAGGGTCACAAGACTAATACTAGCCGAAACCGGTTTGGCTCAATGGATAGAGCATTGGTCTGCGGACTGAAAGGTCTCAGGTTCAATTCAGGTCAAGGGCATGTACCTTGGTTGCGGGCACATTCCCAGTAGGGGGTGTGCAGGAGGCAGCTGGTCGATGTTTCTCTCTTATCGACATTTCTAGCTCTCTATCCCTCTTCCTTCCTTTCTGTGGAAAATCAATAAAATATATTTTTTTTAAAAAGACTAATACTATGCTCCACTAGCTAGTGGGGCTGAGATATCTGTGTGCCTTCCAGGCCCAGGTGCTATGTGGATACTACCTTTGGCTGCAAATATTCTGGGGCGGGGGGGAAGGAAGGAGTCTAATAGATCTTCTGTACTGAACAATCATAGTTTCTGCCATTTTCACAGTGCTATTGTCTTATAAACTATCTTCTTTATGTAGACCTTGCTAGTGAGCCAGCCCAAAGCTAGCAGGTTTTATACCCTAACCTTTCTTCCCACCCAACATTATAGCTTATTGAACAGCATGTGGGAACTTGGCCAGAGGATAGCTATACATTAAACCAGCCATTAGCCTATGAGGTGGTAGAGCACAGACAGCTCTATCCTACAAAAGCAATATAGTCCAGTCAGGTTCTTGCGTTTGTAAGTATAAAGAAAAGTAAATAGCAGTGTAATTCAAAGGTCTAAAAGGCCCATGTAGAAGATTTGAGGACCCAGGAGCATGCTGAAGTCATAAGGAAATAGGGACTTTAAGGAGGCTATAACTATGCCATAGAAAACACAGAGGAAAGTGGAAGGAAGCTATATGGAAGTAAAAAAAGCTAGAAAGAATGCAAAGAAAGATCGTGTTATAGATGAGTAAGATTAATAATATGGCATTAAAGCCCTGGCCAGTGTGACTCAGTTAGTTGGGCATTGTCCTGTGCACCAAAAGGTTGCCAGTTAGATTCCCAGTCAGTGCACACTCATGGGTTGTGGACTGTATTCCCAGTAGGGGCATGCAGAAGACCGATGATCAATGTTTCACTCCCATAAAGATTCTTCTCTCTTAGACAAAAACTCCAGGACTTGCATTTTGGTTGTTCCAACTTTGGCTCTTAGACCCCACATGAATTTATAGCATGGAGGAATAACTGTTGGGCACTTGCCTTGCCAAATCTTGACTGATAAGCTTCTTTCTTGGGCTCCCCCAAAATGAAGTGATTCTTTTTATCATAGATGCCCATAATATTAAGGAATTCCAAGATCTCCTCAGAGGTGCAGTTGCCATTCAAGAAGATCACACCTAAGAGAGGCATCACAATCCCTTTTATAGGAAATCTCCAGCCACACTCAGACTCAAATTGCTAGTGTCATCTTGGTTGCCAACAAGGGGACAAAGGAGTAAAAGTTACTGTTGGGCTTGACTTCTTTCAACTCTAGGCCAAAGAACAAATCTATGAATTCAGACGCTCCCCTGAATATCTCAGGGAAGTCCTCCTTGTACCTTTTGTGGACTAGCTTCAGTGTATCCGCCTTTTTTAATGGGCTCCCTCTTTTCATACATATACAACAGGAACTACACCAACTCATCTTGCTAGTTATAAGATCTTGGCCAGAACTCCCCATGGAAGTTGAGGCCCAGAAAGAATTTTTACTTTTCTGAACATGGCCTTTGGCATTTATAGCATTTTTTTTCTAAATATATTGCAGAAACATCTGTAGTGACACTGGTGGTGTCGGAGCACTCATGGGCACCAAGAGGATACCAGCACTAGTGTAACTTAAGGAGCATTCCTCAAAAAAAGAGGAAGAACAAGTGGCCTCCTGAGCACTCTTGACTCTCAACTCTGTTATGACCACATCTCTTACAAACATGGAGCATACTCTTCTAACCATGAGGCATGATGGTTGTTGTTGAGGATTGCAGAGTAGGCCAGTAGACAGATGATTTGGGCACCTTGACTCCATGTTAGTTTTTAGAATCCTCCCTCAGTGGAATAGCTGCATTGCACACACCAGAAAAAGGTCCTTACTCCAAAGTAGAAGTCAGTGAGTCATATCCAACTGAGCTTTCCAGGGTGCCTGGGGATCAAGTCAACAACCTAGGCATGTGCCTTGACTGAGAATCAAACTGTGAACAGGTCCTGGTTCATAGGTTGATGCTCAACCACTGAACCACACTGGATGGGCATCCTCCTGATTTTTAACCACCATAGGTAGTTGTGGGAGCAGCTTGTTCTGCATCTTCACCCCTCCTACCATTCTCCATGTGCCATTATCCAAGAAAGGAGGGGTGTTATCCAAGGCATCCTTTCGGATAAACTTAACCATGTAGGTGTTTGGACATTTCAAGTAGTTGCCAGCAAAGAGACTGTTCTGAGCAGACATGACGGAGGGTAGGCATTAATATCAGACCTTATAATTAAAACATGTGGGTAATTTTATAGACACTGCTGGAGGAATTATGCTACACAAATATATGTAGTTGCAATTCACACAGTACTTTATTACTTACATAAATTCCTGCTGCTGTGGGTACAGGTTTAATAGGATCCCAAGATGTGGCTCTCTCGTGGCAGCAGTTGCAGGCGCCTTCTCTGGCTGGCAAGTGAGGTCAAGAACAGAGGTTTCGATTTCAGGGATAGCACCACCATCAGAGATCCCTGTGTATAGCACAGATTGATCCAGGGCTTAGCGGTTTGTATGCCTTCTGCATGGAGCACATGGAGCGGAGCAGAGTGGGGAGGAGGACTGCACCCAAACTGAGGGCCATCAGTGATGGCAAGCTTCCAGCAATCAAGCCACCAGCACAGCACAGGGATCAAAGCGATCAGCAAAGGCAAGGCGTCCAGCGATCAAGCAATGATCGAAGAGTTCTCTTTGGGGATCCGTTTTTATATCCTGTTTGTACCCACAGCAGTCCAGGTGTTTATCTTGTAATTATATCAGTGCTACAAGTGTTAATAATTACGTAGATGAACATATGCCTATCATAGCAAGTCACTCTAAGTCAGTAATCGAAGTTCAAATCCTTATCTATGGGATACACACATTTAGGGTAGTGGAATATGTGTCCTTAATATCACGCTTTAAGTTTCAGGAAAGTTAACTCGAACATTTTAAACCTTTTTAAACATACTACAACAGCCTTCTTCTTTATACCCTTATTTTTAGGACTTCTGTTCAGCTAGATTTCAGGTAGTTCTAAATGATGGTTGTTCTGTAGTTTAGTTGTAATTTTGATTCAGTGTGACAGGAAGTGAGTACTACATTTGCCTACTCTGTCATCTTGGAAGCTGAGAACATATTTACTGTATTTAATTTATGTACATATTTTGTGCCCTGCTTTCAGCCACAAAACACTTTGTGTTATAACAAAAACAGTTACACTGAACTAATATTATAATAAACATAAAAATATAAAGTGAAAATCTAGTCCAGCGAAGGAAAATCTCTCAAATATTCTCAGTTTGAGGGCTGTTTATAACTATGCCTTAGCCTTCACTTCTTTACAAAAATTCTAGAAATGAATGTTCAAGGTCTCCTCAGATCTTTTCTGAGCATGCATTCTGCCCTGGGCATGAATGTGGCTTGTTAAATTCCCAAGCATACACTTGGGAATGCCCTAGTTTCTCAAAGAAACTCTTCAGCTATTTCTCCCAGGCTTTAAGTGTCCCATTGTTTTCCTGGACTATAATATTTTGCCCCAGGCAGCAATGGGTTGTCCTTTGCTTTATAATGTTTTCAAGGATTGCTTATTGCTTTTCAGATCTGACTGAAATCCATGTAAGGCAAAATAAAGACAAGCACCTTTTGTCAGTATTTCAGGTAGCCCCCAGGCAGGTTGGAAACGAAAAACACAATTTTTTGAGATGAAGGTATATGTTCTTCTACCTCTGGAACTAGGGACTAAGGTCCCAAACAGTGAATATGGGCTGCTGTTTTCAAGACTGATGCTTAGCAAGAGAAAGAGGTGGATAAGAGGCAAGTAAGAATACCACAACACTTTCCTACTCTTTTAAAGTTCCCGTTTTCTTAATTCAGCATTCTCTTTGTTGCTACAAACTTTTGACTATTTACAGAGTTCTCATAAAGCTTGTTTTTTATTGTTTTTTTAATGTTTCTATGGAAGGATTAACCCTTGGAGCTACTAACTCTGCCATGTTCACTGACATCATTTAGATCTATGCTTTTATCTAAATTAAAAACAAAGCAAAACACAAAAACAAACAAAAATCTCAAGCCAGTCAGAGAAGCACAAATACCATATGATCTCACTCATATGTGAAATCTAATAGACAAAATAAACTGATGAACAAAATAGGAGCAGAGTCATGGATACACAGAACAGACTGACAGATCTCAGAGGGTAGGGTATGGGAGCTCTGGGGGAGATTAACCAATTAGACACAAACAATGATGTGGTAAAGGCCTGGGTTGGGACTGGGTGGTGGGAACAAAGGTGGGGGAATGGGATACATCTGTAATAGTGTCAACAATAAATAAAATAAAATATAATACAATAAAATAAAGGTATTCAAGACAAATATGGGGGGTATGGAACTATTAGTTCAGTGAAAAAAATCAGGTCTCTGTGGTAAAAGTCAACTTCCTAGTGGATATGAAAAAAATAAGCTAACTTAACATGTCTTTTGTAAGATCTTAATTTCTAATTGGATTTATACCATTGGAGCGGGAGGCATTACTGCATGGTAGTTAAGAGTATGGTCTTGAATAAAAAAATATGAGAATGAATATTGATTCTGCTTTTTATTTATAAGTTGTGTGATCTTGGGCAAGTTACGTTATCTTTAATTTTTATGAGTCTCAGTTTCCTTATTTGTAAAATGAGGACACTATTTCCTACCTCCCTGGATTGCAGGGGAGAGTGAGTTAATGAATCTGAAAATAGTATGACACATAAAATTGTACTTGGCATTCTCAATATTTTTTTCTGGATCTATTCTATACCTTTCTCTGCCCTGCATTGTGCCCTGGGAGGTAGACATTTATGGATTACATCAGTGGGTTCCATTGCCCTCTAGCTTCTTGTTGGGTTTGGCCAAAGAGAGTACCTAAAAAAAAAAAAAAAAAAAAAATCAGTGGCCTTAAGAGAGACTTTATAGTATTTGTTTTTCAGTTCTCTCTCTGCTGGGGTATAGTTGACAATGAATATGTTAATCTATCTAAGGCCACAGTTTCTGTCAGGCAGACCCCCCCTTTTTTTTTGGCTCTTCCCACCTCTGGGTGCTTTGCCTTCCCTGGATCATATCCCTAAAGCTTTGGATTAAATTACTCCTCTTGAATGTGTCATCTATATTCCTGCTAAAGTCCTGTCTGTTACATAGGTGCTGAATGAATTATAATTTTGGTATACTTTTCAAAGCAAAAAAGATAATATAGCCACTGTCCTATCTTATCAGGGTCAAACTGATAAGATAGGCTGCTATCACCAAAGTGGAAATAAAAGTTAAGTTCTCACATGGACCAGGGGTTAGGTTGTCTAGGAAATAAGAGCAGACACAGTTCATCATGCTAAGTACCAAGAGAAATATACACATGAGCAGGACAAGTTGCAGTTCAAACCCATGATTAGTCTATGTCTTCAAAGTCAACTTAAGTAAAAATGAAGATAAATATAATATAGTGACTATGACCATGGAATCTTAGCTCTACCACTGAACAACTGTGTGATTTTTGATAAGTTACATAACTTCTCAGTGCCTGGATTTCCTCACCTATAAAATGGGGGATAATAATAGTATCATCATCATCATCATCATCATAGGATTGAAGAATTCAATAAGTTAATGCATGTAAAGTGCTAGAAGAAATCTTTACACCCAATTAATAATTTGTAAATGTTAAGTGAAATAACTGAAATTTGTGTGGTCTTGGATTATTTTGGGAAAGGTTCCCCTTGGCCCAGGCTTCATATTTCATGGTAATGTACATGATATATCAGGCCTCCAGAAGTTCTTGCAAATTACTGTGTCCACCAAAAGAGATTTCATGGCACAGAGTACTTGACTGCAAGTGTTTCCAGCAAGAATGCAAAAATGACATGATACCACTTTTTGGTGCACTCTGGAAAGAGCAGAGGTTAAGTGAAGCACCTCTGGGCTTCAGAGAAGAGTATTTCCTGAAGCTGCTGGATAAAATATACACTCTACCTGTTGT
Source organism: Pipistrellus kuhlii (assembly GCF_014108245.1). NCBI lineage: Eukaryota > Metazoa > Chordata > Mammalia > Chiroptera > Vespertilionidae > Pipistrellus > Pipistrellus kuhlii. Next base: position 6,547,444 of record NW_023425504.1, on the reverse strand, counting down.
CCCAAGGTCCTTTATATGCCATATAAAGTAGATAGAATAAACGTCATTATTTTATAAGCAACTTTATTTTATAAGCAACTTTACTTTATAAGCAAGAAAACTGAGGCCTACAGTGACACATGTAGGAAACAGAGGAGCTAGGAATCTGAACTAGCTTTGTCTTAGTCTAATTTTCTTTGAATTACATGATACTTCTTACATCTCTGATTTAGTTTCCATGATATATAATAGCTTTCTGTGTATATATAAATCAAAGGCTAAGAAAAGTACTAGCAAAACCTATACCAAAGGGAAAGAGTGTGGTGAACCAAAAGCCCTTCTCTGACTACATAGATGGATTTCAAATGCAGAAAGACCAAACAGATTCCCAAAATAAGAAGTAATTTCACTATAGTTGGAAACAACTGGAAATGAAACTGATGAGTATGAGAGAATTACACTTTTTCTCTGAAAAATACTCAAAAGTCATTGTGATCTCACTATACTTGGACAAAATCACACTCTTTATACCAATAATACTTTGACACATTGGCTAATTTTCTGTTTGGAAAATGAAACCCAAGAACCTGATGTTTGGATGATCTTGTATTTCTTAAGTGTGGCATATTTAAAATAGTGGAGCAATCCACTGCAAGATGGCTTGCAGGTAGTGTTCAAACATGGCAAAGTCTATAAATAGGAAGGAGACCCTGTCGGATTCTAGGCCTCCCTTTACTCTCATATGAGAACCTAGATGGATTGGTGATCTGGAGAACTTATTGAAAGCATTGCTAAGTATAGTCAACAAGTCCCCATGTATGCATGGCTTAGCATCACCATAACATCCTAGAGTACTTTATCACTATCACTTCGTAATTGCTATAAGAGTACAATTTCCCTGTCACAGGAACTACTCTTGTTTTCTGTATTTCAGTGATGTACTCATTCATTCATTCATTCATTCATTCAATAAATATGGATTAAGCCCTCAATATATACCATGCACTTTGGGGATCTAATAGTAAGCAAAAACACATTCAGAGTCTTCTACGGAATGTATGTACTAGAAAGGGAAAGGCATTTGACACCCATTGATTGCTGATGTCTGTGCTCATTTGAAAGCCCAGGCCTTTGCCCCATCTTAAAACAGAAGCTCACCTAGGCTGGTTTGGCTCAGTGGAAAGTGTTGGCCTGTGGATTGAAGGGTCCCAGGTTCAATTCTGCTCAATAACACATGCCTGCGTTGTGCGATTGACCCCCAGTAGGGGGCGTGCAGGAGGTAGCTGATCAATGATTCTCTCATCATTGATGTTTCTATCTCTCTTTTCTTCCTGTCTGAAATCAATAAAAATATATATATATTTTTTAAAAAGACAAAAGAAGAGCTCTCTGATTCTGATTTCTTTTATGTGATGTAAATAAAACTAATATTTACTAACAATCTCCTTTGTACCAGGAATTAGGACTTTCTCACCAAGGCTTAATCTCACCTAATTCTCACAGTAAATCTACTAGGATGTATTACTTATCCCCGTTCATATGGAAATGGAGAATCAGAGAGGTCTAGCAACTTGCCCAATGTCAGGTAGCAAGAAAGCAGCAGGAATGGAGTTTATTCCTTGATTTTGTTCCAGGGCTAATAATCCTCCTATTAAAAAACTAGAGGCCTGGTGCACAAAATTTGTGCACTCAGAGTGGAGGGTCCCTCAGCCTAACCTGTGCCCTCTTACAGTCAGGGAGCCCTGTGATCGATTGCCCCTGTAAAGGGAGGCCCTGCCCATCCTCTGTAGCCCCCTGATCAGTGGTCTGGACATTCCTCTTTGGGGGAATCATGGAGCCTCGTAATTGATCTATCACCCTGCCAGCCAGTGGCCTGGGCCTCCCTCTACAGGGAAATCATAGGGCAATGCCCAGGCCCCCAGCCAATCAATCACATTGCATCCTTCTCAGCTGGTCTGGTGCCAGTGGATATCATAGCGTGGTCGTCCAAAAGGTCGTCTGAACAATTGTTCTGCTATTCGGTAGTTCAGTTGATTTACATATTATGCTTTTATTATTATAGATGGTGCCTCAAACATTATGAAGTGATTGCTAACACAATATCACAATAGCTCAGAGAATAAAATGATCTTGGATACTCTTTATAGAAATTTTTATATTCCATATGATGAGCTCAAAATTTTATTCAGTAAAATGAAATAAATAATAAATTACTTAAAATTCATTCATTGTATTTTGCACCCAAATTCTGATCACAAACTAGCCTTTTAGTGATAGTTCATTATCTTGTACTTTTTCATATTTGGTTTGAAATATGATGAAAAGGTTGCAAAACTCTCATAACAAAGATGTATTTTGAAGAAAAGAAAACTAGAAAAACAAAAATAATTTTTCATAAAAAGGAAGGACATTATTTCCTTGAGGAATAGAATACTGTTTTGTAGTTTAGTTATGTCATTAGCCATCAAGCAGTGCTTCCCTGCTGTAAAAATATTCTCCATGAGCAAAGCAAGTTTAGATGTTTCTGACTTTGTTTTTATTAGAAACATGATTGACATAAACATGTATTACACCATGAATGAATACACAGGATTGTAGAAAGATTGTTGCTATATTCATTTTTATTTCTTCATTCCTGTCTCTTTTTTTCCTGCAACATCTTATCAGACCTTTAAGTTAGGAAGCTCAACAGTGCCCACTAGTGGTCAAATAAGAGAATATGCGATTACAGAGGAAAACCTATGGTTGAGATGTAGGCAGGAGACTCTACCAAGCATGTCAAACTCAAAGGCTAACCCAGGCCAGATAAATAAGGTTTAAGTTTCTGTGGGCCACAAAAAAACAAAAACAAAACCCACAAAAGCTTCAATTTTCACAGGAATGTAGGTTTATTTTGACAGAGATATGCTGAAAACAAAGGGCTGAAATAACTGAGTAATTGTTGACATAAAATAATAAAACATTTTAATAAAAATTAGTATTTTTTCTTGAACATTAACTTACCAGAGACTAAATGCACAAATTAATAAGTGTAACACAAATAAACTTATTTTTCTTGTTCTCCGAAAGCGAAATATTTCCTGTTGCACACACCAAACAAGTCAGTACAAGACTAAAGACAAGGCAATAGGCTGCTAAAATATTCACTTCTAGTATTAGAGGAGAGAAATGGTGTGCCTGAGCCTAAGGGAAATGAATGCAACATGATTATAGTAATCAGTCATTAGCGAACTTTGTAGTTCATTATTAATAACTGTGTGTAACAGGATATTGTAAAAACTAAGTTACAAAATTTTATTAAAACGTTTCTTACTTACCATTATATTGACTTGGCTGCAAAAATATTCCTTGTGGGCTGCATGCAGCCCGTGGTCCACGAATTTGACATGCTTGCTATAAAGGCTACCATATATGTTATCAAAATGACATTTTCAGATAATGTCCAGATTTAATGACAGATTAGAGAATAAGATTTTTGGGGGGAGGAAAACTCTATTCTAATTTTGCTTAATGAAGAAACCCTAATCCCATGTAAAATTAAAGTAACAATTTACTTTTAGAAACATTTTTTTAAATTGCTAAAACTTTTTTTTAAATTGTTGACACTATTACAGATGTCTCTCATTTCTCCCCTCCCATCCCCTGCTTTGCCCACCTCCACCCAAGCCCTACACCCTCCTCTCCTGGCCTTCACCACACTGTTGTCTGTATCCATGGGTTATGCATACATGTTCTTTGGCTAATCTCTTAACATTCTTTTATCTAATCCAGTGGTTCTCAACCTTTCTAATGCTGTGACCCTTTAATACAGTTCCTCATGTTGTGGTGATCCCCAACCATAAAATCATTTTCACTGCTATGTCATAATTGTAATTTTGCTATTGTTATGAATCATAATGTTCTCAACCACTGCTGTAGAGCCTAAGACCATTGGAAAACACAGATATTTACATTATGATTCATTAATGTAAAATTTTAAAAAGTACATTAGGGGCCAATAAATATTCAAAAAACTGGGGAAACATTCCCAAATCAGGAAGGAAAGTCACAAGGTATATATTATTGCTATGAATACAGTATTTTCTACTACTTACAACATATACAATGAAATGTATTAGATGCCTTCCTATCGCATGAAGTATGTATTCTCATAGAGTAATACTCGTACATATGTTATGGTTATGGCAGTATGTCATATCTATCTATATTAATAAAAGGGTAATATGCTAATTAGACCTTCCAAAAGTACTTCCAAAGAAAACCATGGTGGTGGAGCTGAGGCATAGGCGGTTGGGGGTGATCAGGCCAGGAGGGGAGAGCAGTTGGGGGTGATCAGGCTGGCAGGGAGGAAGTTGGGGTTGAGCAGGCCAGCAAAGGGGACCAGTTGGGGGTGAGCAGCCAGTGCAGTTGGGGGCAATCAGGCCAGCAGGCAGAGTGGTTAGGAGTGATCAAGCAGGCAGGCAGGTGTGCGGTTAGGAGCCAGCTGTCCTGGATTGTGAGGGGGTTGTCTAACTGCCAGTTTAGGCCTGATCCCACAGGAATCTCAGATTGGAGAGGATGCAGGCTGGGCTGAGAGACACCCCCCCCCCCCATGGACAAATTTTGTGCACCAAGTCACCACTAGTGTGTGTGTGTGTGTGTGTGTGTGTGTGTGTGTGTGTGTGTGTTAGAAGTTAGAAGCCTGGTGCATGAATTCATGCATAGGTGGTCCAGCCAGCCTGGCCAGGGTGAGAGGACATGGTCAGTTGGCTGCCCTGCCTGCTGGTTGAACTCCTGGTTGAGGGGACAATTTGCATATTAGCCTTTTATTATATAGGATATACACCGAGTGGCCAGATTATTATGCGTTCAGAGATCATAATAATCTGGCCACTCAGTGTATATTTGATCTCCTGGAGCAGTTCTTCTCAAACTTTAGTATGCATCAGAAACATCTAAGAAGTTTGATTAAGAGGCAAAAGTAAAGAATGTTTGACTTTTGACGCCAAGGCTCCCCTTCAGGACTGAAGAACCTATTTCCCTAGATGCTTGGAATGCTTTTCACTGTCTGGTATTAGCTACTAGTACTCATTAGGAACCTCCCTCAGTTGATGACTTTATCCAAGGTCATAACACATTCTTGACATAGGGACATCTGGGTTGATATATTTCAAATTTTGAATCCTGACATTCTCTGGAACCTTCTGAGACACTCCACTTTGTTAAGGGATGGTGCTTTCCCCTTATTTGAAGACTATTCAGAAGCTTCTCCTTATGAAGAAAACTTCCTCTTCCCAGAGAACTGACACATCTTACCTTATATCAACTAGGATAATACATAGGGTCATTCATAATATAAATCAGCTAGGACATGCTTGATAAAAAGAATATGTCCCAAAGAAGCTATATAGAACTTAGCTAGCATTTAATGTCTATATGTACCAGTGAAATATATATTGAACTAGGTTCTGAAAGATCTAGATTATGAATCTAGGATAGTGGAAATACAGTTGAATAAAGATGAGTTTAACAATAGGAAACCACTCTTCCAGGATACAGGAATTAACAATTTGTCAAGAACTCTGGGACACAGAGTAAACATATCAATAAGATTACTATTAGAAGTCTGGAGAAAATGATGACCCACATAAAATATAGTATTAAAAGACCAGAGATATTGGTCTCCTAGATATATTTATGTAAGGATAGAAAACATGTTCCACAGGTGAACCCAAAGAATACTCCATTTACTAAGGCAATAAAAAATGGACTGGTAAGAGATGTGTCAGCATTAATCAGAAGTTCACTGGTTGCTCTTCTCTGTAGACCAGGGCTGGTGGTAGGTGAGGCTGTCACAAAACTGTGCTCACCAATGGGAATAGGATAATAGAACTCTGAAATAATCAAAGAGACTGGCACTTAACTTCCAGAAACCAGGTAGATGCAATTATCACAATGAATATCAATATCAGAGTAGCAGTCAAGGGCCCTGACCATCAGAGAGCTATGAAAATGGTTAATTGCATACAATATTCCTAGTGCAAAGCAGATTTATAGCCAGGTATTGTTTATTATATAGAATCAAACAACCAAGATGGATGATAAGAAAGTTGAGGTCAGCTACCCTAATACATAAAAAGGCCCAATCCTATGCCTAGTTTCCAGATGTAGGACTGGTTTCTGACACAGAACCTGTCTGAAGGAAAAGCTGGTTCCTTAGAAGGAAAGACACTGGAATATCATGAAAATGTAAACTGTGAATTCCTACAGTCCTTCCCCCAGAAGGACACATTGCCACTTACTTGGGAACTGTATATTTGAAAAAGGTAATTACTCAGACATTTTGAAGAAGATTGGACACATTGTTCAAGTTAATATTGATTTCTGGTAATCCAAAGTAACATCATGGCCCCATTGTTGGAAAGGGGATAAATGAAGGCCAGCTAATAAATGGATTCTTTGCCTAGGACTGATACACATGGAGTATTATAAGACCATAGACCCATCCATTGATCATTCCCCTATTTCCAAGTATATAATGAGAATGGACACACATGGAAGTTGGTAAAATTCCTGTGAGGCAAGAGCTCTTGTAGTAGGAAAAGCCAAATGGAAAATTCGGAAATGTACCTCCACATAACTATACTTGACTAAGGTAGTAAAGAAAATTCCCATGTTGTTTGGTAGTACTAGAATGAAAGAAATAAATGCCACGTTTAATAACAAGAATTCAAGGTTGGTGATTCACAGATTTCCATTTAATTACCCAGTCTTATCTCCATAAAAACCAAATGAATACTCGAATTTGTAAAGTGACCATGTTATCAGAGCTTTGTATCAGGAACTGCATTCTATCTGTCCCATTAATTTTAAAGTTTGGGGAGGCCAAGTAGTTCATCATAAGTTGGAAGTGGTACATCTGGAATTGGGCATGAGCAGGGCCAGAGAGCACAAGTAAGTTGAATGAACAGGCTTCCAAGACTCCCATGTTATTCACTATTATGACACCAGCTCCTTTCTCTCTATTCATACTTATGGCCAATGGAGTAGGGAAAAGGCCAAGATTAGGTCATACTTGGGACATCTTGGTATATAGGGCACACAAATAGGTTGTTGTACAACCCCTTTCAAAGGTGACCTTGACTGGTAGTAGTAAGAAGAAATGTTTCCATTGGTCAGAGTTAGGGAGATGCATCTAAAGATCTACTTTGTGAACAGCAAAGTTTAGAAGCTTAAAGTTAGAATGTATATAGATGTATAAACAGTGTCAAGTCATTTTGTTAGCTTGTTAGGAGCCTGGAAGGAAAAGAATGGAAGATTAAGTGCAGAAGGTCAAGGGTAGAGCCATAGGGATGGACTTTTAGTAGTAGGTATGAAGTATGAATGTCTTAGTGTCACATCTTTAAAACCAGAAGAGAGCATAAACTCCAGAAGAGACATTAAATGATCAAGTGGATGAAATAATTTGGCAGATGATGGTAGTGAATCTTTGTCATCAGCCACTCTGGTGCTGGAAAATGGGTTTATATAAGGAATAGTCACAAGGAGATTTAAAAATTTTTGTTGTTAGGGTGCATTTTCCTTGGAGATTTTGGTTTATATGGTCTGGGGTATGACCTGGGCATCTAGATTTTTTAAAACCTCCAGGGTGATTTTAATATGCAGCCCTAGGTTAAAAACCACTGCTTTTCTTCTAATGACGACTGAAGAGTAAGATTCTCTTCATGAAGGAGAGGTAAAGGGTGTATTTTGGGTTGAACTATGTCCTCTGAAAAAATATGTTGGAGCCCAAACTCTCCGTTATCTCAGAAGGGGACACTGAAGACAGATTCTTTACAGAGGTAATCAAGTTAAAATGAGGTCATGAGTATGAGTCCGAATCCAGTGTGACTGATGCCCTTATGAAAAGGGGAAATTTGGACAGAGACATGCATAGGCAATGTGAAGATACCCAAGGTGAAAAAAGCCATCTACAAGCCAAGGAGAGAAGCCTGGAGAAACATCTTTTCCTCACAGCCTCAGAAAGAACCAACCCTGCCAATTCCTTGACCTTGGATTTCACCTTGGACTATGAGATAACACATTTCTATTGTTTACTAGTAGGTCACTCAATTGTCTGTCAATTAAACCTTTGTCCTTCAAGTTTAAGTATACAAGGGTGGCTTACAACTGGCAGGTTCCCCTTGTTCCATCTATCCTACCTATCCATGGATGGGAGCTTGAAATGAACTGGGTTACCAAACTGGTCTATATCACAGAATCTACTAGAAGGTCCAGCCATTCTGAGTATGACTATCAGCCAACATGTGCATTGGCCAGTTTAGGAAGTACACTCTGTCTGGATCAAGTACTGAAGTACCCAGGTTCTTCTGATACTGGCTGGCTGAAGCATATCCCTAAATTAAGCATACTGGGACTATATGCCACAGGTGGTCTACATGGTATGACACAGTATCCACCATGTGAAGCATGAGGCACAGAACATAATTGTTCACTTTCCTAGGCAGAGCCATCAGCTAAATATATTCTTTTTCCCCAGGCAGTATCATCAAATCACTCCCAAATTGAACAAAATTCCCATGTATTTCTCCAGCAGGAATTTTGAGATTATTCAATACAGAAGAGAGGTTACGACAGATTTGGGTTTGAATCTCTGCTGCTGCCAGTCATTAGCTATGTCATTTAGGATATATTACTTAACATCTCTGATCCTCACTTTCTGCATATGTAAAATGGGGAGAATTATAATATCTACATTGTAAAAAAATTTGAAGGTTAAAGAAAAACATGTGCTTAGTACAGTGCTTGGCACATAGTGAGCAAATGTTAGTTCTTCTTATTATTATCTTGTTTGACCTTGCAAATAAAGCACAAATTACTTCATTTCCAGTCCTACCACCACCACCAAAATATGCTTCCTGGTAACCATAAAGAATTAAGGCTTCTCAAAACAATAGAGGCAGTTTAACACATTGCTAATATTTTTCTTTCTACAGGGAAACATGGGACAAAGCTGATGATACTTCAGCCCTCAGAAGCACAGGGTGAGTAACTTCACCTCTCCTCATCCAACTTCAGAAATAAGGTCTGCGTTTTTCTCTGTCACTTCCATGTTCACCAAACTAAGGGATTAAAAAGCAGTTGTCACCTTATTTTTGTTGCTATAGTAACAAGAGTTCCTGTGGAATTTGTTGTTCACAGAAAATGTACAAATATCTTTCTTACAGGGGAGGAAGCTCGTTGGCCAGCCAGTGGTTCTGGGCCAGAGATGGGCACATGTTACTACTGTTTTTCTTTAACCTTCAAAATTTTTTACAATGTAGATATTATGATTCTCCCCATTTTACATATGCAAAAAGTGAGGATCAGCCGAGGAGGGAGCCATGCAGGTGCATAGCTGCCCATACCTTGTCAAACAGGCTTCCTCCAATCACAAGCCTTATTGTTACTGACATCAGCTGATGCCATAATTAGAGGTGGAAGTAGAGAGTGCACAGATGCAATAGGGACCACAGCATTCTGAGCCCATAAAGAAAAAAAAAAAGATAAATACTGGTAAGTGATTGTCTTACTCTGCAAAATTCAAACTGAATGCAATCAGCTATGCAAAAAAGCATGGGCATAGAGCTCCAGAGAGACAATTTGGACTTCCTTCCACTGCGTATATGATCAGACAGTGGAGAAAACAGGAAGAACTCCTTCAGATGCCAAAAATAAATAAATAAATAAATAAATAAATAAATAAATAAATAAATAAGACCTTAAGAGAAAAACCAGCAAAATGGAAAAACTTGGAGCAAAGGCTTAATACTTGGGTTATGGAGCAACACCACATTGGTTTATGTGTGTCAAGCAAGCTTATTCAATGTCAGGCAAGAATGTTTGCAAGTGAAATGAACATTGTTGATTTTACAGGAAAGGCAACATGGTGCTTCCATTTCATGAGTAGAGAAGGGTTGGCCATGAGAACATGAACAAAGTAGTTCAGAAAAAGCCACCAGTTTATGAGGTTCTCACATATATAGACAGTAATTCAGAAGACAGCAGTGATACAATAGAAACTAAATAAATTGATATGTCTGGAACTAATAGTAATTAAAGAAGAGAACAGTGATGCAACAGAGGCTGAATAAAGTGATATGCTGCATAATATCATAGTACTAGTATGTAAACATTATCTGCAGAAATTACTAAATAAAAATGTGTTCTGTTTTATGTTTGAAATATTGATTTCTTAATTTTGGGTTGGAAAAGTGGGAGAGGGGCATCTTATGCATAGGGGTGTCATATACATAGAAAAATACAGTACATGCCTCTGAGATTGTTTCCCCCTTTGTCATTCTTGAGAGCAAAGATCTCATCTTATTTTTGCTTTATCTCTTCAATGTCTGGAACATAAAAGCATAGTGGTTAAAAATATTAATCTTTGGCATAGTAGAGTCTGGTGCTTCCATCGCCATTTGCAAAGCTTCCTCTGCCCTGCAACTTTTGCCACCCTTGCCGCCATCTGTGTTGCTGCTACCTGGGGACCAGCTGTATGATTAGGCCACAATATTCATGAGTAAACATATACCTCAGTTTGTGCTATTTTTGGTCACATATTTATGAAGTTTCTGAAGAGCAGTGGAGATTATTGCCAGGAATAGGACTTTTTTGTAGACAAGTGAACCGTAAACATTCATCACTACTCAATCAAGAAACCACCATATGAGTGGTTAACCTGGACACAGAAGTGTTGAACTGAAATCTGCAGAGCATTTTACAAGAGTTCTGACCTGGATAGGGTAAGTCTCAGTGCACTTCCATTTTATTGCCTCAATATTACTAGATTGAAGAATTGTTGCTTCTTGTTAGGAGGTTCATTTCATTTCCCATTACTTACAACTTCACTCAAAGCACTGGGAATTTCAAATGGAGAATATTGAAGTAGAGTCAATTTCTTTGTATCATTTCTGTATTCAATGTTTAAATTCTTTCATAACCCTATTGAGTGTATTTTAACTAAATTATCATAGCTCAAATGAACCACCCAGCTCTTGTGGAAGTCAAATACAAGAACAGGAGATTTCTTATCACAATCCAACCAAATGCAACCTTAAACAAATTCATAGAGGAACTTAAGAAACATGGGGTTACCACAATAGTAAGAGTATGTGAAGCAACTTAGGGCACTACTCTTGAGGAAAAGAAGGAATACATGTTCTTGATTGGCCTTTTGGTGATGGTGTACCACCATCTAACCAGATTGCTGATAACTGCTTGAGTCTTATAAAAATTAAGGTTCCTGAAAAACCTGGTTGTTGTATTGCTGCTCATTGTGTTGCAGTCCTTGAGCTTTAATGCTTGTTATATGAAGATGCAGTACAGTTCATAAAACAAAAGCAGCATGGAGCTTTTAACAAGCAACTTCCATATTTGGAGAAGTAATGTCCTAAAATACAGTTGCACTTCAAAGTCTCCGATGGTCATAGAAACAACTGTTGCATTCAATAAAACAGGTGCCTGATTCCATTGCCTTGGAAGTGGAATTTAGAGATAAGACCTAATTTGTTATATGTGTTAGCCAACATGTTGGCTTGGTGAATAACTCTAGTGATGCTTCCAAAGAAGTATTGAGAAGCAATTTTACCGGCCACAAGCTTGACAAAATTACAGCCTCTATGTTTTGTTCTGATCAAACTATTTTGATACTTAGCAAAAGATTCTTACTTCTCAACATTTAAAATGTGCTTATTATTACCAATTGACTTTTCCTGAAATCATGCAATATTGAGTTATGTCTTTAAATCTATTCCCACACCAGAATCTTACCAATATATTGTACTAGGGGCCCAGTACATGAATCTGTGCACCTTGAAAGGAACTGTGGGCTGTGAGGCTGCAGTGGGCACAAGGGTCGGTGTCAGCCCATCCTCTGCACCCTAGCCCAGCCTCTTCTGCAGCAGCCCCCATCCCTTCTCTGCCAGAAGCCCCACTCCCACCACCACTGCTTCCATGCACTAGTGGCACAGAGCAATTGGGGCTGGCATCAGCAGCAGGTGTGACAGACACCTGCCTGCCCTGATCACCCCTCAGAAGCAAGGGGAGTTGGAGAAGCCCCGAGGGTTTGATTAGGGCTGGCAGCTGCCACTGATACCCGTTGATGGTGCTGAGTAATTGGGGCTGGTGCCAGGCAACAACAGTGGGTGCGAGTGGTAGCTCCAGTGCTACAGCAGGTGTGAGCACCAGGTGGGACCGTGGCACGTGGGAGCAAAGAATTTTTAATAACCACCAGAGTCTTGCCCCAATGACAGTGACCGGTACCTCGTCTTGATCTGGCATCCCCACTCACCTGCTCCACTATCCTGCTGAGGCCTATGCCCACCATGTTCCATGTGCACCCCCCGGTGTTCAACATATGTCATAGCGACCAGTTGTCCCATTGTTCCACCGTTCAGTTTATTTGCATATTAGGGTTTTATATATATAGATAAGAGATTTAGAAAGATTAGGTGCCAAAATACCCAGCACAATACTTTTATATTTTTAGTATAATACAGAACTAAAATACCAGGAACTATGAACCCGCTGGTCCTTATGTGGTTTATCCCTTAAGTCGTTTCAAACTAAAAGTAGGGCCTTTATGGTTATTTTCCTGCTCACTTTATGTTTTTGCTTAAAGTTAAATTACCTTTAGAAAACATTAATATTAAATTACATTTCACTTAGTACCTAGTACCAATTGAAGTAAAGTGTGTCCTTTTTTTTTTTTTTTTTTTTTTTTTTTAACAAATAAAGGATTAAATGAAGTTGGCATTCTATTAAGTTCCTTGTAGACACAGTTTGTAGGGTCATCAAAACTGTTTATTGTTGAAAAATGCATAAAGTGCTTTCCATTATTTAAAACAATATTAATCTTGGAGTCAAGTTACCTGAGTTTGAATCACAACTATTCCATTTAATAATTATGTGGATTTAATTAATCTCTCTGTGTTTCAGTTTTCTCACTTATAAAATAAGGGTAAAAATGTTACTTACCACATAGGATTATTTTGAGGTTACTGTGTGAAAACACTCTCTCTCTCACACACACACACACACACACACACACACACTTAGAATGGTGCCTGGTACACATTAAGAATCATATGTTTCCTATTTTTATTTTTTAATGTATAGCACACAAGGACCTACAGGATGTGGCCCTCTTACCTATCTCTTCAGCTCACATCTTCTAATACATGCTTTCCATATACCTACTGTGCTATTTATAGTCCCCAGAACACACCTTACTGCTTTATGCCTCTATGCTACTGCCACTCTCCAGAAGTCAAGGTAAAATTTTCTTATGCTAAAAAACAATATGGTTTGGGTTTATAGGTTCCTTAATTTGATGGACCCAAATTGATTCATATGGTGGAGATGTTCCTATGCCATTTCAAGAGTGTACTAGTATCAATTTGGAAATAAATGACACATTCAAAGAGTTTAAGAGTTTAGTTGAAACCCACTGAATGAAGATAATAGTTATAGAATTATGGGCAGGATTAAGGATACATTATGGATAGCTGAGGCAACGTGAATCTGTAACTGTGTGTAGCTTTTCCATCCCTAAGCCAAAGGGACAAGTGAAAAAATGGGGTTACCAGAACCCAAAGAAAACTTGAGGCCATGGAATAGAGAGTACCACCCAGAATTTATGGCCAATTATGACTGTAGTCACTGCCAGAAGCATGAGGTGTGGAAATAAATATATGGCTTCTTTCTCCTTTTACCCTTATATCTCATTTAGGTACTTCCCATTGGCCAAACTCAAATGAAAGTCAGAAGGCAGGGGGATACCAAGTTTTGCAATCTGTGATTAGCTCCCTAGGACACAGAGCTGGATGTCTAAAGGTGGAGAGTAAATGAGAACTGTAGTAAGGTTGCCAGATGTAGAAAATAAAATTACAAGGTATGCAATTAAATTTAAATTTCAGATAAAGAATGAAAACTTTTTAATATAGTATAATTATACCCCATGCAATATTTGAAACATACTTGTATTTGTTAAATTATTCATTGTTTCTCTGATATTTAAATTTTACTTGCTATCCTGTGTTTTAGCTGGAAATACCAATTGGACAACAACCAGCACAGATATGGTTTTAATATTTGGGTTTATTAAGTATAATTTCATTACTTTAAACACATCAGAATTTATCTCAGTAAGAATGGAATTACATTTTTCTATATATTAGAAGATAAGATCTCTCACCTGGTTTCCTATGTTCATGTTCATCCCCAGATAGGCTCACTGGATTGAGGTGAATGATAGCTTTTCAGAAGGAATTTGTTACATTTTAGTGGTTATGGTAAAACTACAATGTGTGTGGCATTTCAGCCAAATAACAAATAGGTGGCAGTCTTGATTAATTTATCATAAAGGGAATAAATTTACTCTTTGAAAATAAGTCAGTAACAGTAAAGGAAAATATGTAGATAGCTGTATATTATTAATTCTTATGACTCGGAATTGAAACGTTGTACAATAGTGAGATTTCATTTGTGCTTTAATGAATTGTTTTTTATTTTCTAAGTTATTTTTAAAATTAGAACTCATGAAAAAAAAAAAGGCAGTGGGATAGACAGATGGGTCCTGAGCCTTGTCCCAGAGCAGAAAGAAAGAATAGTTGAGGGTCACACAGGGAGTACTTTTTGGTGAGTTAAGGGACAGCTATACTTCAGGAGAAGGTGGGGGCCTGCTGGATTGGGTTTCTGTGACCAGGCAGCTCCCACTGCTGCTGGGTCCCTTCTTGGAACTATGGGCATGGATCCAGAGACCACACCATCTTGGAGGGGAAAGTAGATGTTATCAGAAGCCTGAAAATCTACAACTGTGGCAACCACCAAACAGCTGTGAACCCCAGAACACCAGTCCCCAATTGATGCAAACACACAGATTCAGAGTAGTTCTACACTCCATCACGGAAAGGTCAGATTTTGCCTGGGATAAGGAGAGAGAGAACTACATAACCAGATACACAAAGAAAAGAGAACATGGGGAGACAAAGAAACAGCCTGCATATGAAAAAAAAAAAAAAAAAAAAAAAAAAAAAAAAAAAAGCAAGCATCAACATAAAAGGAAGTAAATGAAACAGAGGCAAGCAAACTCAGAAAAAGAATTCAGAGAAATAGTCATAAGGTACCTGAAAAGAATGGAAGACAAATTCAACAATATGAGTAAGAACCAAGAGGAAATGAAGAACCAAGAAGAAATGAAAAATGACATTGCTGCTGTAAAGAACACAATAGAAAGAATCAAGAATAGATTAGGAGATGCAGAGGACCACATTAGTGAGCTAGAAGACAAGATGGGGAAAAATACCATAGTAGAGCAGCTTCTAAAAAAAAAAAAAAAAAAAAAAAAGGAGGAGAGTCAAAGGGAACTTTGGGATAACATAAAACAAAACAACATCTGCATAATAGGGGTTCCAGAATGAGAGTAAACTGAGCAAGGAATAGATAACTTGTTTGAAGAAATGATGGTAGAAAACTTCCCAGATATAAGAAAGAAAAACCCCACACAAGTCCAAGAAGCCCATGGAGTCCCAAACAAAATGAACCCTAAAAGACTGACGCCAAAGCACATTATAATTAAATTGGCAAATACCAACAACAAAGTAAGAATCTTAAAAGAGGCCAGAGACAGAAAGTTACTACAAAGGGACCTCCATTAGACTAGCAACTGATTTCTCAACAGAAACTCATCAGGCCAGAAGGGAATGGAATTAAATATACAAAATCATGCAAAGGAATGGTCTGAATCCAAGAATACTATACTCAGCAAGGATATCAATCCAAATTGAAGGTGAAATCAGGAGCTTCACAGACAAAAAAGGATTAAGGAAATTTATTACCACCAAACCAGCAATGCAAGAAATGCTAAAGGATCAGCTGTAAAAAATAAAATAAAATAAATAAAATAAAATAAAATAAAATAAAATAAAACAAAACAAAACAAAATAAAAATATATATGAAGCAAAGAAGGAACACAGGAGTACAGAATAAAAATGGCAAAATAAATACCTATCAATAATAACTTGAAATGTAAATGGATTAAATGCCCCAATAAAAAGACATATGGTAACAGATTGGATAAGAAAAGAAGACCCATATATCTGCTATCTACAGGAAACCTACTTCCGAAAAAAAGATGCACACAGACTGGCCAGGCTGGGGAGTGGAACACTTGTATTGTCGTGCCAGCGAAGAGGCAAGCATTTGGTGCCTGGCCACAGATGGGCCTCTGGGCCACAGAGAGCCTTGGGGCAGTGGGCGCAAAGTGTTTAGGCCCCACAGAGAGTTACTGGTGCATAGATTCATGTGCAGGGATACTAGTCTACTATTAAAATCCAAAATATCTAATCAACTTTATCACTCCCTTGCTCAAAATCTTTCCCAGATCTCCAATCGCTTATAAAAGTGAAGACCAAAATTATTTGCATGAATATCATGGCTCTCCATGATCTGACTCCAACATACCCACACACCCACCCACACACACACACACACACACACCACTATTTATCATTTGTCAATAAGGTCTGTTCTTGTTTACTTCTTTGTAGTTACTCTGTTCACTGTGACTGAAATGCCCTTTCTCTTGACTGTTAAAATTTCAGTTTTCCCCCAAGTTCCATATCAAATATTTCCTTCTCCTAATTGCTTTCCCAGTTTCCTCCTGTTGGAAAGTGTTCCAATGGCACTTTTTATATAGCCTTTATCATAGGTTACTCTGATACTCTGACTTCAAACTAGCTTTATATGAGCCAGTCTTCTTCACTAGATGTCAGTACCTTGAACGTAAAGAGTGTTTTACTAACTTTGGTAATCCCTCTAATCAATCAATCCATGCATCAGCAAATATTTGAGTGCCTATTCTGAGCTAGGTACAAAGTTTTACACAGTAGGGGCTCTATTGATGCTTAGGACTCAAAACAAAATGACCAGAAGTATAAGTGGGCTCTCTGATGCAAAACCTCAGGAGGTTATTCATGTCAACATGATCAACATGATTGATGGGACATGATTTTTGTGGCCACCCTAGGTGTGACTGTGGTGTGAAAAGCCTGGGTTTGCCAGAGATGCACACAAGAGGAGCCAGCAATTCTGCTAGAATTCTGGTAACTCTAAGTGAACCAAAGAGGAAGGGGGTATTTATAATTATTTTAGTGGTTTCTGGCTTAAGCCATCCTGGATAAGCCCAACAGAAAAGTCCCTGTCATGTTTCTGAAGGTATCCTGGCATCTTTACACTGCCACTATTAAGAATGGGTAAAGAATATCTAGTCTTTTAGGTTTGGCTCTTCATTTCTGTTTTCATCTATGGAAACTGTGACCCAAATTTAATAATAATAATTACCTCGATGGATCACACACTATACACACATCTCTATGGACTCTGATAATAACCTTCAGGCACAGTTATTATTTTTGTTACTATTATTATTATTATTATTATTATTATCATTTTGTAGCTCAGGAGAGTACAGTTCAGAGAATGAAAATGCTCTTATACTTCCATCAAGGAAAAGCAGACATACTTATGAGCCAAGTCACTTTGTATCTGAATTCTGTGGACCTTTTCACTTTCAGATGATTATTAATAAATGTTATTATATTGAATATTGATAATTTTTGATGTTCCTTTAATTTTAAATATGAAGAAAATGAGACTCATAAAAGATCAGCAATGTGTCATAGATCATACAAAAGGTAAGGCACAGCCAGGATACAAATTCAAGTATGTCTGACTTCACACTTGCCACTCTTATTCATTACACTACAAGGCCTCCTTTTGTAATACACTGGGCCACCCTAGATACTGCTGCCTTAAGGATTCATCTACTGTTTGTGATATCTAAGGGTTTATATACTATACAGAATACCCCATGTTAATGATTCAGTCTCAAACCTTACTTATGCTCCTCCAAGTCCTTCTTATCCACCGTTTGTGTCATTTGACCCCTCTTGTCATCCCATCTGCAGGGTAACTTTGACCTTTCCTGCCATTACAACCTATGTCTTCCATGATTTAGTTCAGAGGCAGAATTGTTTTTATTAGTATCTGAATAAATAAATCCCTTTCCCAGGTTTCTTGTCAATTTCCCTAAACAGTATGAGGATACTGTCCATAACACTGAGTTTGTCTGATCTCCTTTGAACACACAACTCTCTGTTCAATTTTCTTTAGTTACACCTGATGGAAATAGTCCTTTAAGGCAAGACAGCCTTTTTGTATTAGATTATTTGTAAACCCTAAGCTCATTCTTATCTTATATCCTTATGCTTCCTTAATCTCTTGGATCTTTTCCTATTTGTTTGATAAATATTAACAGGTTTTAATAGGAGTACAGGTTTGAACCCCATCTCAACCACCAAATTCATGTTTTACCTTGGAAAAATACTTCCTCTTTTGATTCTCAGTGACTATGTGTAAAAGGCGGGAGTGGGATGACCTCTAATGCTCCTTGTAGCTCTTACATTCTGTGTCTCAAATGTCAATGTCAAAGGATATTACAGTATTAAGACAGTTTAAGCATCTTTCCCATTCTCATTTGACTACATGGGAAGGGGATTTTACAGAGATATAAACTCTCTACTGACTTTCCAACTTCACAAGTGTGTACCACCAAAGGAAGAAAGAATTTAAACATATACATGATTTAATTATTCAATTGTTTAGAATTGTCCAAATTTAAAACAGTATACACATGGAAAATCTCAGTAATGACAATGACAAAATTGATGGAGAAACCAAATCCAGAATCAGGACACAAGTATGAGTGGAGTAGAACACTTAAAAAGAGAATTCTGAAAAATCCAGGATGCATGGCCTACCCTCAGTATGGCAGAACTTCAGAATTCTGATGCAGAATGTGACCTGAACAAGCAGGTCTGAGGCCAGATAGCTTCATGACATTGCTCCTGCAGCAGCTGCTGTTACAGCTGCCTGGTGACACCTTGTCACTCCAAACAAAGTATGTATCTTTGGTTTGGCCTAGTGCGAGAGTTAGAAAGAAATGATGGTCTTTTTCTTTCCATCTATATTTACCATACCCATCAAAGGGCAAGTTAGCAACTTCAAACAACACCTTGGCAATGACAAACATTAAAGTTATTGTGGGCTCTGACCTCTCCAGAGGGTTTTGACTCAGAAGGGGGTCCTCTAAATCAAAGGATTCTGGCTCAGAAGGTGGTCCTCCAGACCAAACTAAAGGGCAGTTCCCAAATGGATAGCAAAACCCATAGGGAAAAAGGGAGATGAAGGGTGGGGGGGGGGGGTGTTTACTCAGAATGTGATAGTTCACACTAAGCCCAGTAACTCCTGTTGTCTGGAGCTTGCTTTGAAAACACAACTCTGCTAAAAAGATCAGGATTCCATGGGAATTTTCACATTTGAACATTTGCTGGGCTCTTCAGAGAGGTGCTGGAATCAGTGGGAGGGGCCCCAACACCTCTGTGATTGTCATCACAGATAAACCCAAACTCCTAATCCAAGGATAAATCTTTCTGAAAAATGTCCAAACTTAACTACTTACATTTTATTTTGTTATAAGAAAACCATGCTGTTCAAGCTCATGATAGTGTAGCAAACTCACAGTTTGTGCAGATATCAAAGTAGAGATGGGAAGTATTTAAATTTAGTTTTTTACTGAATTCTACATAACCAATGTTTTCCCAAGGTTCTTACATAGAATCAACCCAATTTTTACTCTTTAAAGGATTGGATAGAAGCAAATAATAACAATAAACCTGACTTCACACCTATGTGTTTTTATCTTTTGAGATTGAGAAAACACAGAATGATGATAAAGTTGGAAGGCCCCCTAAGGATCATCTCATTCAAAACTCTCATTTTATAGATAGGGCAACAGAAGCCTACAAAGGACTAAAGACATGTCCAATATCCCACATTTAGTACTGAATTGAGTACTGAAATCTTCTGACTTCTTTCCCTGAGGCTTTCTTTGATTCATCTTTATATAGCATATCCGTGAAAACCAGGACTTTGGCTAGTTGATATTTGCTGCTTCCTTCTAGCATCCCCATTCCCACCCTTGATAAGGATGGGGTGGTATTGATTGCCCTTCCATAATAATCTTGAAAGTGTGTTGTTTTTCCAGGCTCCATTGTTTTTAGGCCCAGCTCCTACTGAAGGACACCTCACACTTTGTACCTTCACTGAACTTTTCCTTCCTGGCTGGCTGCAGAAGCTCAGTTTTCCCTTCTTGATCATCTTGTACTCTAAATCTTGCTCCCAGCATCACCCTTGTACTGGACCCCTTCTGTTCTAGGGGTTTAATATGAACCCATAGTAGAACATACCCTAGCCATCTTGAGCTCAGTAAGTCTTCTCCTTATTTTTAATATCACAGCAAATTTCTCAAAACAAGACTCCCCCTCATTTTATTCTGTGACTTTAATTATTAGAATCTATGTTTACCGAGAAAAATAAAGGACTCATAACACTTCTCAGGAACATTTATTTTAATTTTTTTGTTTTTTTATTTTTATTTTTTATAAACCTTCATTGTTCATATTATTACAAAAGTTCCTCATTTTTTTCCCCTTCCACCAGGTTCCTACCCCACCCTCTGCCCTTTCCCCACCCCCCATTGTCCTCATCCATAGGTGCACAATTTATGTTCAGTCTCTTCCCACACCCCCCACTCCTCTTTTCCCTGAGAATCATCAGTCCACTCCCCTTCCATACCTCTGATTCTATTATATTCAACAGTTAATATTGTTCATCGGGTTTTTTAAATTCCCTTGGTTTTTAGATTCACTTGTTGATAGTTATGCATTTGTTGTTCATAATTTTTATCTTTATTTTCTTTCTCTTCCAAAAGAACCCCCTCCAGCAATTCATATAATTCTGGTTTGGCAGTGATGAACTCCTTTATCTTTTTTTTTTTATTAGTGAAGCTCTTTATCTGGCCTTCAATTCTGAGTGATAGCTTTGCTGGGCAGATTATTTTTGGCTGTAAATTCTTGCTATTCATCACCTTGCATATTTCTTGCCATTCCCATCTGGCCTGCATGGTTTCTGTTGAGAAATCAGCTAACATTCGTATGGGTGCTCCTTTATAAGTAACTACCTGTTTCTCTCTTGCTGCTTTTAATATTCTCTCTTTGTCTTTTGCTCTTGGAATTTTAATTATGATGTGTCTTGGTGTGGTCCTCTTTGGATTCCTTTAGTTTGGGGTTCTGTGCACTTCCTGGACTTGTAGGTCTAATTCTTTCACCAGGTGGGGGAAGTTTTCTGTCACTATTTCTTTCAGTATGTTTTTGATATCTTGCTCTCTCTCATCTGGGACCCCCATAATTCTGATGTTGGTTCGCTTGAAGTTGTCCCAGAGGTTTCTTACATTATCTTCAACTTTTTGGATTCTCTTGTCTTCTTGCTTCTGCAGAGGAGTATCTTCTGGCTCTTTATGTTCCAAATCTTTTACTTGATTCTTGCGATCTTCCATTCTGTTTTTAGGACTCTGTATAATATTTTTTATTTCAGACAATGTATTCTTTTTTTCTTGTTGATCCCTTATTATATCTTGTTGATCCCTTATTATTTCTTATTGATCCTTTATTATTTCTAGTTGATCCCTTTTCATATTCTCATAGGTCTTATTGACCTTTTCTAGGAAATTCTTGAAAAACCTTATAAGCGTGGTTTTGAACTCTATATCCAGTCGCATTTTGTCCTCCATTTCTTTCTTTTGTGATCTGTTTCCTTGTCTCGGCATTTTCACAGCTTCCCTGAGTTGGTAGCCTTAAAAGTCTCTGTGTTCAGCTTGGATGGGGCGGAGTTTCAGGGTGGAGCCTACAGCCTTGGCTTCCGTCAACCATGCCGTATGAGGCTGCTGAGTCTCAGTATTCCTCAGGGTCCTTCAGGGTCCTTCACTACTGTTGCAAGAATCTCTGAGAGAAAGGCACCCTTGAGTTTCGCCTGCTACCAAACAGTCTAGGCTCTTCCCCAATGAGCCCGGAACTGGGGTTCAGTTCAGTTGGAGGTGGGGTTGGAAGTGAGGTTAAGAGCAGTCTGGAGCTTTTGTCTCCTTCCTGCTAGGGCAATCCAGCAGCACAGTCAACCGCCCGTTCTCTGTGAGCAATGTGCGCACCTCCAGGGTCTCTGCCTTTCACCGCTCCCCTGAGATTCTGCCCAACAGCCCAAGCTCCCTCTGTATGAGCCTGGGTCCCCAGAGTCTGGTCTAGAACTGGGGTTCAGTGCTGTCAAATCTGGGGTTCAGCACAGTCTGAAGCTTTCATCTCCTTCCCGCTAGGGAACACCAGCCAGGCACTCAGCCTCCCCCTCCTCTCCGGCTCAGTCCTCTCCTCAAGCGCAACGTGTCTCCGTACCTTAGGCTTAACAGCTCCTCTGATTTTCCTTCTGGTTTTCTCTTTCCTTCTCGTTGTAGAATTTCCAGTCAGTCTACTTTCCTGTAGTTCTGGGTAATGTCCATTTTGTATTTTAGTTGTATTTTATTGAAATTATTGTGTGAGATAGCAGTTAGGTGTTACCTATGCCGCCATCTTCGATTCTCTCTCCTCAGGAACATTTTAAAGTCCAACTCCATGAAAATAAAAGCAAGAATCTTATTTCTTTGTCTTAAAAGCTAAAACAAATAAGTACAAAAAACATAATGGAATGATATATTATGATGTTTAAGAGTAAGATCCAAAATTAACTGCATCAAATATAGATTAGTAGAAAATAAACAACCACTAATCAAAGGAATTTCTGGACCCCTGTGGATATTATTCAACTAAAAATAGATCCCTTAAAAGAAGAAAACAAAATGTATAGAAACCACAATGAGCTGTTTCAATTTCCATTAGTGCTTAAAAGTGGTGGCCATATTGTGTTGTGACCTGAGTTTTTTCATAAAACACATATTTGTAAACTGCATAGAAATGAAAGTAACTAGTATAATTGAGCTCCTACTATTTATCAAATTCTATATTATAGGTGCTTTGCAAATTTTATTTCATTTACTCTTCTTAATGTAGTTAGTTTTCCTCATTCTCATAAGAAAAAGCCAAGGCCCACAATGAAAGGTAATATTATATATTACCTTTCAGTGTTCTTACTGGTAGTATTATATAGCTAGTAAGAACAGAGCTGGGGCTTAAGTGCTTATATTTGAGACTCTAACTCTTTCAAAAGCTAATATTTATCTATAAAGTGGAATTTCAATGTTATATAGAGTTAAGTGGTTCCTCCTAGAATAATCTTAAAAGAGTAAAAAGGGTTTATTTTTAAGTAACAACCCAGTCAGAGTTTTATTTTATCAGCCCTTATAAAAACTGAACTTAAATGTTAAGAATTTGTGATAAAAACTACAACTAGAAAAGGAATTTCACTATAGTTAATTTAAGGTCTGAACTGGAATAAAGCAATCTACAGCCAACTGGTAATTTCCTTTTTGGTGAAGCAATTGAGAGCTCAACCTAAGCAAGTACAAAAACACCACACACCTGCATTGGCCTATGTGTTTAGAAGGGGATAGTTATAGTGTTTCATTGTTATTTTGACTTTAAGCAACAATCACAGGTAATGCATAATCTTTTCAGAAGCTCAGTTACACACAGAGTGGCAGGAAACAATTTAGCATCAATATTTAATGCCAGTTTATTGATTTTTTAAACTGGAGAATGCTATCCTAAGCACTTTCAAACCACATGTGGTTCATGTAGAGTGTTTATGCACCCACTGTTTCCAGAGAAAAGTTCAGGCTGCTCCAATAAACACTTCTTTAGGAATAGCTTTGATAGAGCAAAATAATGTGTGAAGAACCAAACCCCAATACTGGAATGGCTTTCACCAAGAAAAGAAAAAATCTGTTCTCTGTGGGGTAGTAGTGGTCATGGCCCCTAAAGACACTAACTGGAAGGAGAGGAAAGGGTGTCAAAATTGGTATAAGACCCTCTGTCCTCTTCCCCATCACTCTGGACATCTTCCTCTTCAGACCAAAAGAAGTTTGTCTCAGAAAAAGCTACAGACTCAAATCATGTCTAAGTCAGGCATGGTCTTCCAAAACTCCAAAAATAGAAATCATTGAGCTTCCATCTCCAGCACATAACATCTTGGTATATTTCAGTGCATAGTCTGACACTGGGGTAGGGCAGAGAGCAAAAGGATCTTGGGGTCAGAAGTCAGAGCTTTGGATAATGGCCAATAATGTTAAGCTGATAGATCTGTCAGGGGTACTACAGGCTCTAGAGTTGCAGCCCAAAAGTTAGACTTTGAACCCTCAGTGAGAAAATGATAGTGCCTTTATTTGCAACTTTTTTTGGGGGGTAAAAATGTGCATGTGTGCATACACATACACTTTTTTATACTCCCATTCTTATCTTTCAGCTGAGGCCATTTAGAGACACAGATGGTTGTCCTCAATCATTTAAATGTTTGTTCTAAGATTATCCCCTTTCCTCTGTTTCCCTTTGTATGGCTTGTATAATTCCTTGTTAAACAGATTTTTTGGTTTTGCCCTCGCTGAACCAATTTCAAATGTTCAGTACATTTTTATCCATGTATACCCATCTGAGGCTCAGAAGATTATCAGCAGATACATCACATCTGCTAATTTTGAGGTTCCTTCTTTAGGAGGACTGTGTAATGAATAGCTGAACTATTCTGAAATAGAAGGGACTACATCAATGTGCAGATCTACCTATCACCAGAAACATTCAAGCAGAAATAAGAGGTGATTCCTACATTTGATGTGAAACTGAACTTAGAGAATGTTAAAGTGCCCTCCAATGTTTTTCTTTCAGGATTTTGCCTTTTTGAGGATGTGCATAAGGAAGAGATAGAAAGGTCAGACTTGTTTAAAAGACCACTGAATAAGTGGAGTTTGGTGAAAAAGTAGAGATGATTGGCAGTGTAAAATGAATTCCTGGTGTATTCGCTTCATCTGTTTATGCAACTACTGTTGCAAGAAGGAGACATAACTGCTGCTTTTACCTCTGCTAAAGACTTCACTTGCCTAACAAGCTGGGCCTATCAAATGATATAGAAATTAATATTTGTTGAGTATTTTGTATATACCAGACACTTATCTAGGTACCTTATTTTTTTATTTTAAAGCCCACAACATAGAGTTATGTCCATGTTGTAGATGAGAAAATTAAAACTCAAAAGGAGGAGTTGACTTGTCCAATATTTCCTTGTAAATAACAGTTGGAAATGTAATTCAGGCAGGTTTGACTCAATGTCTATGCTCTTTGCTCAGCATTGTAATTTTCCTTCATCTCTCCCTGACAGTTCTCCTTAAGAATTCCCTCTTGAGCAAAGTCATAAAAAGAAGAAAAATGTGAAAAGTTCTTTGTCATTTTTGGGGGGCATGCTCTCTGAGTTCTCAAAGCTCTAAGTCAAGCCTGTACCAAGTAACAGGTTTCTTATTTCATCTGTCCTTAAGTCATGGATGAGATAATCAACATGAAGAAGAGTCTTCAAAGGGAACCCTGTAATGAGTATTCATCACAGCCACAACCATGGCCACCAGCCTCCCCTCTTCCTTGCTTCTGCCAGAGGAAGTCCCCTAGGAGATATTGACAGAAAGCAACATATTGAGAAAATATTACTGGCTTTGCCTGCTGCATCGTTTTAAATTACCCCCAGACTTCTAGGCTATGGAGTACTTTAGTCAGCCTATTGGCACGGAGCTTCCTATTCTCCATTTGAGTGACACCCACACCAAAACTGTGAACCAATGTGACAATACTTTTGCTGGCAAAACCTTGCCCCTGAAGTATCTGAAGCCTAAAGATTGCTTGGAGACTACAACTTTCCCAAAGGATCCCATATAACCAGGGTAGACAAGCCCTGGACTGACCTGCTCGCTGCTGAGTGCCCTAATAGCTGAATCTGGCCTTTATTAAAACTGTTGCATCTTAACTGGTCCTCAGGAAAAAAAAAAACAAAACCAAAAACAGCAATACTCTGAGTGTTACTGGAGTTCCTGGTACCGCAAAGTGGGTAGGGACTATTGATGATATAGTCCCAGGTAGCAGAATGAACCTTTAAATGTGGGCTGAGGGAGAGGTTGATTCCATAATATAGCCTATGAGGCTATTGGAAGGCTTATCTGCTTCATTTATATTTTAGGCAGGGCCTGACAGTCCTACCTTCATTCAGCCATTCTTTTCAGGTAAGGAGGTAAAGATTTGCAAAAATACTAATCAACGCCACTATCTCCTAGCCATGTGGTGAATTAGCTCATGTGACAGTCGCCCGGGCACTCCACAAATATGTGTGGTGCATAAATTACCTGCCCAAGACTTAGCTGCAAGGCCAGCTGTTATTCTTGTACACTGGGAGATGGCTATACTTCTGACTTATAAAGTGGGAGAAATTCCCCAAAGAGGTCAGTATTATCATTTTGGCAGTGCAGTGGATGCACTTCTTAGAACCATGAAACAATAACTCCTCATTCCTTATTACCCCAGCCCTGGCAACCACTATTCTACTCTCTATATCTATAAACCTGAGTAATCCACAAATCTTATACAGGTACAATCATACAATATTTGTCCTGAGTAATAGATGGAGAACATATGAAGTATAGAGAGACTGGACAAAGGGTTGATTCATGTTCCAGACATGACAGAGCCAGGACAGCTCGATAGTTCACCATGCTACTCAGAATGTCATGATCTTTAAAACTTATGAATTGTTTCTGGAATTTTCCATTTAATATTTTAAACCATGGGTAAATGAAACAATGGAAAGTGAAACTGCAGATTGGGGGGAGGACTACTGTATATATTTGAGTTATTTTCTTAGTAGTCCTTAGAATTATAATTAAAATGTTAATTTATAGCAACCTCCTTTAGATTATTATCCATTTATTTTAATGACACTAAAAAACTTTCTTCTATAAATCTTAATTCATCTCCCTTGAATTAATTACTTATGTTTAGTGCTTTAATAGAGAATGTTTGAGAACAGTGAAATTCATCAATTTTTATCTGGTAATATCTTAATATCTCCTTCATTTTTGAAGGAGAGTTTTTCTTTATATAGAATTTTTGGTTGACAGTGTTTGTTTTTCCAGTATAAATATGTCATCCTTTGTCATATGGTCTCAATATGGTTTATGATGAACATAGTAAATTACTGTTACTTATAAGCTACCAAATATTTTGTTATACCAGTCCAAATGGACAAGACACAAAATTGGCTTCAACTAAAACATGTGGAAGTAGCTTGGAACTGGGTAATACGTGGAGGCCAGAAGAGTTTTGAGGTATATACTAGAAAAAGCCTATATTGCTTTGAATGGACTGTTAAAAGCAAGTCTGATGACAGCTCAGAAAGGGAAGATAAGAGCTATAACAATGGAGGCGAGAGCCCTGCCCAGAAGGTCCATGTAAGTAGGACAACACCAAACAATAGATCAGTAGAGCCACAGGCATACAATTCCAGCTCAGGAGAGCTCCCTTGTGTGATGTGTCCAGCACAGCTAAGGGGATATAAATGCCACAGGATGTCCAGAAAATAGAACTCCTACCCCATAGGAGAAAACTTCAAGTTAAAAAATATTATATTCAAGCCTTAATATTTAATATTATTAAAATGGGGAATTGAGAAGGTCATCTACATATTCCAAACTAAACACTCTCTTAGAAAATGACTGAGAATATCCTAATATTTTACCTGTAATTGGCCTTTAAATTCTACACATACAGGTCACAAAGGGAAAGGCAGAGTTGTAAACAGCCTGTAAGGTTTCCTTTAGCATTTCTTGTAAACAATAAAGTGCCCAAAAAGAGTCAATCTGCAAAGATTGGATATTTTTTCTTTTTCTTTTTTATTCTACTTTCTTTTTCTTTTATTTTTAGCTATAGGTGTTTAAGGTAACTCTGTCAAGCCCAGACATCAATGACAATACATGACAAAGAATACACACTTTACAAGAATATTTTAGAACAATTACTAAACAAACAAGCGGCAACAACAACAAATGCTAAGGAGAATCTGATTTCCACAGTTGCCACATTATAATATTTAGAATGAATAGTTTTTTTTTTAATTATGCAGCATACAAAGAAACAAGAAAATGTGATCCATTCATTGGGAAAAAAAATAAAATTAATATGACCTGTCCATGTGGAAAATAAGACATTGAACTTAATATACAGATATATTAAATTGAGATAAGCGAGGATAAAGGGGGGATAAATGATGATGAAAAGAAATTTGGTGAACACACAATACAATACATAGAAGATGTATCATAGTATTATATCCCTGAAAACTATATAATTTTATTAACCAATATCACCTTAATAAAGTTAATTTAAAAATATGTTAAATCAACTGTCATGAATATACTCAAAGGGCTAAAAATAAGAAACCATTGACAAAAAAAACTAAAGAAAATCAAAAGGATTATTTTCACCAAAAAATATTGATAAAGATATAGAAATTATTTTTAAAAATCACATAACGCCTGGCTTGTGTGGTTCAGTGGTTGAGCATTGACCTATGAACCAGGAGCTCACAGTTTGATTTCTGGTCAAGACACATACCTGGGTTGCAGGCTCAATACCCAGTGGAAAGCCTATCAATGATTCTCTCTCATCATTAATGTTTCTAGTTCTCTCTCCCTCTCCCTACCTCTCTAAAATCAATAAATGTATATATTTTTTAAACTTAAAAATTTTGGAACTGAATACTATACTAATTGAAATAAAAAATTCATTGGAGAGTTTCAAGTGCAGATTTGAGCAGATAAAGAAGGGAATTAATGGACCTAAAAAAAGATCAATTTTTAAGTCTGAGGAACAGGAAGAGAAAAGACTGAAGAAAAATGCCTTAACCAGTTTGGCTCAGTGGATAGAGTATTGGCTTTGGACTGAAATTCCAGGTTCGATCCAGTCAAGGGCATGTACCTTGGTTGCAGGCACATCCCCAGTAGAGGGTTTGCAGGAAGTAGCTGATCAATGTTTCTCTCTCATCAATGTTTCTAACTCTCTATCCCTCTCCTTTCCTTTCTGTAAAAAATTCAATAAAATATATTTTTTTAAAAAGAATGATGAAAAATGAATAAAGCCTAAGATTACTGTGGAACACAATCAGGCATATCAACATATGCATAATAGGAGTCTCAGAGAATGTGCAGAGAGAATATTTGAAGAAATATTTTCAGACTTTCTGAAATTGATTATTTACAAAAATCTACACATCCAAGAAGTTCAACAAACTTCAAACAGGATAAACTAAAATAGATGCATTCCAAGACACTGTTATAATCAAACTGTCAAAAAACAAAAACAAAGAAAAATTTTCTCAAAGCAACAAGAAATAAGTGACTAATTATATACAAAGTTTACTTAGTAAAATTAACATCAATTTCTCAGCAGATGCCATAAGGCCAGAAGAGTGAGATGATATATTTAAAATGCTGAAAGGAAAAAAAAAACTGTCTACAAATAAATCTCTGTCAAATTACCTTTCAAAAATAAAGGAAAAATTAAGACAGATCTGAAGGAGTTTGTCACTAGCAGACTTTCCCAACAAGAAATGCTAAAGGGAATCCTACAACTAAAATGAAAGTACACTAGACAGAAACCTTAAATCATTCAGAGGGAAAAGTTAAAATGATAAAGTTAGATACTAGGTAAATCCACATGCAAAATAATGAAGTTGGATCTCTTCCATATACTATATACAAAAATAAACTAAAAATGAGGCATAAACTAAATATATGAGCTAAAACTATAAAACTCTTAGATGAAAGCAGGAGTAATTCTTAATGATCTTAGATTTAGCAATGGATTGATATATATGACACCAAAAGGACAAACAAGAGAAAAATAGATATAATGTACTTTTGAAAATTTAAAAATGTGTGTATCAGAGGATATTATCAAGAAAATGAAAAGACAACATAAAATGGGAGAAAATTTACCAATCATATGTATGATAAGGATTTAATTTTCAAAACATAAAGATCTCTTAAAACTCAATGACAAAAGTAAAAAACATTTTTGATGAGCTAAGGACTTTAATAGACATTTATCCAAAGAGTATATATAAACAATTAATAAGCATACAAAATATGCTCAACATCATTAGTTATTATTAAAATATAAATAAAATCCACAATAATAAAGCACCTCACACAAAATTGAGTGGTGATAATTTTTTTAAAGGAAGAGACAAGTGTTAGCAACACTGTGGAGAAATTGGAAATTTTATTCATTTCTGGTGTGAATGTAAAATGCTGCAGCCATTTTGGAAAAACAGTTTTGTGCATCATTAAAATATTAAGTATAGAGTTAAAATACCGCCCAGCAATTCATCTACTAGGTATGCACCCTATAATAATTAAGAACAAGTATTACAGCATATCCTTATACACTAATGTTCACCATTGCCAAAAGTTGGAAATAACCTAACTATCCATCACCTGATGAATGAATAAAATTGAATATATGTATACAATGAAATGTTAATTCAACCACACAAAGAATTGGAAAACTGATATATTTGTGCTGATTAATTTTATGTGTCAATCTAACTGGGTCATGATGTGCCTAGGTATTTGGTTAAACACTGTTTTATTTAACTCTTATTTTAATAACAAGAACTTTTAAAAAGACAAAATTTCACTTCAGTCCAGCCAATATTAATAAGAATCTGTTCCATAACAGCCCTATGATGGACATCTAAGAGCCTATGATCAGTATTAGAAACAAACCCTACTTTCCAAGAGTTCCCAGAGAAACACACATATACAAACATACAGACCTTTAAGATATTATGAGGCAAACTAACAATGTCATCTAAATACACTGAAGGTACAGGAAATTTAGAACTGTATGGAGGAGTTGACATTGGAGCTATCCCATTTGAAAAGCAACCTGACTGATATGGTAGAAAGAATATGTGAATTAACATCAGACTACCTGGATTAAAATTTTTCCTCTGCCTAGCCCAGCTGCATGATTGTGGAGCCTCTGCATCTTCATATGTACAATAGAGATATTAATAATCTGCACTTCCCAGGGCTGTTTTGAGGATCAAATGGAAAAGCCTGTAAGTACTTGGCACGGACAGGCATATGTGATCTCCCTTGCTGATCTAGTTTACCTCCTCTGCTCAGTCCATTGCTCTTCAGACAGAAATAGAGACTTTGCAGGTGAAGGGGTTGAAGTGGGGATTAGAGGAAGCCAGCTGATGTTATTTAAGAGGCCTTCACCTTTCTGAATATCAAAGGAATCTTGGGAATCTCCAATAATTTCCATTCCCATCTGAATTTGTGCACACATTGTAGGAGTCTTGTGCCCAGTATAAAGATGGTTTCAAGCGAGAATACAGCTTGTAAAAGCCTTTCAGCCCTGTTGGCGCCCTCTCTATTTTGGTCTCTTAGTTGGTATGCTGTTAGCTGACTGGTGAATTGGGCCTCAGTAATTCTTGGGCACATGGCTGCTGTGTCTGATTTTGGGGAAATCGCAATGCACTACACATTAGCAATTGCATACATAGATTGAACGAACTCTTCACCCATAACCTCACACCTAATAATTTGACTGTCTTTTGCTTTGTTAATTGTTTTTCTGTCCTGAGGAACTCATAATGATGAAATAACCCTTGCAAAAAACAAGTGTACTGGTTGAGTAGTTCTTAATTTGCATAGCAGGTCCTCCTTTCTACAGAGACAATGTAGTTTGAGGTTGCTGATGTCAGCACAAATGCAGCAAATGATAAGGCAAAGAATGCAGAAGCTGACTCTTAGTGGCATATATTTTTCTGTTTTTTTTTCTGGGGGGTGGTTAACTCATTACCTTCCAAATTAGTTTAAACATTTTTTAATAACTTGCAATAAAAATATAGTCTCAATCAAATGGTTAAGTAAACATTCTGAGCTAGCATTGCTTGGTTTGGTTATAAATACATGGGAATTATTCTACCTCTGTCTACCAAAGATTTAATTTTTCTTTGAATACTGAAACCTTAAGACTTTAGGTAAATTATCATTTTACCTTTTCTGTGGTATACCACCCCCCCCTCAATGTCCACTACATTGTATGGACCAGTTGCAGCCATTGTATAAGATAATGATTTTATTACAGACTAAATGAATATGATGTAGCGAAAATCTTACCAATCCAATAGTTAGGAATCTTAGAGACAATTTTTTACTAAATAGCGGTGTGACTCTGAATCTGTTTCTTGATATCTCTGACTCATGGACTAAAGCTCATATCTGATAATCACTACAGTCTTCTCCATACCATTCACTACAACCCTGGTAATTAGCAAGAACATAATCATAGATTCTTCTATCTATCTTCACTTGCAGCCCAAAATGTTGAGTCATCTGGTCCTTCCAATTTTTTTCAGATTTTTTTTTTTTTAAGGAAGCAGGGTCCTCAAAATCTGGGTCCTAAATTTGTTTTTGCTCCGTGTTTTAAGTATAAACTTTTTTTTTGAGGACAGCCTAAAATGAGTGAGATATGTAGCTGAGAACTATTACAAGATTACCCCAAACTGTTATTGTGCTGACCTGCCCACACAAAACATTTTCCCCCCATTTTCTGCTTAAAGATTCATGTCTTCACAATCAAAAAAGCTTTCCTTATTCTGCCAGGAATCACAGTCCTAATATGGCTGTGGCTCAAAGTCTAAAAACAGTTTTTATAGTGGAAAGGTAATTATGGTTCCTGAAATTCACCATGGCCAGAAGCAAAATCTTGTTTTGCTTTTAGGCTTTGCTAGCATGGATCTGGAATATCTTTTACTCTTGGGCTAGTTTAGGCCTACCACTATTGATTGAACTTTCTGAGTTCACTACTAAATTTCGAGTGTATCTATATGCATGCACAGTTTAATACTCAGCAACATGTCTTAAAAGGACCTCTAGATAAATTGATGAATCTATTTCTCTTGAGAGCTCCATCTTCCCTAGTATTTTATCCAGCAAATTCTAGCCACCGCAGTGTCCCAAAACCCTTACGACATTCTCCTCAGCTTAGTGAGACTGGAATCTCCTCTCTATGCCATAGTCCATAAAATACCAACATGAAAAAACTGGGAAAATTATAGAGCTTTCTCTTAGGTGTTATAATTCTGACTTGCCTGTTGTCCAATATTTGAAACAATTATTTCATATATATTCTTCTGCTTTCTAGTTGTTTATAGCAGAAGGAAAAGTCCTATACCAATATCATTTATAAGTTGTTTTTTTTTACTGTTGACATTATTACTGGTGTCCCTTATATTCTCTCTTTTCCCACCCACACCCATATCCTCTGACCTAGGTCTTTATCACCCTATTGTCTGTATCCATGGGCTAAGCATACATGCATATAAGTTATATGGTTTATTTCTTCCCATTTCCTCCACCCTACCTTCCTCTGAGATCTGTTGGTCTGTTCTATGCATCCATGCCTCTGGATCTATTTTGTTTGTCAGTTTATTTTGTTCATTAGATTCCACATATAAGATCACCTGATATTTGTCTTTCTCTGACTGGCTTATTTCATTTAGCCTAATGGTCTTCAGTACATCCATGCTATTACAAAGGGTAAGAGATCCTTCATTTTTACAGCCACATAGTATTCCATTTTGTAAATGTGCCATAGCTTTGTTATCTACTCATCTACTGATGGGCATTTGGGCTATCTCAGATTTTAGCTATTGTAAATAATGCTGCTATGAACATATATTCTTTCTGATTGGTTTCTTGGGATTCTTATTTTCTTTTTTAAACTATCATCTAGTTTAAAAACCAGATCTTTTCCCCTCTGAATCATTAGAAAAACAAAAACACAGTTTAAATCTAATTGATATTCATCATCATAAAAAATGTATTTTGAACATTGGCTTCGTTATTTTGTCTGCATAAAAATATATAAAGAAAGGTAAACTTATAGAATGCTTATAAATATTAATTAATTGGCAGAAATACCCATTTTCTAAGAATGCTTATTCATATTTATAAAATGTTTTATGGAAAACAAGAGAAAAGGGGATAAGAATATAAATGAAACTGAAGTTAGTTTAAAAATTAATTCCAGACTCAAGATTTTAATGACCTCAAATGTTCTTTTGCAATGAAGCTGTATTCTCTGAGAAAATAAGAGCTGTGTAAACAACTGGGTTTAATGTTTTGTCTTAAAAGCCAGGAAGTGCAAATGCAATTTATTGATCAATTACAGTAAATATATAATTTAGAGTTTCTGGTAAAATAAACTATCAATTTGACAACTTTTTTATTGTCTAAAAGTTTTACATATGTCTTTTTCCCCCCAATTGACTCCCCCCTCTCCCGGGCAAGCCCCCACCACCCCAATGTCTATATCCATTGGTTATGCTAATATGCATGCATACAAGTCCTTTGGTTGCCCTCTAACTCCACCTCCCCTCCCATTTGTCTTTAGGTTGATCTAGTCTTGCTCATCAATTGTTGATCATTATATCCCACATATGAGTGAGATCATGTGATATTTATCTTTCTTATTTCACTTAGCCATAATGTTCTCCAATTCCATCCGTATGCACCCCCATGTTCATAGCAGCACAATTTACAATAGCTAAGATTTGGAAACAGCCTAAATGCCGATGAGCTGATGAGTGGATTAAAATAACTGTGGTAATCTACACAATGGAATACTATGCCACTATAAAAAAAAAAAAAGAAACTTTTAACGTTTGCAACAACATGGATGGATCTACATACTTTTAAGTATCTGGTATTATTATTTAAAATGCCTATGCATATAGATTTACATTTTAAACTGCTTCAAAACTTCTTATTTTGAATTATGAGACATAGATTCAAACTCAATAGTAAAAATAATAAAAGTTAAGAGATATAAAATAGGGCATGCCTTTGAGATTTACATATAATCATTAATTTATCCAGTTGTCTATACTCACACTTTCTGCAAATTCAAGATCTTAGTCAACCCACTATAATTTTGGAGCTCACCACCACATTGAACATGCTCTAGACAAGGTTCCCACTGAGCTTTATATTGCAAGATCCAATAGATACTTTTGACATTCTATTTTACTAAAGCTATGTGCAATATTCAAGACTTACTCTGCTTTCCTCACTTCTAAAATACTTATCTCCTGGTTCTGCTAATTTAAATTCTCAGACTGCTTCTACTTATCAGTCTTTAATGGCTGATTAAACTGGTTTGTCAAAGATTCATGCTTGGCTCACTTTTCTTCTACATGTAAAAACTCTCTGATTGATCACATTCACATGATTTCATTCTTATCTATGTGCAAATGATTCTCAAAGTTAATAATGGAGATTACGTTCCTGGGTTCCACATCTATATGTGGCAGAATGAATATTTTACAAGGGGATGTTTACAGACTCTCATTCACTAACCCTCCAAAGAGAATCTTATAATTGTCATCTAATTTCTCCCTCCTCTCAAAAAGAAACAATTATTTCTTGCTGGAAGTGAAGCTGTTTAGCTACATAATAAAATTTTGAGGGATAGAGAAGAAAAAGATGGTAGAAGGCTAGAAGAAAGAAGATATAAATAAGGAGTGCCATAGATTGTATATTGGCACATCTTCTAAAGTTGTTAAATAAAAGTAAATAAGTTAGTATTAGCTGTTAAATAATGAGTCTTCAAAAGGGAACCCTCATGTACTGCCTATGCTGGCCCTGGTTACCTGAGCCTCAGGTGGTCCTGGGTGGCTGGGAAGCTGCCATCTGAGGCTTGCCTGTGCCTCAGGCTGGCCCTGGGTAGCTGGGTAATCACCATCTAAGGCTTGCCTGCACCTCAGGCCGGCCCTGGGCAGCTGGGGGGCTGAGGAGAATGGGGGACTTGGGAGGCAGGCACGTGGCAGGGCTGAAGGGACTGGGTGCCGCCATTTGTGGCTGTGGATACCACCATATTTAAGGGTAGGGTAGTCAATTAGCATATTCTCTCCTTATTGGCTGTGGGTACCACCATATTCCTAGAAGAGATGACATTTCTTTTAGTCTGGAAAAAGATTAATGAGTTTATTATATGGCAAAAAATAA
Organism: Pipistrellus kuhlii; assembly: GCF_014108245.1. Lineage (NCBI taxonomy): Eukaryota > Metazoa > Chordata > Mammalia > Chiroptera > Vespertilionidae > Pipistrellus > Pipistrellus kuhlii. The sequence continues at coordinate 6,511,457 of NW_023425504.1, read as the reverse complement.
AGACAATTTCAGGTGTAGGAAATAGTATTTGCAAAAGCATTGTTTTCACAGAGAATTAAGATAAATTCCCTGGGGCTGGAAAATAGAGCTAGAAGAAGGGGATAGCAGTAGGGGATGAGATAGCTTGGGATTTCATGGTAAAGATTCTTAAGGAGTTTGGCCTTAATCCTTAGGCCAGTGGTCAGCAAACTGATTAGTCAACAGAGCGGCAAACAGCTGTCCTGAGGTCTTTGTTAAACTTTCTTATATTTCCTTGGGTTTGGGAAAAAGAGGACTTTATTTCTTTCTTTATTGAATTTATCGGGGTGACGCTGGTTAACAACATTAAACGAGTTTCAGGGGCACAATTCCACAACACATCATCTGTACACTGTATTGTGTGTTCATCACCCCAAGTCAAGTTTCCTTCTATCACCATTTATCTTTTTCATTCACTCCTCCATCTCCCATTCAGGCCCTCTTCTTTTCAATAACCACATTGTTGTCTATGTCTATAAGTTTTTTTCTCTGTTTTGTTCTTCTTTGATCAACTCCTCCACCCACCCCCAAACCTAGCCTACCCCCAATTTTTTTTCAGCATTCTCTCTATGAGTCTGTCTCTTTTTGGTTGTTAGCTCATCTGGTTCATGGGCCATTTGATGATATTTATAACATAATTTGCAGGCCATATGAAATTATCAATTTAAAAATTAGCTTCCTACATTTAGACATACATTTAATTCACTCATCCCTAATTCCTTGGCAAGGCTAGATCAAATTATTTCACAGGCCTTATATGGCCCTTGGACCAGACTTTCCCCACCCCTGATCTAGTTAATTAGATTCCATGTATAAATGAAAGCATATGATACTTGTCTTTCTCTGACTGGTGTATTTCACTTAGTATAATACCTTCTAGGTATATCCACACTATCACAAAAGGTAAGAATTCCCTTCCTTTTTTAATGCTGAGTAGTATTCCATTGTGTAAATGTACCACAAAATTTTTTATCCACTCATCTACCAATGGTCCATTTGGTCTGCTTCCATATCTTAGCTATTGTAAATAATGTTGCAATGAACATAGAAGTTCATATATTATTTCTAATTAGTGTTTTGGGTTTCTTCAGATATTTTTTCTGCATCTATATTCCCAGAAATAGAAATGATCAATCATAAGGCAGTTCTATTTTTTATTTTTTGAGGAAACTCCATAATTTTTTTTCCACAATGTCTGCACCAATCTGCATTCCCACCTACAGCGCATGAGAATTCCATTTTCTCCATATCCTTGCCAACACTGGTTTTTGATTTATTGATAATTATTCTGACAGGTGTAAGGTTTTAAATTACATTTCTCTGTTGACTAGTGATATTGATCATTTTTTCATATAGCTATTGGCCATCTGTATGTGCTCTGCAGAGAAGTGTCTATTCAGGTCCTTTACCCTTTTTTATTTGGGTTGTTTGTTTGTGGGTTTGTTTTTTGGGGTTTTTTTTGGTGTTGAGTAGAATATATTATTCATACATTTTATATAGTAACCATTTATCACATGTATCGGTGGCAAATATGTTCTCCCATTCCATGGGTTTCTTTTTCATTTTGTGGATTGTTTCCTCTGCTTTGAAAAAATTTAGTTTGCTGTTGTACCATTAATATATATTTTTGTTTCCCTTGCTGGAAGATGTATCAGAAAAATATTTCTATGATAGATGCCCAATATTTTAGTCCTCTATGTTCTAGGATTCTTATGATTTTGAGTCTTACATTTAAGTCTTTAATCCATTTTTTAGTGTATTCATGTGTATGATGTAAGAAGTCTAATTTTATTTTTTTGCATGTATCTGTCCAATTTTTCCAACATTTTTGAATAGAATAGACTATCTTTAACCCCATTGCATGTTTTTGCCTACTTTGTCAAATATTAATTGACCTTAAAGGCTTGGATTTATTTTTATGGCTCTCTATTGTTTCATAGATCTATATATCTATTTTAATATATTTAATTAATAATAAAAGTGCCATGCTGTTTTGATTACTATGGCCTTGTAATATAGTTTTACATCAGATAGTGTGATTCCTCCAAGTTTGTTCTTTTTGAAAATTGTTGTGGCTCCCTGAGGTCTTCTGTGGGTCCATATAAATTTTTGGAATATTTGTTCTTGTTCTGTGAAATGTGCCATTGGTATCTTAATGGGAATTGTGTTGAATCTATAGGTTGCTTTGGGTAGTGTGATAAATTAATGATGTTATTTGTTACTATCCATGAACATGATATATGCTTCCACTTATTTGCCTCTTCTTCAATTCCTTTATTCAGTGTCTTATAATTTTCTGAGTACAGGTAATTTACATCCTTGGTTAAACTTAGTCCCCAGTATATTTTTGAAGCAATTGTGGATAGGATCGTTTTCTTAGTTTCCTTTTCTGTGAGTTCATTATTGGTGTATAAAAATGCAAGTGATTTCTGGATATTTATTATTTTTATCTTATTTCTTTACTGAATTTATCAATCAGTTCTGGTCGGGTTCGCTTTATACACTATCATGTCATCTATAAATAATAATAGTTTTACTTCTTCCATTCCAATTTGGATGCATTTTATTTATTTTTTCTTGTCTGATTGTTGTGGCTAGGACTTCTAGTACTCTGTTGAATAATAGTGGTGAAGGTAGGCATTCCTGTTTTTTTTTTGTTTGTTTTTTTGTTTGTTTGTTTGTTGTTGTTGTTTTCCTGACCTTAAAGCAATTGTAGTTTGTGCCCATGAGTATGATGTTGGCTATGGGTTTGTCATATATGGCCTTTATTTTGTTGAGGTAAGTTATCTCTATTTCTACTTTGCTGAGAGTTTTTATAAAAATGGGTGCTGAATTTTTATCAAATACTTTTTCTGCATCTATTGATATGATCATGTGTTTTTTTCCTTTATTTTGTTTATGTGATGTATCATGTTTATTGATTTGTGGGTACTGTAACAATCTCTCCTTTTATGTCCCTCAAGATTTGCTCTATTTATTTAGGTGCTTCTGTTATGTGCATAAATTATTACAGATTATATTCTCTTGTTGGATTGATCTCTTCAGCATTATGTTATATTCTTCTCTGTCTCTTTTATGTCCTTTGTATTCATGTGTATTTTGTCTCATATAAGTATGCCTCCATCATCTTATTTTTCATTTCCTTTTGCATGAAATATCCTTCCCCATTGTTTCACTTTTAGTCTGTGTGTATCTTTCTCTGTGAAGTAGGTTTAGACAGTATGTTTTGTATATCTGTCTTATTTTCTGACCCTTTCTTCTATTCTATGTATTTTGATTGGAGCACTTAAGCCATTTTCATTTAAAGTCATTATTGGGAGAGCTCCAAGAAGATGGTGGAGTAGGTGAAAGGTACACTCACCTCCTCCCAGTACAAAACTGAAATTACAACTAACATATAAAACAATCATTCAGAGTAACCAACTGAACACTAGCTGAAGGGAAGCCTTTAACCAAGGACTTATGAAAGAAGCTACACGAGACTGATAGGAAGGGTGCGGAAATGAAAATGCCCAATACTGCTTCCCCAGGCAGCAGATGAGATTCAGGATAGGTATATCAGCTGCAGGGGATTGTCCTTCTTGAGAACTGTGGGGGTTTCAATTCCAAGCCAGGCTCCCCAGCACAGAGCACCAGATCTGGGAAGGAACATCTACATAAATTTAGCTGTGAAATTCTGCCCATCAAGGAAATATAATAGTCTGCTAGATACACAGGTGCCCTCTTAAAGGGTCAACACTCAAAATTTCTTTGTAACCACTCACTCTGGATTTCTATACAGGGAGGGCAGACCAGACCAGAGTCACATGAGGAGAGCCTGAATTTGTATCTCTAGGGAGGTAAATCTATATTCTGAGCCACTCTCCATATTGCAGATGCCATTTTTTTGAGGTGGAGCATTCCCCTTCATATAGCATCAGCCTAGGTTTAAACAATATCTCCACGTCTGGACTCCCTCTTATCCAAACCTGCAGAGCTTCTGCTCAGCTGAGCAGTCAGCTGCCTTGGTTGGATGAAGAGGTCTGGACAGACTTAGGGGCTGTCAGTGACTCAGGGGTGTGGCTTGGGGGTTGGGCCATTTTTCACAATATCCCATGAATCTGACTCATGCTTCTCCTTAAAGGGAGATCCACTAACCCCATCCTGTGGATCTACCATACAAGCTCTCAGTGGCTCCAACTGCTCTATTCTTGGTGACTTCACACTGCCAAAGGATGGGCAAAATTCAGGACAAACTGAGTTGTGTGACTCCCTGAAGTCAGACTGGCATCTCCCTCTCCCCTCATGGGAATTCCACTAGCCCTATCACCCTAACTCCCAGAAGCCCCACCCTGCTGTGCTCAGGTTCCTCCTGGCAGAATCTAGGATAGACTGAGTTGTGTGGCTTAGGACAAGGGTCATTTCCCCCTCATATGTGTAAGCACTGCAGAGCCCTCCTTTCATATGGCCAAATATTGGTCTATTTGAGCCTCATAAACCCTGATGACCTCACCCTGATGACTTCCTGAGACCCCCACCCCAACACATGACTTTGAGAGCTAAGTTTCTAGAAGAACCTCTGGTGATACTTGAGTGGTATGAGGTATGTTGTCAATCAGTAACCAAGTAGGACTATGTGGTGTTCACAAGAATTGATATAGATTCAAACTCAGTACCAGTACTGAGTCTGAGGCCACTCAGTGAATGTTTCCAGTATACCAAATATAGCTGCCACTCAGTACCCACAGATATTTGGTACCCACAGATATTTGTGGTGGGGTAGGTTCTCAGGGAGAGTCATCAAGGTGAGACCATCATATTTTATTAGACCCAAACAGACCAAGATTTGGCCATATTAATGAAGAGCTCTACACTGGTTGAGGATGCAAGGGAAAAATAGCCCTTATCCTAGAGCCACACAACTCAGAATGTCCAAGATTCTGTCAGGAATTTGAACTCAGCAGGGCAGGAGGCTGTGTGGTGCTGGGTTGGGGAAGGGGACCTGAGCCTGTGCCCCCCACCCAGTGGGGCTTGACAGGGGACTTGAGGCTGCTCACCCTGCCCCATACCAGGGGACCTGAGGCTGCACTCACCAACAGGTGGGGCTTGATGGGGGACCTGAGGCTATGCCCCCTGCCAAATGGGGCTTGACGGGGACCTCAAGGCTCACCTTCCAGTCCAGGATGGAGGACCTCAAGCTGCAACCAGGCCAGGGGACATCAGGTCACAATCTCTGCCTGGCAGGGCTTGACGGGGGACCTCAAGGTTTGACCCTATCCCCAGTGTCAGGTAAGGGGACCTCAGGATATGCCCTCTATCCTGGCACTGGGCTGGGGGACCTGAAGGTGCACTGGAAGACCTTAGGCTGTGTCCTTCGCCCAGCACCAGGCCATGGGACCAGAGGCTGCACCCTGCCACCCAGCAGGGCTTGACAAGGGACCTGAAGCTGCACGCCCCACCCAACAGGGCTTGATGGGGGTGGGGCCAGCCAGGTCTGGGTCTGGTGGGATTTTGAGGCACTGCAGGTGGATGGAGATTTGACTCTGGGTCCCATGGCACATCCCAGACTCTGACAAGAGGAAGATTTTCATATACATTTTACTAATTTTCTTTCATCTCTGACACTTCTATTATAGTGAAAGGGCAAATAGCAATATTAAAATATTTCCTCTAATCTTCTTTTAATGTGTATGGATTTCATACACTCGGCCACTAGTCTTTGTAATAAAGCTCCTCAGAAACATAGAATTTTGTCATGTTAGAACTAGAAGTATCTATCTGTGTTAGGTGTTGTTACACCCAGACTTCATGACCCCCAAGGACCACCAGGGAGCCGAGTCCAATGCAATAAACAAAAGAGCCTTTTCCATGCTAGCATGGGCTCTGTCCCACTCACACCGGCAGCATGGCGGAAGAGAGAGCGAATTTCGCCCAGTCCAGGGGTTTTACTCTGGTTGGTGGTGATGTCACTGCCTTGGCTAACCTTGATTGGGCTGACTCCAGTTACAAAATGGAGGATAACTCCGCCCTGCCCCACAGTGGAGTCAGGAGCTCATCCTCACCCCACCCTGCCCTTTCATTCCCCCCTTGTCTTATGTGCCTGAGTCAAATCATTGACTCAGCCTACTTCCTTTCAGCATAAACAACAAATACAGTTACCGAGACCCTTAGTACCACAATTCTCATCAGTATTGTCCTCACTGAAGTCCAGTTCCCCTCCTGCAGGCATCAGTTCTCTTCCTGGCCTGTGTGGAGCACAGGCTGGTGATCTCAAAGGTGAGGCCGCTAGTTGCCAGGATCCAGGCCATGCAGGAGAGCTGGGAGTCATGTAGTCAGGTCAGGGTGCCATCTACTTCAACAGCCGTGGGCATGCTCAGGATAACAGTGTAGCATCCCTTTGAGTCCTTGGGCAGTGAATTTCTTTACCCACATTGAGTTCCTGGGCTACAGGGTCTGCGATGGGCACTGGCAGTGCATCTGGAACAAGAAAACTGCAGAGCCTGTAAGGACTTGAGCAAGGAAATGGTTACCATACATGATCCCCTCCCCAAAAAAGGGGAAACTTGTCCCAGTAAGGGGTACACCTGGCCCTTAAGAGGAAGAAGGACAGGGGGTTGGTCCAATTTTCACCAATTCTAGGACACATTTAGTTAAACCCTTTTTCCAGAGTCTCACTTTTGCCTGTCCTAAGGCTAGAGCCATACTTTGAGATACCTTGGCTACCAAGGTGGGGCTGTTATCTGATACTGGCAGCCCGAATCTAGGTATAATCTCCTGGAGTAATCTCTTGACTACTATAGAGGTAGTTTCTGTCTTAGTGGGGTATACTTCAACCTAATCTGAAGTGTCTACAGAAACTAGACCTTAATGCTGGTGGTTTAATCTCTGAAATCCACCTACCAATGCTCTCCTGGGGAAGTTCCCTGGGACCCGAATTCCCAGGGGGACCCCCTTACCTTGCTTGGCATTTACTGTGCACAGACAGTACTTCTAGCAACTCTGCCTCACAGAAGTTCAGAAGTCTTGGTGACACAAGTGGGTAATCTGGTGTCACTGGGCAACTCTGACCTAGAGCCTCTGGGACCAACAGTCTTGTCATCTGGAGGGTCCACCAATGATCTGGTCCTTCAGTGGCTTGCTTCTGTTCAGCCGATTCCTTCTGGCTGCAGTTGGTAACCCTCTTTTTTCTGTGGATGGCACAGTGTCTCCATCAAAGGGCCTGGACTAAGGCCAAAAGTTCTGAAATTGTGCCCAAATGGTGTGGTCCAGGGTGACTACCACTGCCCCTGCATATCAGGTCCCATCCTGAACGTAACTGCTCCCATCCGTGAACAGTACCTTGTCATCTGTTACCTCTGTGCAGTCATAAATGGGTTCCTCCATCATCATCTGGAAGCAGGCTGGCAGGGTTGATGGCCAGAGCCTTATGAATCCTGACATAGGGCTGGTCCAGGAGAAAAGCTTGGCCCATCCAGGTTAGCTCCTGGCCCAGTCTGCTTATTTGCCTCCTTCACCAGCAATGCTGTGGTGTCCACTGCCTGGAAGCACGCTGGCCACCCTGCTGCCACAGGGTCCAGTCTCTTAGACAGATAGGCAATAGATCTCTTCCAGGGACCTAGAGCCTGAGTGAGAACCCCTTTGGCAATGCCTCTTACCTCACTCATGTAGAGGTGGAAGGGCTTCGCAACATCTGACAAGGCTAGGGCAGCTGCTGAGATGAGAGCCTTCTTTAGCTCCTCAAAGGCCCGTTGTTCCACTTTGGACCAGTTCAACAGCTGCATTCCCCCAGTACATGTTCCTTCTGAGGACCACAGTCCTTCTTGATGTCCAATGAAAATAGGCAGTTTGTCCGGTGGCTCCCTGGGCTGATGTTCAGGTCCTATTGGATCTCTCAAGACTAAATAGGCTGCCCCAATGCCCATCAGGAAACTAACAGGCTTGCCTCTCCTAGCTAACCTGTCAGGACATTCTCTTTATAACTTTTATAAAAATCTTATCTTCCAAAAATACATAACCATGCCTCAAATTTTAAAGAAAAGGCAAGGGAGGAGGGAGCAGATCCAGTACCTGTTCCCAGGCCTCTAACGGCTTGAAATTTAAAATGCCACATTTTTCCTACAGATACAGATTTATCTGCATTTCTAAGCCCCCCCTCTACTCTCTCTCCTCCCCCCAGAACATTGGTGAAATTTGTCCAAGCAGTTGCGGGGGGTTAAATCATACAAATAATTGTTTTCACACTGTTTTAACACAATTCTAAATAAATTATAAATCTTTGTGATGAAGTCTACTTAAATCTATAAAGTAGACACACATGACTGAAACCAAAAATGATTCCCAAAGTTTAAACAACCGAATGTACAAATACAAGATGCAGGTACAAGCCCAAATTCAAGCTTACAATGTGATTACAAATGATAACATCAATGACATATGAGAAAAGCAAAACAAAACAAATTAATATGGCTATCACTTTTTCTACATTAAGAGAAAAATATATGACTTGGCCTACTTCTTCACAAGAGTCACACTATAAATTCCCAACAAATTTACTTAGGTCTGTATGAAACAACCTGGATAGGGCTCAAGCATCATATAGATTCCTCATCTGACAAATGAGAATAAATCAATCCTTGAGATCTTTGATCATTACTGTTTATTCTTAACACATGTAATACAGTTTAGCCTGCCATATTCTAGGCATTTAGTTACTGCAATTAACTTTTCCTAATTCAATTTATACTTTGAACTTTTAAAGCTGGCAAGTCAAATATATTTGGCATGTTTTAGATTAATAACATTACATTTCTAAGAAAAAATACAAGACATAATTAAGAGCCTCAATTCTGTTCTCTAGATTTTTGATGAGGCAAATCTAAATTTTACTTTTCTGTCTTTTTTTCTTTTACATCCTGCTTACTTAGGGGGGAGTTTCAGCAACAAATCTGGTCACACATTTTTTTAGATCTCAAAATTTTTTCTGAAGTTCAAACAAAGCACTAAATAATCTCTTTGCAGGAGAGCTAATAGTCTTGTGCTCTCCGGCCTCCCCTAGACCTCACTGCACCAGAGGCAGTTTACTAAGATTTAAGACAATGTCAGAAGAAAGAATGAATTTTGTTCATAGGTCAATCACAATTCATACTTAAGTAGCTATATGACTCTGCTTAGCTGATACCAATGACAAAGACTAAACATTGTAAGCAAGGCCATCTGGGCTGCTTCACCATGGAATCACCTGCCACTCCCTGCAGATCACTGGAGTAGCATTCAAATGCAAATGAACACATTCTTTAGCTGAAGACTCCCAGTCATTCATGTAAAGTTGTTACCATTACCATCTAGTTTCCGCCTCACAGAGAGGAATTTCAAAAGCTGCTTACAATGACTTGGGAAACCAGTTTTAATTTATCTCCCACTTAATCTCCACCATTTTTAAAGCTCATTCTGTACATAGAAAAGCATTTTAAGCACAGCCCAAAACTATGCGCACTCGTTTTGAACTTGCCTTTTCCCTTTACTGAGCACAGAAATTCACCCTTGAGCTCTTCTCCCAGACTTGATGACTCCACGCCGGCCCAGGACCCCCAGGCCCAGGACCTTGGAGCAAGGCTGCTGCCGCCGCCCCAGCCACACTACTCAGGCAGCCCCCAAGGAGGAAGCGCAGGTCACCCCAGTGGCTTCCCGGCTCCGCCTCCCCTTCTCCAGGCAGCCAGCAAATTAACCCAGGTGCCTGCTCCCCGAGCGAGGCCTCCACTGCCCAGCTGTGCTCCATCGCACAGACTGAGCCCTGCGGAAGCCCCCCACTTGACCCAACGCCACCAGGGGGTCCCACACCACCACGCAGGCCACACTTCGCTGGATCCATCCTGGGGCCATATCGCCTGCCGATACCAAACTCAGACCTGGGAAAGGCTCACTTTCCGCAGGTGAGGCAATGGCTCACGTCGCTCACCTCATCCTGGGAGAGGCTACCATCCCTCTCCCCATGTGAGGGTCCCTCTAGAGCCCTCCCAGGAGGTCAGAACGTCTTCTGACCTCCTGCCCGTGGTCTTATGGCACGTCTGCCAGACGTATTCAGGCACCAATTCCACGAGGGGTTTTACGTCCCTCCAGAGCGCTCACACAAGGACACAGACAAACATACACCTACCACGGCCAGTCAGGTTCTCCGGATCAGGGCCCCTCATGGTCCTGGCTGGGGATCCCAGACGAATTCCCCCATATGTTACGCCCAGACTTTGTGATCCCCAAGGACCACCAGGGAGCCAAGTCCAATGCAATAAACAAAAGAGCCTTTTCCATGCTAGCATGGGCTCTGTTCCACTCATGCCAGCAGCAAGGCGGAAGAGAGAGCAAATTTCGCCCAGTCCAGGGGTTTTACTCTGGTCAGTGGTGATGTCACTGCCTTGGCTAACCCTGATTGGGCTGAGTCCAGTTACAAAATGGAGGATAACTCCGCCCTGCCCCACAGTGGAGTCAGGAGCTCATCCTCGCCCTGCCCTGCCCTCTCAATTCTTGTATGGAAACCAGTGGGGCTGGATGGCAATATGGAGTTTTTATCAGTCTGATTTCAAGAATAGTGGGGTAGACCATCCCCTCTTTCAACCTAGCCACTGAGGGTTCTTTGGGGTTATTCAGAGCCTTTGTTTCCTTTGTATAAATAAAAATGCAGGCAGGATGTGGCAGGCTGTATTCCCTACATTGAGGCTACTGTGTTGTCTCCCCATATTCTCTCTTTTTTCCCAACATTTCTTCTGGGGAGAAATGGCCCCTTGGGTTTAGAGGATTATGAAGAGTCCTGGCCACATCTTGCTGTTCTGCCTCCCTCCCCAGCCTTTCCTCAGGCTCCACAAATCCATACCTCTCCCTGCACTGAAGCCCCAGGTGAATTTTTGCAACTGAAAATCCTACATTCTGGGTTTAGCAAATAAAAGCAAAGACAAAATAAAAGCAACAAACAAAACAAAATACAAAACTGCATATTTATCTCCCCATGCATTCAGCCATTCAGGCTGCTTTTCAAGCCATCTTTCATGGTGCAGCCCCCCTCCCCACCCTGTGGCCGTGATTCCAGCTCTAGATTCTCTTAGTGCCATCAGCCCTGAAGGCTTTTCTTTTCACAATTGAGCATTGTGTCTGTCACCATGGGAAGTGGCTTTGGTGAAATTCAGCCTCCACCTCATTCTCTTGGCCTGGGAGCCAGGCATTCCTTTCCAGATCCCCACTCCTATCCTCCTTCAGGCATCCTCTGTATTTTCTTATTGAAAATTGTCTCCTAATCTGTGTCTAATTTGTTAATTCTGGCTGGATGTTCTATGATTTAGTTGCTTTTTCAGTCTGGCCCCAGGAGGTGTGTGACACGTCTGCCTATTTGGCCATCATTTTATCCCCCGCTCCCAACAGCTGGATTTTTAAAATTCTAGACCCATAAGACTCATAATCAGAAAGGTTTTCAAATATTATTCAATTAAATTATTATCAAACTATTATAAGCATATAAATCCTCGTTAACATAAAATACTTTCGGGGAGCCCACCACCTAAAAGATATACAAAAAGTGATGCAGGGGCAGGAAGCTCAGAAAAGCTATTTCCATAGCTTTTCTCTCATTCTTAATAACTCCACAGACTATTCCTTTTGGCTCATTAAATAATTCTGCAAAACAGTATTTGTATGGGAAAAATGAGTCCCAGTGAAAGGAAGAACTTAATTGAACCTCACTAATCTACTCAGTGACAGAGTTGTGACTAAAACCCCGGTCTTTTAGCTTAGTATTTTCTGCCATATCATCTTTCTGAAAAATCTACAAAATTTTCAGAAAACAATAATAAATTTATCTTCATATACTTCCACATACTTGGGTGGTGGTGAGGGTATGTTATTGCTCTCATTTCTAAATCTTGACTTTATCTCATTTCTTTTGCTCACCTTTTAGTTGGGTTTCTTTTTTTAAAATATATTTTATTGATTTTTTTCAGAGAGGAAGGGAGAGAGATAGAGAGCTAGAAACGTCGATGAGAGAGAAACATCGACCAGCTGCCTCTTGCATACCCCTTACTGGGGATGTGCCCGCAACCAAGGTACATGCCCTTGACCGGAATCAAACCTGGAATCTTTCAGTCCGCAGACCGATGCTCTACCACTGAGCCAAATAGGCTTTGGCTTTAGTTGGGTTACTTATCTTGCATGGATGGAAGTCAGGGATTGGAATAGAAACATGATTTCAGGGAACAACATCCTAGTTAAAAAGCTTTCCTGAGCAGCAAATCACTTATCATTGTAATTGATAAATTGGCACTTAATTTGATGATAAAATGGCTATTATGATAGACCTTGACCCTTAGTAGATGATAAATAAGTATTAGTGCCCTTTTATTCTCTTTTTCATTTAAGAAAATGTACATTGGAAGGCATATTCTCAAGTGTTAGGACAAACAAAGCACTTACAAAACAATATGATAATGTTTGTGCAGATGAACACCTTCGCTGGGTTCCTCAAGGACCCAGGAGGTCTTGAACATTTTACATAATGAAATGCAAGCAGTACAGCCAGTGTTGTTCAGTGGTTGAGCTTCAACCTATGAGCCAGGAGGTCACGGTTTGATTCCCAATCAGGGTCTATGTCCCAGTTTGGAGCATTATCCTGAGTGAGGGGCCTGCAGGAGACTGCAATGATGATTCTCTCTCATCACTGATGTTTCTCTCCCTTTCCCTTCCTCTCTGAAATCAATAAGAAAAATTTTTAAAAAAATACAATAAAATGACCTTGCCCTAGTCAGTTTTGCTCAGTGGGTAGAGTGTCAACCTATGGAATGAAGGGTCCCGGCTTGGATTCTTATCAAAGGCACATGCCTGGGCTGAGTGCTTGATCCACAGGAGCCAGCTGATGAATGATTCTCTCTTGTTATTAATGTTTCTATCTCTCTCTCTTTTCTTCTCTAAAGTCAATAAAATATATTCTTTTCTAAAAAGGACCTTATATATTTATCTTCCCATCTGGCATCTCATCCTGCAAATACTCTGTCTCAGTGGTGTGTATTACAGATTTTTTTTAAAAATGCACAAAAGAGATGAGTTAGTCCTGCTTAGGAGTATTGTTATATTAATGAAATTAATCAGTTACAATGGCAGCCGTAGAACAGCAGGGAAGCTAACAAAATGGTAGCAGTTAAAAATTGCCTGCTGGAGAGCGGCATAATGCAATCAAGGATGAAATAAAGCAAAGAAAGATTGTGATTAAAACAAAAAAATAAAAAAACAAAACCTTAGCAATCAACTGTCAATAGGGTCTTGGGATAAACAGAAAGGGAATTATTCAAACTCTAATGAAGAAAGTGTTTGCAGAGATTGTTGTTCCCTTTCTATTTCATTGTTTTTTACCATAGTTTCAATTTCTGTAAATCTCATAAATAGAAAAAAAAAATTCCCATTCATTGTACAAATATGTGACCATGTTCACATGGTATAATTAGGTAAGTCAGAAAAGCAGACTGAAGTACAGGGCCTTGGGTTCAGTTCTGCCAGTTGTCAGCCTTCCAATGAGAAAGTCCTTTCCTTCTTTTAAGCCTTAGTTTCCTCATCCAGTGAATGACAGGGTAGACTATACACTGAGAGGGCAGTGCAGGGCGAGGATGAGCTCCTGACTCCACTGTGGGGCAGGGCGGAGTTATCCTCCATTTTGTAACTGGACTCAGCCCAATCAGGGTTAGCCAAGGCAGTGTCATCACCACCAACCAGAGTAAAACCCCTGGACTGGGCGAAATTCGCTCTTTCTTCCACCATGCTGCACGGTGTGAGTGGGACAGAGCCCATGCTAGCATGGAAAAGGCTCTTTTGTTTATTGCATTGGACTCGGCTCCCTGGTGGTCCTTGGGGATCACGAAGTCTGGGCGTAACAGGATCTCTGACCAACCAACGCCAGAGTTATCTTTTGGGCCTCTCCCAGAGGAGTGCCTCTGGGAAAACACATCTATCTGATCCCTGGATATCTAAACAACAACCTCACCTAAAGTCCTGACAGAAACAGATGTTTGAGTAAGATTGACAGCTGGAAGAGAGGCAACGCAGGCATAGTGGTCCCATTTGTTTTCAGCTAAGGCCTTTGAAGACAGACACAAGCAGAAGAGTGGTGGATCCCTTGGAGCTTCAACACAGTGCTAAACATCAAAGAGAGTGCCTGACAGTGGTCAGCATCTAACTACCTAACAGAAAGCCAAGAATTGGCAAATAGAACAGAAGAGTGGAGACCCAAACCAGTCACATGGGGCATTAAATTGCAGCTGAAGCAAATGACACTTCACATTTTTATTTTTTTATTAAGAAAATTAATTTTTTAGTATTATCCTTTTTAAATTTTTATTGTTATTCTATTTTATTTTTTCACCGATTTCTTCTTCACATGTCCCTTTTTCATACCTTTCTTCTTTTTTTCCTGCTTTAGCTTTTCCCTTTTGTTTGTTTTTACCCCTTGTTAAAAAGTGATGTTCTTTATTTGCTTTATTGATGTATTATTATTATTGTACTCTCTGTTGGGTTACTCATATATAATTTCCTCTTCTCTGCTCCTACTCCATTTCTCCCTTCTTTTTTCTCTTTCTTCACTACTCAATTTCTTCTTCTTCCTCTCTTCCTCGCTTGCTATTTTTGGCTCCAATTTTTTAATTAGTTAAATACTTCCAGTACTATGTCAAACAAGAGTGGTGAGAGTGGGCATCCTCGATTTTTGGAAAGAATCTTTCCAAAAATCAGCCTTTTTTAAAACGCCTCAGGACGTGGGAAAAACTTCTAAAAATCAGGACTGTCCCACCAAAAGCAGGACAATCTGGTCACCTTATTCTTAGGGGAAATTTGCCCATTGAGTATGATGTTGGCTGTGGGTTTGTCATAAATGGCTTTTATTATGTTGAGGTATGATCCTTCTATTCCACCTTATTGAGAGTTTTTATCAAAAATCAGTGTTGGATTTTGTCAAATGCATTTTCTGCATCAATTGATATGACTGTGATTTTTATCTCTCAATTTGTTTATGTGATGTGTCACATATATTGATTTGCGGATATTGAACCATCCTTGCATACTCGTGATAAATCCTACTTGGTCATGCTGTATGATCTTCCTGATGTACTGCTGGAGCCGATTTGCTAGAATTTTGTTGAGGATTTTGGCATGTATGTTCATGAAGGATGTTGGCCTATAATTCTCTTTCATTGTGTTGTCTTTATCTGATTTTGGTGTTAGGGTGATTCTGGCTTCATATAAGGAGTTTAGAAGTGTTCCTCTTGAATTTATTGGAATAGTCTGAGGAGGATAGGTTTTAGTTCTTCCTTGAATGTTTGGTAAAACTCTCCTGTGAAGCCATCTGGCCCTGGGCTTTTGTTTGCTGGAAGCTTTTTGATGACTGCTTCAATTCTTTTCATAGTTACTGGCCTGTTGAGCTGTTTAGATTCTTCCTGATTGAGTTTTGGAAGGTTATATTTTTCTAGGAATATGTCCATTTCCTCCAGGTTGCCAAGTTTGTTGGAAGCGAGTTATTCATAGTATTTTGTAACAATCCTTTGTATTTCAGTGGGGATCTGTTGTTATTTCACCTCTTTCATTTCTGATTTTTGTTTATTTGGGTCCTCTGACTTTGCTTCTTGGTGAGCCTGGCTAGAGGTTCATCAATCTTATTTATTCTTTCAAAGAACCAAGACTTGGTTTTGTTGATCTTTTGTATTATTTCTTTGAACTTTATGTCATTTATCTCTGCTCTGATCTTTATTATTTTCTTCCTTCTGCTTACACTGGGCTTTTCTTGTTGCTCTTTTTCTAACTCTTTGAGTTGTAAGGTTAGGTAATTTATTACCATTGTTTCTTATTTTTTGCAGTAGGCTTGTGGAGCTATGAACTTCCCTCTCAAGACTGCTTTCCCTGTGTCCCATAGATTTTGGATTGTTGTGTTTTCATTGTCATTTGTTGCCATAATGTTTTTTCATTTCTTCCTTGATCTCTCTGGTGACCCAGTCATTGTTTAATAGCATGCTGTTTAGTCTCCATGCGTTTGATTCTTTTAGATTGTTTTTTATTGTAGTTGATTTCCAGTTTTATGCCACTGTGATTTGAGAAGATACTTGGTATGATTTCTATTTTCTTGAATTTGAAGAGACTTTGCCTATGTCCCAGCATACAGTCTGTCTATGAAAATTACCCATGTGCACTTGAGAAGAATGTATATTCTGTGGCTTTGGGGTGAAATGTTCTGAAGATGTCAATTAATTCTATCTGGTCTAGTGAGTCTTTTAGGATTGATGTATCCTTGCTTATTTTTTGTTTAGAGGATTTGTCCAATGGTGATAGTGGGGTTTTAAAGTCTTCTATGATTGTATTAATGTTAATCTCTCCATTGATATTCTCCAGTAGTTTTTTTTAATGCCTTTGGGTGCTCCTGCATTGGGTTCATATATGTTTGTTAAGGCAAACCTCAGGAGGGATTCAAGTCAGAAGGGGTATTAGAGTCAGAAGACCTCTATTCTAGTTTTATCTCTGTTATTAACTAGCTATGTGACCCTTAGAAAGTCTCGCCCATCTAATAAATCTCAGTTTCCCTAATTATAAAGTAAAGAAGTTGGGCTTAATGAGCTCCATTCCTTTCAGGTATCTGTTCTAGGAAAATGAACTAGGGGTAAAGTCACAATGACATAATTACCATGAAGTACTATAAAATAAGCTGAGAGTAAATAACTACCCTAGTCAACAACTTTGCTGCAGAACTGATGCTCTATCCACTGAGCCAAACTGATTAGGGCAAAAGAGCAACTATTGATACAATGTAGCTCCACAGTCAAAAGAAGCCAGCATTATCAACAGAAAATGTCTGAAGACCAAAGTGGTTCTGATCTGGAAAGAAGACAGTGACTGCAACAGAATGTATCTGAAAAGCTACTATTGGCAAAACATAGCTCTGAAGCCAAAAAAATATGGCATCTTCAACAGAAAATGTCTAAAGGCCAATGTGCCTCTGAACTTGAAAGAAAGTGACAGTGTTGACAGAATACGTTTAACAAATAGTCATCAAGTACTACCAATACTAGTAGGAACTGCCTTCTCAGTAAAAATGGAGTACATGAGGATGCAATTCTCAAACATTGTTGTGGTGGAATGACTGTTAAATGTCAATTTTGCCTATCACTAAATTTCTCTGTTGAAAAACCATCCGATGGGAAATTTACTCAATGTTGTAGCAAAGATAAAGTCTGTCCAAATTATATACATTTTTCAGAATACCTGGCATATTTAAAAATATTAATGACAAAGATTCTGACAGTAAAATTTTCATGGAAGATATTTATTCCATAAATAGTTCTTTTGCTTTTGCTTCCATGGGTGCAAATATTGTATTGCCATCAGGATATGGGCCATACTGTTTTATAATACACAGTCAACTTATCATCATCCTGTAACTTTACTTCCTTTTGATGGTGTTTCTCAGAAGTTTGCTCAACTTTATATCTTGAATATAGCCGAAGCAACAAGTAAAAGATGAGCAATGCCAGAAAACCAGGGCTGCTCAGAAAGACTCAAAGTCCACATCAATAACCACATGCATGAAATAAATGAATTAACAAAATCATACAAGATGCTGCAAGAGATAGAAAAAGAAGCCCAATCTGAAGCAGCAACACTAGTATTGCTCCCGTTGAAGTAGCAATGGTGATTAAATATGATTGTAATAGTGATCTGGGTAGACATAATTCTCCCCATGTAAATGAAGTTGCTTTCATATTCAGAAATGAATATGGAGAACCTCCTTTTGAAAGGGACTTGTTCATTCTAAACCAGATCCCAATAATCCAAATGCCACTAAAATGAAACAAATCAGTATCCTGTTTTTTACGTTAGATGCAATGACATATCCTATTCTTTGTCCACATGGTGAAGAAGGCTGTGGAACAGAAATTGCATTAAGACTCAGAGAAAATAGTGTAATTGGCAACAATACTAGACAAAATGTAAGAACACAAGTCACACAAGTGCAGTATTATGGATTTCATCTCTCTTTGTGGGACATGTTAAATCCTATTTTAAATGCAGGAAAATTAACTCAACAGTTTATTGTGGATTCATATTCAAAAATGGAGGCAATCAAATACATTTCATTAAAGCAAACCAATTTAAGTTGAGAATTGAAAAATATAATAGTTTGATGGATTATCTCAAATCTAGATCTGAAAATGACAATGTGCTGATTGGTAAAATTATAATACTTCCATCATCCTTTAAGGGTATTTTCAGCCTGATCACCCTACCTTGACCCTCTGCCAGCCTGATCATCCCTAACTGCCTTTGCCTCTGCCCCCAGTCTAGCCTCCTTCTGTGGGAGGCGACCTGGCAGATCAGGGGAAGGTACCGCCCCCATTACCCTACTGCTGCTGCCACTGCTGCCAGGCTGAGCTTCAGCCTTCCACAGCCACCCACAGCTGCCTGAGCTTCGCTTGCAGCCATTGTGGCTTTGTCTGGAAGGAATTCTGAAAGATGTCCACATAAATTAGCATATTACCCTTTTATTAGTATAGATTTGGGGACCATTACAACCACACGGAACATAAAGAAAACACATGGCCCTGGCCAGTTTGGCTTAATGGAGAGACCATCAGCCTATGGACTGACAGGTTGCAGGTTTGATTCTGGTCAGGGACACATGCCTGGGTTGCAGGCACGGTCCTCAGTAGGGGGAGTATTGGAGGCAGCTGATCAGTGATTTTTATCATTGATGTTTCTATCTCTCCCTTCCTCTATGAAATCAATAAAAATAATTTTTTTAAAAAGAAAACACATGATCTTTACTTTGGGCTTTGTCATTTTACAATATCCTTTGTGCAGCATTTTAACTTCCCTGAACTTTCCTTTACCTTTACCCACCCTTAAAATGCAATCTATTTTGGGGAAGATGATCAAGAAAGTGATTCTAGTGGGTAGAAGGTTGGGGTTTTTTTGTTTGTTTGTTTGTTTGTTTTTGGGGGGTGGGATTGTGAAAATATTTAAAAATTGAGCATGGTGATCCTTGTACCACTCTGAATTTACTTTAAGAAAATAGTTCATTGTACACTTCAAGTGACATGTGCAGTATATGAATTAGATCTCAACAAAGTTTTTCTTTTATTTCTTTTTGAATAAAGACAAGTCTTATAATCAATTGCAGATATTTTCGGAGACCCCCCAGGATTTGCTTACCATGTTCCCAAATCATGGCTATGACTCTATGACTCCTAGTTGCCTCCAATCCTGGTGGATCTGGGTGGTGTGGTTTGTGAAGGAGAAGGTGGCGAGAGGCTTGTGGAATTTCTGCAACCCCATTCCCTTGGTCTCTTCATAGGGCACCTAAGCCATTTCTACTGTGACAGCTCTCTGCTTCCTTTAACCTGTTGGGCAAAAGAATCCTGCGTGCTCTGGCTAGAAAGTGCATTCTCTCTTAGGTGGCCTGAATGCTTTTTTTAAGGTCTTTTTTATGGAAAGCTTTTGTCAAATTCCTTTTACATGGTTCTTCCCCTCTTATAGGACATGAGCCATGGTGCTGAATTCATCCCAAAGGATGTCTTTGTGCAAAAGCACCCAGAATGGCACAATTCCTGCAAGATGCCCTACACACTTTGCTGTCAGGACTCAGGGGGGTTTGAGGGTGAGTGAGGCAGTGGTGCCAGCATAGGACCCAAGAGATCATGCCCCTGATCCAGGTGGGGGTCCACTCGTGATCGTTCATCTCGCTATCGCAGCTCCCTAACCAACTGTTCAGTCATCCATTCATTTGTTTTGGTCATTACAGCCCCTGGCTTTTTATGTGTTAAGATTATTATTATTATTATTATTATTACCATCATCATCATTAGTTTTAATGATACATGAATATTTCAAAGAAAATTAACCATAAATTTTAAACAAATATGAAAACATGTTCTTGACTGGAATGCAATATTTGAATGAATTTAGATGATAAAATATAATATCTCAAAGCAATATACTAAAGTCTTCCCCTCTGTGCTGGAATATGGCTGAAAAAGTTGAAAAAAAACCCGTGTTCTACCTTGCAGTGTCTCATTCCTATCTGGCCACAATTTCTCAGACTCCAGTTTCTATGTGACTCCTGCCTCATGATTCTAATAAATCTACGTTTCTCTTTAGAACTCCTTGGGAAGAAACTATTTTGTGTCTGTTAAAGTGATTCTACTGGAAAACTGTGACTGTTGTTTTCTAAAAAGTTTTCCTAATAAAAGGAATTCACCTATAATTTTGCACTTTAACTTAGACATTATACAGAAGCATCCCATTCTTCTTCTGGTGCTGTTTTCTTAATTATATACTGCAGGGGAAACACAGGATGAATAGGCAATACCCTTTTGTCCCATAATGCCAACACAATGTAGGGAATGAGTTGCTTTGTTAGTGCTTATTCCAAGAATTCTCATTAATTTGATTAATATGGATAGAGCTGTCAACTTTCATTTTCACTACACAATAAAACAAGCCTAACCTTGAACTTATGAGACTAACAGCTCAAGAAGCAGATCAGATGAAATTGGGATATTAAAATTGAGGGTGATTTTGAAATTCAAAACTTGAAATATATTGCATTAATATGACTAAGTTTTCCACTTAACTAAGTCACAAATTAATCAGTTTTTAGAAATGTCTAGATATAGCTTTTAAAGGTGGGAACAAATTGCACCCAAAATATTTCTTACCATTTTAGAAAGGATGTGAGGGCAGGAAAGATACTAATATTGTAGAAATCCCTTAAAGGTAACACTTTTAGGAAATAGTTGGGTAAAACAACCAAATAAATAGATTGTTAGGGAGTAGGTATAAAAGCGACTGAAATTAATTGTTTGGAATTCTGGAGAAGGGCCTGTCATTTCCTGTGAACCCATTAGTGCCAGGAGAAATGCAAGAAGCTGAGAATGTAAGAAGCAGTGCTAAATAGTGGAATATTTTCCCTAATAGGGCTTGTAGACTAATGGAGAAGATGGGCAAGTAAACAATTTAGCAGTTCAATCTAGTAAGTAATAAGATATAGGCATTCTAAGTACTCTATAGGTGCATACAAAGGAGAATACCTAACAAGGCTGGAAGGCTGGGGATGGCAAGGGCAGGCTTCTTGCAGAAACCTTGAACTAAATTTTAAAGGAGAAATAGGGAAAATATAATCAAAATTTACATTGGGAGTACGAAAACCTGTGGTAAGAAAGGAATGAAGCTAAAACAATTAAAGATCCGACAATTTCACTTCTGAGTATTTACCCAAAGAAATTGTAAGTAAGGACTCAAAGCTATATTGTATACAAACTAGAGACCTGGTGTATGAAATTCATATATGGGTATGATTCATAGGCTTACAACATTATTTACAATAGCCAGGAAGGTGGAAACAATCTAAGTTCCACCTACAGATGAATGGGCAAACAAAATGTAGTATCCTATCTAAAAAAGGAATAATATGCAAATTAACCATCACTCTGCTACACCCATAAGCCATACCCACCATCCACACCAATCAGGAGTGAGTATGAAAATTAACCCACCCAAGTTGGCTGCGGCAATGGAGAGAGCAGGAGGGAGGCTTGGGTTTCCCTGGCAATGGAGAAAGCCAAGCTTTCCACACACCCTGGCTGGCCCAGACCTCCACTTAAGGCTACAAAGTTTAAATTATAGAAGATAAAAAAAAAAAAAAATGGCTGCAGCCACAGAGTTGGAGAGAGTATGCAAGGGTTTCCCCCAGAGATGGAGGGAGCCAAGCTTTCCACCTGCCCAGGCTATAAATTTTCAATTATAGAAGGTGAATAAACCCCAACAGAAATGGCTGCCACCACAGAGTGAGCAGAAGGCTTGGCTCTGCTCCAGGCTACAAAGTTTCAATTGTAGAAGATAAATATATCACTGATACCAGGGCCTCTGTTTGGATCACCAAGGGGCATGGCCAGCCTGCAAACCACCAAAGGCCCCTCGCCCAGGCTGCCCCAAGCCACAAGGAAACCCTCACCCTTATCAGGGACACCCTTCAGAGCAAACCAGCTGGTCCCCACCCATGCACCAGGCCTCTATCCTATCTAATAAAAGAGTAATATGAAGATAGACCATCACTCCAACACACAGGATGACTGCCCTTATATGGTCAAAAATCCTGCCCCCTTGTGGACATAAGATGGGCACCCCAAGATGGCCAGCAGGGGAGGGCAGTTGGGAGGGCCCAGGCCTGCAAGAGAGGGCAGTTGTGGGTGATCAGGCCAGCAGGGAAGGGCAGATGGGAGGGACCAGGCCTGCAAGAGAGGGCAGTTGGGGACAATGAATCCTGCAGGGGAGGGCAGTTAGGGGTGAGCAGGCCGGCAGAGGAGGGCAGTTGGGAGCAAACGGGTTGGCAGGGGAGCAGTTAGGCATCAATCTGGATGGCAGGGGAGTGGTTAGGGGTGATCAGGCTGGCAGGCAGAAGTGGTTAGAGGCAACCAAGAAGGCAGGCAGGTGAGCAGTTGGGAGCCAGCAGTTCTGGATTGGAGATTGTGCAGGCTGGCCTGAGGGACAACCCCTCCCACCCCATGCACGAATTTCATGCACTAGGCCCCTAGTATACACATAATGGGCAAATAAAATGTAGTATATTGTATAGATATAGTACAATAGTATTCAGCTTTTAAATGAAAGGAAAAATATGCCACATGCTGCATCGTGTATGAATATTCAAGATATTATGCTAAATGAAATAAGCCAGTCACAAAACAACAAATGTTGTTTCATTCTACTTACATGTGGTAATAAGAGTAGACACATTTATGGAGACAAAAAGCAGAATAGTGGTTAACAGGAGCTGGGGTGAAATAAAATGGTGAATAATTTTTTAACCATTGGCCCAGTGCATGAAATTCATGCACTGGGAGTGAGGGGATTGTCCCTCAGCCCAGCCTGCACCTTCTCCAATCTGGGACCCCTCGGGGGATGTATGACTGCCAGTTTAAGCCTGATCCTCAGGATCAGACCTAAACTGGCATGCTGACATCCCTCTCACAATCTGGGACTGCTGGCTCCCAACCACTTGCCTGCCAGCCAGCCTAATCACCACCTAACTACTCCCCTGCCAGCCTCATTGACACCTAACTGCTCCCCTGCTGGCCTGATTGCCCCAACTGCCCTCCCCTGCCAGCCCAGTCTCCCCTAACCGCCCCCTGTAGGCCTGGTTGCCCCCAACTGCTCTCCCCTGCAGGCATGGTCCCCCTAACTGTCCTCCCTCCCCTGCAGATCCAGTCACTCCCAACTGCCTTCCCCTGCAGGCCATCTTGTGGTGGCCATCTTGTGTGAGGGTGTGATGGTCAATTTGCATATTGCCTATTTATTGAATAGAATGGATACAGAGTTTCAGTTTGGGAGATAGATGGCAGTGATGGTTGCAGAACAATGTGAATGTATTTAATGCCACAAAATTGCATACTTAAAAAAGTAAATTGTTATTTTTCTACAATAAAAAGTAAAAGAAGAGATCAAGACTCCAAAGCCTTTTCCTTTTAAAATTAAATGTTATTAGGACATCCTGGATACTTGCAATTAGATGGTTTCTACAGAGATCAATGGGCAGGAACAAAGAAACAGTCTTTTAAGGAATAATTTTAATCTTGGGGGAATATGGAATATGGTTGGCAGCCCAAGTTTAGCAGTTGATCCTATATTACCCTCTAAGGTGAGAGGCTTCATCTAAATATCACAATATGTTGGGAGGCTAAAAAGTCCTCCTACCCTTATCTCCAATGCATTGTAGCTATGCTTTCAGATTATTGGCTAGTTGAGAGTGTGTGAGTATAAGACAGAAAGGCTAGACCATTGGAGAAGGTGCTGAACAGCATAGATTATTATAAATCTAAAGAAGAGACTTTATAGTTCTTTTATTCTTCCAAACCGTGGAAAGTAGCAGTGAAGCTATCACAGTGATGAATGGTGAAAAAAAATTGGTATGCAGATTGGTTTTCTTTCTTTCTTTAAAAAAAAATATTTTATTGATTTTTTACAGAGAGGAGGGGAGAGGGATAAAAAGTCAGAAACATCAATGGGAGAGAAACATCGATCAGCTGCTTCCTGCACACCCCCCAAGGGGGATATCCCTGCAACCAAGTACATGACTTTAACCAGAATCGAACCTGGGACCTTTCAGTCCAGAGGCTGACACTCTATCCACTGAGCTAAACCGTTTTCAGCACAGATTGGTCTTCTTTTAACAATGTATCTATGACAGCACATTTATTTGTTCTATATGGTACTTAGAAGAATTGAAATTGGCCTGTCAGAAAATATGCTCGTGGTAGTAGTGCCAATATTTTAATGGTAATAATGATGACAAGTTTCTTTGGAATTCTTATTACATTATAATCTTTGGCATGATGGCATTATCTAGTTGGCCTCACCATAGCAAGCATGTTCTAGTGGTGGTGAAAGCATTCTCTAATGTCAAGGGGGCATACCAGATTTCAAGTAAAGAGGCAAAATGAGAGATAGCTCACTTTGATGAGAAGTGGGATTATTCCAGTAGGAATGACTGTGGTGGAATGAAATAGGTTTTCATGGTGACAAAATGGTGCTAAGAGACATTATTTTTATTTTTTTATGTTATTTTTAATAAATCTTTATTGTTCAGATTATTACAGTTGTTCCTCTTTTTCCCCCCATAGCTCCCCTCTACCCAGTTCCCAAACCATCCTCTGCTCTTACCTCCCTCCACACTGTCCTCATCCATAGGTATACAAATTTTGTCCAGTCTCTTCCGGGATTCTCCACACCACTTTCCCCCTGAGAATTGTCAGTCCACTCCCTTTCTATGCCCCTGATTCTATTATATTCACCAGTTTATTTGCTCATCAGATTTTTTATTCACTTGATTTTTAGATTGACTTGTTGATATATATGTATTTGTTGTTCATAATTTTTATCTTTACCTTTTTCTTCTTCTTCTTCTTAAAGAATACCTTTCAGCATTTCATATAATACTGGTTTCACAGTGATGAACTCCTTTAGCTAATTCTTATCTGTGAAGCTCTCTATCTGACCTTCAATTCTGAATGATAGCTTTGCTGGGTAGAGTAATCTTGGTTGTAGGTTCTTGCTATTCATCACTTTGAATATTTATTGCCACTCCCATCTTGCCTGCAAAGTTTCTGTTGAGAAATCAGCTGACAGTCCTGTGGTTATTCCCTTGTAGGTAACTTTTTCTCTTGCTGCTTTTAAGATTTTCTCTTTGTCTTTTGCTCTTGTCATTTTAATTATGATGTGTCTTGGTGTGGTCCTCTTTGGATTCCTTTTGTTTGGGGTTCTCTGCACTTCCTGGACTTGTCAGTCTATTTCTTTCACCAAGTGGGGGACGTTTTTGGTCATTATTTCTTCAAATAGGTTTTCAGTATCTTGCGCTCTCTCTTCTTCTGTCCCTCCCCCCCCCCCCCCCACAATAATCCGGATGTTGGTACACTTGAAGTTGTCCCAGAGTCTACTTACACTATCTTCATATTTTTGAATTATTTTTTCTTTTTGCTTTTCTGGTTGGGTGGGTTGTTTTTTTTTTCTGGTTTTTTTTTCTTCCTTCTTTGTATTTCAAATCTTTGACTTGATTCTTGCAATCTAATAGTCTGCTTTTGGATTTCTGTATATTATTATTTATTTCAGTCAGTGTATGCTTAATTTCTAATTGGTCAATTTTCATATCCTCAAGGGTCCTACTAAATTTATTGGTGGTTTCTAGAAAATTTTTGAAAAACCTTATAACTGTGGTTTTGAACTCTATATCTAGTAGTTTGCTTTCCTCCACTTCTGTCATTTGTGACCTGTTTCTTTGTCTCTGCTTTTTGGCTGTTTCCCTGAATTGATAGAGTAGCTTTGTGTGCTAGGTGTCCTATAGGGCCCAGTGGCTCAGCCTCCTCAGTTACCTGAGGTGGTCACTCTTGTTGCACCCCTTTGTGGGCTGTGTGCACAGTCTTGTTGTAGTTAAGCCTTAATGGTTGTTGGTTTCGCTGAGAGGAATTGGCCTCCAGGCCAATTGGCTCTGAGAATCAGCTGTGTCTATGATGGGAGAACTTCTGTGCTGGAGGCATCCTTATGGGAACAAACTTGCCTCAGTGGGGCTTTGGTGCTCACTGAGTCTGCCCCCTGAGTGTGTCCCTCATGGATCTGCTGAGTTGTATTCTGGATGGTCCCACTCTGACCATAGGGTACACTGGTTCTTGGATCTTTAAGTAGGTGCTAATTTAGCCTCTGCATAAGGCCACTCAGCAGGAGCTCGGAGAGATCTTCAGATTCCTCTTCTTTGTTTGGAAGTGCCCAGATGAGGCCTAGCTATGAAGCAATGCAAGCTGTTGTGGTGCCTT
Organism: Pipistrellus kuhlii; assembly: GCF_014108245.1. Taxonomy (NCBI): domain Eukaryota; kingdom Metazoa; phylum Chordata; class Mammalia; order Chiroptera; family Vespertilionidae; genus Pipistrellus; species Pipistrellus kuhlii. Next base: position 6,485,100 of record NW_023425504.1, on the reverse strand, counting down.
GGGCCTTCTTTTGGATGTTCTATGTCTCTCTGACCCAGCTGCAGTTTGTTAGGTAATTTTAGATTGCAAAGGACCAAGCCCTTCATATGCAAAAGCCTCTGTGCACAGCTTGGGTAGGGTGGGGTCTCAGGGAATCCACAGGATGGAGCAAACAGCAATGAATGATCCTCAGGTCTGCCATAAGAAGCTTCCAGGTCTCAGTGTCCTGTGGTAATCGCTGCAAGCTTCTCTGAGAGAAAGCCGCCCTTGAGTTCAGTCTGATGCTAGACAGTCCAATTCCCCCGCCCCTCATGAGTATGGGTCCCCAGAGTCTCTCCCTGAACTGGAGTTAAGAGAAGTCAGGAGCTTTTGTTTCCCTCCTGATTGAGAAAGGCAACCGTGTACTCAGTTGCCAACCCTTTTCATGTGCACGCCTCCATACCTCTGCACTTTATTTCCGCACCTCCTCTGAGTCTCAGTGTGCTTTTCTCTTTCCTTCTAGTTGTAGAATTTCCAATCAGCCAGCCTTCCTGTGATTCTGAATGATGTCCATTTTATCTTTTAGTTGTAGTTTTGAAGTGTTTGTGCGATGCAGCAATTTCAGATATTTACCTATGCTGCTATCTTCAAGAGTCATTATTTTTAAAGGTACAAGTATTTAATTCTAGATTGGTGAAGGAGTACATAGTTATTAACTATGAGAGACAGAAGAATTAAATTCTAAGCAGAAGATGCAGCATTTATAACACTATTTGGTCATCTCAACAATCTCTCAATGTCTGCATTACTACCCCTCATGTACTGATGAGGGAACTGAGATTCATCAATGTTAACTAACTTCTTCTGAGTTCAAGCATCTAGTGAATTGGTGGAACAAGAACTCCAACTCATATGTCGAACTCTAATGCATTAACCTTATTATCACAGTGTGTGTATTCCAGATATAATATCTGGTTGATAGATCTAATAATCAAACATGTCAAAATTTCAATTTTCAGACAGCAATTTTGATATTGTGTAGCCATAAAAAAGTCAAATTTGCCATGAATCAACAGTCTTACCCAAGCTTCTAACAAGGCTTCCAAGTACATGCTAATCAACTGGCACTCAGCAAAATGAGGAAAGTCTGAGGACCCTTAATTTTCCTGTAATCTGTGGAAGATGCCTGGTAAAATTAAGGCACCATTAACTACCTCCTTAATTTGTATAATACATGGCTTGTTTAAAAAAAGAAATTCCAGAATTCACTACATGGTATATAGATGATATTTAATATCATGTTATATTTGAATAGAATGAAAACAAATCTCTGCCTATCAGCACTATTTATATTCACAACAGTATCTTGAATTTGTTTGAATTTTTAAAAATTTCATATTTAATAAAAAAGCCTCTTTAATTTGTGCTTCTATCATTATGCAAAATGTCCAAAACTGTGTGTGTGGTGAGAGGGTTAAGTGAATTGAAGAAAGGAGGCTAGAGCTAGATAAAACTAAGTTTGCCTACACAGTTGAGAAGTTATTGTATGCAACTCATTTTATTTTTCTAGGTATATTTTATTCAGGACAACAACAGTTTCTGCAGCTGTCAATTTGTCTTTTCCCCTGGATATTCATCATGGCAAAAATATTTTCCTTTGTGAAAATAGTGGACTGAAGTGACAGCAATGTAATTTATGATTCCAGCCCAATACCAGGTTTGATGAAAAACTGTCTTTACACAGCACTACACAGTTTCTACCCACCAAATCTTTTAGCTAAATCTTGCTTTCTATATGCAAGCACTGATGGGTTGGCGGATAAATATATATATATATATATATATATATATATATATATATATATATATATATATATATAATGTTTTATTTTATTTTTTTACAGAAACATCTGATTGGCTATGGCAGAATCTATTTTGAAGATTCAAATGTCAAATAAATTAGAGCCCTGTGGCGAAATGGAAGTGCTGATTTGGGCCATGGTTAGTTTTATATCAGCCAATGTTTTCTTTTTTTTTTTTTTAAATCAATTTTTATTGTTCATATTATTACACAGGTTCCTCGTTTCTTCCCCCCTCCACCAGGTTCCCACCCCACCCTCTGCCCCCTCATCCTCATCCATTGGTGCACAGTTTATGTTCAGTCTCTTCCTCCCTCCCTTTCCCCTATAGTAAATCCCTTTTCAGATAGCAAATCTGTTACTTAGCATTTTCTCATATCAATAATACCTCCACATGCCCAATGATACACTTCACACAAAAGACATTTCCAAATAGGACAACCAGCCTCATCCAGGCCCCACCCAAGGCACTCACAGATCAACACTCCAGCACTATACTAACTCAACACATCCAGATATAAGCCTTTATCACTTGATTCAGCAGACCCTCAAGTTCCCGCAAAAGTTTCCAGCCATGTCTGAGAGGCAGCCATGGGGCAGGGGCAGGTGAGGAGCGAGCTGTTTTGGGCCAGGCTGTTCCGGGCCTGGCTTCTGTTGCTCTGGTTTGTTCCACAACCAGCTGCTCCATGTCTGGTCACTGCTGCTCCCGACCCAGTTGCTCTGGACTAGCCAATGTTTTCTTTATAGTAGCCTTTTCTCTCTGGTGTGCTGAAATGATGTAGGTCTGTATCCAGCATAATCTTCTAAGAAAGATCCCATATAGATGATAAACTGGCTTAATTAATAACTTTTTATTATAGAAAATTCAAGCATATACCAAAGTAGAGAAAATAATACGACAAATGCCCATGTATTCACTCTCTCCCTATACTGAATTATTTTAAGGCAAATTCTAGACACAAGCGATTTTGTTTGTAATTACTTCAGTATGCATCTCTAAAAGGTAAGGTTTCTTTTTGTAAAACATTATCAAAAGACTGTTATCTTGAAGAAACCAAGATGGCAGCATAGGGTAGACACCCGAATGCAGCCTACCACAACAAATTTGAATTTAGAACTGAAAAACAGGGGAGGCATTGCCCTGAAGCGCCAGACGGCTGGCTGAGAGGAGGCTCTGCCATCTGGGAAGGAGAGAGAAGGCACGCTGAATCTCAGGAACTGTGAAGGTACGGAGAACTGTGTGTGCAAAAAGGCGCTGGATTAATCCCGGTGGGGAGAGGAAGGGCCGGACCGAGATTGCTGCTGGCTTACTCCCTGCACGCAGAGAGGGCAGGCCAGGCTGAGTTCGCTACTGGCTTACTCCTGGCGTGGAGAGGGCGAACAGCTAACGCGGCTGGCTTTCTTGTCCGAGAAGAAAACAGAATTGGCCTATTGCTCTGATAAACGGTCCCAGACAGGGAGAGGCCAGACTGTCAGGCAGTGGGCAGAGATCTCTTGGAGGTGTGTGAAGCCAGAGGCCATTACTGCGGGACTTGGGGAGGAGCCGAAGGGAAAACAAAGTTTGTCTGCACCAACCCGAGACTCCGCCCTACCTGTGGCTGAGCACAGAAGCTCTCCCAGAGGCTGGCTTTCTCTAAGGAGGGACTTGCAGGAATCCAAAGCTTGTCTGCGCCTTTACCAAAGAGGTGTATGCACACCTGCAACCAATCTTCCAAAACTCTCCAGGAACAGGACTTTTCTAAGGCGAGACTGACAGGGAACCAAAGATTGTCTGCGCCACCCTGAGACCCCGCCCTATTCAAGCAGAGTAAGGAAACCCTCCTAGCTGAGACACTGCTGATCCTCACAGTCAATTGGCTTGGAGATCAATGCTTCCCAGTGATACCAACAATAAACAAGGCTTAACAACAAGACTGCACACACAGCCCACAAAGGGCTACACCAAGATTGTCCACCACAGGTAACTGGGAAGGCTGTGCTACTGGGTTCTACCAGAACACCTAGCACACAAAGCTATTCCATCAAATCAGGGAAACAACTAAAATGCAGACAAGAAGGACACAAAGGAAGGAGATGGAGGAAAAGAAAAGATTGGATATTGAGTTCAAAACTACAGTTATAAGGTTATTCAACAATATCCTAAAAAAGGCCGATAAAATAAATGAGACCTATGAGGATAGGAAAAGGGGGCAACTAGAAATAATAAGGGATCAACAAGAAATGAAGAAAACATTGTCTGAAATAAAAAAAAATATTATACAAAGTCCTAAAAACAGACTGGAAGATCGCAAGAATCAAGACAAAGATTTAGAACAAAAAGAGCCAGAGGACACTCCTCTGCAGAAGGGAGAAGATAAGAGAATCCAGAAAGTTGAAGATAGTGTAAGAAACCTCTGGGACAATTTCAAGCGAACCAACATCAGAATTATGGGGATTCCAGAAGAGAGAGAGCAAGATACCGAAAGAGTACTAGAAGAAATAGTGACAGAAAACTTCCCCCACCTGGGGAAAGAAATAGACTTACAAGTCCAGGAAGCCCGCAGAACCCCAAACAAAAGGAATCCAAGGAGGACCACACCAAGACATATCATAATTAAAATTCCAAGAGCAAAAGACAAAGAGAGAATATTAAAAGCAGCAAGAGAAAAGCAGGTAGTGACCTATAAAGGAGCACCCATAAGATTGTCAGCTGATTTCTCAACAGAAACCATGCAGGCCAGACGGGAATGGCAAGAAATATTCAAGGTGATGAATAGCAAGAACCTACAGCCAAAAATAATCTACCCAGCAAAGCTATCACTCAGAATCAAAGGACAGATAAAGAGCTTCACAAATAAAAAAAAGCTAAAAGAGTTCATCACCACCAAACCAGAATTATATGAATTGCTGAAGGAGGTTATTTAGGAAGAGGAAGAAGATGAGGATAAAAATTATGATCAACAAATACGTAGCTATCAACAAGTGAATCTAAAAACCAAGGGAATTTAAAAATCTGATGAACAATATTAACTGGTGAATATAATAGAATCAGAGGTATGAAAGGGGAGTGAACTGATGATTCTCAGGGAAAAGGGGAGTGGTGGTGCGGGAAGAGACTGAACAAAAACTGTGCACCTATGGATGAGGACAATGGGGGATGGGGAAAGGACAGAGGGTGGGGTGGGAACCTGGTGAAGGGGAGCAATTGAGGGGGGGGGGAAGAGGATCACATTTGTAATAATCTGAACAATAAAGATTTATTAATAAATAAATAAATAAATAAATAAAACTTCTGGTCCCAGAAAACAAGCAAGTAGAGGAGCCAGAATTCAAATCCCAGGCCTTTTGGCTCCAAAGCTCTTCACCTATTTCATTCTGCCTCCAAAATGTGCCTTCCATCAATTCTAATCAATTTTTTATTTTCTCTTTCTTACAGCTTTCTTATTGTACCTTCTTCTGTCTACTCATCTCTTCTTTTCAATCCAACTCATGCATCATTATCTGATCATATCATTTTCTTTGAGAAATCTTTGATGGTTTCTCACTTTCTGTGGGATAAACACTGAACATTTTGATGTGTGATTCCTTGCCTCATGATCTGCCTTATTTTCCACTCCTGCTTTCACTGTGCCCCCTAAACACTAGCCTCATTCCTGTCACTTCACTAGCGTCTGCAAGTCAGTGCTGGATCGGAGCAGCATCTGAGACCCAGGAGGAACTGAGCGGTCAGCAGTTCAGCTCGCTCGCCAGTCCCCACCCACCCGATCCTGCGGCACGTGCAGCCTGACATTCGGTCATCTGTTCGGTTGTTTTGGACATTGTGGAATCTGGCTCTTTATATGTTAGGACTAGTGAAAATCTAGTTTCAGTGTCATTTTCTTTGTGTTTACTTTTTTAAAAAAACAAACAATGTAATATGGTGAAATAGTTCATTCACATGCAAGTACATATATTGGTATAAAAAGTTCATAATCTTGCATTTTTATATTCTAATTTGATGAGCACTGTTCATTCTTTGTCTAGCTGTTTTCTACTGTCTGAGACCACTAGTCTTACACGTGTACCTCCTCTGGAAAAGTTCCCCCTCCCCCAAGCTATATCAGCAGCATTTGCAGTTGCTTTTTTGTTCCCCTCTAGCAATTATCATGCCCAGCCTAGCACCATACCTAAAATATAGTCAATATTCAGTAAAGGTTTGTAGAATGAACAAACAAATGAAAAAACTTAGCAATTAAAAAAAAAAGACTGTTATCTTGCCTAAAATATAATGGTAATTATTTCATATCACTACTCAGAGAGTGCTCATATTTGGATAAATTTGATTGAAGATTTCCTTATCCTCAACTCTCTTGCAGGTCCCTTTAGGGATTTTCTTTAATCATTTTGAGTTCAGCTCCAGTGATATACAGTATAATATAGTGGCAATTTTATTCACCAGAATTCTCCATGAGGATTATTTGTAGAAAAAAAAATATAGAGGGAATTTATGCCTCCTGAGAGACTTTATGCTTCTGCCTCCACTATGAGCAAGAGCAAATTTTGGACCCTGACTGGTTTTCTCATTGGCTAGATCATTGCCATGTGGACTGAAGGGTCACGGGTTTGATTTTCAGTCAAGGACATATATCTGGCTTGCAGGTTCCGCAGCCCAGTAGGGGTGCATGCTAGATGCAACCAATCAATGTGTCTCTCTCACATCTATGGATGTTTCTCTCTTTCCCCTTCTCCCCGCCCCCCCCCACTTCTCTCTATAGAACATTTTTTTAATTTAAATTCTTTATTGTTTAATGTATTACATAGGTCTCCTTTTTGCCCTCTTGGCCTCTCCCCGGCCACCATCTCTAGAAATTAATAGAAAAAAAAAATCCTCCAGTGAGGATTTAAAAAAAGAAAAACAGCAAACCAGGGGACATGGAACCTTCAAATGGTACATTGGGGCCATTAGGTGGAAACATAGCACCAATGGTCATTCTGGAGTACAGATTAGGGTTGCCATACATATCAAATAAATATACAGGATATGCAATTAAATCTGAATTTCAGATAAAAATAGAAAATAATGTTAGTATACATTTGTCACAAAAATTGCATGGAACATGCTTATATGAATAAACTGCCATTGTTTCTTTGAGATTCCAATTAGACTCTGTCATATATTTTAGCTTGCAACAGTAAGACAGGTGAAAAATGGATTTGGAAAAGAGGAAAATCACTAGAAGAGCTCATGAGGCTATGGTTTCTTGAAGAGTTGGGAGTGCTTATATGGCAGAAATGGATAGGACAAAAGCTTTTAAAAATGTTTTGGGGCTCTGAATTATAGCCCTTTTAATGCTTTTTTAAATATTTGAGTAAAACTCAGGATTACTTTTTTGAAATGAGTTTGGTTGTTTAGTATGTCTTTTTGAATGTGACACTACTCTGAAACTGAATCACAATTTTGTTTATTTTTAATAAGTATTAATTTTAATTAAATTCTATCATAGTGCTAGGAGTGTTTTGTCAGAAATGCAAATCAATTTCACACACTCTTGCATATGTATTTATTCTTATATTGTAACTAATGCACAAATTCAGTGCACAAATTTGTGCACCAGTGGGGTCCTTCAACATGGCCTGTGTGGTATAAGGCCAAAAACAGCTCTCCTATATCCTCCAAGGGGACCTGGATTGCGAGAGGGTGCAGGCCAGGCTAAGGAACCCAACTGGTGCAGAATTGGGACCAGGGAGGGATGCAGGAGGTTGGCCAGCTGGGGAGGGACTATATGATGGCTCCAGGGTATGTCCAGCCATCTTCTCAGTCCGTACCAGCCAGATCCCAGCAGCAAGCTAACTTACTGGTCAGAGTGTCTGCCCCTGCTGGTCAGTGCACGTCATAGTGAGCAGTTGAGTGGCCCAAGTATATCGTTAGCATATTACACTTTGATTGGTTGAATGGGAAGCTGGATGACCAAACATTAACATATTAGGCTTTTATTATATATGATAAACAAGCATAAGAAACAATATTTCTTAATGAGAATTAAACCCAAAGAATTTGTGGAAATTCAACCAAAGATGTGTTGGAAGTAAATTACTTGCAATTAAAAATGAACAACTTTTTGCTCTTTTTATCAGATACTTAAATTAAATGCATATCTTGTTTATACATGAAAGATTTTCATGTTTGTATGTGTTTTATCTTTTTTACTAAATTTATTGTGGTGACATGGGTTAATAAGATTATAGGTTTCAAGTGTACATTTCTAAGATATATGATCTGTATATTACATTGTGTGAGTCCACCACCAAAATTCAAATAATCTTCTGTCACCATGTATTTGTCCCCCTTTAATCTTTAATTAACCTGTTGGACATTTGTATGTGTTCTTGGAAGAAGTATCTGTTCAGGTCCTCTGCCTATCTATTAATTGGATTGTTTGGTGTTGAGTTGTATGAGTTCTTTATATATTTTGGATATTAACCTCTTGTTGGAGCTGTTTGTTTTTTTTTTTTTTTTTGCAAATATCATCTTCCATTTGGTTGATTGTTTTTTTGTTTGTTGTCTGTTTTGTTTGCTGTTAAGAATTTTTTAGTTTGATAAATTCTCATTTATTTATTTTTGCCTTTATTTCCTTCCCTTCAGGGTCAAATTCATAAAATGTTTTTGACTACCAAGTTCCATAAGTTTAGTACCTATGTTTTCTTCTAGATCATTTATTGTTTCAGGTCTTATATATGTCTTTGATCTATTTTGAATTAATTTTCATATAAAGGGACAAACTATAATCTAGTTTCATTCTACAGAGTTAAGGTCCCTCAGTGTAGTTTCTGGCATCTCCTCCTCCTCCTCCTCCTCCTCCTCCTCCTCCTCCTCCTCCTCCTTCTCCTCCTCCTCCTCCTCCTCCTCCTCCTCCTCCTCCTCCTCCTCCTCCTCCTCCTTCTTCCAGAATCATTGTAGAGGAAACAAGATAGTTTTCTGATATTTACTTAGACACTAAAGATTCTCAGTCTTTTCAGTTCACTCCACATTTGTAGTCTTTGCCACAAACTTAGAATATGTGCATGGTCTGTTCAGTAGCAAAAAGGGAAACTTTAATCTGGTTTCATTTCTTTTCTTAAACTTGAACAGATAATTAGTATGAAAGCACCAGAAATGTCACCAATATAAAACTCCCTGGCAGGGCCTATTACAAGGAGTGATCCAGAAGTGCCATTTGACCAAGGTCTCTAATTTGCAAATTACCTCAAATTTAGACTTTCAACATAGTTGCAAAAGAGATTATACACACACACACACACACACACACACACACACACACACACACACATATATATATATATATATATATATATATATATATATATATTGATATATATATGTTGTGTGTATGTTATAAATATCAAAATCACCCAGATTCTTATAAATATGTTTTGATATGTTTTAACTTTTAATATATATGGAAACAATAATTTGAAACAGTCAAAATGAAGTATCTCAAGACTCCACTTCTGATTGTTTCTGCTCATTGGTAATCAAGAGAGATTGAAGATGATGTCCCAATAATTCCATAAAGGACGTATGCACAGGTGACCTAGTGTGCCTCAGCCAGAAATTTGACACGTACGACCGTAGGTACGTAATTAATAATCCACCGAGCATAAATTACACAGGAGACAAACATGCAATGCACGAATCACTCAAAGTTTATTTACCAGAGTCCTTTTGGGTTCCAGGATCCTAGGCAGGCCACTCAGGAATTTGCACTGACAGACACACACGGTTCACGGAAGACTTTGCAGCTGCAGCTCGGCTTGAGTTGAGGCCTCTCTCAATGGCTCACAGGTCTGTGGCTCAGGGTTCGGGGCTCATGGCTCGGGCAGAGCTTTGACTGGGAAAGTGGAGAGCGACCCTCTGTGTAAGAGCAGAAGGGGCATCTCTGATCTTCTGTGGAGCTTGCTCTTTTTATGTGTCTTCAGTGCTCAGATGTGTCTTCAGTGTGTCTTATCAGCAGGTCCTAGGAGCCTTGCTATCTGGTCATATATATGGGGAACAGATCACTTTATCTATTTTCTACATACAGGTCACTCAAGGGTGCTTATCAGTTTATTTACATTACATTCCATACTTTCAGATATCATACTTCAATTCCACACTTTAATACTTATTCTATATTATTTTTATCCTTATTACTATTACTATAACAGATAATTTATAAACCTTTGTGTCCATAGTTTCTATGATTTATAAAACTCTTAGGTATAACTATGCATTTGTACAGCAGTCCACAGTTCACAAAGCCTTTTCATATTTCATTCCATATCTCATTGAGTTTGCATAACAGTTCAGTTAGGTAAGCATAGCACAAATGTGAAAATTAAGAAGTTAACATTTGCTCTCAGTTATATAGCTAGTGGGGGAAAGAATCCAGACAAAAATCCAGTTGCTTTCTTCCTAGTTGATTTCTCATTTTATGTACTATTCTGTCTTAAGTTTCAGTATAAGAAAAAATATATATTTTATACACACATCCTGACTCTCAGCCCATTTGACAATTAGAGACTTAGATGTCAGTTAATTTCAGTTTATTTTTTCCCATATTTTAAAACTCCTTTCCCAATTAGAAGACCATTTCCAAGTTCATAAAAATGAACTATCGATACATCATAAGCATAACATTTGCAAGCCATTTACTCTTTGAAGTATATATTTTTAAACCATTGTTTCCTTATGAAACACTAAACCAATTGCTGACTGTCACTCAAAATTAAAAGTTCTTCATTTTTCTGGCCCTGCTATATTTATAATCATTGGAAGCAAGAATAAACTTATCTAGGGCATGCACCTGTTTTTTCATATTTTAATGTCACTTATCTTGAGTTTAAAAAGAGTGAAAAAGTTCACCAGAGTAATGGATGTTTTTCTAGAGCAAATTTTTAGTTTGGGTAAGAGAGTTTTAAGTAAATAGGATAATGTTTCCTGGCTGGTTGTTTTGGTTGGTTGGAGCATCGTCCTGTGCACCAAAAAGGTTGTAGGCTTGGTTCCTGGTCAGGGCTCATGCCTAGGTTATGGATTCCCCATCTGGGTGCATATGGGGGATATTCAATAGATATTTCTCACATAGATGTTTTCTCTCTCTCTCTCTCTCTCTCTCTCTCTCTCTCTCTCTCTCTCTCTCTCTCTCAGATAAATTAAAATATCATTGGGTGAGAATTTAAACAAAAAAGAAAATAGAATAATATATTAACATAAAATTATATTGAAAAATGATGGAATTTTTCCCAAGAGCTGATTCTGCCTTTAAATAAATTTTCATATTTGCATTTCAGTCTGAATTCCCATTGGACTGACAAAAGCTGGTACATGACAATTCTGGTTCATGGCATTGAGTCTCTGGTTCATCGCCTTTCAGAACATCATCTGTCACTGCCAAGGAAGAGACAATTTTTTAGATGCTAGTACACAAATCTAAGATTAGAGCATTCTGAGTGATTATCCACTGATAATCTGGATAGATAGGTCAAACCCCACTTGTTATTTAGTTCCCAACCAATGAAGATAGAGACAGATGGTGAAGCGCTACCATGGAATTAATGAAAACTAATGGTAGCTGATTTGAATACGTAAAGCACAACAAAGGACATTGTGGAATATGGGTTGGTTATCTTGAGCATGGGACTAACCAACAACTGGATTCCAAATTTGAACTTTAATATCATGAAGGAGAGGGGGGAAGGAACACTATTAAATCCATATCTCAAGTATATATTCAATGTTTGTCTTGACTGGTTTTTGCATAGATAAATAGACCTCCATTTCTTAGGAGAGATGTAACCTTTAAATGCATTCCTAGATTAAAGTTGGACTCTACTAAAATATCCACTTAGTCATCAGGATGTCATCAACAAAGGAAATAAAATAGAATACCCTTTTTCTCATTAATGAAAAGATGATAGTGATGCTTAATATCATGGATAGAGGAGGAAATTGGATTCTATTCCTAGTCCATTGTTAATGACTTAACTTCACAAAATACTTAATCTTCACTGTCCCTACTTTTGTGCTTATTGTGGAAGCAATGAGATAAGTCTTTCTGTAAGAACCAATTATCCTGAATGACACCTTTTAATTCTGTAATTCATTAATTCCCCTGAAGTTGATAATTTGAAACCAAGTTTGGCAGTGAGCAGTTAACTTAATTATAATTGTATTAGCATAATGACTATAGTGAATAGTGTCAAAAATGTCAAGAATAAAATAGGCAGTCATCACAATTGTAAATAGATGTCCATTTGACTTTAATGAATAGGCCACTGATAATTTTGATTTACATTTCAAATATTTATTGAGAACCTATTATGTTTCAGGCACTGTGTTTTAAATATACACGTTTCATAGTAGGGGGAGGAATAAAAATCCCCTGCTTAAATTGAGTTAAACAAACCATGTCAAAGAAGAAGAATAAAGTTGAATTTTTAAAAAAGATTGGTAATTTGCAGATCACCAGTTGTATTCAGTCAGTCAACTGTTAATTGATTATTTTTTTAAATAACTGAATGCAAGCAAATAACTTAAAATAAAAAATACTCTGACTAAAGGTCAATTGGTTTATATAGAAATGGCCTACTTCCCTTCTGTTTTTTTAGATTGCTCTTTTACATTCCAAGAAACAGGAATAAGCCTTTTTGACCAGATTACATGGTATAAAACCAGAGTCTTAAAGTTTCTGATAATTTCTGAAAAAACATATGTAATACATAAATATCCTATTTAATGAGAAGTTTGGAGCTGAAATGCTTCATTATATTTTATTTTAATTATTGTGAAGTTATGGCTTTCCTTTTGAAATACTAAAGTTATAATAATGTGTGGAAACAAGGGTATTTCTCCATGTGACCTAAAAACATTGATTAGGGACTACTATTGAGCTTAGCATTCTACTAGGTGCTAGATACTGGAGAGGTTGATTTTCTTTATTAGACCTTTACGGTGAACAGTTAAGTGAAGTATCTGAGTGGTATTTATTATTGTATTTCAAATATATAATGGAAGGAAAGCCCACCATTCTATTTAATAGAGAAAAGGAATGAGAGAAAAGAAAATAAACTTCTGAAATAGTTTTTTTTCCTTTTAATAAGCCCTAATTTCTTTCTGAGCAGGAAACATTAAAATTCAGAGATAATTATTCTAATAGATACATAATATACCTTATTGAGAAAAGCTTGTTAAACTGGACTTTGGAGTTAAGGATCAAAGAGGACCTAAGATACATCCATGCTTGAAAAGAGTAAAGAAGCTTAGGTTGTAGAAGAACATTTAAAGTTCATGCCTAACTTATTTTAACAGCTCAAAAAATTGAGATCCAAGGAAAGAAAAAGAGATAACCCAGCTAGTTCTTTTGTAGGAGAATTGTACTAGAAACTGAGTTTCTGATTCTAGTCCAGTCCTCATACCAAGCACACACCACCCATGCTGATAAAATTTGAGCAATGTACTGAGAACTCATCTGGTTTGTTGAAAAAAATGAGACCAGGCATCTGTAATGCATCATGTCTATATACAATAGTATTTATTCTTTAAGAAATCTCCAAATAGTAGTCATTTTTACATTTATAATGACTAGTGTAGTGTGTGCTATGTTAGGAAATAATTCAAATGGGAAGTCATAGATGAGTGAAAGAGGAAAATATGTCTTTGAAAGGTAAACCCCTTCTTTTACTTTGAATTATAGCATTGGGGATTTGTCAAGAGGGGAAATATGAACACTTGAGAAATATTTTGTTCTCAGTCTTTTCTGATATGGTTTTTCACAAGGAAAATAAAAAAAAATTATTGACATTCCTCTGCATTAGTGAAGAACTAGAAACAGTTTTGTTGCTCTTCTAGGCACCAACTTTCCAATCCAAAATAACAGTCTGATGAGCATCAACTAAGTGCTCTTTCTCTGGATAATTGGCTTCGTGGAAGCTGAATCAGCACTCATTTAGCAATACAAGGCCAAGTAAGTCCTGGCCAAGGAAAAATAAAATGTAATACATTTAGTGCTAAATTAGACAGAATCCACAAGCTGAGTGTCCACGTGAATCAGGGAAATGAATCACTTTATGGCATATTTGCCCTGAAGACAAATAAAAAAAAAATCAATCAGTAATTTGCATGCTCTGCTTTTGATAGACTCTTACATTTGAAGGCAATTACTATTATAGTGGCAATAATGACACCTTACAATTTTACTTTGTATAATGCTTTTCTGTATACTCCTTATAATTTTAATTTCTCTAAGTTTAGAGGGAAAATATATGACTTTTCAAAACTGATACAAAATGGCAGTTCAAAGAAAATCCTAAGAGATACTAATGCTCCAGTTCTATAGTGCCAGCCTAGATTATGTTTAACCAATATGTATGACATTTATCTGAATCCAGAATTTTATATGGGTCATTTGGGTGATACTCTGAGAAAAGGTAATGGATAGCCTTGGGAATTTTGGTATAAAGCTTAAAAATAACTTGTATGTTTTCTCAGGGTACATCAGTTCAATGGTCAGGAGTAACTGATTACCTCCTTGTCAGTTGTCACATGTGCTAAATTCTGAAGATTCAAATTTAAAGGAGACACTGCCTATGGTTTATAGAGAGGATGGACATATAAATACAAAGAGCAGCAGATACAGAGTCCCAGGGTTATGGAGATACATGCTTTATTGATTAAATACAGGAGTTCACTATGAGCAAAACATAGAGTAAAAGGGGGTGCAGGGAGTGAAGGAATAACAAAAAATAATTAAGAACAAATCATGGAGAGAATTAAGGGTTTTGTTGAGGTGCACAGACATGAAGGCAAATAAGCATCACTAAGGGGAGATGTGATATGTGATGGAGAGTGATATGAGCTGATTTTTCTTTTGTAGAAAGACCACACATGTGACCTACTGATGAGGGAATGGAGGGAATCCAAGTTTGTAGTTTATGGTAATAATCCAGTAGGGATATAATAACAGGGGTTATGACAGTACTAATTGAGATGAACAGAAAATAATGAATTTGGTGTGCTTTGTAGGTAAAATCAGAAAATAATAATGATTAACTATGGGGAGATGAGGGAAGAGAAGTGTCAAGGTGACCCATAAGTACTACCATATCCAAATATCAATTCTGTATATTACACCATATCTATTCCTACATCGGTCTACCCATCTCAGTAAATGACAACTTCCAATTACCCAATTTCAAATTACAAAATAATTCCTTATCTTTCTCCTTTCACTTGCCACAACCCATCTGGAAGTACATTTTGTTGTTTCTAACTTCAAGACACTGACAGAATATGACCATTCCTCAACAACTCCAGTACTACTATCCTAATCCAAGCCATCATCTCTTACCTGGAGTATTACAACAACATCCTGACTAGATGCCTTGTCCGTGCTCCCATATTCTTCAGGGTGATTAGTGATTCATCCAGAGTGATTTATTTTAATTTATGTCAATCTAATCAAGCCATTATTTCTAATTTCCAGTTTTAAAAATACAGGGGATGAAGGAATTAGTTAACACAAAGAAATGATCAGACAAAGCTCTTCAGGATAACTGGTTCAGGCTCTTCAATAAGTTAATGCCATAGGGAAAAAAAGGTGGGGGTTGGAGAGCTGTCCTACATTAAAATGAATATAAAAGTCTAATAATCAAATGCAATACATAGATCTTAATTCTATACAAAAATACTATAAAATAATTTTTGGAAAAATTAGGGAAATATTATAATCAATGTTTTGTTTTCTTAAATGGATGTATACTAAAGTATTTCAGGATAAAATTTCATGCTATCTATACTTTAGAATACTTCAATGAATAAAATATACACAAAACAAATATGGCATGATGTTAATGTGTTTAATGAACATAATGAGTTTATGGTCAATATGAACAAGAGTTTGCCTTTTTTATTGAAGTCCTCAGTGAATGGATAGGAATTAAATGAATACTTGTTGACTGAAATTATAAATAGTAAAGCCAGGTTTGGTGGAAAGACTAAATTGAGTTCAGAGCATGTTGACTTTGAGGATCTATAGCATAGTTATGTGAAAATATATTATTCTTTATTTGGCTTGGAGAAGTTGTGGCTTCGTATTTTTAGTGGGAAGATAAATATTTTCTTATCCAGTAGTTTCTATTATTTCATTAAAGAAAGAGGCAATGCCATCAACTGAAAACAGTACATAGATGAAACTTAAAATTATGGAAATTGATGGTTTCACATTTTACATACTTAAGTGAAGAGAAGAAATTCAAGGTTGAAGCTCTTGGGAATAGTGATATTTAAGAGGCAGACAGACTTAGAGGAGGTCATGAGAAAAGGCCAAAAATACATAAACTGAGATAAAGAAAAACAACCAGGAGTAACTGTTGTCATGTAAACTAAGGGAAATAAGAGTTTTAAAAAGGGATGGAGACCAAATGACCTACCATCAGCCAGCAAAATAAAGAAGAAATTGTATTTTTATTGCGTGGCATTATGATGGCAAATGCAAGGTGAAGTGGAGTGTTGGAGGCTTAATTTCACAAAGAAATGAGATAGAAGTAAATATCCAAAATATGCTACTCTTTAAAGGTTTGACGAATACAACATCAATTGAGTGAATTTTCTTTGGATTAGAAGGCATTTAAACACATTTATATGCTAAGAATGAGAAGATAATAGATTAAAAAATGAAATCAAATACTGAGTCAAAGCACATGAAGGAGCAAGTTTTAGGAAGAAACAACATATGGTACAAGTGAACAGGCTGACTTTCAATAGGAAGAGAAACACTCAGGCTCATACAATTGGGAAGAAGAATAAAAGGGTGCAGAAAAGAAAAACTATAGGTAGAATACTGGGAATGAAGAATTTCACACCAGCAGATTCCTTGAGAGTCAAAGAGTTGAGAGCTGGGTAGAAATTTTGAGTAGAAAGGTACAGATTTGGAATTCTTATTTTGAGAAATAGGAATGAATTAATAATAAGTAAATATATGGATATGCCTGTGAAGGACTCAATTGAGGTAAGAAATCAAGTATTTGCTGAGGCATTCATATGTGTAATTCTATAGGCTTCTCCTTACCAGCTCTCTGGTTCTAAAAATAAATAAGAGGAATATCTTACCCTTTGGGACAGCATGATGAACTTGGAGAATAGTATGTTAAGAGAAATAAGCCAATCTGAGAAAGACAAATATCACATAATCTCACGTTTTTCTGTGTGAAATCAAATGAACAAAATGAATTGACCAACAAAATAAAACCTGAAGCATGGAACAGACTGACATACTTCAATTGAGGATAGGGGGATGAGAAGAGAGAAACCAAAAAAACTTAAATCCTTATATGCATAGCCCATGGATACAGGCAACAGGTTGGTGAAGACCTGGGGTGGGTATGGGACAGAAAGAGAGGAGAAAAAGGGGATAGATGAGGGGCATCTGTAATGCTATCAAAATAATAATAATAATAATAATAATAATAATAATATATTTATATATATATTATTTATTTATTTTTAAATATATGTTATTGATTTTTTTACAGAGAGGAAGAGGGATAGAGAGTTAGAAACATCGATCAGCTGCCTTCTGCACATCCCTTACTGGGGATGTGCCCACCACCAAGGTACATGCCCTTGACCGGAATTGAACCTGGGACCTTTCAGTCCATAGGCCGACGCTCTATCCGTTGAACCAAACCGGTTTTGGCAAAAATATATATTTTTTAAACGAAAGACAGATTGTATGCTAAGAATTTGTAGGACAGGTGCAGCAGCAGGGGGCAGTATTGTGTTGTGGTTAAGAGTGGAGATTTTAGTCATACACATGGCTTTGAGTCCTGGTTCTGCTACTTACAAAGCATGTAAGCTTGGACAGCCTCCTTGTCCTTTCAAAAACTTAAGTTCTTCATTTATAAAATGAGGGCAGAATGCTCATAGTGTTGATAAAATTGGATGAAATAATCTATTCAAACTGCCTGACACTTAGTAAGTTTACAATAAATATTAGCTAAGCATTAAACTAAAACCGAGGTGGGAAGAAGTTGAGAGGAATGATGAAACAGAAATGTATGTTATTGGCCATGGGTTCTAGGCAGCACTGGAAAAAAAGTGAGACTGTGGGTTGCAATACTGGAAGTAAATGGAGTCAATAGAACAGTTTTTATTAAACGTGAAAAACAGTGGTAAAATTAGTGAGAGAATTATATAAAAGGTAACTCTGAGACTGGTATTAACATTAGAGATTTAAGAAATAAAACAATATGTCCATGTTGTGGTCTTACACACTCAATACTGATGACATAGGAATCTTTGAGAATTGAATTTGGAATTGGGTAGGCAATAAGAGATGCTACATCTTTTGTGGAAGGTATGATCTTTCACCTTTGAGCCCTACTTTTCTGAAATGGTGATGATCATTTCAGGAAAGAATGATCCAACTCACATTGCCTAAATTCTCATTAGACTTGTTGATAAATTAATCACATTGAATGTATTCACTCAGAATTATAAATAAAAGTTACAAGAAATCAGAAATATCTCTGTTGGCCAAATAAGCCCAATCTCCTCCCGGGAGGAAGATCATAAGATCTAAAGGTACCTTGATGAGTATGATGTCCTGGTTGAGGGAGGATGCAGAAACATCATAGGCTCTGGTGACAAAGAAGTGCTCCCTCCACTTCAATTGCTCTCAAGGTACAAGCTTCCTTTGCATAGCTGGCAAGACAAGTGCCCACTCCAAAAATTCTTTTTCTGGACTTGAACATGATTGCCCTATAATTGGTACTTCTTATTACATCATCTTTCTTGTCTAAATAGATTTGTAGTACCTTTTATAACTTCCAGGATGATAACTTATACTAATTGCATTTGAGGTTGGCTGCTTCCTAGGAAGACACTTTAATCTTATTAATAATATGTCATCCTGCTGGATGGGTAACTTCAGGTAATTTTTCCAATAGCCAGTTGCTTCTACTCAAGGTGAATTTCAAGAAGAAAACATTTCTTTTCAGATAGTTTCCTATTTTACCCTTTTAACTCTTGCATGTCTACTTTGGTTCCACATCATCTTAGCTGTTTTTAACCTCTTGAAGACTGTTCATAAACTAACCAAATGTACATAACTAAAGTATATACTGCTAATGCATATAACTAGTGTTTATACTGCTAATGATATTTTAAGTTTTTCATAAAAGTCATTGTTTGAATATTTTTTCACATGTAAAACGTGAAACATCCAAGTTTTTAAATGTAAAATAAAGAAATGTAAGTGTTCAGATAAATCTTTGCTAGACTACTTTCATTGGAAAAACTGTTATGTGGATAATACATCATTTGACACCAGATCATTAGAGATGGCCTCTATAATTTCTTCATTCTGTAATTAATGAAATATATCCATAAAAATTAAGCCCCTTTCCCAAGGCCATACAGCCAGCTCAGTTGCATTTCAGAACAAACAGGAGAATACTTGCAGCTGCTAAAATTATATGTGGGGGAACCTGTAACTCTTACCACCCCCTTCAATTTGGTGCTATCTCATTTTATCTGGAAAATCAATCCTTGATCAATATTTTCTAGTCAATATGCAGTTATTATGAAAAAAACATCAGTTATGTTGAATATGTTAACTATTAATACCCTCAAACATACTTTTAAAGGAATCTATTTTCTTTAAAAAAAAAAAAAAAGGTGAAAGGGGTAGATAGATGCACTACCATGCATTACATAAATCTTTGTTGCTTTGAAAACATGTGTACACATATCATTGAGTCCAAACCAGAAATCAAAAGAATATGTACAGACTGCATGGAGTTTTGCAAAGATCCAATATTTAAGATGAAAAAATAAAGTAACAGCATTACTCTCGTTAACATGGGTCCTGATTGAATCAGTCACTCAGATTGTGCCTGATAAATGTCCCAATTTCTGATTTCACTAAAATTTCTGAATCAATATAACATTTAATTTTCTATAACTGAAAGGATGAAAAGATTAACCTTTTAATATGCATATTTTCATCCTATGTACTCAATGTTATGTATTTCAGAAAAAAACAACTGCAGCATTCTTAGTGCCAACAGAGGGAGCTCATAGACAAAATGAGAAACTGCAGAAACATATAGGAGAATGAGAGCTTTTGGAGGGGTGGGAGGGTGTTCAAGATTGTACATAACTAGAAAGAAAGTCAGCAGCAAAAATAATTACTGAAAAAGTGCAGAGATGACATAAATGTAGCCAAGTTTTGAAATCAATTAAAAGGGTCATTTTTCAACTCCCACTCTTACTGCTTCCACTTCCTTCCATCTGCTGATTAGAATGAATTCAACGAGGTAATATTAGCATCCATTTTCAGATGAATAGAAAGAGTAGCTAAGCAATTTTTGAAACTTTCTACTTGATTCCTTTAACCATTGCTCTGAAATAATCTTAAAACCAGTGGCCTGGTGCATGGATTCATGCACATTGAAAGGAAATTAATTAGAAAAATATTATAATATCACTATTCACCCTTTTTCTATAATAGAAGTGTCAACCAAATTCATGATTGACAATGACAGATGGAAATGCATGCTTGAGATTGGTGCCAGCAACAGCTTTATATGTATTGCACATGTTCAATCAACTTAGCCTTTTATATATATAGAATAAACTTGCTTAATTAGACCTGCTTTCTGATGTAGCTAAACTTTTTCCAGTCCAGTGAAATACCCCAATTCTCTTTCAGGTAACTGTCAGCAACACAGCAGTAAATATAAACACAAAGCAGATTATTATTGTAGATGATGCAGGGAGAACAAAGGGTAAAAATATTTAACTGCTGCAGTGCTTGACTATATTCTGCACAGTGAGAAAACCTGAAGTCATTTTCAAGGTCTACCATTTCTTACGTCTTTTCAGTCAAGTCAAGTTTCTAAACTTTCTAAATCTCCATTTTCCAACTAATGAAAAAAAATAGGATTCCACCAAATCTCCTATCTACCTATTCCAGGACTTCTGTGAGGATCAAATGAGATGAGGCATGGGAAAAAATGCTTCACAGACATTTAGTTAAAGTATGAAATGTTTGTACGTGGCTATAAAGTAGGCTGTATTTCTGGGATAAGGAAACTGCAAGGAGGCTAGTTGTCACTAAGGAGAGGAAGCCAGGCATTGCTATGTGACATCACTACCCAGTGCCCACAGCAACCATTTTCAGGCTAGGCTGGGCTGTGGGCCACATTTTGCACCATGGGGTCTTAGCAGCGTCAGCTGTGATTTGGTGGGCTGTTGCTTTGGGGTGATGGTGGGGCCTGTGTCCCACTTGGGGGAAGCTAAGTGTTGCTTTGTGGGCATCAGGTCTGGCAGCTCCTGCTTTGAGTGTTTTCCCACTGGTGGTCAGTGCACATCATAGCAACTGGTCCCAAGGTCGAACACTTTGCATATTAGCCTTTTGTATATATAGATATGTGCTCTTAGAGGATCAAATTAATTAATTATAAATTAACTAGAGGCAAGGTGCACAAATTTGTGCACAGGTTGAGTCCTTCTGGGTGGCCTACAGGGATCTGGTCCAAACCTGCAGTCCAACGCTACCTGCAGCTCCTACCTGCCACTCTTGCTCATCTCAGCCCCACTGTGACTGCTGTGGGCTTGTGCCCAATCAGTCCCAATTTGGAGAGACTCACACTGCCACAGCAGTGCTCATCAGCCATGAGCCCTATGTCTGGTGCCCTCCCAAGAGTAATGATCTGCAGGATTGGGATGAAACTAGCTCTCCAACATCCCCTGAGGGATTGCAAGTGAGTGCAGGTCAGGCTGAGGAACTCCACCTGTGCACAATTGGGCTGGGGAGGGACCACTGGAGGGCTCCAGGGCATGTCCAGCCCATCTCCCTCAGTCCCTATCAACTGGATCCCAGCAGCAAGCTAACCTACCAGTCAGAGCATCTGCCCCTGGTGGTCAGTGCACATCATAGTGAGCATTTGGGCAGCCTTAGCATACCATTAGCATATTACACTTTGATTGGTTGTTTGGTTGTTCTGTCATTTGGTCTATTTGCATATTATTCTTTCATTATATAGGATTTGAAGCTGGTTTTACTACACAGTGAGTCTCCATCTTTTAATGCTCATGTACCTTTATTTTAAGAGGTTTTTCTTTCCCTGAGCATACATTTTCTTATAAACTTGATCTAAATAAACTTTATAGCTCATATATATGTGGAATCCTAACTCAAACCATTATTGTGTAAACAAATTGAAGCCCACCTACATTTACATATTAATTTATCTAACATATATTTATTGAGAATCTATGGAATGCCATATATAGTGCTATGACCTAAGGACTTACCAGGGAATATGATGGAGAAACTTATAATCTGTTGCAATTAACAGGCAATAATTAATCAAATGAATAAGATAATTTTAGAGACATGTTATGAAGAAAAGGGGACATTGTGAAAGAGTGACTAGTATGGGAGGGAAGGCATGCCTTTCTGAGGGAGTGATATTAGCACAAAATCCTAAATAAGGAGACAGACATGCAAATATCCAGCCAGATTAGACAACCTTGTTTAAAGTGCTTGTGAGTGATATTATATCTGACTCAACTACTCAACAAAAATAGCTACAGTCAATAGCAAACAAATGGGTATGGCTGTGTTATAATAAAGCTTTATTTACAAAATAGATCCATAAAATGGAAAGAGTCTTCTATGCAAAGTGAATAGCAAAATCAAGTCCTAAATCATGGATTAGTTTGTTGTTTTATAGGAATAAAAGGTCCAGTGTGGCTGGTATATAGCGAGCAATGTAAGAGTGATCCCAGCTTAAGTGAGAGAGGTAAACAGTGGTCAGATCACATAGGGCCTTATAAGCTGTGGTAAGGAGTTTGAATTTTATTCTACATATGGGATAATGCTATTGGAGAAATTATGGCTGCTGTGTGGTAAATATGTTGTAGGGAAGAAGAGTAGAAATGGAAGAAGAGTTACTAGCTAGTTCAAGTGAGATAATAGCAGCTTGAATTAGGGTGATAACTGTGGAGATAGATAGTAATGAATGGATTCAGCATGTGTTTTGGAAGTAGAATTAATAGAAATTGTTAATGGATAAGAAAGGAAAAAAGGGAAATCTAGGGTTTTAACTTGAGCCACTGGTATGTGGTGTTATTATTGGCTGAGTTGGAAGAGATTAGGAGAGAAGTAGGATTGGGGGCAAGAAAGATAGAAATCAAAAATTTTGTTTGGAACATACCATATGATCTCACTTATTTGTGAATCTAATGAACAAAATGAATTGACCAATAAAATAAGACCCAAGGCATGGAGAAATGGAACAGACATATCTCAGCAGAGTGGAACAGACATATCTTAGCTCTGGAAGAGATAAACCAAAGAACTTATATCATTACTAGGGTCCCTAGGCCTGGCCAGTGATCAGGGCTGATCAAGGCCTTCCAGCTTCTGGCTGAGGCCTTCCTTCCATGCCACCCCCCTGGTGGTCAGCACACATCATAGTGAGTAAGCAAACTCCCAGTCTCCCAAAGCTCCTGAGGGGACACTTTGCATATTAGCCTTTTATATGTATAGACTAGAGTCCCATTGAATGAAGATTTATGCAATAGGCCTTTTCTTCCCCTGGCTGCCAGCTCTGGTTTTCCTCCAGCACCCACGACCCAGACCTTTGTTCTGGCCTCAGTGGAGAAGCCAAGCCTTGAGGCTAGGCTTCTCTGCTCTGGATGCAGAGAAGCTTGCTTCTCAGCTTCTATGCTCTGGCTGCAGCAAGGCTTGGCTTCCCCACTCTGACTGCAGTGGAGAAGCCAAGCCTCTTCAGTCTTCAGTCTTCAGTCTTCACTCGGGTGTGAAGCCTTCAGTCTTTGCTCCACACCTGCATATGCAAACCAACTCACCAATTTTTGTTGGGTTTATTTTCATACTCACTCCTGATTGGCTGGTGGGCATCATAGAGGTATAGTCAATTTGCATCTTTCTCTTTTATTAGTGTACATATGCATAGCCCATAGACACAGACAAAATAGTGTGGTGAAGGCCTGGGTAGGGGAAGTAGGGGCTGGATAGGGGGCATCTATAATACTGTCAACAATAATATATATATATATATATATATATATATATATATATATATATATATTATAAAAATAATATTTCAGCTTCCTAATACACATACAAAGAGGCAATTGCATGTGCAAGATTTTGCAAACTGTAACACAGGCCAAGCCTAAAGATATAATTTGAGAGTCACTAATTAATAGACAATATCAAAGCCATATAATTGGATGAGCTAACCTAGGGAGAATTGTCACATAGAGAAAAGAAGGAAAACTAGTGCTTATCCCAGAGGCCCTCAATATTTAGAGGCTTGATAGAGAAGAAAAAACAGCAAAAGAGACAAAATGAGTAGTCAATAGGATATGAGGAAATCAAGGAAAGTGGGTACTTTCTGGAAGTTAAATAGAAAAATTATTCAAGTTGAGAGAGTAAGCAACAGTTGTTAGTCAGATTCAGTTCCTGGTCATGCAAGTAACTAGCAGGGAAACTAAAACCAGAGCACACTAACTATTGTGCCTCTTAAGCGGGGAAAATGTACAGGGTATCAAGCACCAAATTATCACTCTGCTTTTAAAAAGAATATTAAGTTTTAACATTTTGGAGGCTGTGTTCTACACACAACCTAAAATTCTCTATTTTAAGCTTCTGTGGTTGTTTCTGCATTTGTTCCCAATTGACAAGGTAGTGTTCTTAATTAGAGAATGAATAGTGCTTTTTATACTCATAAGTCTGGCTCTATCTTATCCAGTTTCCTTCTCAGTTTTCTGTTACCATGTCTAACCTGGAATAAAATGACACAAGGCCTTATTTCAAAACATAAGTGCTGGAATATTTGATGTCTCAATCTCTTGAATAAATGAGAAGAGGGGATAGGGGACCACAGCTGGTGTCAGCAAAATGCCTGGCAGGAAAGCAACATTATTCTGGGTACACAAAAGGATTCAAGAACTAAGAAAGACCTGTTCTATTCCTGGCATTAGAGGAAATGCTCCTGGAAAAGGTCAAGAGCTGTGGTTGTCTTTGAGAATTCTAGTCTCAGTGTCTTTAATATTGCCACGAGACTCCACAAATTGACCTTTGCCTTTGTCTCCATATTAAATAGAGCCACTGTGTCTGAGAAAAGCAAGTTGTCTAGTGTCCAAAGAAAATAATAAACTAGAGAAAATAGATAGATGTTTCAAAAGTTATGTTCCTGGGGAGGAAGAACTCTGACAATGATTTTAAAAGTCTTGTGTACTTTTCCCATTTGGGAATCATGTGTTGTGATTTTGTTTGTTTGTTTGTTTGTTTGTTTGGCTTGTTCTTTTTAGCTGAACACACAAGGTTCTTCATTAACTTGTACCCACAACCTCTTCAGCCCCATCTCTCACCATGTCTTCATATGCTTCCTGTACCCAAGAGTCATCTTGAAACCCTTGCAGTCCCATAAATCTACTGTTCCTTCTCTCTCACACTGCTGAGCTTTTTGAGAATAAGCTGTTTCGTTTTTCTGTAAGGCCCGTCTCTACCATTTTCCCCAAACACTGCTGCTACCACCTTTGCAAAGCTCGGCTCATATTAAATATTCTCAAGAAAGCTTCTTTTGACTATCTTTAGTGAAAATCTTGCTTCCTTGTAATTATAGCACTTATGTTATATTGAAATTGCCCTTTTTCTCTTTTGTTTTTAAGCAGTGATATCCTTAAAGGCAGATACCGTATTTTGTCCCTGTTCATAATTCTAGATGCTAAAATACACTTGGAGCAGAATAGTGCTCAATAAGTTTATTTTGAATGAATATATGAAGTCCATTGATTTGACTTACCACCTTACTTGGATTCTATGACATTTCAAGCCTGCATTCTACTGTGTTGCTAAACTACACTAATAAAAGAGAAATATGCAAATTGACAGTACCCTCATGATGCCCATCAGCCTATCAGGAGTGAGTATGCAAATTAACCCAACAAACATGGTGGGTTAATTTGTATACATAGACTCTGAGCATCTGGGGGTGGGACACTAGCATGATCACTATGGCGATGACACAGGCTTGCCACCCCACCCCAGCCACTCTGAACCTCTGGGCAGCATGGGATGGCAGAAAGGCAGTGCTGGAAGCCAGGGTACAAAAGCCCATTCTTGCATGAGTCTTCATGCATCAGGCCTCTAGTTGGATATAATTCATTTGGGGTAAGTTCTTTGTTATTAAAATCTTAGTTTGTCCTTCTGGCCAGCTTTTCTTCTGTGTACTTTTTTGTTTGTTTGTTTTTAACCTGTATTATTGAGGTAATATTCATATACCATAAAGTTCACCTTTAAAGTCTATGATTCAGTGGATTTTAGTACATTACTAATTTGTATATTTCTTAATTCCAGAATATTTTCATCAGTTCCAAAAGAAATCCAGTATCTATAACAATCATTTTCATACCCTCTCTAATCCCATCCCTTGGCAAGTGCTTTCTGTGTCTATAGATTTTCCTATTATAAATGTTTCATACACATGAAACCATATAATATGTCTGCTTTCTTTCACTTGGCATAATGTTTTCAAGGGTTTTTCATGTTGCAGAATTTATAAAAACATGATTTTTTATGTTCAAATAGTATTCAATTATATGTATATAACACATTTTGTTTATCCATTCATCATAAACATTTTTGTTTGTTCTATTTAAAAACTACTAAGAATAAGATTGTTAAGTTTACTCACATGTTGCCGAAACTGGTTTGGCTCAGTGGATAGAGCGTCAGTCTGCTGACTGAAGGGTCCCAGGTTTGATTCTGGTCAAGGGCATGTACATTGGTTGTGGGCAGCTGGTCAATGTTTCTCTCTCATCAATGTTTCTACAATAGCTATCTATCCCTCTCCCTTCCTCTCTGTAAAAAATCAATAAAATATATATATTTTAAAAAGAATACTCAAATGCAAGTTCTTGTGTGGACACATGATTATAGTTATCTTGTGTATAATATTAGGAGTGTAATTGCTGAGTCATATGGTAACTCTATGTTGATCTTTTTGAGGATATGACAAATTGTTTCATACAGTCACTGCACCATTTAACATTCCTACCAATGATATTTGAGGGTTCCAATTTCTCCACAGCCTTACCCAAACTTGTTATTTTCCATTTAAGAATTATTGGTATAACCATCCTTTTGGGTATAAAATGGAATCTCCTTGTGATTTTGATTTGCCTTTACCTGATGACTAATGGTACTAAACACCTCTTTATGTGCTCATTGGACATTTTATATCTTTTTAAAAATATATTTTTTGATTTTTACAGAGAGGAAGGGAGAAAGATAGTTAGAAACATCAATGAGAGAGAAACATCTATCAGCTGCCTCCTGCACACCCCCCATTGGGGATGTGCCCACAACCAAGGTATATGCCCTTGACCGGAATCGAACCTGGGACCCTTCAGTCTGCAGGCTGACACTCTAATCACTAAATGAGCCAAACCAATTAGGGTCATTTTATATCTTCTTTTCAAAAATATAAAATTATTTTGTACACATTTAATAGTGCTATTTGTCTTTTTATTGTTAAGTCATAAGTTCTTTAAATATTTGTCAGATACATTGCAAATATTTTCTCCATTCTAGAGGTTGACTTTTTAATTTGCTGATAACATTCCTTGAAGAACTTTAAAAAAAAATTGACAAAGTTCAATTTACCTGTTTTTGCTTTTGTTGTTTATCTTTCAGTGTTATATCTAAGAAACTGTAGCCAAATTTGAGATAAAATGATTAACCCATATGATTTTCTAATAGTTTTACCATTTTGTCTATTACATTTAGGTCTTTGTTCATTTTGAGATAATTTTGTATTATAAGGTAAGGGTCCAAATTCTTTTTTTTTTTTTTTTTTGCATATGGATATCCAGTTGTCACAGTATCTATCACTCAAGAATAATTTTTTCAATCATTCAATGGTCTTGGCACCGTAGACCAGATTTCAATATAAAGAAATGATAAAAATTGCTCTAAGAATTGTATATTCTGTAGGCAAATAGTTATCCCTTCTTTCAACTAATATTAGATCCACAAATGCAACATCTACTTGGCAGTCAAAAATCTGGATGAAAAGTGGGGGGGGGGGGGGAAGAAAAAAATATATATATATCCTTCCAGATATTTGGTGTAAGGCATCCAAACACAAAATTAAATGAAGAATTGAGAAGACTATCCTATTAATGTGGGGCCTACATGCTATCATCCAAAACATTTAACTAATTGAATTATTGGTCTTCATGAGGTAGAAAGAAACTAGAGATCATCAAGAAAAACAACTACCCTCTCACTGTGCAGAAGCAGACCCAAAGGGAGCAAATGAATTGCCCAAGGCCACAAAACAAGTTAGTAGTCAAGCTAGGATTATAACCAAAATCCGACTTATTTGACAGAGCTCCCTCCGCATTTTTGTGTTTCCATATTTGAAGTGTCACTAATTCTAGCATTTCCCTGTCTCCAGGATGCTAAATCCCATAAAGAACATAAATCAACAACATTCCCTGACCTAGAGAACTTATAACCTAGTGAGAAATATATAAACAGATAAACAGGCAATTGTAATACACTATACAGTTATGGGTATTATGAGAGTGCCTAGAAAAGGAATCTAACCTGGATTGGGACATAATAAATGACTTATTAGAAGTGACATCTAAGCTAAAACCTAATAATGATGAGAAGTGAGGGACAATAAAGTTTATGCTCACTAGGGGAAATGGCATGTGTGAAGCAAGTTGAAAGACAGAAAACATTGGGGGAAAGGCTTGCTAGAGGAAAGGGCTGAAAGGAGTAATGTAAAGATGGAGCAGGAAATGTGAAGTAAGGACTGATAAGGCTCTTCAGACTGGCTAATACTCTGAGGAAGACAGAATTTTAGTATCATATGTGTATAGGTATATTTCAGGGACACTCTATCCACGAGTAATCAGCATATTGGGAACTCTACACTAGACACTCTGGGAGCTTAAAATTTTAATAATTATTATAGCAAGCACTTATTGAACATTTGATTCTATGAAATAAGTGCTGTAATTATCCTATTTTGCAGGTGAGAAAACTCTTTAATAAATGAGAAATATACATAGATAGTATGATGAACACTCATTAGAAGAAAATGTTATAGGACTTGAATGCTCAATGAAGATAGAAGACCTTGATATAAAAATATAGAATTGGATTGTAAGGGAGAGTTCTGAGCTGGATTAGCAACTATGGTCTTAGATCACCTCTCCCAAAAGAGTGTCTATGGTGACAGAGAAGCACAGGCTGATGATTGAACCTTAAAAGATGCTTATGATATCACTAGAGAGTGAAGAAAAGACATCATCAAATGAGACCAAAAATTAAATCAAAAGGGAATTAACCTACAGTATCCAGTAGCCTAAAGGTGGGAGGAATTTCAAGGAATGTGTGGAATGGATGTGCCAGCTAAAACCAAAGAAGGAAGTTACTGTGACCTCCAACAATGCAGCTTTACTTTCACTTCTCATTACTCCTTCAACTGTACTATGTAACAAAACAAATGTTGATAGTTTTCTTGAAATAAATACAAACTGAGATGCAGAAATATGATGTGTTGACAGGTATTGAAGACAAATCTTTGATGTAGTCAAATCCTAAAGATGTGTCAAAATATCCACAGCCAGAAAATTTGGGAGCGCATAACTAGATAATTTCTTTGCAAAAGTATATTTGGCATTTCAAAAATAAAATTATTGATTTATTTCATAGGAGGAATCTACTACTATAACAATCACTTCTTCCCCCTCAAACAAGAGCCACTTCTCTTTAGTAAATAAACTGGTTCAGTGGCATAAGGTTATTCATTTAAGGCTAAATATCTAACTTCTAGTTTAATGCTCCTGTTAGAATTAGAAGCCAGGAATGTGAAGTTCTAAATGGGTTATTTTTCCTCTGGTGGGCCTTTTAATATAAACCAAATTAAGAAGAAATTCACCTTCTAAAATGGCAGCTATCTTGCCTTCATTCCCCCACTCCCATACCCCAATGGTTAACATAACTTTTTGATTTTTGAGAAGGCCATGAATTTTAGTGAAGAATTATGAACCACACTGTTTGAACCAATGATCTTTGACACTGAATACTAGAATACAGGAAGATAGGTCAAGAATATTGCACTCCAAGTTTGCTTCTTTAGCTTGATAAACTATAATTTCTGACCTGAAAGCAATACCTTACATAAAGTCATGTATAAAACACTAGAGGCTCAGTGGATGAAATTTGTGCACTGGTGTGGGGGGTGGGGGGTATCCCTCATCCAGGCCTGCACCCTCTCCAATCTGGAACCTCTTAGGATCAGGCCTAAACTGGCAGTTGGACATCCCTCTTGCAATCCAGGACTGCTGGCTCCTAACTTCTCAGCTGCCTGCCTATGTGATTGCCCCTAACCACTTCACCTGCCAGCCTGATCACTCCCTAACTGCTCCCCTGTCAGCCTGATTAACACCTAACTGCTCCCCTGCCTGCCTGATCACCCATAACTGTCCTCCTCTGCCAGCTTGGTTGCATGCAATTGCCCTCCTCTGCTGGCCTGATCTCACCCCCAAATGCCCTCCTCTACTGGCCTGGTCACCCCCAACTGCCCTCCCCTTCCTGCCTGATCTTACCCCCAACTGCCCTCCCCTGCCAGCCAATTTGGTTCTGATTGGTCAGTTTCTATGACAGTCAGCATCTCTAAGCCTATAATTAGGGCCTGATCAGAAAGTCAGGGCTTATCAGCAGCCCCGGTGGAGGCCTGGATAGAAATGGAGGCGCAGCTGCTGACCAGGTTGGGAGAGAAAGAGAGAGGCAAGTGCTGATCAACAGTTGCCACAGAGGCTATGGATCAGACCCTGCTTCTCTCTTCAGGTCTCTCTCCAGGACTGATTCACAGCCCCTTCAGCAGTCAGTGTTGGGTTGCCATGGCAACCCAGCACTGACTGCAAGACTGACTTCCCGTTCGTCGAGGCTCTCAGTCATTGCGGATGTGACAGACCCAGGATATTTTTAATATTAGGATGGTATGCTAAAATTTTCCTATAACTTTAATGTCTGTGCTCCTTCACACATGCCTTTTTGAGCTCAGCCAACAAGGTTAAAGGGAATGTACACTATTTCAACTAAATAAACCAATGAGATTTTTGTTTTCAGATATTACTTTGGCTTCATGTAGACATCTGTTAAACAGACTTTTAGTGGGAAAAAAAGAGTTAAAAATGCACAATAAATAGAAAGAAAGGAAGGCTAGAAGAATAAAAGGAAACCCATGGCAGGTTGAAGCATTTTCTGTCTGACTTTCTATTTAGGTGGCCACTGAAAAGGTCAAGTCCCTTTCTCTAAATGAAAGTGAATCTGATTTAAATGGCAATATTGGATTTTTCAGATCACTACAGAATGGCAATCATGCTATTCAAATGATTAATTTCTTTTGTTGACTCCAGTTTGTCTTCTAACCTTTATATAACTGAATAGCAAATGAAAGCTCCTTAAATAATGCAAGGAACTTCAAACACACACAGGGACTATTCACTTTTTTCTCTGTGTCTTTCTGATATAAACTTCATATTAACCCTAGCTAGCCAGCTTTGAAAAATACTGTGCCAGTTAAAAGAAGGATTTATGTACTATATATGTCATGGGAAAGGGGAATAAAAATCTAGGTCTCCTTTTCAGATTCCTCTTTCTATTGGAATGATCCAGAGGAGACACTGTTACAGAGGGGGTCACACAAGGGGGCTTAAGGGAATGAAGGTGTAATAGATGTTTGGTGGGTCCTCAGAGTCCAACTTCAGGAATGAGGCACTCATTACCATATACTGTATGTATAATGTTAGCTGCTGATGGATTCAAACTGAGTTTCTTACTAAGAATCAGCATCAGCCAAAGGGAAATGCCTCACTCAAGGTTACTCTTACTCCTCAGGGACAGCCCTCTTCCAATGCCTGGCACTGTGGGTGTACAAATCTAGGACCCTAGGCCTGACTCAGCTCTAAAACTTTCCATAGGATCAGTGAGCACTGTTGCAACTGCATCTCAGTAGAACTCTCTCTGATAAGCTTCTTCCACCTCCTTTATGGTGCTTTTCTGATAGCACTAATCCAAGAAAATGCCTGCATAAAGATTTTCAGCTCAAGGTCTGCTTGACCTAAAACGGGGGGGGGGGGGGGGGGGGGGGGGAGTTGAGATGTCACTTGCTAGCAGCATAAGAAGGCCTCTAAGGAGCTGGATGTTCCTCCTTTATTCTAGGTTGTTGATAAAATACTGTATTCCTGGCCTTCCACTTTCAGCCTCAGATGTGCTGAGCTTTTGCCAGTACAGAGGGGGTTTCTGATCTATTTATACTTTTCCATATCTAGTGACTCCACTGGGATAAATGAAATACCCTCTGATATTTTAACTTTATTGACTAATCAATTCAGTTAAGATGGTAGGCCCACTGAACTGTGTAGATAATAGCCAAAGAAAAGTGAATAAAATTGGACAGGGGAATTTAAGAATAACATCTAAAGACTTATGTGACTCATAAATCTGAAACTTCTTTCCTCAGATTAAATAAAGGGCTGATCTATAGAGAAAATGAGTGTATTAGTGCGGGTGCTAAGACAGGCATTATTGATTAATACACAAGCTATTATTCTTGCACTTACAAATGACCCAGGATGACAAATAAGAAGGAATGTTTTGTGCCTAAGTTTGGTCATTTTCTTTATTATTATTTTTGAGGTTTTCATTACATTTTAACATACTTTTTACATTATTTTTATTTTTTTAATTACAATTTATATTTGACATTACTATGTATTAGTTTCACTTGCACATCTAAATTCTATCTGCAATTTCATTTGATTCCATGGATTTCTTTGTTGGTAATTTTTTTTAAAATGTCATCTATAATCATCCATCAAGATCAATATACATTTTGTACAAACATGGAAAGCATTGACCCTGGCTTCACGGAAAAGTGATGGGATAGATTATCTGTGCTTATTGACAGCACTTGTACAATTTATTGGCATACCTGAGGAGTTTCTAGCCAATATGCAAGGCAACTCCATTTATAGACAAGATGGTCTTATAATGCAATAGCAGGGAGGCCTGGCTGAGAGAAAAGCCAAAGCCTCTCTTTGAGCTGCCTAGCTCCACACTACATACAAATCTCTCAGAGTATGGAAATTAAACTCTTATTTGATTATAAATCACATCCTACTTTGGTGTAGGGAGAGTGAGAACACTTCACATATTGAATAATGATGACATATTAATTACTGTCTTTTGAAAACAATGACTGAAAATATAGAGGGACAGCAGAAGAGGTTCTTGGGCTACTTTAGATACACTTATACAGTGATAAAAATATTTTATTAAAATAGAGTTCATTTTGGGTTCTGCTCATTCTTATTTGCTTAAATTAATCAAAAGCTTATGGGAAAGGATTATTCAGTTTAGAAATGAAACCAACACTGTGTCCAAAGGCCAATATAGTCAGATCACACATATAAGGGTTTTCCCATTTTGGAAGTCTCTTGACATCCATGCCTTGATTAATGGTTTTGCGGTGATGCAGGGGTGGTACAGAATGCTTTATGTGACTTCATAAGCTGCACTTATTTTAAATTTTATTTTATTGTTTAAAGTATTACAAATAATAGTCCATATATCTCCTTTCCCCCCCATTGACCTCTCATTTTTAAATTTCTCTGAGTGTGGGTGCATTGGGCTCTCTGGAAGACCATCGACTATGAATTTAGTAATCTATGGATTTAAGATGACTTACAGCTAACATAATTGTGATTATGTGCTTCAAAACCACCCAGATTACTTCTTATTTATGTGATGGTTAGAGGGCAACCTCCTTTATTCTGTTCTCAAGATTCAATTAGATAGCATCTCAGAGGCAATGACAAGCAGGCACCTTTTTTATTCTCACAGGCGTCTTCAAACTACGGCCTGCGGGCCACATGCGGCCCGCAGAGGAGTCTGATCCGGCCCGCCAGGTTTTTTGGGCAGTGAGCGCAGCCGAGGTGTTACAGTAGGAATTAGTAGTTCATATAGTCCGGCCCTCCAGCTCTCTGAGGGACCGTGATCTGGCCCCCACTTTAAAAAGTTTGAGGACGCCTGGGAGGGAGGGGGAACAACTGTGGTGTATTGAAAGGCACTCGAATGGGAGTTGAGAAAGCTTCTCTGGAACCCTGGAGTTATTGACAGGATAGATATCTTGACTCTGCCCCCCCCCCCCCCATTTCAAGCAAATCTAGTTTGCTCTTATATGTTGTATATATTGAGTTTCCATGTAAATATTTCTGTCACTAAAAAGTTGAAAATATTTAATAATCTCAAAGATCTATAGTTTCCAACATTCTACACAATGTTCAGTCACTACAAGAAAATACTAAAAGTTAAGCATATGTTGGGCCCTTTTACTAAAGAGTATCAATTTCCATATACCCTGAGAGTTTGAAATAATACAAGTTGTTCTTGGTCTCATTATGGAAATAGATATTTCTGGATTTCCCATGGCTCATGGTGTTTTTACTTCTACACAGAAAGTCAGGTTTATATGGATAGGGCCATGGTGAAATAAACATGTGAAGAGGCTAGGTAATTTTATGCCTTAGACTCAATATATTGGATAAAGCAAAGCAAAAGTTTAAGGTGAAATGAGGACTGTTTTTAATTTCTAAGACACTTGAGGCAGAGGTGAACTATTAGGCTTGCTTCACTCAGATAAGGCCTGGACAATCTCCAATTCTCCAGCCAATTAGGCAGCCCCTAATCCCTGTGGAAGTTTCCAATACTGCATACTGTCATAAATATGAGTAAAGTAACCCATATTGGCTGTGAAATAACTTGAAATTACGATTTAGTTTCATTTTAGCACTCTGAATTATCCATCTCTGTCCAAGTTTATTCCTCAAAACTATGTAAAAAGAAAATCTCATTAAAGAATGAGATTTAAAGTTATCCAATCAGCTCTAAAATGCTTTATTGATCAATAAGGCTTTTTAAAGAATTAGGCAAAGAAAACCACTCAAGATTAGAAATTAGAATTTACACCAAAGTTGGAACGTGACCTAGATCCTTAGTGTATTAATTCTTCCAACCACTCAGAAGGTTCTGCTATCAAGAAAATCACTGTCTTTGTGACCCCAAAACCCATCACGGCCCAGGATTCCCCTGCCTTCTCTCCCTCAGGACCCTGAACCCTGGCTATAGAAGTGAGGAATAAGAATCTCCTCTTTGGGCCTCAGCAATTATTCCTTGATGTTTTATAGTCTCCAGAGCAGTATAACAGCTACGTGATTTTTTTTATTTCTCCAACAAATTTTTACAATGAGGACACTTTGGGGAATGATATGTTCACTATATTTTGATTGTGGTTTTGGTTTCACAGGTATATACATATTAAAGTACATCTGATTGTATAATTGAAATATGGACAGTTTATTGTGTGTCAATTTTACTTTGATAAATCTGTTAAAATGTTTATTGGATGTTTCTCAAGTGTCAGACAACATACTTGATACTGAGAATACTGAAATAAACAGGATCTCACAGTTTGAGTCCTGTTCAGTTGAACCATATAAAATTGCTCTCTGTATACGTAAGAAATGAACAGTAATGGTGCAACCCAAAAGCTAACAATTACATGTGCTTGTACAGTCACCATGAGATTGGAAGTGTGTGTTTTAATACAATATAGATAAGAAAATTGGAGCTAACACAGGTAAAGTGACTTGCCAGAGGATACTTTCCCTGAAATTCCCACACTTTAGCCACCCATTTACTAGGTTGTCTTGTCTGAGTATACTGAGGCATACTTGTCCAGTGCTGGATGTGTGGACTATTGATCAGAAACATAAAAGAGTAAACTCTGGGTATGAGATTACTGTGGTTTCTATATTCCAAATGGCCCTCAGAGGTGCTATCTCTAAGGCAATTCTAAAAAGCCACAGGGCCCCAAAGATCTTCCCTTTTCTCCATGTTGACATAGGTCTCCTTGTGCTTGGCATTTCTCTGTGGTGTAAGATACTTACCTCCATTTGTTGCAACCTTACATATCACTTGGGGCTTTGGTTTGTACTCTTCACCTGCTTCCCCCCACCCTCTATTTCCAAATGAACTTCCATGGCTTCTGACTTTCATTTTTCATTGGCTTGGATATAGAATTTCCTGTCTAATGGTGAATCTTATCCTTAAATTAGAAAGTGTCTTCAATCTAGGGGCTAGAGAACACTCAGGATACCACAATATAATACATTTTGTTAATTACTTTTTAGTTCATAAACTTATTATTTCTATCAGATTATATTTCTTTATTTTCTGTTATTTTTCAGTTACTTTCTATTAAAATCTCCTAATTCATAAAGATGTTATAAGCATTAAATGAGAAATTCATGCAGACAACTTAGGACAATGCCCAGTGAATAGTCAGCAGTAAATAATGTTAGGTATTATTATTATAAACACAGCATTATATTAACAGTGTGGGGGTCTGATGAGGTGGGGGCCAGATATGATGGGGATCTCCCTTTTCCATGTCCAGAATGGAAAGAAAGATGAACGAACCAGTTCTAAATGGAGGCAGCCAGAGATTGAGAAATGAAAGAAAGGAGGGAAGGAAGGAAGGAAGGAAGGAAGGAAGGAAGGAAGGAAGGAAGGAAGGAAGGAAGGAAGGAGAAAGAAAGAAAAAAGAAAGACTCAGAAATAGAAGCAAGCTGGGAGGCAGGTGGGATGCCATTCTCTCTGATGGAGAGGCAGCATGATAAGGACTCTGAGCCCTCACAGCACATTTATTTTATACCCCCAAATACCACAAAGTCTCACTAAAACCTTAGGATCAAAGGAGCTTATTTGCATTCTTGAGTAGGCCAGAGTATTCCTAGTGCTTGACTGGATTTACATATCTAGACCCGCCCCTGCCAACACTGGGGCTGATATGAAGGCCAAGCTGACATATCCAGCCTCTTTGGGGAAGCATATTCCCAGGGCGTGGTTCAGCCTATCGCCTTGAGTTCAGGTGATGACAATTAAAGAAATGCCCATGTGCCTTCCCAGGCGGCCCTCTACAAAATAGTCCTTGGGATATGGGTTAGAACAGGATAAAATTAGGAGTAAAACCTAAATAGATAATGCAAAGGTACTGCCTGCAAATTGTTTGCAACCTATCATGCAATTTTAGTATAATATGATTATTATAATTAAACAGGCAAAATACTAGGTGTACCAGTTAATAATGTGGATTTTGTAACCAAAGAAAGCATGATAATTTCAAGAGAAACATAAAAAGTGATTTATTCAAAGTAATGTCCATCACTAGCTACACATTTCCCCATCTTTCAGGTAATTTGTGGATACCATCTCAAAAGAACTTTTCTTGTTTTCAGGCAAACAAGAGACCCAATTTTCCATTTCTTCATATGTTTTGAAGTGCTGCTTAGAACGTCGGTGTGCCATCTATCAGAACAAGTGGTAATATGAAGGAGCAAGGTCTGGTAAATATGGCAGGTGGGTTAATACTGCCCAGGAAAGATCTTTTAACATGTCTTTAACTGGTTTTGAAGTGTTATGGTGTGTTATTATGAAGCAAAATTACTTTGCCGTGTCTTCTAGAACTTTATGGTCATTTCACAATCAAAGCTTGTTCAAATTGATTATTTGTTGTCGGTAGCGATCAGTATTAAATATTTCAGCTGGTTTTAGAAGCTAATGATACCCCACACCTCCCTAATCCCACCAAATGCAGAGCATTGTCTTCTTTTCAAAGGGATTTGGCCTTGCAGTCAATATTGATGGTTGACCTGGATCAACCCATGATTTTGTGCATTTGGGATTCTCAAAATAAATCCACTTTTCATCACCAGTCACAATTCAATGCAAAAAGGACTTTCTTTCATGCCCTTGAGGCAACATTTTATTTATGATTTTTCAGTTTTCCATTTTCTTTCATTCAGTTGATGTGGCACCTATTTTCCTTCCTTTAAAATCTTTCCCATTGCTGGTAAACTATCAGAAATTGTTTGCTGAGCAACGTTTAATCTTTCTGCAAGTTGTTTTTGACACACACCTTCATCCAATAATGTTTGTAATTGTTGGTCTTTAAACTTTTTGATTGACCTGGACATTCTTTGTCTTTCATATAGAAATCATCACTTTTAAAGTGTTTAAACCAGCATTCACAAGTATCTTGAGATGGAGCATGTTCACCATTAGCTTAATGAAGTATATAATAACTTTTCCTTAAAAGTAAAACAATAAACTAAAACTTCCTGCAAATGCTTTTTTTATACAAAATTCAACATTTTTAAGTGTAAAAATATTCATGATGTTAACACCTTCAGAAAATTTGACATATGAAGTTTTGAAGTTTGCTGTCAATACAACAAAATAGCTTACACATCAACTCATATATATATCAACATATGTGTAACTCTATCTTTTGAAAAAAAAATCCACATTATTAACCACTACATGTAGTACACTAGAGGAAAGATGAAACTCCAAGTTTGGGATAGGGGATTGTGAAAAACCTTCATGGAGAATGCAGCATTAAAGTAGTCTCTGAAGGACAAGGCAGCTTTTGCTATGAAAGATGTACAGAAATGGAGTGAGAAAGGCAAAGGGAACCACATGGATAGAGGCAGAGGTGGGAAAGTGTTCCCAGGCATTTAGAAGAAAGAGAAGTTGGTATAGGTACCTGGAAGGCCATAGGTTTCATAGGAGGTGAAGCTATAACAATAGGCTAAGATCATACGTGCAGTAGATTTCAGTGTGGAGGGATCATAAGTACCTGTTAAGAATACTTTGTGCATACTGAGCACAATGTTCAATGCTAAATGTTTGTCACAACTGCTAATGAAACTGATTCAGAAGCTAACTACAGTGGGTAGCCCTATAATTTGCTTGTTCTTAAACTACCTGATGGGACCTAATGAGAATACAGCATTACTTGTGACATTGCTACTAAGGATGCACAACTAGAATCTAATAATGAGGACACATAAGAGAAAATCAAATGGAAAGGCATTCTAAAAAGTAGTCTGAATATTCAAAAATGTTAAGATCTTAAAAGTCAGAGAGGCCAAGGGATTGTATAGAAAGGAGAATAGAGAAACATAATTAAACATGCTGTTCTGAACTAGATGCCTTTATTATGAAGGAATTTATTTGGATAGTTGATGAAGCTTGAATGGTATCTAGGGATTATATTATTGTTATACATCAATATTAATTTCCTGATTTTGATAGTAACATTATGGTTATATTAGAGGCCCAATGCACAAAGATTCATGCAAGAATGGGCCTTCCTTTCCCTGGCTGACAGCATTCTTTTTGCTCCAACCAGAGCCTCCTCTTTTCTCTGGCCTGGAGCCACCATTCTACCTTCCCACACTGTCCAGAGGCCCACAGCATCCCGTTCTGCCCCAGGCCACTCAATACCTGTGTATGCAAATTAACCCACCATATTTTTTAAATAAATCTTTATTTTTCAGATTATTACAAATGTGATCCTCTTCCCCCCCTCAATTGCTCCCCTTCACCAGGTTCCCACCCCACCCTCTGTCCTTTCCCCATCCCCCATTGTCCTCATCCATAGGTGCACAGTTTTTGTTCAGTCTCTTCCCGCACCCCCACTCCCCTTTTCCCTGAGAATCGTCAGTCCACTCCCCTTCCATACCTCTGATTCTATTATATTCACCAGTTAATATTGTTCATCAGATTTTTAAATTCCCTTGGTTTTTAGATTCACTTGTTGATAGCTACGTATTTGTTGATCATAATTTTTATCTATATCTTCTTCCTCTTCCTAAATAACCTCCTTCAGCAATTCATATAATTCTGGTTTGGTGGTGATGAACTCTTTTAGCTTTTTTTTTATTTGTGAAGCTCTTTATCTGTCCTTTGATTCTGAGTGATAGCTTTGCTGGGTAGATTATTTTTGGCTGTAGGTTCTTGCTATTCATCACCTTGAATATTTCTTGCCATTCCCGTCTGGCCTGCATGGTTTCTGTTGAGAAATCAGCTGACAGTCTTATGGGTGCTCCTTTATAGGTCACTACCTGCTTTTCTCTTGCTGCTTTTAATATT
Source organism: Pipistrellus kuhlii (assembly GCF_014108245.1). Taxonomy (NCBI): domain Eukaryota; kingdom Metazoa; phylum Chordata; class Mammalia; order Chiroptera; family Vespertilionidae; genus Pipistrellus; species Pipistrellus kuhlii. The sequence goes on along the minus strand of NW_023425504.1, from coordinate 6,445,166 downwards.
CTCTCTTTGTCTTTTGCTCTTGGAATTTTAATTATGATATGTCTTGGTGTGGTCCTCCTTGGATTCCTTTTGTTTGGGGTTCTGCGGGCTTCCTGGACTTGTAAGTCTATTTCTTTCCCCAGGTGGGGGAAGTTTCTGTCACTATTTCTTCTAGTATTCTTTCGGTATCTTGCTCTCTCTCTTCTGGAATCCCCATAATTCTGATGTTGGTTCGCTTGAAATTGTCCCAGAGGTTTCTTACACTATCTTCAACTTTCTGGATTCTCTTATCTTCTCCCTTCTGCAGAGGAGTGTCCTCTGGCTCTTTTTGTTCTAAATCTTTGTCTTGATTCTTGCGATCTTCCAGTCTGTTTTTAGGACTTTGTATAATATTTTTTTATTTCAGACAATGTTTTCTTCATTTCTTGTTGATCCCTTATTATTTCTAGTTGCTCCCTTTTCATATCCTCATAGGTCTCATTTATTTTATCGGCCTTTTTTAGAATATTATTGAATAACCTTATAACTGTAGTTTTGAACTCAATGTCCAATCTTTTCTTTTCCTCCATCTCCTTCCTTTGTGTCCTTCTTCTTGTCTGCATTTTAGTTGTTTCCCTGATTTGATGGAATAGCTTTGTGTGCTAGGTGTTCTGATAGAACCCAGTAGCACAGCCTTCCCAGTTACCTGCGGTGGACAGTCTTGGTGTAGCCCTTTGTGGGCTGTGTGTGCAGTCTTGTTGTTAAGCCTTGCTTATTGTTGGTATCACTGGGAAGCGTTGATCTCCAAGCCAATTGGCTATGAGGATCAGCAGTGTCTCAGCTAGGAGGGTTTCCTTACTCTGCTTGAATAGGGCGGGGTCTCAGGGTGGCGCAGACAATCTTTGGTTCCCTGTCAGTCTCGCCTTAGAAAAGTTCTGTTCCTGGAGAGTTTTGGAAGATTGGTTGCAGGCGCGCACGCACCTCTTTGGTAAAGGCACAGACAAGCTTTGGATTCCAGCCAGTCTCTCCTTAGAGAAAGCCAGCCTCTGGCAGAGCTTCTGTGCTCAGCCACAAATAGGGCGGAGTCTCAGGTTGTTGCAGACAAACTTTGTTTTCCCTTTGGCTCCTCCCCAAGTCCTGCAGTAATGGCCTCTGGCTTCACACACCTCCAAGAGATCTCTGCCCACTGCCTGACAGTCTCTCCTCTCCCTGTCTGGGGCCGTCTATCAGAGCAATAGGGTGATTCTGTTTTCCTCTCAAACAAGAAAGCCAGCTGCGTTAGCTGTTCGCCCTCTCCACGCACCAGGAGTAAGCCAGTAGTGAACTCAGCCAGGCCTGCCCTCTCTGCGCGTTGGGAGTAAGCCAGCAGCAATCTTGGTCCCGCCCTTCTTCTCCGTGCTGGGAGTAAGCCAGAGCCGGGAGTAAGCCAGCGCCTTTTCGCGCACACAGTTCTCCATACCTTCACAGTTCCTGAGGTTCAGCGTGCCTTCTCTCTCCTTCCCAGATGGCTGAGCCTCTTCTCAGCTAGCTGTCTGGCGCTTCAGGGCAATGCCTCCCCTGTTTTTCAGTTCTAAATTCAAATTTGTTGTGGTAGGCTGCATTCCGGTGTCTACCCTATTCCGCCATCTTGGTTTCTCTCTACCTTAACCCACCATTTTTGTTGGGTTAATTTGTGTACTCACTCCTGTTTGGCTGGTGGGCACCATGAAAGTATGGTCAATTTGCATTTTACTCATTTATTGTATAGATAGGAGAATACCCTTGTTTGTAGGAAATAGTCACTGAAGTGTTTAAGAATAATGGCCATCAAAATAGCAACTTGCTCTCAAATGATTCACAGAAGAAAAAAAGCTCTCTGTACTGCATTTACTCTATTTTAATTTTTTCTCTAAGTGTGATATTGTTTAAAAATAAGTAAAATTACTAAAATAAGTTTACCATGGGGAAATAGATTAAAATAATGTTACCAAGTTTAAATAATGCTGTTTAAATAAGGCTTCCGTGGTGTCTTGAAGAGTACTCTTAGATTGTCAGCCATCTGTGTGCAGGATGTGGTCCAGGAGGTCAGCATGGCTAAGGCTTCTATGACTTTTGAGGGACCACACAGAGAGAAAGAATATTTGGGAATGGTCTTCGGCTTTAGACCCTTTAGTCATATATGTTAAGCTTTGGTCCCCTCACCTTGCTGTAAGAAGTAAAGAGCAGAGAAATAAAATTGTGACCAAAACAATGTGATAATTTTCTCTGCTTATAAAAAAAAAAACCATTAGCAGGTGTATTTATATCTTACCTCATGCATTTTGATAAGCCCTATGGGGACCTAGAAAATAATTTATCATGTTTCGCCTCTTTACCTCAGCATAATCAGAGAAAGCTCTGGATCAATAGTTAAAATGCATAAGGGCCACCTACTTAAAGTGAAGTTTCATCAGGATTATTTCTCCTTCAGTTTGTTTAGGGATTGTGTAAAACCTAGCACAGAGTATAAAATTAGAACATTGTCAATCCTCACCTCAAACCCCTATCACTGCAACAGTGTCTGCCACTGCCACCAACACTATCACAACTACAATCTCCCACCCACTCTGTGGCAGCATCTATTTAAAAATTCCAAGAGGTGTGCTACCTTGCCCAGTGGCTGAACCAACTCCCATTATTGAGTCTATGTAGTTTGAAAGGCCAGTAATTAAATCCCTCTGCTAATTACCTGTTAAGAACTTTCTGTTTTTAAAATATGTTTTTTATTGATTTCAGAGAGGAAAGGAGATGGAGAGATAGAAACATCAATGATGAGACAGAGAGAAACAAATACCAATCAGCTGCCTCTTTGCATGCCCCCCACTGGAGATTGAGCCATAACTTAGGCATGTGTCCTGACCCAGAATCAAAACTTGACCTCCTGATTTATAGGTCAATGCTTAACCACTGAGCCATGCCAACTGGGACTGTTAAGCACTGTAAATAATTCATGTGTATATTGTATGCCAGGCACTATGCTATGTGCTGGTGTATTAGTTAATTTAACTGGCATAAAATCCTATCAGGTGAGTGCTTCATTTATTCTTAATTTTATTGATTAAGATACTAAGATTTGCCAAAACCAGTTTGGCTCAGTGGACAGAGCGTTGGCCTATAGACTGAAAGGTCCCGGGTTCGATTCCGGTCAAGGGCATGTACCTGGTTGCGGGCACATCCCCAGTAGGGGGTGTGCAAGAGGCAGCTGATAGATGATTCTCTCTCATCAATGTTTCTAACTCTCTATCCCTCTCTCTTCGTCTCTGTAAAAAAATCAATAAAATATATTTTTTTTAAAAAGATGCCAAGATTTGGAAAGTTAGGTTTAAGATCACACATCTCTTATATTGAGGTATTTCAGAATTATGATTTGATCCTAGATCAACTTCACTCCAAAGCCAATCTCTTGGCCACTTTGCTCTACTATCTCTCACTCATTTGATCTTATCAATTAAATTATATACATACCCCAACACCTCAGTGTAACTCGTACTTTAGAGCAGTGGTTCTCAACCTTTCTAATGTCACGACCCTTTAATACAGTTCCTCATGTTGTGGTGACCCTCAACCATAAATTTTTTTTTTTTCATAAAATTATTTTTGTTGCTACTTCATAACTGTAATTTTGCTACTGTTATGAATTGTAATGTAAATATCTGATATGCAGGATATATTTTCATTGTTACAAATTTAACTTAATTAAAGCATAATGATTAATCACAAAAATAATATGTAATTATATATTGTGATATATTTATTTCTAATTACAAATAAATGAATTTTTTTCTTGAAACATAGTGTAGCATGGGTAACAGTCTTAATATAACAACAGTAAACTACATTGCCACATTTTGTGACAGTATGCGTAAAAAGCCAACGTCAGTGAAAAGGTTGAGATTGCTTCTTTCTCGTCAGATCAGAAATTCTCAGGGTAGTCTTTGCAAGAGCACAATGAAGATCATCTTCCACAACAAGTCTACTTCTGTATTTAGACTTGATAACCAATAAGCTGGAAAACCCTGTTTCACAAAGATATGTTGTTGGAAATGAAAGGAGAAGGCACAACACAGTCTCAGACAGAACAGGATATGACTGCAAACACTTGATCCAGAATTTTGTAACTGGCATTGTAGAGAAATCAGTTCTCGATGCATTGCTGTTAATAAGTTCAATGAACTACTCTTGTGCTGTTTCAGGAACATCTTGAACTTTGACTGTGAATGAGCTTCTGGCAAGTGCAAATGGGGTGTCAGGTAGATTTGGAAAGTACGATGACATTTCATCTGCAAGCATGTGCAAGTGTTCTTTCACAGAAATTATCACCATAATCCTTTTGTCTGGTTCAATGTCATGGTCCTCAAAGAAAGCAGATAAGGTAGGCAACATGTAAATTTTATTTTCATCTTTTTTTTTGCCAAAGATGAAATTTCATTTGCAATGATCAGATCTTTTCAGACAAATCAAGGCATGTTGCATTTAGTCCTTGCAGTGATAAATTTAACTCATTCAAGATGACAAAGATGTCAACCAAGTAAGCTATTTTCTGCAGTTCACTTTTATTGCTGAAAAGTGCTTTGAACTGAGGTCTTGCTTTCTGATTAAAAACGTGTTTTGAGTTCATCACGAAGATCAAAAACAGGTTTTAAAACTTTTCCTCTTGACAACCATCTCACTTCAGTGTGAAATAGCAGAGCATGTTCAGTGCATCCAACTCGTTGCACAGTTGTGAAAACAGTCGATTGTTTAAAGTGATCGCCTCTACAAAACTGACAGAACTTATGATGCTTTTCATTACTTCTTGTAACTCTTGTGGCAGTGTCTTCATTGCTAATATTTGCCAGTGAATTATACAGTGAGTTCCAACGACTTTTGGTGACTCATTCAGTACCAAACGTTGAAATCCAGATCAACATCCTAGCATAGATGGAGCACCATCTGCAAACACCACAAACCTTTTCCCAAGAAATGAACCCACTGTGCCAAATACATCACAGGTAGTAGTTGTTGCTTCAAGAGTTTTGCAAAAACTAAACTCATCTTTAAAGTTGCCATCATTAATATACCTCACGTAAACCAGTAACTGTGAACAGTTTGCAACATCTGTAGATTCATCAAGCTGGATATTAAATATTGGAAGTGGAGTAGATTTAATTTCCTGGATTACCTGATCAAGAATATCAGCAGACATGTCATCTATTCATCTGCGGACAGTGTCGTTAGATAATTAAATTGCACTCAATTTCATAACAAATTTGTCTCCGATCATAACTCGAACAATGTCTTTGGTTGCTGGCAACAGTAAATCCTCAGCAATGGTGTAAGGTTTCATAGCTCTGGCGATTCTTAGTGCCACCAAATATGAAGCTTCAATGGCTGCTACATTTTGTTTGTGGTACTTGCCACCAGTATCAAGTCTGAATTTCTTGAATCCATCAGCTTTGCATCTAAAATAGTTGGTATCCTTGCCGGCAAAGCTCAGATGCTTGTTTTCAAATGGCATTTTAGTTTTTTCGGTTTCATGGATTCGGCTGATAGAACTTCACAACAAATAACACATTGTGGTTTCTCAATTCTTTCATTTCTTATTTTGTTTATTTGAGTCCTCTCTCTTTGCTTCTTGGTGAGCCTGGCTACAGGTTCATCAATTTTGTTTATCCTTTTGTAGAACCAGCTCTTAGTTTCGTTGATATTTTGTAATGTTTCTTTGGTCTCTATGTCATTTATCTCTGCTCTAATCTTTATTATTTCCTTCAGTCTGCTTACACTGGACCTTTCTTGTTGCTCTTTGTCTAACTTTTTGACTTTTTGAGTTGTAGTATTAGGTAATTTATTACCATTGTTTCTTTCTTTCTTTTTTCTTTTTTTTTTTTTTTTTTTGCAGTAGGCTTGTGGAGCTATGAACTCCCCTCTCAAGATTGCTTTTGCTGTGTCCCACGGATTTTTGTGTTTTCATTGTCATTTGTTGCCATGATGTTTTTATTTTATTTTATTTTATTTCTTCCTTGATCTCTCTGGTAAACCAGTCATGGTTTAATAGCATGTTGTTTAGTCTCCATGTGTTTGATTCTTTTGGATTGTTTTTATTGTAATTTATTTCCAGTTTTATGCCGTTGTGATCTGAGAAGGTACTTGGTATGATTTCTATCTTCATGAATTTGAAGAGACTTTGCCTATGTCACAGCTTATGGTCTATATTTGAAAATGACCCATGTGTAATTGAGAAGAATGTATATTCTGTGGCTTTGGGTGAAATGTTCTGAAGATGACAATTAATTTCATCTGATCTAGTGAGTCATTTAGGATTGATGTTTCTTTGCTGAGTTTTTATTTAGAGGATTTGTCCAATGGTGATAGTGGGGTATTGAAGTCTCCTACTATGAGTGTATTGCTGTCAGTCTTTCCCTTGATATCCTCCAGGTGTTTGTTTGTTTTGTTTTAATGTATTTTGGTGCTCCTGCATTGGGTGCATGTATGTTTGTTAAAGGCAAAATTTAAAAGAGATTCAAGTATAGAAAGGGCATTAGAGTCAGAAGACCTCTATTCTAGTTTTATCTCTGTTGTTAACTAGCTATGTGACCCTTAGTGAGTCTCAGCCTTCTAATAAATCACAGTTTCCCTAGTTATAAAGTAAGGAAGTTGGGTTTAATGAGCTCTGTTCCTTTCAAGTATTCAGTTCTGGGGGTAAAACCACTATGACATAATTACTATGAAGTACTATGAAATAAACTGAGAGTAAATAACTACCCTGGTCAAAAACTTCGCTGCAGAACTCGTTAAAAAGGCAGTAACTGGTAGATGAAAAAAATAATTAAGACAGCTTATTATTTTCATTAATCATGTTATCCTAGAAATTAATCTGTTACCTTTCTCCCACAGGAGCTAACCAAAGGTGCCAAATTGCAATTCTAAGAAGTAAAGAGCTCTGTATTCTTTTGAGAGAATACTAATTGCCCTTAGTTTAGCCAAAGAATGATGGTTTGGGGGCCTCTGCTAACACAGAATGTGGCTGCAGGCTGGGTATAGGTAATCACAGGTTTCCTATATTGAGAGTTATGTGAAAGACATGGAGCTTCCTTACTCCCCCCACACACATACATGGATATTCCCCCTGAGGGCTTTTTCCCCTCCCCATGAATAAAATGGAATGCCTCCATAATGCACTGGAGAATTTGGACTACTTCTCAAACAACAGGTATAGCCTTTCCAATTTCATAAAGGAAGAAGTGGAGGTAACTACAATCCCCAGTTGGGCCTAGGGATTGTAGGAATTAATCTTTTCAGCTAGAATTGTGATAGGAGTCCACAACACTTCTTAACCCTGAATCTCTCTCTCCTGCCAACTCAGAGCTGACAGGATGAATTCAACCAAGTCATATTCTCTTAAAGACAAAGGGTTGAAGGTGTGAAGCCAACTCTGTGATTTGGGAAACTTTAAAGTGATTGATGAGTGGCTTAAATGTTGGGTTTAAGGCCCTGAAGTGAACCCTTATTGGTGTCCTTTGGAAATGGACTCATTTCATGACAGTATTATTTATGACCTGTGCTGACTGCAGCAGTACGAGTGAAAGAACTTGAATGTTCACACCCTGTGTCTCCACCAGTGCATCATGAGCCACAAGACAATTCCTTTTTTTAGATTGAAAAAGTCATCTGGGCAGGTCCCAAGAGATCTTGCTGACCTCTTCCCCCTCTCCCCCCACAATCGTGTAGTTTAGCAATTTTCAACTGATGTGCCATAAGAAGCACACCTGTATGCCACAATAATTTTTAAAACATGCAATACCTGACAATTTAGTAAGGGGTATTGACCTCTTTTCCCTTATAACATTAAATAAAAAATGGAAACAGCCAACAAAACAATAGCTATCCAGTGTGAACAAATCAAAATTATATCTACATTTTGTTGCATCAGCATAAAGTATAGGTTTTGGTGTGCCACAGAATTTTAGTTATTAGTTTATGTGTGCCAGGAGATATAAAAGGTTGAAAATTGCTGGTTTAGCTGAAGAAATAGAAGTGTTGAGCCTCAGCAGTTGGGTCAGGGATATGCTTTCTGGTCACAGGAAATTAATGGCAAAAATGAAAACTCAAAATCCTAGGATGAATAATTAACTAGAGCTCCTTTTCCTGACAGTGATTCTTAAATGGGGGCAGCAATGTTTCCCTATCACCACCAAGGGTTCATGGAAAGTCAGATTAACTCACAGTAAGGATGTTACTGGCATTAATACTCAGGGATCTGCAGGAAATTAGATAATCCCACATTTTGAATTGCCAACATGTCCCATTTAGATCCACTGCAGGCTATACCAGGCTATACTTAGAAAAAACACCGAATAATACAGAGTCATGGCTTAACCTGTCTCTTTTTCCTTAGGGAAAAGTGTAATGGGTGTGAAATTTGAAACCTTGGTTCTAGTTCAAGCTCTGGCATCATATCATCATGTGACCTCAGACAAGCTTTCCTCACTAGACCTCTTCATCTGCAAAATAGTAGTTTTGCTGAGATGGTTATTAAGAACTCTTCCAATCCAATATTCTGGTTCTAGAATGACCTAGGAACCAGTTTTTTAAATAAACTAGAGTCTTGCACCCCACCAGAGACCTGCTAAATCAGAATTTATGAAGGTGGGGCACCTGTATCTGTATTATCCCCTCCCCTCAATAATTCTGAAGTGCAATAAGTTTGAGAACCAGCAGCCTAGTGGTGTAAATGGTGTAGTTGAATTTGGTCAGCTAGCACTCAGAATATAAAGTGGTCAATTCTACCTTTCATTCAGAGTTAGAGCAGCATTTGTGTGATGGCAGGCCTGTTCTCACTGAATCTCCAAAACTGAGCTCAAGTCCTTTTGTGGACTCACTACCAGAGACTGAAGCATACAAGAAGGGGGAGAATGTCAGCTCAGGTGTTGGAGCTAGTGGAATAAAAGGGTCCAGAAGTGGCAGTCTGACTTTTGAAAACTGTAAGGCTTACTTCTCTGACAACTGAGAGGAGACAGCCTGCTTTTGTTATAGCCACCTGCCCAGCACCTGCTTTCCCAAGCAGTTGCCCTGACAGAGCTACAAGCTCAGACTCTATATTCCAATTGCTGTTAACTATACAACTTCTGTACTCAGATTAAGCAGTGCCTCTGGAGCCTGTCTCCTCATACAACTCTGGCAGCTGTGTCCTCCATCCCAGGACAGTTAGATGGAGCCTGCAGCAAACACATGGCATACAAGACACCTGGAATTATTGGTGGCTGCCTCCTATTGACTTGTGGAGTGCTTTGCTTTCTCATCCAACAAACCAAAATTAAAGGCCTCTATCATTGTTCAAAGCCAAAAGAGTTTGCTTTTGGCTCGTTTGGTGGAGAAAAGGCTGGCTCTTTTAGCTTGGACTTAAGTGTCAGACAGACTGCTTTTATTGAATATATGCAGGAATTGTGTTCCAAGGAAGCTTTAGAGATTTATTATCTGGTATTCTAGATGACCTTCAGGTTGACAGTCTGTCGGTAATCACCCTACTAAATAATGCAAAACATGTTGGCCACACTTTCCTCAGGAATTTCAAGTCGTCTCAAGGTAATGAAAGAAGGGGAGAAGTTAATTGCCAAACATAAGCTAGTGAACCAACTTAGGATGGACCCCCTCTTTTATAGATCAACCTTTCGGAGTTTATTTGGCCCAAAGTCATAAACTATAAAATATGGGGGGTTATAAATAAAATTTAAATATCATATTTTCAACATGATGTTTCTTAAATATGAACAATATGTTTCCTCATTCATTGTCCCCTTCCCCCAAGAAGAAAAATCAGCATTAAAGCATTGTTTATACTTCCTGAGCTAGGGTACCAGTTTTTACTCAGAGAAAATGCCAAAGAAGGCATATGTCCATCATTCAAAGATTGGAGGTGAAGATTTAATTACAAATAATTAATTTATTTGAAGTAAAAACTAACTCAAAATGAAGGCCAAATGACAATGCATTGTCCATGAGGTAGGGCCATTATATACCTATTGGAAAGCTTATTAGTTATTAATATGCCCTGACAGGAAGGAAGAATTTTTGTACCTGACAGAGTTGATAAATGTGGCAAACATAAGTTCTACATTTTAAAATCAATATGGAATATTTTTCAGAACAAACCCAGATCAAGCCAGCATACCAAACATGAATGACTAACAATCAGAATGAAGACTAATTATTTAAATGAGTTCCAGGGGACAAATAAAAATTAAAAAACAGAACTATAGAAGGAGATAAGGTTGATACAAGGAAAATAGACCTAGCCAGTGTGGCTCAAAGGTTGAGCACAAACCTATGAACCAGGAGGTCAGAGTTTGATTCCCTGTCAGGGCACATGTCCAGGTTTGGGGCTAGAACCCCAGTGGGGGTGTGCAAGTGACAGGTGATCAATGATTCTCTCTCATCATAGATGTTTCCATCTCTCCCTCTACCTTCCTCTCTGAAATCAATAAAAATACATTTAACAACAAAAGAAAAATGGGCTCAGCTTGGTTCATGGAAACTTTTCTCTAATATAAAGGATCATTGAAATGTGAAAGGGACTTATTGTGACAGAAAGCAATAAAATGCAGACAAGAAATGAGCAGGGATTCAGTGAGAGGTCTTCACAGCTAGGGTACAATTTCGGACTAATATTATTACTTGTGAAGCAAAATCATACATAGCTATAGTGCAGACGTCCTAACATAACCACAAAATCTTTCAGGTTGGAAATATGCAACTGTAGCTTATAATCTGCCTGGACCCATTCATTTATTCAATAATCACCTATAAAGAATTCTGGATATTCATTGGTGAACAGAACAGTATCCTTTCCCTCAGGGGGTTCACAGTGGCATAAGATAGAGATATATATGGAAAATTAACCTGCCATGCAATAATTACAGTGGCTGAAAGAGGCACAGGGGTATTGTGAGATTACAGAGAAGGGAAACCAAGTCTGAAATGGCAGGAATAAAATACAGATGGACTTTCATAGGGGGAGACTATGGAGTTAGACACATCTGAGTTCATATGCAGTTCTACCACTTACTAGTTGGTTGTGACTGAGCAAGTCACCAGATTCCATGAACTTCTGTAAAAATGTTTTTAAGAATTTCATCTGTAAAATGGGAACAATTTCACAACCTACCATTTAGGGTCATGGTGATTAAATGACCAATCCATGGAAAGTGCTAGCACAGTTTCTGCCTTCTAAGTATTTAGAAAATAAAAGAGCACATATCTTTTTATTTTCTTTTTTTAAAAGGAGTGTGTGCTATAGGCAGTAAGGAAGTAGGTAGTCTCCTAATGCAAAAGTTTTGGGTTTCTGCCATCTTTTCCCATCCTATATAATAAAAGCCTAATATGCTGCATGTCTGGTCATCTGTTCAACCAATCAGAGAGTAATATGTCAATGATATGCTAAGGCTGCTCAACCACTCACTATGATGTGCTCTGACCAGCAGGGGCAGCTAGTAGACCAGTTGACTAGTCACTATGACATACACTGAACACCAGGGGGCAGATGCTCTGACCAGTAGATTAGCTTGCTGCTGGGGTCTGGCTGATCAGGATTGAGCAAGATGGGCCTGACACACGCTGGAGCCCTCCCATGGCCCCTCCCCAGCTGGCAAACCTTTCGCATCCCTCCCTGGCCCTGATAGGCCTGGCCTACAGTCTCTCGCAATCCAGCACTCCTCGGGATGTCTGAGAGCTGGTTTCAGCCTGATTCTGCAGGCCAGGCCAAGGGATCCCACTAGTGCATGAATTTGTGCACCAGGTTTCTAGTCCTAATATATAAATGACTGAAGGATCCATCAACCAGAGGTCAGTCCTGTAGTCAGTGCTTGGGTTGCCGTGGTGACCCAACACTGACTGCTGCTGTGGCAGGCATGGTGATTCAGCACTGACTGCAAAGGGGGCTGTGAATCAGGCCTGAAGAGAGCTCCAGACAGAGAAGCAGGGTTTGATCCATAGCCTCTGTGGCAGATATTGATCAGCCCTTGCCTCTCTCTTTCTCTCCAGACCTGGCCAGCAGCTGCACCTCTCTTCCTCTCTGTTCCTCTGCACGGTGAGGGTGGTGGGGGTGGGGAGAGGGGAGAAGGAGTTGCTAATCAGCCCTGCCTCTCTGATCAGGCCCAGAGATAGGCCCAGAGACACTGACTGGCATAGAAACTGACCAATCAGAACCAAATCCCTGTGAGGAGCCCATGGCTGCCTAGGAGGCAAAGCTTTTGACGCTGACTGATAGAAACAACCAATCAGAACCTAACGTGGGGGCTGATGAGGGTTTTTAAAGGCAACAGCTATTTGCTGTAAGGTGTAAGAAAGCAGTTCAATTTTTTAATTGACCAGTTTGGCAGCATAGAGAATATGGTTGGCTATCAGTCCAGATATAGTAATTATATACATTTGTTTGCCAAGAGCATCTTCTCCTGCTTAAAATGGCTCCCTTCCCCCCCCCCCCATTTAAGCAATGCTATCCTAAGAAAAAGGTAATATGCAAATTAACTGTCACTCCATGACAAATATGGTGGTGCCCATAGCCATAAGATGGCAGCACCCAGTCCTCTCAGCCCCTCCAGAGTCCCCCAGTCCTGGGAGGGCAGCCACTGAGAACAGACAGCATGAGTGGCCTGGCAGAATGCTTGCTTCATTGCCATGGCAACAAGGCAAGCATTCCACTCTGGCTGCAGAGGGCCTCTGGGCAGTGGGCATGGCATGGAGAGGCTGGGTGGGGGAATGCTTGTGTCATTTTCCTGGTGATCAGGCGAGTGTTTCCCACACCTGGCCATGGATGGGCCTCTGGCCAAGCCAGGGTATGGATGGGCCTCTGGGCCATGGAGATCTTCTGGGGAGTGGGCACAGAGTGACTAGGTATTGCAGAGAGCTACTGGCACATGGATTCGTGTGCAGGGTTACTAGTCTATAGTAATAAACATGTAATATGCTAATTAGATCAGGTTGACTGGCCATTTTCCATAAGTCAAACTTCCTTCTGGACAAAGCCATGGTGGTGGGGGTCAAGGCAAAGAGGGCAGTTATGGGTGAGATCAGGCCAGCCTGGTAAGGCCACTGGGGGTGAGATCAGGCCAGCAGGGGAGGGCAGTAAGAGGCAATTAAGCAGGCAGGAAGAGGCAGTTAGGGGTGATCAGGCAGGCAGGCAGGTGAGCGGGTAAGAGCCAACAGTCCCTGATTGCCTTGTAAAAGTTTTCCTTCTGTTGCTGCCCTTTGGGATTGGGCCTAAACCAGCAGTTGGACATCCCCCAAGGGGTCTCCAATTGGAGAGGTGCAGGCTGGGCTGAGAGAACCCCTGCCACCCATGCATGAATTTCATGCACCAGGCCACTAGTATAGATATAAAAAGGGAATGATTTTTCTGGAAGTATTTCACTGAATTTGTTCTACCAACTCTGGAAAACCACTCACACAACTGCTATTGATATCTACTGCCTTTTGTTTTACTAAAGCAGGCTTCTACATCTAAACCTTAGAGAAAGCCGATAATTAAACACATGGGCATGTGCACATATACATATGCATAAGCTATAAACACACACATATCCTATTGGTTCTGTCTCTCTGGAGAAACCTAACTAATGAAGTCACATGTTTCATTTACATCTTTAGACAGATCCATGAGAGTTAAATAGTAGTTTTCACATTTACAGATAAAACAATGAGGCACAGACAGACTAAGTAGCAGGCTTAAGACTAAAGAATTAGCCCATGAATTTATTTTTTCCCAGACTGATTTAAGATACTATTTAAGCTCTCCATTTGCACAGAGCAAAAATTTACCAGTGGCTTACAAATGTTATCAGTGATTCCAATATAACTAGTGGTTCTAGGTTGTAATTGCACCCAGCTTAAACTCTAACACCTTTTGCAGAACATGGCATAGTACACACAGACATACAAATCAGACTCTCAAATGCAAATAGAATAATCAAGTTTGGAGTATACTTCAGTGTTCACAAAAGCTACTTCCATATCCTATAGAAACTTCTCCAATATGAAAGTCTGTTCTGCATATAGCAAAGACAGACCTCCAGTAAATCCAATTTTTCTCCAAGGATGAAAAATACAAGTTTGTAAAAACACTTTCTCATTTCTTATCAAGGTGCCTAATGTCCTGGGTAAAGCTTAGCCCTTAATGAAACTACTAAATGAAATTGGTATAAAAAAACTGGACAGCAAAGTGGAGTTATAAAATTGGGGAGAGAGAATCATATGGTAGACAAGATTAGATTTCATAGAGGTGTTCGCTGGTGTCAGATTTTCTGGCAAAAGGTTTTATTCATCCAACATTGATTGAGAGCCAATGCTGTGCCAGACATGGAAAACCATACAAATATTATACTGTCTCCGTCTTAGAGAAGCTCATAATCTAGTTATATCTCACAAGATGATAGGGAATTCTTTTGTCTGTGGAGCAAATAGTTACCAACTGCCAACTATGTGCCAGGCCCACATGCTAAATACTAGACAGAGAGTGGTGAGTAAATCCTTGTATTATAGACTTCAAGACCCAATGAAGTTCACAGTCTGCTTGGCTCTTACATCTGCCCTCAAAATCACCAGAATAAGGAGAGAACCCTGGAGACCCCTCCCCAATCTCCTTGAGTTGGTCTCTTTTGCAACAATGTACTATCTTTCTTTGTAGATTATAAATTCATTCTCTTTCTCAGGAACATAACCCTGTGACTGAGGAGAGATTACTGTATTTTAAATTTTATAAAAATTAATGCTTTGGGGGAAAAATAAGGCAAACAGAAATTATATTCAGACATGCAATCTCCTCAGCCAGGAAGGAAGGCAGCCAGAGGGAACGCTGATGGCCATTCATCTTTCCTAGCTCAAACCTAAAACAAACAATCTTTTCTGACTATTAAAGGCCCAGGAACAATTTAGAGAGCAAGACTGCACTTGCTTTTTCTCCCATACCACATTAAATGAAATGCAATTCTGATGTTCAAAGAGGCTCAAACTAAGTACATAATACAGATACATTTTTCAAAGGGCCTGCCATGGCTTTTTATCCTCCATAGTATCTAATACCTGTCAAACATTTTAGATTAAAATAAGTATGAAAAACACAGCCTCACTCAGCACTTCCTTTGCTCTGCAGACCAGAAACTGGGATGAAAATTATCTCTGGAGTTTAAAGTCCATATTGGAGTGCCCCTTTCCTTGTATTAGGCATTTACTATGTTTATAAATAATATATTAGAAATAACATTGGGATTGGATTTGGGCATACCACTGACCTGCTGTTGACCTTGGGATGTCACTTCATCTCTGTGAATCTCAACTTTCTCATTTTGAGACTGGGAATAACAACCCTTATGCTCCTCTCCATAGGATTATGATGAGATTAAAATATATACAAAGGATTTGACACATGGTAGACACTTAACTAATAGTTGTCCATCTCTTTCATGGCCCCTGTCTTATCCTAAGGACATACTGAGAGCAATTTCTTTCTTGGAGTTTATATCCCAGTTTTTTCCTGGGCTTATTTCTACTTCTTTATTCTCTTCATGTAACCAGAAAATTCCAGAATACTACCTGACCTCCCTTCAAGTTTTTATTGCTTCAT
This sequence comes from Pipistrellus kuhlii, assembly GCF_014108245.1. NCBI lineage: Eukaryota > Metazoa > Chordata > Mammalia > Chiroptera > Vespertilionidae > Pipistrellus > Pipistrellus kuhlii. The sequence goes on along the minus strand of NW_023425504.1, from coordinate 6,429,598 downwards.
TTTGGTCTCCCTTTTGCTACCAATTAGGAGGTAAGGCATCCATGCAGTATTTGTACAACCCAATCAAATGAGCATGTTCTGTCATCATGGAGAATATGTATAATTTAACTGATGAAAATCCTCTAATAACGATAAAGTTTCATGTTCCATATGAAAACAAATCTCTAGCGATTAACATCCTTTTGTTATCAGTATGTTGCAGCAGGTTGACTGAATGGCATGGGCCAGCTATTGGCAGCACTCCAAAGCCATTTGTTGAGAGCTTAGGTTTCTCAGTAGGCTGAAAGAAAATAATGTAGGAAAGAGGAAGAACCCTCAACACTTCTCATCTAATCCCATAGGAGTGACCTAACACTAACTACCCTCCATACAGAAAACCCCAAACATTTTTATTTTGTTATCTCTTTCCCCATTTTGACATTTTTTTGGTTCATTTATTAATCTGGCATGCCTATTGCAAATTTACAGTATGACTTGGGAAAGTCTCCTCCCTTCTCTTTGTCTCAATCTTCTCTGTAAATTGAATAATATACACTGAGTGGCCAGATTATTATGATCTCTGAATGAGTAATAATCTGGCCACTCAGTGTGTGCATGTGTGGCATATATATTAGAGGCCTGGTGCATGAATTCGTGCATGGGTTGGGTCTGGCCATCTTCGCCATGGGGAGGGGACATGGGCGGTTGGCTGGTCTGCCTGCTGGTAGAAATCCTGGTCAAGGGGACAATTTGCATATTAACATTTTATTATATGGGATATACACTGAGTGTCCAGATTATTATACATTCAGAGATCATAATAATCTGGCTACTCAGTATAAAGGAGAAACTATGGAATCCACTGGATAATTTTATTGTCTTCACCGCCACCCCCATTACTACATCCAACACTAAAAATTTCCTAAATAATTAAAAGGGGTTCTCCATTTAATTCCAATGTAAGGATTTGTGAACACCACATCCATTTGTAGCTAGGGTTCAAGGTCTGGAGAAGGGGCTGATGCACAAATGAATACACTAGAGAAGAAATATAAATTTAGAAAGCATGGTGGAGCCAGGTGGAGACCTTTCTCAGGTTGAGAGGCTCTCTGAATTCTGGGTCCCCTTTGCTTTTATTCACTTGAATAAACATTTTCCCTTTAGGAATTCAAACAGGCATATCAAATGTAAAGTTTGATAAGCAGTATAAGGATTATCAGGTAAGGGCCATGGTTGGCAAACTGTGGCTCACAAGCCACATGCGGCTCTTTGGCCCCTTGAGTGTGGCTCTTCCACAAAATACCACAGCCTGGGCAAGTTTGTTTTGAAGAAATGGCATTAGAAGAAGTTTAAGTTTAAAAATTTGGCTCTCAAAAGAAATTTCAATTGTTGTACTGCTGATATTTGGTTCTATTGACTAAAGAGTTTGCCAATCACTGGGTTAGGGATTGCCTTCAGCCATTTGGCCAACAGCAGGGCAATATTGAGCTGATTTTCAGCCCTGCTGAATATTGCATTAATATGATAACTACTTGTTGGTCTTAGCCTCTGGCATTTCCCCCTTTTTGTTTTCTTAATAAATTTAGAAAAGTGAATGCCATTTGCAGAGTGAGTCCTTTTAAGACTTTTCATTCGGCATCTGCAGACTAGAAATAGAGTTCTTTCATGTTCTTTTAAAAATTGTTGTCAGGTATTTGAGGAATTAGTTCATAGAAGGCTTTGTTCTGGGCCATTTGTTCTGGGCTTTGTTCAGTTCTTTATGGGTTCCCTACCCAATTACTGTCCCCTTGTGACATGACAGCAATGATATTCGAGTTCTGGATGGTCAACAAACAGTGGGCAATGGCAATGCAGGTCTGATCTTTTTTGGCTTTTTCTAGGGCAACCTGCACTAAGGCATAGCTGATAACTGCTAGCATGGCAAGACATCTTTACCACCCCCCATCTCTGTACTGTTTCTCCTCTGTCTCGTCAGCGTGTTGCTTGGGGCTATGGCTATCTGTGGTTGGAGTAGTTGATTGTCTGAAACCACAGGTACAGGGTGAGGATCAGGGTATAAGGTCCTCTCTCAGATTCATGTTGCAAGAATCCACACAGGCTTGGAAGAGTTTTCTGGAAATACACAAGCATATCCTCGACCAGAGGTTAATAAAGGGACCCTTCCATAAACCAGATTCTGGATCTTTCCATTTAACCAAACCATTTTCCTTTGGCTTATTCTGAGACTAGTGTAATTCCATGGGTGTCTTGCCAATAGCATTACAAGTGAAAACGTTTAAAGTAACTGAGGCTGGGTGTAGTTTACTTACAGGAGATTTATCCACCATTCCCCCATTTTGTTTTTTTAAGTTGGGATTTTAGAAGCCCTTGAGGCAGAGGTAACATGTAAGGGGGACTTTTTTTTTTTATAATTTGTTTTGCCTACATTTTGACAGGCAGATGTAAAAGCTGATGGGATTCTGTGGCCTGTTTTAATAAAGTCATTTCCTTTTGTTAAAGGGCTAGGGCTTGTTTAAATAGTATAAATAGACTTTGGTCACTGAGTCATTTTAATTGAGTAGTTGCAATTCTGTTTACCAGGCCAGCAGCATAGAGCATAGGCATATCAGAAATAATATTGAGAGGCTTTTGGAAACTCTGTGATTCGGCCTTGATAGTATTTAATTCTTTTCTTTTCTTTTCTTTCTTTCTTTCTTTTTTTTTTTGCACAGAACTATTACTGGTCTGGATAACTTGGTCTAATTTATTGCATGATAAGTAGTTTTACCAGTAAAGGAGCCATCAGTAAAAAATAGTTAATGCTGTAGGAATAGGTTCCTGCTTAGTACAACTAAGTTCCCCTGAATATTCACTTATTTCAATTTGCCAATTTAAATCAGTCTGAAATAAGGTTTATTTTCTAATTTTATTTGTTGTTGGGTATGGACAGTAAATGACACTAATTGGATTTCTGCTATCAGTCTTTGAGTATATTGATATAAGCTTTGTTTAGGGAGGCAAAAGGAAAATTATTTACTTTTTTTTTGAGGCCTATTACATTGATTTTAATTAGTTTTCTAGATATTTGAAGAGAATCTCCTTCTATTTTTTTCTCCCAGAGTAATTTCTAGGCCACATTTAGGGAGTTCCTTTTCAAAACCTTTTTCTTTCTTTTAAACAGAGCAACAAACTTGCTTGCTTTTCAGAAATACCAATAGGAGAAAAGTATGCTGTCAATACTGCAATGCATACATATCAAGTAAAAGTAAATATTTTTTTACTTGTGGTGTCTTATTAATGGTAAGATTTAATGCTTGAATAATAACTTTTAGTTTACTTTGTAAATATTAGCGGAAGAGATTTAAAAATTTCTCCTTTCTAATAAGCTTTAAATTTATTTATAAATAGTATTCATTTTGGCTAATGCTCATTTGCATATGTATACAAATTTTACTTTGGACTTTGTTAGAACCAATTGTTCATAAAATACTGGCTTCTCATATAAATGAGTTTATATGAGACCTTTATTATATTGTGAAAAGCTATCACTAAGTAATTAAAGTATGCATCTTTATTGAAAAAGTAAAGAAAGCAAACTTATACATTTGACCTATGAAGTACAGAAGCTGCCCCATCCCCCAGCGTATCTGAAGAGCAGGCTGTCTGAGGGCACTTAAAATTCTGCTGCTGAATAATCTGGTTTGGTATAACAAGTATCCAGTAACTTTGTCCTACCACGCCTAGACGTGTAAACCTTTATAACATTGAAAACATATGTATATAAATAAAACACAGTTATTAATTTTTATTTGATAAAGCTTCCCGCGTGACTTCAAGTATATTAGATTGAACTAATTTGATTTAAAAGTATTTCTTTTAAGAAGAGAGAACAAATCCTTGAATCATTTCAAGACGCTTGAAATGTCCCAAAGCTATCTCTCAGTTAAAGTCATGAAATTTAGCTTGGAAAGACTATCAAATATACATAACCCAGACTACCAAATTTAAACTGTTTTTTATATTAAAAATTGGTTCAGATTATAGAATTAATCCTCTTTTTTAATGAAGCCAATAAAATATTATATTCTAGGTAGAAATTTTAACACACGTATTACAAATAAAGACTACAATATATTTTTTAAATAAATCTTTATTGTTCAGGTTATTACAGTTCTTTTTCTCTCCTCCCCATCCCCCCATCCCCACCCAATAGTTCCCCTCCAGTGACAATGCAGGTCTGACTTTTATTGGCATATCAAAGGTAAAGTTTAGTAAACAGTGAAAGGATTATGAGGTTAGAAAATTGCCTTCAGCTATTTGACCAACAGCAGGGCAATGTTCTGTTGATTTTTAGCCCTGCTGAATATCACATTAATATGCTAACTATTTGTTGTTCTTAGCCTCTGGAAAGGATTGAGGTCAGAGAGGATGGGACATTGTACTTGTATGTCTTCCCTTGTCAAAGTATGGTTTTAACATAAAATTGGTTTTTATATTTTATTGAAATTTAGTAACCATATATTTTAAAGTGTGTGTGTGTGTGTGTCCATGCACAAGTGTGTACACGTGCATAGCAGGAAGGTACCCATACCACCAAACAATTATCTGACACCAGCTGAGAGTCCTACAATTCAACTCAATTCTGACATTATCTGCCCATAGAGAGTGTTGGATCCCACAGTCTGAAGGGCAGAAGGTAAAAGTCTACCCTCACCCTTCAGTCATAAGGCCAGGTTATTACCTGAGCTTCTGAGCCAACCAGTTATAGATTGGAGGTTCTAATGACACCATTCTTGGTTTGATTAATTTGCTCAGAGAAATATTTTACTTACCAGGTCACTGATTTATTATAAAGTTACATAAATCTAGAACAGCATAAGGCAAGGTATCCTGAAAGGGGGGGAAACTTCTGTGCCATCTCAAGGAGCACCATTCTCCCAGCACCCAGAAGCTCTCTTATCTGGGCCTTTTGAAATTTTATGGATGATTCATTAGCTAGGCATGGTTGATTAAATCACTGGTGATAGGTGATTAGATCAATATACAGCCTCTCCACCCTCTCTGGAAATTGGGGATTCTGAAAATCAGGGATTGAAAGTTCAAAACTTCTATTTATGGTTAGTTCCTTTGGAGTCCAAGCCCCATCCATAGGTATTTTATGAAAATTGCCATATTTTTTATCTTTTTGTTGTTGTTGTTTTATTAATCTTCACCCAAGGTTATTTTTCCATTGATTTTTTTAAAGATGGTGGAAGGGAGGGAGAGAGTCAGAGAGAGAGAAATCTTGATGTGAAAGAGACATATTGGCTGGTTGCCTCCTGCACGTACCTACCAGAGCCAGGGATTGACCCTGCAACTGAGGTATTGTCCTTGACTGGAATTGAACCTAGAACCATTCAGTCCACAGGCCAATGCTCTATCAACTGAGCCAAACCAACTAGAGCAACATAAATTTGGTCTTGTGCAAAGAGTTTTGTCACAGGGACATGACCCATTTCACCTTTATATCTCTGAAACATTTTTAGGAACTGATGACAAGAGACAAAATATTATAACAAAAGATGCTTCCATTGCACATATTGCTCAGGAAATTTCAAAGGTTTTGGAAGCTGTGAGCCAGGAACCACAAACAAAGATCAAATACACATGAAAAAGACACTGAGTGGCCAGATTATTATGATCTCTAAATGTGTAATAATCTGGCCACTCAGTGTGTATCCTATATAATAAAAGGCTAATATGCAAATTGCCCCCTTGACCAAGAGTTCGACCAACAGGCAGGCCAGCCAACTGCTCATGTCCCCTCCCCCTTGCCAGGCTGGCCAGACACCACATATGCACAAACCCATGCCCTAAGCCTCTAATATATATCGGGCCTCTAGTGTGCAGGAAATTCATGCACTGGGGGGGGGGGGGGGGGTTTGTCCCTCAGCCTGGCCTCTGCCCTCTCGCAGTCTGGGAGCCCTTGGAGGACATCCTTAGTGCTGCTATGAGCCAGGCTTCTGGCTGAGCAGAGCTTCTCCTAGGGAGCACACTGACCACCAGCGGGAAACTCCTACATTGAGTGTCTGCCCCCTAGTGGTCAGTGCATATCATAGAAACCGTTTGTTCCACTGTTTGGTCAATTTGCATATTAGCCTTTTATTATGTAGAATATACACTGAGTGGCCAGATTATTATTCGTTCAGAGATCATAATAGTCTGGCCACTCAGTGTATATTTTGAATAACCAAATATGTATACTTTTTACAAATCACAATTTCACAGAAATGTAACCAAAACAACCAAGAGATTTATTGGCAGGATATTGGAAAGCTTGCAGAAGTAATAGTTTGCTAAAGAAAAGACTCAGAAAGAGAAAAGGGCCAGGGCAGAAACAAATTGAGCTTAAGAGAACATCTGCTTGCATGGATGAACTCCAATTATGTATATTTTGCCCTTGCATCACTCTGCTTAAGATTGAATGAACTCTTTTATTTTCATTTATGTCATCTGCTGGCCTTTTGGATATGAGACTAGTATAGAGCAGAATGAACCCTTTTGACTTCAATAGTAGGCTCTAAAACTTTAAATAACATGATTAAACTATTCCACTTAACAACGCACAAATCTTTTGCCTTCCTACATTGTAGCCTGAGAACATGAAGTTGTGTTCTCCTTTTATATCACCTCACCACCTTCCTCCACCTTTCGACAGTTTGTTTCTTTATTTTTCCTATTGTGAATGTTGATAAGATGCATGCTCTGCTTCATAACCATGCTTTTTCTATAGTTTTATTTTTTAAAAATAAATATTTATTGTTTAGATTATTATAGGTTTTCATCTTTTTTACTCCATAGCTCCCCTCCACATGATTCCCAACCCCACCTCATGCCCTTACACCCCCCCACTGTCTTCATCCATAGGTGTAAGATTTTTGTCCAATCTTGTCCTGCACCCCCACCCTCCTTCCCCCTGAGAATTGTCAGTCTACTCTATTTCTATGTTCCTGATTCTATTATATTCATTAGTCCATTCTGTTCATCAGATTTTTTATTCACTTGATTTTTAGAATCACTTGTTGGTATGTATGTATTTGTTGTCATTTTGTTGTTCATAATTTTTATCTTTACCTTTTTCTTCCTCTTCTTAAACAATACTCTTCAGCATTTCATATAATCCTGGTTTTGTGATGATTAACTCCTTTAGCTTTTCTTGTCTGTGAAGCTCTTTATCTGATCTTCAATTCTGAATAATAGCTTTGCTGGGTAGAGTAATCTTGGTTGTAGGTTCTTGCTGTTCATTACTTTGAATATTTTTGCTACTCCCTTCCTGCATAGTTTCTGTTGAGAAATCAGCTGACAGTCATATGGGTACTCCTTTGTAGATAACTAATTATTTTTCTCTTGATGCTTTCAAGATTCTCTCTTTGTCTTTTGCTCTTGGCATTTTAATTATGATGTCTTGGTGTGATCCTCTTTGGATTCCTCTTGTTTGGTGTTCTGTGTGTTTCTTGGACTTGTAATCTATTTCTTTCACAAGGTAGGGAAAGTTTTCTATCATTATTTCTTCAAATAGGTTTTCAGTATTTTGCTCTCTCTCTTCTTCTGGCACCCCAATAATTCGGATGTTGGTACGCTTAAAGTAGTCCCGGAGGCTCCTTACACTATCTTCATATTTATTTTTATTCTTTTTTCTTTTTGTTTTTCTGGTTTGTGTTTTTTCTTTCCTCATATTTCAGATATTTGGTTTGATTCTTGGGGTACTTTGATCTACAATTGAATTTCTGAATATTCTTTGTTTTGGACAGTGTATGCTTAATTTCTGATTGGTCCTTTTCCATTTTTCTAGCATTCTCATTAAGATCCTTGATGGTCTCACTAAACTCCTCATGGGTCTCATTAAGTTTCTTGGTGGTTTATAGAAGATTCTTGAGTAAACTTATAAATGTGGTTTTTGAACTCTATGTTCAGTAGTTTGTTTTTTTCCCCATTTCTTTCATTCATGACATGTTTCTTTGTCTCTGCATTTTGTTAATGGTGTGGCTTTGTATGGTAGGTGACCTATGGGGGTAAGCCTCCCCACTCACCTGCGGTGTACTCTCTTTGTGCACCCCTTTGTGGCCTGAGTGCAATGTCTTGGTGTATTTAAGCCTTGATTGCTGTTGGTACACTGGGAGGAATTGACCTCTGGGCCCATTGGCTGTGAGTACCCGCTGTGTCTATAATGGAAGAACTGGTGCGCTAGAGACATGCTTATGGGGCACTACTTGCTTCAGTGGGTCTTTGGTGCTCACTGAGTCTTCCTGTTGAGTGTCACTTATGGATGTGAGGACTTGAAATCTGGTGTCATCTCACACTGACCACTAGGTACACTGGCTTCTGGATCTCCAATGGGGTGCAGGTCAGCTACTATCTGAGGCCACCCAACAGGAGCTACATTGAGAACTACAGTTTTCTCCTCTTTGCTTAGGATTTGGAGGTTTTGGAGCTGTCTAACCTGAGCTGCAATTTGTTAGGTTAAGCTGCAATAGAGCAGGCTGTTCATATGCAAAAGCCACTACATGGAGCTTGGGTGGGTTTGTAGAATGTGTGAGGTGAGATCTCAGGGAGTCACTAGGCTAGGGCGTGGCAAACAGTAATGGCTGCCAGTCAGCTGTCTCTGTGTCTCCAAGTTGCCAAGTCCCCTTGTCTCCCGCCCCAGGGTAGTAAACAATGATTTCTGTGTGCAGCTCTGCAAGCAAGCCACCTGTACTTTCTGACCTCATCACAGATAGTCCGGCTTCTCCCATAGTAGTTTGGGTCCCCAGCATCTCCCCAGAAACTGGATTTAAGAGTAATTGGGAGCTTGTCTCCCTTCAGGTTGAAAAAAGCAGCACACCCAGAAGCCCTCCGCCAGCCTGATTCGTGCACCTTTGTACTTTAGCTTTTCAGTACTTGTGTATATCTCAATGCTCTTTTCTCTTTCCTTCTAGTTGTAGAACTTCCACTCAGCCAACTTTCCCGTGGTTCTGGGTGATAGATGTTTTTTTCTTTTAGTTGTAGTTTTGAAATTGTGTGAGGCAGCAGTTTAAGTGTTTACCTATGCCACTATCTTGGTTCCATCCCCCTATAGATTGTTTTTTAAAAAAATATATTTTATTGATTTTTTACAGAGAGGAAGGGAGAGAGATAGAGAGCTAGAAACGTCGATGAGAGAGAAACATTGACCAGCTGCCTCTTGCACACCCCCTACCAGGGATGTGCCTGCAACCAACGTACATGCCCCTGACCGGAATCGAGCCTGGGACCTTTCAGTCCGCAGACCGACGCTCTACCACTGAGCCAAACCGGTTTCGGCATATAGATTGATTTTTTAAATTTCATTTTTAATTTTAGAAATAAAGTTTAACATTTATGAATTATTTGATTTATTATTTTGTTTACATACCAGAATAATTGATTTCTCTCTAGTTATTTTGATTGTCTAAAGCTTATACTCTAGCAGTTTACTCACTCTTTTCCAATTTTTAATCTCTGGAAGTGTTTAGGATTTTCTCTTCATCCTTGTTCTGAAATCTTTCAGTAATGTATGTATGTGTGTAAGAGAAATAAAGAAATTTTCTTTATATTTCTAAGCACTAGATAGGCTCTTTGCATCTAAAGTCTTATGCCCTTCACCTCTGGGAAATTATCCTCTATTATTTTAAGGAACAATTTTTTTCTTCTATTTTCTCTATTCTATTATGCTAACATTTTATTAGTCAAGCTGTTGAACCTCCTGCAATGAGATTTAAATAGTCAACTTTATCAAACTATTGTTTAAGTACCATAATATGCACTTATTTTAAGTATATATCTTTCCATGAAACCATCACTCTCAAGCTATGGCATGATTCATCATCAAAATTTTTAATGCTTTTATTCTCCCATCGCCAGCTGCAGTGAACAATTGTTCTGCTTTCTGGCCCTATAGATTACTTTGGTCTGTTCTATTATAAAACATCATATAAAAAGATTATACGATGTGTATCTGGCTCTTTCACGCCTAGTTTTAAAAAATATATATTTTCATCCATATTATTGCACTTACCAGTAGTTCATCATTATTACTGAGTAATATTCTGATGTATGGATATACCATAATTTATTTATCTGGGATGTTTTATATCAAATTTTAGCAGATCAGAATATATGTAGAGACTATGATTTTTTTTCTCTTTGGTGTTATACCTGTGGTTATGTTATATTACTTGGTAAAAGAGACTTTGAAGATGTATTGCTAATCAGCTGAACTTAAGATAAAAATAACATTCTGTAATGCCTGGTAGGCTCATTGTAATAACATGAGCCCTTAAAAGAATAGCAGGAGGTCAAAATGATATGGCAGAGGAGGGGAGTCAGAAATATTTGAAGCATGAAAAGGACTTGATGTGCCTTTGCTGGCTTTTATGATGGAGGGAACCATGGTCCAAGAAATGCAGACAGCTTCTAGAAGGTGAAAACTTTCCCCAGGTTGATAAATAATTAAAAAAAAAAATAAGGACTTCAGCCCTACAATCTAAAAACAAAACAAGCAAACAAACAAACAAACAAAAAACACCAAACTAGATTCTTTCAATAACATCAATGAATTTGGAAACAGAATTCATAGAGCTTCCTAATGACAGCTCAGCTGACCAGCAACTTGCCCTTGTCCATTTATTTGTGAGGAAAATGGCACTTGATGATGCTTTTCTTTAGCATGTCTTCTCAGAAAACAGAAAAAAAGAGGTGTGGAGAAGAAAGGCAACTTACTAAATGATACAAACTTCTTAACAGATCAATATAAGCATTTCTGGGGAAACCTGCTCTCCCTTGAGAGACTGTCTCTGTCTCTTGCCTGTGATTTCAAGTATTTATGACTGCCAGACTAAATGACAGAACAGGTAAGGAGCTGCTTAGGGTTTATTAAAGCTAAAACACAAGATGGAGTTGATTGTGTCCATGAATCATATGTTTATATATCACTAGGTACAGTCAAGCACAAAGTTCATTGCCACATTTTCCAAGGTTACTATTAACAACATATTAAAAATAAGGATATTTATTCTATCACAGTTTTGATCTTCTATATTAGATCTGAAAATCCTTGACATGGCTATATTTTATCACCAACTCTCTCACTCAGTATTTGCCCATACTTTGAAATAGTCTTGAGAAAAATAGGAAAAATATCAAGATACAAAGGAATATAATACTTAAAGGAAGAGTAGGGTATGAACAGAAATAAACTATTCAGAGGTTGAGATTGGGAGATCTTGGTGATTTCCCCCCCCAGAAGTTTCTTAGGTCAGAAATCCATAATGCAGGAGACTGAAGAGTAAATTTTACATGTGGAAAGGTTGAGAAGGGTGCCTAGGTGAAAAGGAAGGAAATAGGAGGAGGGGTTAAGAAAAAGTCAACCTCAAAATGGGGATAAGTGAAGCATGATTGTCTGTAGAGAATAAAAAGCCAGTAGAGAGAGGGATAGGGTGTGTGTGTAAGAATAATTGAAAAATTGAGCAGAAGAAAAACAGCCTCTTTCTGCTTTTTCCTTAATTTTACCTTCCATACAACTCTGAGTACCTTCTTATTTAAATATCTATCATCCTGCAACCATCTTATTTAAAACCAGCCAACTAACAAACCTACCCACCTACCTACCTACCTACCCACTATAAACATCTTCTGTAGTTCCATAAATTTTCAATACAAGTAGAGGTAAATTGCTTATCCTGCTAATCAAAATTCTCTACAATATTGTCCCTGCCTTCCTTTAAAACTTTGTATTGTGCTTCTCTATAAAGAAACCTCTTGATTCCAACCAAATGATTCATTTGCTATCCATCTACTGATGCTCTTTATCTGACCTGAAATATAATTCTTTCACTTATTATTATGTTTTTGCTAATATTCTTTCCATCTCTTAGGGAACAATTTGACTACCATTTCCTCCATCCACCCTTCTTCCCAGAAATGATGCTGGGCATACAATACAGAAATCAATAGTATTTTCATTTATATCCACCAAAATGATCTGTCTTGTAAAATCCTGTAATGCCAACACTGAAAATTCCTTCAAATATTCTTTAACCTAACTCTCTCACTGTTCAAAAAAGTGGGGTCCAGTGAGGGGAAGTTTCCTGCAACAGTGACACAGTGAGTATCTCAAGCCAAGGACATAAATGCCTCAGCTGATTGCCTTATTATTTATTCTCTGGTTCTTATACATTGCAATATTCCAATATAAATATGTAATTGTTTCACACATCATTGAATTGTTCTGAGTTCCCAGAAGGCAGGTGATATTTCTCCCACTTATTTGAATTTCCCACTACACTTAATTCATTGCTTTGGACAGAACATGCTTAATTAAGCAAATAACTATTGATTGAACAAGAAATGATACATCACAACTTGATATAAACCATCAATTTTCATTATATCATTATCATATTGTATTAATTAAAATTAGTAGTAGCCTTGGGACCCTGAGTAGTTACAATGACAAAGCATGATATTTCAATATAGTCTGGTAAATTCAAGGCCCTAATATATATTATATAAAGCCTTTGAAGAATTGCCTTTGAAAGTCATTTATCATAACAGTCCTCTCTCTTCCCCCCATTTTATTGATAGGAAAACAGAGGAACAAACAGAATTTGCAAAATAGCATAGTCATAACCAGAGGCTAAGTCTCCAATTTCTTTTCTAAAAAAATGTTTATTGATTATTTAGAGAGGGAGGAAGGGATAGCAAAAACTATATCATATGCCTCCTCAACCCCCCACCCCACTCTTGGGGATCAAGCCCACAACCTGGGCATGTGCCCTGACTGGAATAGAGCCTGCACTTTCCTGGTCCATGGGATGAGACCCAACCAACTGAGCTACACCAGCCAGGGCAAGTCTCTAATTATAAATTCTCCATGGCCCAAGAGAGTGTGTTACACATAATGATGGTTAAACAGTTAAGCAGCTGAAGTTTGAAGTCTGACTCACTTGGCTCTGCCACTTAAGCCAGTTTAATAACCTCAGTGAACCTCAGTTTCTTCATGTGTAATAATAAGCCTGTTTGGGCAGCTCTGAGGTCAGGCAAGGAGATAGTACTCTCCACAGACTGTGGTTCCTCTTGCATTAGATTAAAATGATCCAACAACCAGTTTGGGTCCAAAGCCACTCAGGCCCCTGAAGACACTAAATAGAGTCATGGCCTAAAACAGATGTGCTCTAGATTTTTCCCATAGGCCTGAGATCAAGCAGAGCGCTTCCATGCCTGCCTAGCATAGAGACAAACATGAGGACAATTTGGAAGATTAACTAATTATATACTGTAAGGCATTAGCAATTAAGCACTGCAGTAATACAACAGCATCCTCAGGGGCTATCTCTCCTTCATGACAGGATCTTTATGAAACTGTCAACAATGACAGCTAAAAATCTCTGAGTGGAGGAGGACATTTTGTCCCCAAGGCATTCAGTTGGAGATGCTTAGTGCTAGGAAAGCCACAGGGACTCTGAGGTCTCACCAAAGGTTGTAAAACAAAGTAATAACCAGGAAATATAGAAATGAGTCTTCCAAGGATAAGTAGCACCAGCCTCTTGAGTGGCTGTGGCTACAAGTAGAGTTCAGACAAGGCTAGGTTGGGATTATGGACACCAGGGACACTTATTAAAAAGTAGTGGGAGATCAGGTCTGATGGAAATTAGAGGAATAATCTAATAAAATGGAATTCAGACCTATTATCAAGAAAGCAGATATCCAAGTAAGTGGCAGAAGGAAACTGTCATTTACTGGATACATAAGATGCATAACAAATTACCACAAATTTAGTGGCTTAAAAATAGTATTCATTTATTATATCTCAATTCTATATATTGAGTCAAGGAATGACTTAACTGTGTCCTTTGCTCAGAGTCTCACAGGCTAGTCAGGGTGTCACCAGGGTTGTGGTTTCATTGCAAGTTTGGAATCCATTTCCAAGCTTGTATGTTGTTCTTGTCAGAAGTCACTACCTTGTAGTTTGCTTCTTCAAGGCGAGCAGGAAACAGACTTCTGACTCTGATCTCTCACTCTCCTTTAAAAATCTCACCTGATTATAACAGACTACATAGAATAATCTCCCTTTTTATTAACTCAAAGTGAAACTAATTACAGACCTTAATTACATTGCAAAGTAGTTTCATCTTTACCATAAAACATAATCTAAGCACAAATGTGATATCATATTTGTAGATTCTGCCCACATTCAAGGGGAAGGATTATGCAACAAGGAATGAAAATATTGGAAGATATTTTAGAATGTTTCCTACCACAGCCTTCCCTCTGCTGTCCAATACACATATCTTCTATGTGCAAAATACATTCACAGTGTTCCCAAAAGTCTGACCTCATTTATTGCATCATCTCAAAGTCCAAAGTTACACCATCTATATCTAAATATGATAATATCATCAGCTCAAAAAGCAAAAATCTCATTTAAATCTCACCAGAAAATAGGTTCAAATATCATCAAGTAAATTACCTACAGAAAATCAGAGATAGTGGCTGGTAGGACAGTAGTGAGGGATGATAGAGTGTGAGTGAAGGAGTGAAAGGGGAGTGTGTGAACATGTGTGTGTGTGTGTGTGTGTGTGTGTGTGTGTGTGTGTGTGTGTGGTAGAGTTAGATCCTATAGGAATTTCAGGAGCTGGCAGACAATGCTCTCCTAGACAGAGAACCCCTGTTATCACTGAAATCACTCCCAGGGCAGCCAGCTCTGGCAGAAACCACACTATCTTGAAGGGAAGAGCTGCTATACCTAGCACCTCAGCCTCACCATCACCCAGATTGTCCTCAGACAACACCCTGGATGTTACATGCATTCCAGCAAAGACCTGAAATCTCCGATGAAGACTCACAGAAACCAGGAATCCAGATTCTCCAGATGCGGGCTCCTGAGGGTCCTAGAGTGTGTCCCCATACTCCTGGCCCACCATATCATTCCCAGGTACAGGACATCTTGTGGTTTAGTCTTGAACTGCACTCACCACCCACAAGCACATGGCATCACCCCTGACCCACACATCTTGGCACCTGGACCCATATGTGAGAGCAAAAATGGGGAGAAAAAGAAACAACTCCTAAAGGAAAGAAAAGAAGTCAGGAGAAAAGGAACTAACTGAAACAGAGGCATGCAATATATGCAAATAAAGAATTCAGAATAAGGGGCATGCAGGTCCTAAACTGGCTTGAGGAGAAAATCAACAACTTAGGTAAGAATCATCAGGAAATAAAAAGTGATGTGGATACAATAAAAAATGGAAGGTTTCAACAGTAGACTAGAAAAAGAGGACAGAATTAGTGAATTAGAAGACATAGAAAAAAAACAAAAAAACAAAACAAACAAACAAACAAAAAAAACAACACTCAATCTGAACAGCAATTGGAGAGAAAAAATTAGAAAGCAGAAGGAGAACCTAAAGGAGCTTTGGGACAAAATGAAATAATTACATACATGGAGTGCCTAAAGGAAAAGTAGAGGATAAAGGATTAAATTTTTTTTGGAAGAAATAATGGCAGAGAACTTCCCTGATATGGGAAAGAAAAAAGTCACACAAGCACAGAGAATCCCAAATAAGATGAACCCAAAACAACCCACACCAAGACACATCATAATTACATTGGCAAACATTAATGACAAAGAGTCTTAAGGGCTGCAAGAGAGAGATAGAAAGTTACCTACAAGGGAACTCCAATTACACTATTAAATAACTTTTCAACAGAAATTAATCAGGCCAGAAGGGAATGGACTGTAGTATACAAAGTGATGCAAAGCAAGGGACTGAATCCAAGAATACTCTATCCAGAATGGTTATCATTCAAAATTCAAGGGGAAAACAGGTGATTCTGACAAGTATGAGGAGATATCTCACTGTGGTTTGATTTACATTTCCCTAGTAATTAGTGATGTTGAATATCATATGTAGAATATAAAACAAAAAAGCAATGAAGAAATGAAGCAAAATAAATAATTCATAGACACAAAAACAGATTTTCAGTTACAAGAGGAGAAGGGAGGAATGGAGTGAGCAAAAAGGATAAAAGGGGTCAATTGTATCGTTATAAATGGAAATTAGACTTTTGGTGGTGAGCACAATATAATGTCTATAGATAAAAAATGGAAAACTTATATAATGTTATTAATCCAAAACTTATATAATATTATTAATCAATGTTACCTCAGTAAAAAATTATAATGAAAAAAATTATGAATTACTGCTGAGGAATATAATAGGTAAAAATATGCATCTTATTAACTGCACATTCGATTCAGTTTTAAGTATCTAAGCAGAGACGGTCAACTGAAGTACTCATGCATAGGACAGTTGTTTCAAATGCACCTGCTCATTAGGCCAGCTGAAGGACTAAGGATGGATTCAGGATTTGCCACTTCTGCTTACTAAAAGAAAATGTCACATCATTTTTTTTTAATGTGCTGTATCAAAAATTCTCAAAGATCTCTGGGCAAAGGCTAGAAAGGTGATAATTAAGCATTGGGAGAATATTTGCTTTAGCAAGAACATATTTTTTTAAATGAGAGTAGCTGTTGGGTCAGATAATATTCTGCATGAAGAATTGTTTGATAAAAGCACGGAAATAGTTTTCATTTTCTGATACCAGCTTTCTGAGCTTTGGGCTTATTTGTATGGTTCCTTAAGTTCAGCTGATTACTGGTAGGGACTGAAAGGACTGTGGCAGAATGTTTCATATGAAATAATGGGCAAACACATAAATGCAGAAACACAAAAAGGCAATAAAATTTTACTGCGGTTTATTAGGACAATGAAAAGTCAGAGACTGAAGTTCTTTATGGTGTGCTTCCTGAGTTAAAGCCACAAACCCTTCCTACCCTTATTCCTGCTGCCCTCTTCTCTTCTCTTGGTGGCCAATTTAAGGTGTTTTATTTTTTTTGCATGAAGTACCTGCCTGTTGGGATTTTTTGTGAGCTTAAGTTACTAAGCTTCTATTGCAAAGGTAACAGCTTATTAAGCAATCAGCTTAACAACTAAAGGTTACACTTAAATATTACACTGCACATTTATTTTTATGTCTACCATGCAAAAGTGCTTACAAAGGAAGTGTGTGCCATAAAGTACTATTGATTTGAGAGCCCTTTGCTGCATTGTGGTACATACTGTCATAAGGCCAACATCTGAGATGTGAAGGATTCTCTTCCTGCAGCAGGAACTATGTGAAAATGGCCAGGAGAGTGCTACTGACATCACACTTTTGCTCCTGCTTTTCCAATATTGAGTGCAAATTCCTTTGGCCTTTTTCTGTGTTGTCCTGAGAATTCTGAGGCCATTAGGAAGTTAGGGATACTTTCTAGCCTGAATTCTCTCAGCATTCTTTTTTTTTTTTTTTTTTTTTTTTTTTTTTTTTTTTTTTTTACTATATTTTTTACTTATTTCAGAGATGATGGGCGAGGGAGAGAGAGATAGAAACATCAATGATGAAAGAGAATCATTAATTGGCTGTCTCCTGCACACTCCCTACTGGGGATTGGCCCGCAACCCCAAGCATGTGCCCTTCGCTGGAATCGAACCTGGGACCCTTCAGTCAGCAGGCCAATGCTCTATCCATTGAGCTAAACCAGCTGGGGCTCTCTTAGCATTTTTAAGCTACTCTGCCTTATCCTACCTACCTCCTACTCTGCACGTTTCCCTCTTGATCTCTCAGTGGTTACTATGGGACTCAGGATGGAGGTGTGCATGTTTTAACATCTTTAGCTCCCTTTTCTTAAAGCAGCTCATACAATGTAAAGACTATAATATAAGTCATATTTGGATTTTGCTCTGGACTCTACCATTCACTAGCTTTGTGCCCTTGAGTTAATGACTTCATATCTCTGAGCCTTATTTTTCTGATCTAAAAAAATTAAGATAAAAAGAGCTCATCCATAGAGTTGACAGGAGAATTAAGTAAAATGATGTGTCTAGCATTTGGCACAATCTCTAAGCATGAGGCAATCCCCATGGCCTTGCAGGATCCCTCAGAAGTTCCCGGCCCTCTCTGCTCCCCTGACCCACTCAATGACTTCTCTGACTCTGCTCAGAGACTTCCAGCTAAGGTCTCTTCTCTCAGTCATGATCTTACTCCACTTCTATCAGTATTCTAAGAATTTACAGGAATTAAAAGTAGTCCCTTTTTCACAATAGTTGTGGACCATTGACCTGTAGCATCTGTAGATTACTTTCTTCTTTTACCCAGAGCCCTCTTTAGTAGAACTGATGCTTTTTGTACCTTGGCAACTGGTTTAAGCCTTGACTTTTTTTTTT
Organism: Pipistrellus kuhlii; assembly: GCF_014108245.1. NCBI lineage: Eukaryota > Metazoa > Chordata > Mammalia > Chiroptera > Vespertilionidae > Pipistrellus > Pipistrellus kuhlii. Next base: position 6,411,341 of record NW_023425504.1, on the reverse strand, counting down.
TTACACCAGCAGATCCTGATTCTAATTGAGCTGGTAAGGGAGGTAGGGACACTATAACTTATATAATACAATAGCTTCTATCAAATCTCTGACCAAAAGCCACAAAGATTGGCCATGGCCAAGACTAAGCTTCAAGGCAGGCAGTGGCATTGGGCTTTATTTCACTCATTCCACAGCTTTATAAGCTTGAAGATTGCTAAGATATGGCTAGGGTCAATGCCAGCCTCATGGAGGGAAGAGCAGAGCTCCTAGTAGCAGTTGCCAATTTTGTTTTATGCCTAAGCTAATGAGGCCTTCATGTTTAAACTGCAGTCTGGACTGCTTTTGTCTGAACAACCTGAAGGCCTCCAAGCTTCATAGAGCTAGGAGGGGAAAAAGAATGCATTTGACTTACTGAATTCGCTGGCTGTGTAATTTTACAAAAACCTAAAGCAAGTGCTAGAAAGGAGAAATTCACTCAAACTAGCTCTTTGTAATAAAAAATAATGGCTTAGTTAGGGAATAGAGGTACTTCCTTAAAGTGGCTTTGTCAAAGCAACAGGCCAAAATAGTATATACTCTTACAAAGCAGAGTCCTGTACTAGAAGACAAATGGATGGAACTACCTACTAGATGATCAATGTCATGATGAGTTGCCAAGCCCCTTTGTCCTCTTTACCAGCAGCAAGGATTTCAGTAAATATTAGCTCCCTCCCTCTCCCCTGCTCCTTTATCCTGGCACACAAATAGCCCCACCACCTTCCATATAGTCCTGTTCAGATTGCTGTAGCAAATATTTCATTTCAGGCTATCTTCCTTTAGCACCTCTAGGGACTGCCTATCATGCAGCTGATGTGCACATTCAGATGGCAAGTGATTCAGGGACATTGTCAGCAGAGTAATGGAAACCACAACAAGAGAACAGGTTGTCTGAAGAGACTAACTATTGTGAGCCCAAGTGCCCATTGATTATTGACTTCAGCAAGCTGCAAAGGTGCAGTTTGGGCAATTGGATATTTTGCTGAGACTAAATTTGTTAGAATATCTCAAGATTTTTGTTGAGATATCTTGCCAAATTAGAGAAATCACAGCAGGAAGAAAACCTGATTATTTACACAGTACAGAAGGTCAAGGGCACATATCTGTGTTGTAGGTTTCAGATTTTTTTGAGAGCTGATACATGCTAAGTCAGCAATATACAAAGAAAATAGGAAACATGGAAGTACTTGCTGCTATCACTTAGGACATTCATAGTCCACCCCATGTCTATGAAAAGTAGCTCTCTTTTTGTTCTGATCCTCATGGCCTTAGAGGCTTCTTCATGGCATGATTCTTCTCTACATTTGTCTTGCCTTTTGACTCTCTCTGTATAAAATCTGATATTTCTGTCCTCTTTTACCCCTTACCTTTTGTAAATTCACTTTTTTTAAGGGTATTGATTTCCCCCCTCTACCACATTGTCCATTTTCCTATGCCTAATATGGCTTTCAGTTTGATCTGCCAGATTACCCCAATTGTCTCGTTCAATTTCAGGAGTTTGCAGGTAGAAAGGACATCATTTGAGAAAATAAGATTGCCCAAGAGTTAAAGTTACATGAAAAGTTAGTGGGCTTTCTAGATAGTTTATGTACCTTCACATAGGTACACTAGTGATAGTTCAGTGGCTCATTGATGTAGGTATTGGAGGGAGGTTTTTTCTTTTTCTGTGGTTTTTTTTAAATATATTTTTATTGATTTTTTACAGATAGGAAGGGAGAGAGATAGAGAGCTAGAAATGTCAGAGAGAAACATCGACCAGCTGCCTCTTGCACACCCCCTACCGGGGATGTGCCCGCAACCAACGTACATGCCCTTGACTGGAATCGAACCTGGGACCTTTCAGTCCACAGACCGATGCTCTACCACTGAGCCAAACCAGTTTTGGCTGGAGGGAGGTTTTTAATATCTGATAGGGAAATGTTAGGGGAAACATTTTGTAAAGCATGGCTTTCCTCACAGCACAAGCAGTCCCTTTCCACCCATCCGCACGTACAAAGGCAAACTGAGCCGGTCATGATTGTTAAGGCATCCTGGCTAATTTGCATATTACCTCTTTGTGTATATATAGATGTTCCCTCTCAGAGTTGATTCTAGTATATAATTTATATGATTTTCATTAGTTACTTATGTAACTGTCATTAAAACCTATATATTAAATGAATGTATTTTAAATGAAAACTCATAAAAATATAGATTTTAAATGGAGTTTAAAATAAATGTTGTATTGGAATATCAGAAGGAAGGCAAGGGAGGGTAGGTGGGTGGGAGAAAATCAACCAAAGACCTTGTATGCCTATCTGTATAACTCATGGACACAAACAATAATGTGCTAAAGGAGGCCTGGGGTTGGGTCAGGGGTGGGGCTGGGTTGGAGGGAGTCAATGGGAAAAGGGCAGATATATGTAATAGTTTTAACAATAAAGAATCATTTAAAATATAAAATATATTAGATATGAAATACAATTAAAAATAAATGCTAATATGTTTATAGATTTGAGAGCAAGAATACTAATTTGTTCCATTCATTTTTCATTGAGAAAATAAATAAATAAATAAAATAAAATGAATGCTGCATTGACACAATTTGTTATAACTTCTTATTCTCTCTAAACTATACCAAAAGTAATTTAAGCTGCTAGAAGGTCCACTTATATATTTTATAAGCCTGAGATTTGTCATCTCAGGAACATAAGGTGTTAATATTTTTTTAAGATAATTATACTTCTCATGAGGAAATAAAATGGGCTTTAAGATCTGGAACTAATGAAGGATAGGCCATCTTGTTCTAGTAACCTCTATGTTGTAAAAACTACTGTTTAAAATTTTCTACTAAAATATTCTTTTGTTTTGTGATTAACTTTGCTATCATTGGCTTCTGTAAACACCCTTGCTCGTATAATAGAGAAAATGAGCTCACTTATCTGGTCCTGCAAGACTTGTTTACTTAAGCAATGCTCGAATTTTGGAAGGCCATAAACCATACAACCCCCAGACAGAGTTATCAATACAGGTGCCAGACCAGGCCTTGAGATATAATCTCACTGCCCCATCCCAGCACATAGGGTTTTTTTTTTTTTTGGTTTTGTTTTGTTTTGTTTTGTTTGTTTGTTTGTTTGTTTGTTTGTTTTGTGTGTGTGTGTGTGTGTGTGTGTGTGTGTGTGTGTGTGTGTGTTTTGCAAATCCTGTGAAAGGTCCAGAAGCCCCATTCCATATTTTGGATACAAAGAAACTAGGAAGGAAAATGAAGATGATTGTCAATAGAAAAGCAGACTTCAAGATACTGTGTGAGTGAGAAAACAAAGGGAGAGTATGGGGTCACATGGAGAGTGTTTGTTGGTGAGTTGAGAGACAGCTATAATCCAGGAGACTGTGGGGGACTGTTGAACGGGGCTCCCCTGACCGGGCAGCCCCCACTGCTGCCAGGTTCCCTCCCTTACAGGCCTAGAACATCCCAACTGCCTTCCTCTGCTGGCCATCTTGTGCTGGCCATCTTGTGTCCACATGTAGGCAGGATCTTTGATCACATGAGGTCAGCAATCTTGTGTGTTGGAGTGATGGTCAATCTGCATATTACTCTTTTATTATGTAGGATAGAGGCCTGGTGAATTGGTGGGGGCCAGCTGGTTTGCCCTAAATGTGTCCCAGATCAGGGTGGAGGTTCCCTTGGGACATAGGGCAGCCTGGGTGAGGGGCCTGTGGTGGTTTGTAAGCCAGCCACTCCCCCTCCACAGCAACCCAAGAGGAGGCCCTGGTATCTGGGATTTATTTATCTTCTACAATTGAAACTTTGTAGCCTAGAGTAGAGTCAAGCCTCCTGCTCACTCCATGGTGGCAGCCATTTCTGTTGGACTTTATGTATTTTCTATCATTGAAACTTTGTAGCCTGGAGTAAAGGCCTGAGCCAGCCAGGGCTGCAGAAGTTTTGCTTCCTCCATCGCTCAGGCAACCCTGGCCTCCTGCTCTTCCAGCTCAGTGGCTTCCACCATTTTTGCTGGAATTTATTTACCTTCTATAATTAAAACTCTGTACCCTTGAGTGGAGGCCTGGACCCACCAGGGTGTGTGGAAAGCTTGGCTTTCTCTATTGTCAGGAAAACCCAAGCTTCCCTTCTGCTCTCTGTGGCTGCAGCCATCTTGGTTGGGGTTAATTGGCATACTCACTCTGGCTGGTGGGCGTGGCTGGTGGGTGTAGTATAGTGATGCTTAATTTGCATATTACCCTTTTATTATACAGGATAATAATTTAAACAATAAAAAAATTTACATGGGACCTCAGAGCAAGGCACTAAATGATAGGAACAAAAGTTGCTACTTTCCTATTAAAATTGAAAATAGTATGTGAGAGTCAATAAAGATTCAGACACAGGATTGAGACTTAACTATGAAAACCTCCACTGCTTCTTATAAACTTTGTTATCTTAACTAAGTGACTAGTCTTTTTAATATCAGTTTTCATCCATGCAATATGAGGATACTTCCTATCCTTTTAGGATGTTGTAAGGAATCAATGAGATCATTAATTTATATAAATTTCTTAGCATAGTGCTTGGCAATTGGTAGGCATACAATAAATTAAATTTCTATTATTGGAATAATTAAATAATATTTCCACTAGTAGTGTTATATTGTAAATCAGCAAGCTAAACAGCAGGCATCTTAATCAATAAGTCAAATTAATTACACTAGTGGTCTCAGAGGAGTTGTCTCTCAAAGTCTGAGCCAAATAACATGGAGGAAATTTTCCCTTTATACCTTCTTAGCTTCTTTTTTAAAATATACTTTTTATTGTTTAAAGTATTACATATAGTAGTACATATATCTCCTCCCCTCCCCCCCATTGACCTTCCCCCAGCCTCCCCTAACCCCTGTCGCATGCCCTCATTCCACCCCCCAGTGTCTTGTATCCATTGGTTATGCTTATATGCATGCATATAAGTCCTTTGGTTGATCTCATAACCCCCTCCCCACGGCTCACCAGCCTTCCTGCTGTAATTTGAGTCTGTTTGATGCTTTACTGCCTCTGTATCTATCTTTTTCTTCTTCAAGTTATAATGTTCTTTATTTTCCATAAATGAGTGAGATCGTATGGTATTTTTCTTTCATTGACTGGCTTTATTTCACTTAAAATGATGCTCTCCAAGTCCGTCCATGCTGCTGCAAATGGTAAGAGTTCCATCTTTATTATAGCAGCATGGTATTCTATTGTGTAGATGTACATAGTTTTCTAATCCACTCATCTGCTGATGGGAATTTAGGCTGTTTCCAAATCTTAAGTATGGTGAATTGTGCTTCTATGAGCATATATCCTTTGTGATTGGTGTTTCTGATTTCTTGGGATACATTCCTAGAAGTAGGATTACTGGGTCAATGGGAGTTCCATTTTCAATTTTTTGAGGAAACTCCATACTGTTTTCCACAGTGGGTGTACCAGTTTGCATTCCCACCAGCAGTTCACAAGGGTTCCCTTTTTTCCTCATCCTCACCAGCACTTGTCCTTTGTTGATTTGTTGATGATTGCCATTCTGACAGGTGTGCGATGGTGCCACAGTCATTTTATTTGCATCTCTCAGATAATTAGTGACTTTGAGCATTTTGCATATGTCTCTTTCCTTCTGTCTTCTTTCAAAAAGATTCTATTTAGGTCCCTTGACCATTTTTCTATTGGATCATTTATCTTCCTTTTATTAAGTTGTATAAGTTCTCTGTAGATGTTGGAGATTAAACTTTTATAAGTGATAACATTTGTGAATATGTTCTCCATACAGTGGGCTATCTTGTTGATGGTTTCTTTTGCTGTGCAAAAACTCTTTATTTTGATGTAGTCCCCTTTTTTTAAATTTCTCTATAGCTGTCATTGACCTAGGAGCAGTATCGGTAAAGATATTGCTTCAGCATATGTCTGAAGCTTTGCTGCCTGTGGATTCCTCTAGTATTTTTATGGTTTCCTGTCTTATGTTTAAGTCCTTTATCCATTTTGAGTTTATTTTTGTGTATGGTGTTACTTAGTGATCTAGTTTCATTTTTTGCATGTATATGTCCAATTTCCCCAACACCATTTATTGAAGAGGCTGTCTTTACTCCATTGTATGTTCATGCCTCCTTTGTCAAATATTAATTGAGCTTAGTGGTTTGGGTCAATATCTGGGTTCTCTATTCTATTCCATTGGTCTATATGTCTGTCCTTGTGCCACTATCAGGCTATTTTGAGAACAGTGGCCTTGTAATACAGCTTGAAATCTGGTATTGAGATTCCACCTACTTTGTTCTTCTTTCTCAGGATTGCTGTGGCTAGTTCTTACTAGGCCTGTGAAATATGCTGTTGATATTTTAATGGGGAGTGCATTGAATCCATACATTGGGTAGTATAGGCATTTTAATGATGTTTATTCTACCAATCCATTAACATACGTTCTTCCATCTGTTTATGTTTTCCTCTATCTCTTTTTTTCAGTGTCCTTTAGTTTTCCGCATATATGTCTTTTACCTCTTTAGTTAAGTTTCTTTCTAGGTATCTTAATTTTTTTGGTGTGATGGTGAATGGGATTGCTTTTTTAGTCTCTCTATAAGTTCACCATTGGTGCATAGAAATTTCAAAAATTTCTCAGCATTAATTTTGTATCCTGGTACATTACTGAATTCATTTATTAAATCTAACAGTTTTTTTTTTTTTTTTAATATAGTCTTTCGGGTTTTAAATGTACAATATCATGTCATCTAAAAAAAAAAAAAAAAAAAAAAAAAAAGGACAGCTTTACTTCTTTTCCAATTTGGATGCCTTTTATTTCTTCTTCTTATCTAATCGAAATGGGTAGTACTTCCAGTACAATGTCAAACAGGAGTGGTGAGAGTGGGCATCCCTGTCTTGTTCCTGTTCTTAGGGGAAATGATTTTAGTTTTTGCCCATTGAGTATGATGTTGGTTTTTGATTTGTCATATATGGCTTCTATGATATTGAAGTATGATTCCTCTATTCCCTCCTTACTGAGAGTTTTTATCAAGAAAGTGAGTTGGATTTTTCTGTATCAATTGATATATGGTTTTTATCTCTCAATTTGTTTATGTGATGTATTTGATTTGTGGATATTGTACCATTCTTGCATCCACAGAATAAACCCCAGTTGGACACAGAGTATGACCTTTCTAACGTAATGTTGGATCCAATTTGCTAAGACTTTGTTTAAGATTTTAGGACCTATCTTCTTCAGAGAAGAAGGTCTGTAGTTCTCTTCCTTTGTAGTGTTCCTTCTTCTTGAATTTTTTGGAATAGTCTGAGGAAGAGAGGTTTTAGTTCTTCTTTGAATGTTTGGTAAAACACCTCTGTGAAGCAGTCTGGCCCAAGGTTTTTATTTGCTTAAAGTGTTTGATTATTTCTTCAATTTTCTCCATAGTTATGGGCCTATTCAGATTTTTTATTCTTCCTGACTGAGTTTTGGAAGGTCATATTTTTCTGAATCTATGTACATTTCTTCTAAGTTGAACAGTTTTTCATAATAAAGTTGCTCATAGTATATTTACATTGTTTTTTATTTCTGTGAGGTCTGTTGTTATTTTGCCTCTTCATTTATGATTTTGTGTATATGGGTCCTCTCTCTTTGTTTCTTAGTGAGCCTGGCTAGAGGTTCATTAATCTTGTTTATCCTTTAAAATAGGGATGTCGAACTCAATCAGAGAAGGGGCCAAAATCTAAAATCCAGCCTAAATCGAGGGCCGAATGGTTTACTGAACAGTCATAAACTGTCATTGTGATGGAAACGCAGCGGAGTGCAGTGATGACAGCGCGGTGCGGGCCACATTGCAAGGCCTGGCGGGACGGATTTGGCCCGCGGGCCTTGTGTTTGACACATGTGCTTTAAAACAACCAGCTCTTGCTTCTATTGATATTTTATATAATTTCTTTTGTCTCTATTTATTTTATTTTCATTCTGATATTTATTATTTATTTCCTTCTGCTTACTCTGGGCTTTTCTTGTTGCTCTGTTTCTAATTTTTTAAGTTGTAGAGTTAGATAATTTATTATAAGTTTTTTGTTTTGTTTTGTTTTTGAGGTAAGCCTGCAATGCTATGAACTTCCCTCTCAGAACTGCTTTCACTGTGTCCCATTGATTTTGAATTGTTATGTTTTCATTGTATTTTGTTTCCAGGATGTATTTTATTTCTTTTTTGATCTCTTTGGTAACCCAATCACTGGTTAATAGCATGCTATTTAGCCTCCACGTGTTTGACTTCTTGTGATTTTTTATTGTATAATAGTTTATTTCTAATATTATGCCATTGTGATCTGAGAAGATGCTTGATATAATTTGAATCTTTTTGAATTTGTAGAAATTTTGCCTGTATCCCAATATGTGATCTTTTTTTGAAAATGTCCCAGTTGCTCTTGAGAAGGATATATATTCTGTATTTTTTGATGGAATGTTCTGAAGATGTCAATTAAATCCATCCGATTTAATGAGTCCTTTACGATTGCTGTTTCTTTGCTGATTTATTTGTCTAGAAAATTTATCCAGTGATGTTAATGTGGTATTAAAGTCCCCTATGATGATTGTATTGCTGTTTATCTCTCCTTTGACATCTTTCAGAAGTTTATTTATGTATTTGGGTGCTCCTGCATTGGGTGCATATATGTTAACTAGAGTTATACCCTCTTGTTGTATTGATTCCTTTAGTATTATGAAGTGGCCTTACTTGTCTCTTGTTATGGTCTTCACTTTGAAGTCTAATTTGTCAGATATAAGTATTGCTACCCCAGTTGTTTTTTTTTTTTTTTTTTTTGTTCTTCATGTCATTTTCAAAGAAAGATCACATATTGGGATATTTTTCCATCTTTTCAATTTCAGTCAGTGTGAGTCCCTTGTTCTGAGGTGGGTCTTTTGTAGACAACATATATATGAGTCATGTTTTCTTATCCATTCAGCCACTCTATGTAATTTGATTGAATTGAACCATTTAATATATTTATGTTTCTGGCTATTATTGATACTTACTTATTTGTAGCCATTTTTATTCTTTATATCTGTATTTCTTCTTCCTTTTACACCAGTCCCTCTAGCATTTCTTGCATTGCTGGCTTCACAGTGATAAATTCTTTTAGCCTTTATTTTTGTTGTTGTTGTTTGTTTTTTGTTTTGTTTTGTTTTTTGTTTTGTCTGTGAATCTCCTGGTTTCCTCTTCTATTTTGAATGATAGCCTTGCTAAATAGAGTATTCTTGGATACAGTCCCTTGCTTTACATCATTTTGTATACTTCATTCCATTCCCTTCTTGTCTGATGTGTTTCTGCTGAGAAATCAATTGATAATTTAATGGAGTTCCTTTGTAGGTAATACTCTGTCTCTCTCTTGCTGCCTTTAAGATTCTCTCTTTGTCAGTAACGTTTGCCATTGTAATTACAACGTGTCTTTGTGTGGAATATTTTGGGTTCATCTTTTTTAGGACTCTCTGTGCTTGTGTGACCTTCCCTTTCCCCTATCAGGGAAGTTTTCTCTCATTATTTCTTCACATAATTTCTCTAATTCTTGATGCTCTTTTTTTCCATTTGGAACCCCTATTAAAGGTATGTTACTTTGTTTTGTATTGTCCCAAAGCTCTCTTAGGCTCTCCTCTTGCTTTCTAATTTTTTCCTCCAATTGTTGTTCAGCTTAGGCTTTTTTTCCTGCCCTATCTTCTAATTCTCTAATTCAGTCCTCCACTTTTTCTAGTCTACTATTGACACCTTCTATAATATTTTTATTATAGTTATATCACTTTTGATTTCCTCTTGATTCTTACATAGTATGTTGATTTTCTCATCCGTTTCTTTTATGAACTGTATGGCCATTACTCTGAATCCCTTTTCTGACATATTGTATGCCTACATTTCATTTAGTTAATTTTGTGGAAGTTTTTTGTTTTTTGTTTTTGTTTTTTTTTGTCTCCCCATTATTGCTGTCACTGAAGGATCCAGGCTCTGAATTGCACAGCTCCAGAACCAAGATGTGCAGCAGCAATAGATTGGCCGTAGTCTGACACATGACAAGTGTCATGGGTGAGCTTGGGGTCCAGGATGCGCAGCTGCAGCAGGTCAACAGGAGCCCTGTGCATTCAGAGTGTTATGGGTTTGCCCAGAATGTGTGGGACATGTGCTACTGTGGTTATAGGGAAAAGGAGAATGTGCTTAGTGACTCACAGGAGCCTGTGGCCTGGATGGATGGAATCTCAATATCTATGGGTTTGCATCTGTGGTAGCAGGTCTTTGTTCAGAGAAGGTGAAAGGTCTCTGTTTTCAGCTGAGGCCAGTCTTGGTAGTGGTGGGGCTGGGATCCTATTCACTGCAGTTCTGCCCTTCTATGCCAGCACTGGCCGCCCAGGAGTGATTACAAGGATAGCAGGGGCTTCCTGTCTAATAATGCCTGGTCTGCCCACCCCTAAAAGTGCTGCAGAATCTAACTTACCCTCACTCACACACATGCATATAGAACACTACACATATCTGCACACTCTCCTTTCACTCCCTCACTGTCTCCACAACTGCCATCCTGCTGGACACCATCTTGCTCAGTCTCATGTAACTTTTTGTTTTAGTGCCAGCAGCCCTACAAAATCCTTGATAGGAACCATCAGTAGGTTGTGACCATCCCTGTAGCTGTCATTAACTTTGTGAATTCCAGGGGAAGTGGGAATGCTGATATAAAGGCTTTTGAGGATCCTACCTAGTAGAAAATTGCATCTTACTCTAAAGATATTGATTCCAGATTCTGAGATTCTAGAATCACTCACTTGCATGATCAATGTCTTCTTATATTTCTGTATTAAAATACCTTCTGGGGTTATAGAATGGGAGTGGTTATGTGTCTAAGCACAACTTCCACCCCACTATCCTTTGACAAATATTCTTTGAGTACCTCTTATATGTTTGATATCATCTTTATTTGACACTAGTCACTCATTTGTGTTTGCACAGATGTCTTCTTCCATTGGAGCTTCAATTATTTTTTTCATTTTACTTCTAATTTATATTTGGAGAAACAGAAACTTCCTCAGTAGTTTCTGTTAGACACCCTGAGCTAGCCATGTCAAGCACTCTCTGGTCACCTTCCAGATAGAACAGCTTCTGAAAAGAAGTCTTCTAAACTCTTACAATCTGTGCTGTGGGTGGGATGAAATCCAGCTCCCTGGGCATGCAACTCATATGTCCTTATTTTTTTTTTAAAAAGCTTTGCTTAGAAGAGCCCAGACTAGGCTGAATGCTCTGCTAGCACTGTCTTAAATAAATTATTAATAACATTTTAACAAAGCATCCCACATTTTTATTTTGCCCTTGCAAAGTTTGGTAGGTAGTTATATATGGGGCCAAGACCCACTGTGCCAATGGGAGCTGTGCTCACAGAAACAATTCTTCCTAGCCTCATGTAGAGCCCCCATATTGGATTGAAGGAGAGTGAGGAGATGAATGTCCAATAACCAGTGTTAAAAATCTTTCAGTTATATTATATTTTGTAAATTGCTCTACAGGCACATACTTCAGCTATAGAATGGTCAAGTTAATTACCTGGTTTACATTTACCACTACCACATACAAGATGATCTTAATAAGTAACTTAATATCTTGGACCCTCCGTTTTCTATCTATAAAATTGAAATAACACTGTCTGTCTTATAAACATGAAAGGGTATTTGTTAGACTCAAATTAGATAATTTATTTGGATGCCATTGATTGCTATTCAAACTTTTGAAATAACTATAATTGTATATTCTTTCCAAGGTTTATACACAATAGTTTGAATTTTTGCCTATTTAACAGAATAAGCAGTAGTGATTATCTTTTAGAAAGGTGTAGGAGTTAGGAAATGCACAAAGCAATGGATCAAAAGGAACTTAAAACGTTGCAGAGAATACATGACAGTTCTTGTGTTGGAAGCTATCCAAGTGATTACCTAATCAGCATGATATTTTCAAGTTATTATTTTAAACTAGAGGCCTTGTGCACAAAATTTGTACATTGGGGGCAGGTGTCCCCTCAGCCTGGCCTGTAACCTCTCACAGTCTGGGACCCCTTGGGGTATGTCCAGGACTCCACTATCCTTACTGCCCACCTGCTCCCTGCTCCTTCTGCTTGACTGTCTGCACCTTAGTGTTGTTATGGAGACGGAATAAGCTCATGCCACTGCTGCTGTGCCTGCCAGCAGTGAGCCTGGCTTCTGGGTGAGTGGAGCTCCCCCTGTGAGAACACACTGACCACCAGGGGGCAGCGCCTGCATTGGGTGTCTGCTTTTGGTGGTCATTGTGCATATAGCAACTGGTCCTTCCACTGTTAGGTCAATTTGCATATTAGCCTTTTATTATATAGGAAAATAATTAAGATCTCAGGAGCATTATTTCTCAGCTACAAATCTATTATTTTTCTGCATATTAGTCTAACACAAGCATATCAAACTCACTGCCCACAGGCCACATGTGGCCCACAATGAGTATTTTTGCAGCCCAGCTAATATAACATTATGTAAGAAATGTTTTAATAAAAATTTTGCAACTTAATTTTTATAATATCCTGTTATCTATAATCTACACTAAGAAAAAATAAATATGCTAATTAACCAACACTCTGTTAAGTGAAGCCACACCTACCAGCCAATAAGGAATGAATATGAAAATTAGCACAACCAAGATGGCTGCAGGCCAGAGAGCTGGAGCAAGCAGGAGGCTTAGGTTCCCCCAACAATGGAGGAAGCCAAGCTTCCCACCCATCCTGGCCAGCCCAGGCCTCTGCTCAAGGCTACAAAATTTCAATTATAGAAGATAAATTCCAACAAAATGGTGGCAGCCACAGAGCTGGAGCAAGCAGGAGGCTTAGGTTGCTTCCTGGCTGGCCCTGGCCTCCACTCAAGGCTACAAAGTTTCAATTATAAAAGATAAATAAATTCCAACAAAAATGGCAGGGGCCATGGAGCTGGAGCAAGCAGGAGACTTGGGTTGCCCCTGGTAATGGAGGAAGCCAAGCTTCCCACCTTCCCTGGCCGGCCCTGGCCTCTGCTCAAGGCTACAAAGTTTCAATTCTAGAAGATAAATAAATCCTAGATACTTGCTTCCAGCTGGCCTCTGCTCAATTGGGTGCTGGAAAAAAAAAAAAAGAAAGAAAAAAAGAAGGGGCTGGGACCTTGGGTCACCACGGGGTGATCAGGTCAGGATGGGATAGCACGGGGTGTTGGGGATAAGCAAACCAGTAGGGGGCCAATTGGGTATGGGCAGGCCATCAGTGGGGGTCAGTTCAAGGTGATCAGGACAGTGAGAGAGGCAGTTTGGAGTCAGCAGGCCAGCAGGGAGGCAGTTGGGGGTGAACAGGCCAGTGGGGAGGGAAGATAGGGGTGAGCAGGTCAGCATGGGGACACAGTTGGGGGTGAGCAGGCAAGCAGGGAATGCAGTTGGGGGTGATCAGGCTGCCGGAGTGGGCAGTTGGGGTGAGCAGGCCAGCACGCAGAGTGGTTAGGGGCAATCAGGCCTGCAGGCAGGCAGGTGAGCGTCTGAGCCAGCAGTCCCAGTTTGTGAGAGGGATGTCCAATTGCCAGTTTAGGCCTGATCCTTGTAAACTGGCAGTAGGACATCCTTCGAGGGATCCCAGATTGGAGAGAGTGCAGGCAGGGCTGAGGAACAACCGCCCCCCTCCCCCCCAATGCACGAATTTTGTGCACTGGGCCCTAGTTACTAATAACAAACTACAACATTCCATAATGACTGATTAGTATAATCATGTTGCATTCATCTCCCTTACAGGCCTTCATGTAGGCAATAAATTTCTCTCCACTAATGTTAGCAGCGACTATTTTAGCATCTGATTTCCACATCATTAGTCTTATACTGACTTGTCTGGTGACAGGGAATATTTCACTTTTGGAGAACAAGGAAAATAGATTTATTTGCATTACTCTTATTAATTTGTACAGATATTCAGTGTCTGGTAAGTTAATGTTCAATAAAAAATATTGTTATTAAAATGTAATATTATTTTATGTTAATGATTACTCTTTTATTTAAGCCCTTTGTATTCAGCATGTCTCTATCAAAATAAATCTACATTTCTATTTTTTAAAAATGTTTTATTGTCTAAAGTTTTACTTATGTCTCTTTTTCATCCAATTGACCCCCAACTCCCAGCCATTCCCACTCTGGGCAAGCCCCCACTGTCCCAGTGGCAGTGTCCATTGACTATGCCAATATGCATGTATATAAGTTCTTTGGTTGCTCTCTAATTGACCATTCCCTACCATTTGTCTCTAGGTTGATCTATTATTGTTTATCAAATTATGTTGATGATTATATACCACATATGAGGGACATCTATCTCTCTCTAACTGGCTTATTTCACTCAGCATAAAGTTCTAAAGTTCCATCCATGTTGTTGCAAATGTTAAAAGTTCCTTCTTTTTTATAGCAGTATAGTATTCCATTGTGTAGATGTACCAGTTTTTTAATCCATTCATCTGCTGATGGGCAGGTAGGCTGTTTGTAAATCTTAGCTATTGTAAATTATGCTATTAGGTCTAGTAATACTTAATGTCGTTTTCTAATACTTTTTTAAAATCGAATTTATTTAAGCAATACAACAAAATTTAATCAACAATATAGTTGCTGTTGTTTTCTACTACTTGTGCCCAATGCTCAGGAAGCATTTTAATCCCTCTGTTGTAAAATTCTTGTGATTTTGATGCAAAAAATTCGGTCAATGCATTTTTGAGGCATTCTTCATTATTAAATTTTTTTCCAAGAAGAAAGTTTTGCAAAGAACGAAACAAATGGTAATCGGAAGGGGCAATATCAGGACAATATGCAGGTTGAGGGAGAACTTCCCATTCCAACTGGCGCAGTTTTTCAGCAGTGATTCTTGCAGTATGCGGTCGTGCGTTATCGTGGTGAAGAATTACGCCCTTCTGATTAATCTGTGCGGGTTCTTTTGCTCTTAAAGCTTGGGCTAACCTTTCCAATTGGGCACTATACACTGCACTTGTAATGGTTTGGTTAGATGGTAAAAGTTCATAATGAAGAATTCCTTTAAAATTCCACCAAACACACAACATCACTTTTTTCGCATGCAAGTCAGGTTTTGGCGTGGGCTGCGGAGCCTCATTTTTGTCCAACCATTGAGGCCGCCTTTTCAAATTAACATACAGCACCCATATTTCATCTCCAGTAACAATTTGCTCTAAAAACGGCAAACGGTTTTGAGGAGAGAGGAGCGAACTGCAAATTGTGACTCTTTGATTACGGTTGTTGTTGGTCAACTCATGAGGAACCCATTTTCCAAACTTTTGGACTTTACCAAGTGCACGCAATTGATTGGAAATTGTTTTTTGTGAACAATTTAAAGTTGTCGCAAGCTCTTGTTGGGTAATTTGAGGATTTTGCACCAAAAGAGCTTGAAGAGCTCCTTGATCAAAATTGGACACACGGCCTCGACCATTCTTGTCATCTAACAAAAAATTTCCCTCGTGAAATTTCTCAAACCAACGCTGGCATTTTCTGGCGCTAATTGCATCTTGACCAAGAGCACTACAGATGTTTTTTGCAGCCTCACTTGCTTTTCTTCCTAATTGGAACTCGTAAAGCATGCAGTGCCGAATATGCTCTTCATCCGCCATCTTCTTAGCCCTAGTTTTGCAACAAAAACCAAACCAAACACAAACTTTTTCAAGCAAAACTTGTTAATTGCACTTCACACATTCTGTATATTCCATGTGTTTGAAGGTTATGTCAATACAAATCAACGCCAAGCAAGATTTTAAACGAATGTTTAAAAACGACATTAATTATTACTATACCCGATACTATGAATATAGGGGTCATATATCTTTTCTGATTGTTTTTTCTGGTTTCTTGGGATAGAGTCCTAGAAGTGGGATTACTGGGTTAAATGGGAGTTCCATTTTTTACTTTCCACAGTGATGCACCAGTCTGCATTCCCACCAGCAGTACAAGAGTGTTCCTTTTTCTCCACATCCTTGCCAGCACTTGTCTTTTGTTGATTTGTTGATAAAAGCCATTCTGATCATGTGGTATTTATCTTTCACTGACTAGCTTATTTCGCTTAGCATAATGCTCTCCAGATCCATCCATGCTGCTGCAAGTGGTAAGAATTCCTCCTTTTTTTTTCTTTCTTTCTTTTTTTTTAATTTCTTTTTTTTATTTTTTACAGTAGCATAGTATCCCATTGGGTAGATGTACCACAGTTTTCTAATCCATTCATCTGATGATGGGCATTTAGGCTGTTTTCAAATCTTAGCTATTGTAAATTGTGCTGCTGTGAACATAAGGGTACATATATCCTTTCTGATTGGTGTTTTTTGTTTTCTTAGAATATATTCCTCAAAGTGGTATTACTGGGTCAAATGGCAGCTTCATTTTTAATTTTTTGAGGAAATGCCATACTGTTTTCCACAGTGGCTGTACCAGTCTGCATTCCCACCAGCAGCGCACGAGGGTTCCTTTTTCTTCACATTCTCTTGAGCACTTGTCATTTGCTGATTTATTGATGATAGCCATTCTGACAGGTGTGAGATGATTCCTCATTGTTTTTTTTTTATTTGCATCTATCGGATGATTAGTGACTTTGTGCATCTTTTCATATGTCTCTTGGCCTTCTGTATTTCCATGTTTGAAAAGTATCTATTTAGTCCTTTGTCTATTTTTTTTACTGGTTTATTTATCTTCCTTTTGTTAAGTTGTATGAGTTCCTTGTAAATGTTGGAAATTAAACTCTTTTCAGAGATAATATTGGAAAATATGTTCTCCCATGAATGGGCTTTCTTGTTTTGTTGATGGTTTCTTTTGCTGTGAAGAAGCTTTTTATTTTTATATAGTCCCATTTGCTTATCTTCTTGTTAGTTTCCATTGCCCTAGGATCTTTTATCAGTAAATGTCTGCTACTTTTTTGCCTATGGCTTCTTCTAAGATCTTACATTTAAATCCTTTATCCATTTGAGTTTATTTTTGTGTACGGTGTAAGTTGGTGGTCTAGTTTCTTTTTCTTTTTATTTTTTTCTTCATTTTTTTTTGTCCAGTTTTTCCACCATTTATTGAAAAGACTGTCTTTTCTCCATTGTATGCTATTTCCTCCTTTGTCAAATATTAATTGAACATACTGGCTTGTGTTGATCTCTGGGTTATCTGTTCTGTTCCACTGGTCTATATGTCTGTTCTTTTACCAGTACCAGGCAATTTGGAGAACTCATTGTTTTTTTTATTTGCATCTATCGGATGATTAGTGACTTTGTCACTAGAAGACCAAGAGACATATGAAAAGATGCACAAGTTGCTTTGTAGTATAGCTTGATGTCTTGTATTGTGATCCCTCCAACATTATTCTTCTTTTTCAAGATTGCTGCAGCTATTCGGAGTCTTTTTTGTATTCCAGATGAATTTCTGGAGTTTGTTCTTGGTCTTTGAAATATGCCATTGGTATTTTGAAAAGGATTATGTTGAATTTATAGATTTCTTTGAGTAGTAATCATATTTTAATGATGTTGATTCTACCAATCCATGAACATGGTATATTCTTCCACTTGTTCTTGTCTTCCTCTATCTCTTTCTTTAGCATCCTGAAATTTTCTAAGTATTGGTCCTTCATCTCCTAGTTAGGTTTATTCCTAAGTATCTTAATTTTTTTGTTACAATGGTTAATAGAATTGCTTGTTTAATTTATCTTTCTGTGATTTCATTATTGGTATATAGAAAAGTCATAAACTTCTGGATGTTAATTTTTTATCCTGCTACATTGCCCAATTCATTTATTAAGTCTACCAGTTTTTTGATGGTGTCTTTGGGGTTTTCTATGTACAATATCATGTCATCTGCAAATAAGGATAGTTTTACTTCCTTATTTTTTGGATGCTTTTTATTTCTTCTTCTTGTCTGATCACAATGGCTAGTACTTCCAGTAGTATGTCAAAGAGGAGTGGAGAGAGGGGGCATCCCTTTCTTCTTCCAGTTCTTAAGGGAAATGTTTTTAGTTTTTGCCCATTAGAATGATGTTGGCTGTGGGTTTGTCATATATAGCTTTTATTATGTTGATATATGATCCTTATATTCCTACCTTGCTGAGAGTTATTATCAAGAAATGGTGTTGGATTTTGTCAAATTCTTTTTCTGCATCAATGAATATGATTATATGGTTTTTATCTCTCACTTTATGTGGTGTATCACATTTATTTATTTGCAGATGTTGTACCATTGTTGCACCCCCAGGATAAATCCTACTTGGTCATGGTATATGATATTTTAATGTAATGCTGGATTCAATTTGCTGGAATTTTGTTAAGGATTTTGGCGTCTATGTTCATGATGGATATTGGCCTGCTATTCTCTTTCTTTGTATTGTGTTTATATGGTTTGGGATTAGGGTAATACTGGCTTTGTAGAAAGAGCTTAGAAGTGCTCTTTCATATTGAATTTTTTTTTGAATAGTCTGAGGAAGATAGGTTTTATTTCTTCTTTTAATGTTTAATAAAACTCCCCTGAAAAACTGTCTGCTCCACAGCTTTTGTTTGTTGGAAGTTTTCTTTTTTCTGCTTCAATTTCCTCCATTGTTTTCAGCCTGTTCAGATTTTTTTATTCCTCCTGGTTGAGTTTTATAAGGTTGTATTTTTTTTTTTTATGATTATGTCCATTTCTTTTTGTTGTTGTTGTTGACCAGTTTGTTGGGATAGAGTTGGTCATAGTGTTTTTTATGATTCTTCATTTTCCTGTGGGGTCTGTTGTTATTTCACCCCTTTTGTTTCTGATTGTTTGTATTTGCATCTTCTCTCTTGGCTTCTTGGTGAGCCTGGCTAGAGGTTCATCAATCATTTTTATACTTTAAAAAAAACAGCTCTTGGTTTTATTGATTTTTAAATTTTTTTGTCTCTATGTCATTTATTTCTGCTTTGATCTTTATTATTTTCTTCCTTCTAATCACACTTGGCTTTTCTTATTGCTCTCTTTCTAGTTCTTCAATAAACAGAGTTAGATGGTTTATTGCCAGTTTTTCTTCCTTTCTTTTTCTCTCTCTTTCTTTCTCTTTCTTTATTCCTTTCTCTCTTTCTCTCTTTCTTTTTTTTAGGTAGGCACGAGAGGCTATAAACTTTCCTCTTAGGACTGCTTTCACTATGTCCTAAAGATTTTGAATTATTGTGTTTTCATTGCTGTTTGTTTACAGTATGTATTTTATTTCTGTTTTGATCTCTTCTGTAAACAACTCATTGTTTAATATTGTGTTATTCACCCTCCAAGTTACTGTGTGCATGATTCTTTTTAATGTAATTGATTTCTAATTTGATGCCATTGTAATCTGAGAAGATGCTTGATCTGATTTCAATCTTTTTGAATTAGGAGAGATTTTGCCTGTGTCCCAGTATATGGTTTATCTTTGAAATGTCCCATATGCTCTTGAGACGAATGTATATTCTATAGTTTTGGGGTGGAATGTTCTAAAGATGTCAGTTAAGTCCTAATGAGTCATTTAAGATTGATGTTTCTTTACTAATTTTAGTCTAGAGGATTTATCCAGTGTTGTTAATGGGATATTAAAGTTTCCTAATATGATTGTGTTGCTGTAAATCTCTCCCCTGATATCTTCCAGAAGTTGTTTTATATTTGGGTAATATTTGGGTGCTTAATATTTGGGTGCTCCTGCATTGGGTGCATAAATGTTTACTAGAGTTATATCCTCTTGCTATATTGATCGCTTTAGAATTATTAAGTGGCCTTTCTTATCTCTTCTTGTTTAGGTCTTCATTTTGAGGTCTATTTTGTCAGACATAAGTATTACTTCCCCTGCTTTTTTTTTTCCATTCACCTGATAGATATTTTTCTATCCCCTCACTTTCAGTCTGTATGAGTCCCTTGTTCTGAGGTGGGTCTCCTATAGACAGCATATATATATATGGGTCATGTTTTCTTGTCCATTCACTCACTTGATGTCTTTTGATAGAAGCATTTAATCTATTTACATTTAACATTATTATTAATAGGAACTTGTTTGTAGCCATTTCTGTATTTTATGCCTGTGTTCCTTCCTCCCTTTATATTTTTTCTTTTTACAGCATTCCCTGTATCATATCTTGCATTGTTTGCTTTGTAGTGATAAACCCAATTAGCCTTTTACTGCAAAGCTCCTGATTCCCTTTTCAATTTTGATTAATAGTCTTGCTGGATAGAGTATTCTTGGATTGAGTCCTTTGCTTTGCATCACTTTGCATACCTCCTTCCATTCCCTTCTACCTTGATGTGTTTTCTGTTGAGAAATCATTTGATAATCTGATGGAGGATCCTTTGTAGGTAACTCTCTGTCTCTCACAGCCTTTAAGACTCCCTTTGTCATTAATATTTGCCATTGAAATTTTTATGTATCTTGGTGTGGATCTTCTGGGATTCATCTTGCTTGGGACTCTCTGTAATTACATAACTTTTTTCTTCCCCTTATCCGGGAAGTTTTCTGTCATTACTTCTTCAAATAGATTTTCTAATCCTTGCTGCTCTTTTTGTCCTTCTGGCAGCCCTATTATTTGTATGTTACTTTATTTCATGTTGTCCCAATGCTCCTTTCAACTCTCCTGCTTTTTCATTTTTTTCTCCAGTTGCTGTTCAGATTGAGCTTGTTTCTCTACCTTATCTTCTAACTCACTAATTCGGGCCTCAGCTTGTTCTAGTCTACTGTTAAAACCTTCCATGGTGTTTTTTATTATATCGATAGCTATATCACTTTTTATTTCTTCCTGTGTTTTTTTCCCCCGTAGGTTACTGATTTTCCCATTCATCCGATGTATTAACTGTATGACCATTATTCTGAATTCTTTTTTCTGTTATGTTGCATGCTTCAATTTCACTAATCTCCTTTCTTGGTGACTCCTCACTTTCTTTCCTTTGGGAATTTTGCTGTCTCCCATTCTGACTATCACCACAAGTTTCAAATGTCTACTTACATGGGCCTGGGCCATGTGCAGTGGGAGCTTCAGACCACCCCGAGTGTCACTGAAGAACTCCGACACCAAGACATGTGGCTGCCATGAGTTGGTGAGGGCCACACTTGCCCAGGATCAGAGTCACTGGTGCTCAGTGTGACCTCGTGTGCACACCTAGAATTAGGGACCCAGCCTGTGATGCACTGAAACAGAGACCTCCTGTGGCATGTTGCCCTGTGCCTGCACCAAGAATCGAGTATCAAAGTCTCTGTTGCTTGGTGTGGCCTCACACTGAGAATCAGTGTTCCTGTGTGTGTATGCACCAAAAATTGGAATCACTTGCTTTTAGTGTGAATGTACTGAAAATCAGGGATCCCAGAAATATACAATGAGAAACAGAGTCAAGTCACTGATGCTTAGTGCTGCCTCTCACCTGAAGAATCAGGGTCCTGGTCAGTTTGGGGGACTGGTTGAACAGTAGCACTGTGTCAGCAGGAGGTCCACTCCTGCACTGTGGAAAACAGAGTTCCGTGTGCACTTGCCCAGAGTAGAAGTCAGGTGTTGCCTGATTGTGTTGTGGGGAGCAGATTCCCAGTGTCTGTGTGCTCCCAGGTTCAAATTCCTTCAGCTGTGCTGAGGCTCGTGGGAGGGGCAGGTCAAGCAGTTCCTTTGGCACTGCCGTCAGCCTGTGAGGAGGGGAATGAACTCTGTGACTCACAGAAATCTGCGGCCCAGATATCTGGATTCTTGGTGTCTGTGGGTCTGCAGCTGTGGTAGCAGGTCTCTGTCCCCAGTGGCTGGAGGGTCCCGGTTTGCATCTGAGATCAGACTGGGTGGTGTTGAGGGCAGGATCCTAGTCTCAAGCAGCTCTGTTTTTTAAGATGGCATGGTTTCTGTGCCTGCACTGGCTGCCCCTAGTGTGTCTGTGGTGGCCACAGGGCTCCGCTGTATAAGACAGCCTGGTTTGGCATCCCCTTGGAAGACCTGCAGGATATAACTGTCTCTAGCTCATACACACACACACACACACACACACACACACACACAAACACACACACGTACACACAAACCATGTACACACACTCCTCTATTGCTCCCTCACTCTCTCACACTTTCTCCTCCCTACCTTCCTGCTGGTTGTCATCTTCCAGCATCCCCTGTGTCTATGAGTTTTATTTGTTTGTCTTGTCTATTCATTTGCTGCTTTCAATTTTATATTTCACATATGAGTGAAATAAAAAAGTTCAGAACCATAAGTTTAACTTTTATTGATTTTTTTTTAACCAGAGGAGCCTGTACCCTCCAGAACTGTCAGTCTTCTGTCCTGTTACCTGGTTCAAGGTTAGGAGCCTAACCACTTTTGAAGGTTGAACTTTTACATAAGCTTCCTCTTATTCTCTATAGTTGTTCTAACACCTTTATGGAAAGTTATTTCATCCACTGATTTATACAGCGAGTTCATTTGGGGGCTCATTTGCCACATTTTCAGAGTAAATTGCATAATGTGCATTCCTGATTTACAAGCTGAGCTTTGTTTCTATTTCTTCCAAGTCTAGAACTTGCTTTTTGGTTAAAAACACCATATTTCCAAATTAGTAGACAACTAGTTATGCCATATGCTGCTCTAAAAATTTAGGGAGGAAATATCTCACAACCACGGCTAGGGCTACTTCATCTGCAGGCAACCCATTTTTTAGGTAGGCAGCTTTACCTAATTCATGCATAAATTATTCTAGCATCTAAGCAGTCCATATAATTTGGTTATTAAGATGGTCAGAAACAGCCGAAACGGGTTTGGCTCAGTGGATAGAGCGTCTGTCTGTGGACTGAAAAGTCCCAGGTTCGATTCCGGTCAAGGGCTTATACCTTGGTTGCAGGCACATCCCCAGTAGGGGGTGTGCAAGAGGCAGCTGATCGATGATTCTCTCTCATCGATGTTTCTAACTCTCTATCCCTCTCTCTTCCTCTCTGTAAAAGATCAATAAAATATATTTTAAAAAAAGATGGTCAGAAACATTGATCAATCATTTGTGGTTTTGTTTTTCTTATCTCGCACATATGGCATAAAGTTTAAAGTTAAAAAGCATTTTAACAATATACTTCATTTCATTTTGTTATATCACCAAGAGCCATTCATAAGTGAATCTTCATATTCCTATGGCTTAATCTCCAGTCTTAGCACAGATCCTTCCTTAGTACTTTAACTATTGAAGAAAGACCCTGGTTGGTATAGATCACTTGGTTGGGGCATCATCCTATATACTGAAAGGTCCCAGGTTCAATCCCTGGTCAGCATGCATATAGAAGGCAACTGATGGATGTTTCTCTCTCACATCAATGTTCCTCTCCTCGATTAGTGCCTTCTGGGTGTTTCACTAGATTTGTCCATCATTCCCCCAAGCATTTAAATCCTGTAGACTGGAGTACTTTGAAAGGTGCATATGCATGCAGCCTTGAACAAAATATAGCCCATTCACAACATTAATGACAAAAGGGAGACAAAATGGAATTATTAATATTGCTTTCTAACTAGCAAAAATAATTATTTTCCTGAACAACTGTGCTCAACTCCTTGAAATGAAGAATGCTGATGACACTAGGACCAGAATTTTGTGTGCTGCTCATGGAATAGGTGTCCCTCAGCCCCGCCTGGGAGCTGGTTGATGAATATCAAAGAAAGAACAGCGTGTATGTGAAGAGCGGGCTCTACCAATGGCCACTTGGGCCCACTACAAGCTGCTCCTTCCCTCATAATTTCCATTTTCTTATTTGTATAATATAAGCAAAGGGTTGGATTCCTCATAATAACAAGATTTTTATAGGGAGGTGAAAGATCAAAGACTGAAGAGAACTGTGATAGAAAAGCATGGGCTAGGTAACCAGGTTGCCTGGATTCAAATTCTGGCTTTTTAATTTACTAGTTGAGTAGCTTTGGGCAAATTACTTTAACACCCTGTATTTTAGTTTCCTCATACACAGAAACTGGATAATAATATTGCCTACATCACAGCATTGTTATAAGAATGCAATGAACTCATACATGGAAAGTTTAGCATAATACCTGGTACACAGTAAATACTCAATAAATTGTAACTATTATTTAGCCATGGTCTGAAAACTAATAGAGGTCCAGAATTTCTGATTAAGGTGATGTCTGGTCCTAAAGTCCCAGAAATTTCAAAATATCAGTTTCCTCATTGCCCCTCAGCAATCTCAATACTAGATCACAATCCTCTTCACCTAGCTGAGCTATTGGTGAATGGAATGCCCCCCTGTTGCCCTCAACATACCCATCACATATACCCTATAGCGCCCATCTCTTCACAATGCTTTACACAAACCACAAAGTATTGTATATCCACAGACACATAGCACATGCAGGGCCCATCATATAACATTTCCATGCATTATTCAAAATACACTCTCACCAAAACCGGTTTGGCTCAGTGGATAGAGTGTCAGCCTGTGGACTGAAGGATGCTGGGTTCAATTCCAGTCAAGGGCATGTACAATGGTTGTGGGCACATCCCCAGTAGGGGGTGTGAAGGCAGCTGATCGATGATTCCCTCTCATTGATGTTTCTAACTCTCTATTCCCTCTCTCTTCCTTTCTGTAAAAAAAATCAATAAAATATATTTTAAAAATACACTCTCACATACTTTCTCAATCTAGCTTGTTCCACTAATTAAATGCAGTAATATTTCCAATATGCAGTTTTAGGATAGTGGCTCAGCCCCCAAAGTCCACTTCCTCCACAGCACTATGTGCCTTGCCTCTCTTAATGGAATCAATGTGCTCTGGCTGGCCTTGCATGGCCCCTCTTCAGCTGGTTGCCAAGCAAATGAGAATGTCTCTTATATGCATGCATACAAGTCATTCTATTGAGAATGTTTCACATTAACTGACTGAGAGAAATCTTCATTACCTGAAGTTCAAAGCTCTTCTCTTTCCAACTCTGTATGACCGCCAAATGACAGAAAGAGTCCCTTCCTGGATCCCAATCACTGCAATAGTTGCTGGTTTAGAGGTCAATGCAAAATTACAACATGAAGCGTGAGTGATCCATAATCCCTTGCCTGAGCCTCTCCATTGCTTCTGTGGCCTCTGTAAACCAAGTTGTCCTAACAAACATTATATTATTCCATAGTTTGAGGTACAGATAATAATTATTGGGTCAGTAAAACATAGCATAGCTGGGTCTCTAACTTATTTGGATTTGTGTAAAGCATCTTAAATTCTCCTCAACACTAGTTCAGGTCTCAGGACAGTCAATGAGAACAGTGGGAAACAGGAAAAAAATGACTGCTATTTGGTGGAAATTCAATTCAAGAAAATGAGTATCCCTTCTTCCAGCTGTCACTTTACACAAACCTTTCAGGGGCAATGAACCTCTATGGAGCACCTGCTAGTCTCAAATTTTCTTTTATTGTTTAGAAACTCTTCCTCCAATACCTTGTCAGTGGATGAACTAGAGCAGCAATACACATATTAATGTGCTGCAGAAAAAGTACCACCCATCACTAGACCACAATTCTGCTGTGAGAACTTATTCAAAAACACTTCACTTTTCTCTGGCTAGTAGGGTTTCCATTTGTCTGTGTAAAGCTTATAGGCCTGTTTTTGTGTGTGTGTGTGTGTGTGTGTGTGTTTTTAAACTTCCCCTTTGGTGAGTTGTCTGAAATTATCATTTGAGATGTACCCACTTATTTATAAAATTATAAGAGGTTATGTCCTGGATTTTAAAAGTACACTAGACCTAGGTACTCACCCTATACTTGTAAGAATTTCCTAAAATCACTAAGATTCAGTGATTGGGACATTGAATAAGGGAGTGTGGCTTTAAAGCCCTTGCACTTACAACTAGAAAGACACTCGGAAGAAAAAAGATCTTAATTCCTACAATTAAAGACATCTGAAGGCTGAAACCAGGACTAAAGAGCCCAGAGATACCACATTGGGATGGAAGGGGACTGGCCTGTGGTTAGGGAACAGGCTTCTGGTTCTGCTTTGCCACCCATATGCTGGGTGAGCCATTCATATGTCTTCTAAGGACTGAAGGACTATTGTTTTTCCATTTTTAAAGACAGTTGGACTAGATAGTCTTGAAGGTCTCTCCTGGGTTTTGATATTTGTTCCTTCCTCCCTAAAACTTTTGCATATAATATAACCTATTTAAGAGTTACACATGATGTCCCCAATCATGGTAGAGTGTTTGGTTGCCAGGTGAAACAAGAAAACATATATGGCCATCCTTACTTCCCTCACCAGTCACCAAGTGTGTATCCTTTCTGCTGACAGTGTCACCAGTCACCGTTGTGTTTGCACAACATCATATTTATACTATTGCTTGACTTGAATAAGAGTACCACTGACTATCTGATAGACAAAATGGCAGTGGATCCTTCATGACTGCCTTGTGTGCTCCCTGTCAAGGAAACTATCTGATCATATGTGCTGATAAATGTGGAGGGGCTGTGTAAAATATAAAGTATAGCAGAAATAAGAGCTGTTATTAAAATAGTAAAATATTTATCCAAATGGCACTACTCATGTAACACTGTGGTTAGTTGTTTCCATTTTTGTAAAAATATGTATTTTATCTTAGTATCCACCCATCCACAGGAATATCACCCTGAATGTTTCCTTTATAAGCTACTCCCTACTTCAGTGAAGGAAAAAGGAATAGTAGTATAGACTTTTTGTTCCTAGGACACTTAATTCAGTGAAGGTTTTAGACCTTCTATAATAAGAAAATGCCTGCTTTTCTGGTGTGTACTCTGGTTATCTAACACCTTGCTAAAGTGATTAAAATGAGCACATGAATTTTTAAGTATATATTTTATTGATTTTTTACAGAGAGGAAGGGAGAGAGATAGAGCTAGAAACGTCGATGAGAGAAACATCGACCAGCTGCCTCTTGCACACCCCCTACCAGGGATGTGCCCACAACCAATGTACATGCCCTTGGCCAGAATTGAACCTGGGACCTTTCAGTCCGCAGACCGACGCTCTACCACTGAGCCAAACTGGCTTCAGCAGCACATGAATTTTTAAAAGAAAAAGGTACTGGGTGGAGGGGGGCAAAAGTCGGGGAAATGGGGACATCTGTAATACTGTCTACAATAAATACAAATAAGTGAAAGAAAGAAAAAAAGAAAAGAATTGGATTTCTATGCTTTGGATCATACTTAAGGATAGGTTGGATTAACTTGATCTTGACTGAATAAAGGATACTCTCCACAACTGTAAAGTTATTCCAATTCCAAACATTGCTTTCTGGAATGCTACAGCACAAAATGTCACTGCCATTTCATAAGCACAAGTATATTTTAGTGCATAAATAATGTACCTTTAGAGGCTCTTAAAACATTCACACATACATAGATATGTATTTACAATTGTTTTTGCTAAACCGCAATAGTAAATACTTGGTTGACTTGAAAGCACTTGAATTTTTGCTATTTGAATGGGGAGAATTATGATTGCAGAGCAACTTATTTACATAACCAAGAGGTGGCAGTATTATATCCATTATGTATTCTCTGTACCATGTATAATTTAATAAAAAAGTAATGTGTAAATGAAAATATGTAACAAATATTTTTGTCCTTATTTATCAATGGTTATATTAGTGGTAACCAGTAAAAAGCATACATTAAAGTGTGATGTTTCCTTTTAATTAATAATCATCACCCCCCCCCAAAAAAATATGAAAGCTAGAAACCACATTTTAATACCACTAGTGAGTGTATAGCAGCTCTGGGGATCCATACACATCCCCTTCACTAATCACTTGTTTTATGGTAAAACATTCACATCCTTCCCAAATATAGTGAAAATTAATTTAAAATTACTTTGAGTTTCTCTTTCTATGTAAAGTAAGAGTTTCTCTGTAAAAAGCAATTCAGAAATAAATAAATAAATAAATAAATAAGTTGAATACAGATAAATAGCATCTTAAAACTGATTGTTACTAATGAAAAATAACCACTTAAAATAAAACCCTTCTACAGAAACCGGTTTCGTTCAGTGGATAGAACATTGGCCTGAAGATTGAACAGTCCCAGGTTCGATTCCAGTCAAGGGCATGTACCTTGGGTGTGGGCACATTCCCAGTAGGGGGTGTGCAAAAGGCAGCTGATCAATGATTCTCTCTCATCGATGTTTCTAACTCTCTATCCCTCTCTCTTCCCTCTGTAAAAAAAAACAAAAAACAAAAAAAAACAATAAAATATATTAAAAATAAATAAATAAATAAATAAAACCCTTCTGATTACCCCCAAGATTGTTTTGACCATCTGCTAAGTTATGACTTGTGACTTGTGTTATTGTACAATTATTTTTCACATAAATTACCTAAATTGGTTCTATTTTATTTTATTTATTTTTTTTATTTCTAACCAGACTAAGCATCAAAACCTAATAACAGCAGAAGCAAAATTATTTAAAAATTGGAATCTATTGGGTCACAAATTTCTTATAAAACTATTCTTGGTAAAAGTCAATACCATAAATACTTACATCTGAGCAGTCATAAATGAGTATTTGGAATACGAGTTTTTAGAATAATAGTCTAAGTAACAATTTAAGCACATCAAACTTTCTGACAGTCTAGGAAAATGCTATTTTAATCCATGAGCTATGTTATACAAATTTTCTAAAAACCCACCATCCATGGAATTAAGCCATTTAAGCATTTGGAAATATATTCTATACTATTTAGATACTTAGGCTACTGATTAGAATTAGCACATAGAATGTCTGAAGCATTTGTTATACAGGTTCTAAGTTATTTTAAAACAATTAAAGGTCATTTAGAGCATTGATATCTGACACATATCTAAACATTACCAGATTTCAATTTCTAAAAATATATTCTATAAAGCAGTCATGATATTGGAAGTTCCAAATGTACACATTTGAATATTTTATACTAAAGGCCTGGTACACAAAATTCCTGCATGAGTAGGGTCTCTAGGCTGAGCCAGTGATCAGGGCCAATTGGGGCCTTTCTTCCCCTGGCTGCCAGCTGCTGGCCAGGACCTTCCTTCATTCTGCGCTGCCCCTTAGTGGTCAACATACATCATAGCAAGCGGTCAAACTCCCAGTTGGTCAAACTCCTGAGGGGGCAATTTGCATATTAGCTTTTTATAGGATAGGGCCTTTTTATTAATTTTTTTCATATATTGCAAAAACAACAAACACTTCAGATGTCTACACTGAGTACCTAGTTTGGGGGAAACTGACCTATGAACAGCATTCAAAACTCTTACATATGAAGATTATGTAATAAGATGATAAAGAAGAATTATGTTGTGCCAATGATCACATGAGATCAAATACTCTTTTCCAATAACTTCAAAGTAGGCAAGGGTTTTAATTCCTAAAAAGAGCTAGAGGATTAATTTAATTATTATAATATCCCCTAAGAAATCTTGCAGTTTCATCACATTGTGGAATTATTTCTAATCTCATTTTCATTCTTAATCAAATTTGATGCATTATTTTGTCCTTTCCTACAACATGAAATTAAAAAATGTATTTCAATGTTTTAATTGAATTTAATTTATTTTCCTATGTATAAACTAGAGGCCTTTTGCTCAAATTCATGCAAGGGGCTTGACCCTCACAAACCTGACTTCATCTGGAAGGTCATCTGGATGGTCATCTAGAAGGTTGTCCAGATAGTAATTCTGCTATTCAGTCTAATTAGTATATTAGCTCTTTATTATATAGAACTAGAGGCCCAGTACATGAAATCCATGCACAGGAGTGGGGATGGGATGTCCCTCAGCCCAGCCTGCATATCTTAGACCTCTTGAAGGATGCCCAAATGCCCATTTAGAATGGATCCCAGTGGGATCGGGCCTAAACAGGCAGTCAGACATCCCTCTCACAATCCAGTACTGCTGGCTCCCAACCTCTCACCTGCTGCCTGCCTAATTGCCCCTAACTGTTTCTGCCTGCCAGCCTGATTACCTGCTAACCACTCCTCTGCCAGCCTGATTGATGCCTAACTGCTCCCCTGTGGGCCTGATTGCCTCTAACTGCCCTGTCCTGTAGGCCTGGTCCCTCCCAACTGCCCTCCCCTGCTGGCCATATTGTGGCAGCCACATGGGGGTGGACATCTTTGACCACATGGGGGCAGCCATCTTGTGTGTTGGAGTGATGGTCAATTTGCATATTACCCTTTTATTAGATACCGTGTTTCCCCGAAAATAAGACATCCTCTGAAAATAAGACCTACTTACAGGTTTCCTTCTGAGTGAAATATAAGGCCTCTCCTGAAAATAAGCACCCCCCAGGCTAAACATGAGAGATTTGGTCCACTAATTCTGAAAAAAATGGAGTCACAAGAAATTCACCAGGAAATTCAGGAGTTGGATTGTTATGATGATGTTCCAGAAGATGATGACAAGATTGTCATTGAATAAATGAGTAAATTCTTGATACTGTAGGATTCACAGTTTGTCTGGTTTGTGTTGACAACTACCGTACTACCATACCGTATACAGGTAATAAATTTCCTTTATTTTCATTTAACAATAAATGTGTACCATATTCTTCTTCATGGAAAAATAAAACATCCCCTGAAAATAAGACCTAGCGCATCTTTGGGAGCAAAAATTAATATAAGACACTGTCTTATTTTGGGGGAAACAGGGTAGGATTATGTAGTTGTGTCGTGATAGCTTATGTTTCATCAGTTCCTCAACTTCATCTATATACAGCTATTCCTGTAACACAGTCAGATTTCTATCTCCTTTACTTCTATATTTTTAATGTTTTTTATTGATTTTAGAAAGAGAAAAAGGGGCCGAAACCGGTTTGGCTCAGTGGTAGAGCGTCGGTCTGCGGACTGAAAGGTCCTGCGTTCGATTCCAGTCAAGGGCATGTACGTTGGTTGCAGGCACATCCCCAGTGGGGGGTGTGCAAGAGGCGACTGGTCGATGTTTCTCTCTCATTGACGTTTCAGGCTCTCAATCTCTCTTCCTTCCTCTCTGTAAAAAATCAATAAAATATATTTAAAAAAAAAGAAAGAGAGAAAGGGGAAGAGATAGAGAGATAGAAACATCAATGAGACAGAGAAATCAATTGGGTGCATCCTGAACACCCCCTACCAGGAATCGAGTCTGCAGCTTGAGCATGTGCCTTGACCAGGGATCAAACCCGGAATTTCTTGGTTCATGGATTGATGATCAACCACTGAACCACAGCAGCCAAGCCCATACTCTCATTTTTCCTTCTTGCTAAGAGATTTCTTATTCCTGGGAAAGATGTGGGTTGTCAAGAAGAGAGGGAAGCAACAAAAATATCAATATTTATTTGTTTATTTATACAGATATTTTGCTATGTTCTTTACAGTGATTATCCTATGTAATCATTGCAATAACCATTTCAAATAGACTGTTAGTATCCCTACTTAAAAATTAGGAAATTCAGATTTAGAGATGTGAATTGACTTGCTTAAAGTCACACAATTGGTAAGTGCCAAA
This sequence comes from Pipistrellus kuhlii, assembly GCF_014108245.1. NCBI lineage: Eukaryota > Metazoa > Chordata > Mammalia > Chiroptera > Vespertilionidae > Pipistrellus > Pipistrellus kuhlii. Next base: position 6,379,925 of record NW_023425504.1, on the reverse strand, counting down.
GATAGAACAAAATTCCACTTAATGAAGGCAAAACCACCAACAGCAATAGTTTCCATTTACTGAATTGCATTATGTGTCAGGAACCATGCTAAGCATTTTACAAGCATTAGTTCCTTTAACATTACAAACTCTATGAGGCTAGGGCTAATATTATCCCCATTTTACAGGTAAGCAAATGGAGATACAAAATTCCTCTAACCTGCATTAGGTCAAATAACCAATAACTTGGGGTTCAAACCCAGCTCTCTTGACTCTAAAACTATTAATTATGCTGTTCTAAAGTAGAAGCCAAATTGAAGGTGGGTTCCAAGGATGACTCATTTCATGAAAGTATTTTCAAATAATTCTATAGTTGTTCAAAAGTGTAAAATTTGACTTTATGGTTCTGGTTGGTAGCTTCCCTTCCAAAGTAGAGTCTGGTGCTTTCTCTACACAAAAACACACGTTTCCTCTTCCCTCAATACAATGTTTGGTTCTGTCCTAAAAATAGGGTCAATCCAGGAGGAATCATACCAATGTCAAACTTCTGACTCAGAAAAAATCAGTTTAATCAGGAGTTGAAGAACTTGTCTATACGGATACCACTTATAGGTCCAAGTGATTCTTTGCCAACAATCATACCATAAAAGCACCATGGATAGAACAGATCCCTTTGGATTTCACAGATCCTTTAAAGTGAATGGCTGCTTGAAGAGGAAGGGGACTTTGTCCTGGAATATTCGCATTGAAAGGGAGAACTCATTGAAGGCTAATATCTAAGAAATACAAAGAAATGAATCACACATGTTAGAATTTTATATAAATTGAAAGACATTTTGTAGACAATAGTGCATATCTATTGAATAGGACTACAGAACATACTTTTTCTCAGGGGGGAAAACTGTTTTGAATTAATGCACCATGAAGCAGAGTTATCTACAAAATACTACAATTGAAGAAAACTTTATTGTACTTTGTACAAAAAAAGTATTTCTATCTTAGTCTCCAAAGATTAAAAAAGTTAATGTCAAAGAAAGAGACATCTATTCCTTGAATTATTAAAGTTGTCAGTACCTATTTTTAAAAAGTCAAATTAATGTGCAGTACTGGATATCTGAGCGTCATTTCCATTTGCAGAAGGCAAAGGCAAGGATGTTGGCTTCATCTCTCCATTTTTTATTTATTTTTTCTAAATAATGAAAGTCTTAAAAGATGAGTTATTTATAATCAACTCATTCATTTAAAAAAGAACATGTTTAAGAATAAATGCAAGTATCATCAGTTGAAGGTTTAGTTCAGTGATAGGCTTGTCTTTAGAAATCTATGTATTAAATCTCATCTATTCCTGTGTGCATTAGAAATTTACTGCATGCTAGTCTGCTAGGTTTTGCCTTGTGTTATGCAGTATGTTGTTGATATACTATTGTATATAATGAAAGAGATTGGTGATATGGCCTTACCTCAGAGGTTTTCTATTCAAGCTTTCTATTCAACCATTGTGTGTATGTATGGGTAATTTCAACCTGAGTAAATACCATGGAAGTATGACTTCAAATAAAACTCTATCCCTGTGACATTGGGCAAGTTAATCTCCCATGCCTTAGTTTTCTCTTATGTAAATTAGGATGTTTGATTTATTCATCCCATAGGTATTTTGGGGTACCTATTGTATGCTCAGCACTAAGGTTGTCATGGTGAATAAGTCAAAGCCCTTGACTTTATGCCACATTTAGTCTAAGTGGAGAGGTGGTCCATAAATATAGAAACAAAACTATAATATGTAATTTCAGAAAGTAGTATGGTCTATGAAAAAATAAAGCAGAATAAAGGAATAGAGAGGGATAGATAGGATGAATGAACTATATTTTTGATAGAATGTTCCATGAAAGCTTTCTCGAAAAGGGGACTTCGGAGCAGAGATGAAAATGTAATAAGGAATTCAGCCATTCAAAGATTTAAGGAAGAGCTTTTCATGCAGAGGGATATATCACAAAGACTCTAATGTTAATGTGCCTAATATGTTGGAGGTTCAGGCGAGAACATACAGATGGCCAATATATATATGGGAAGATGTTTAATGTCACTAATCATCAGAGAAATATAAATTAAAATCATAATGAGATATCATTTCACACCTGTAAAAAAAACTATCATCAATAAATCAACTAACAATAAGTACTGGTGAAGATGTGGAGAAAGGGGAACCCTGTGGACTGTTGGTGGGAATGCAAATAGGTGCACCACTATGGAAAACAATATGAAGGTTCATAAAAAAATATTAAAACTGGAACTGCCTTATAGTCTATATCCCCTGACACATATACAACCTAAAGAGATTACACTTTCTCCTCAGTCTTCACTAGAAGCATAATATCTGTGAGGAAAATAAAAGAGCAGGAGTCAAAATTCTGGGGAGTGGCTTGAGGTCAGTGTCATAGTTATGAAAAAGGTGCATCAGATTAGAGAACAAAATATATCTGGATTTCTCCTTTTCTTAATTAAATAATCATGGAAAGGAAAGGAAAATAAAACTTATATTGGAATGAAACTTATAAAAAAGACCTTGAGGAATAGACCTGTGATTGTCAATTTTTTTTTCATTCCAACATATTTAAGATATTATTTAGAACCTAATCCCATTCATTTACAAAACGGGTATGGAGGAGTAGTTTATGCCAATAAATGCCTGACAGTATTATATGGAGGTACTGGTCATGGTCAATATTCTTTGTATTCTCAAATGATATTATACTTAAAGTAAAGGAGAAACAATTTTATCTGAGGCAAAGTAAATATTGACTGCCATCTGAAGGGTTTATCTAGCAGTCTTTGTAAAAGTAAAGAATCTCCAGTGTGCTGAGGTAAAACAAATTCATTCTCCAAGTGCAGAGTCTAAAATCATCACCCACAGCCATGTAGGTCAGGAAAGGGAGCTCTCAGATTAAAAAACAACCTGCAGTGTAGATTTCAGGCCCCCCCCCCCACAATTTAATATTTGTACCACTTAATAGCTAAAGGCCATCTCTGCATAATATTCTTTATGAATGCTTCATGAATAGAGCAGTCAGTAGATGCATAAACTATGTTTGTTGACATATTTGTTCCCTTAGCTGATTGTGTTAATTTTTTAAAACTCTTGATGAGAGCTAGTGAGGAGGAAAAAACAAAACAAACTTTAGGCATTGTGGCATTGTATAATTATATCCATATTTAAAATGTTCTTGTTTTTCATCAAGTTTTGAGGCTCACCCTATATCACTATGCACTGACAGCTTTAATAGAAGAAAAAATAAAGCAAACAATTAGCCTTGAGGAAAAGATATAAACTAATGCACAATTCATGAATTTGCTACTCACTTATACCTGCTGTGATTCTAACAGAATTGATGAAATACAACAGTGGATGATTTTGAACAATTTTGACTTAATCTTCTGGAAAAAAACAACCCTTGGTGTTGATATTATTTAAAATACTAGAGGCCCAGTGCACGAAATTTGTGCATGAGGGGTGGGGGGGTGGGTTGTCCCTCATCCCAGCCTGCACCCTCTCCAATCTGGGACCTGAGACCCTCTGAGGACTGTATGACCATCAGTTTAGACCCAATCCCACTAATGGGTGATCAGACATACCTCTCACAATCCAGGACTGCTGGTTCCCAATTGCCCTCCCCTGCAGGCCTGGTCCCCCTCAACTGTCCTTCTCTGCTGGCCCAGTCACCCCTAACTGCTCTCCCCTGCTGGCCTGATCACCAACAACTGCCCTCCCCTGCAAGTTTGGGTTCCTCCGAACTGTCATCCTCTGCAGGACTTGTCATCTCCTAACTGCCCTCCCCTGTAGACCTGGGTCCCCCACAACTGCCCTCCCTTGCTGTCCCAGTTTCCCCCAACTGCCCTCCTCTGCTGGCCTGGTCACCCACAAGGAGTGGCCATCTTGTGTCTCGGTGTGATGGTCAATTTGCATATTACTCTTTTATTAGGTAGAATAACTACTTATGGATTGTATGCAGCATGGTCTTTGTCTGATAGAGATTATGTTTAATGGTGGGATTTGGTACAATTTTCCTAAGTAGGCTGGGGTGACAATCAGGGCAGCTTCATTACTGCCACAAAAGCACCCTTAATGGGATACAGTTTAACACACACAGTTTCCATCTGCAGTTGTCACACTCTGGCTAGAATCCAAATCAAGCCAATTTATGCAAAGATGAGAATTTATTGGTTTAAGTTACCAAGTAGAAAAGCAGGTGTATTGCTGGTTGTGAGCAATGACTAAACCCAGAAATTTAATCATCCGCTAATTATACTCTTTTTCTCCATTACCAATCAGTTTCTACATCACTTTTATTCTCTCAGATTAGCTTGATAAAGTTACCACTTTTATATAAATATAATAAATGGTCCCTTGAGAGCTACCTCTGGGGAATATAAGACTATCCATGCCTTCACAAAGCTTGCACAGACCTACAACAGTGGCTTCTGGGTTTATGTCAGCCACATTTCATCTCCTAGTGATTCCCTGAGATCCTGATCCACACAGTTTGCAACCCCACCCAGACTGCTTGCAGCAGTTTTTACATATGAATGACTTGTCCTGGCTCAGACTTGAGTTTCCTAAAATCTCTCAAGAAAGTAGTAGCTGGACTCAGTGTGCCTCATATCCCTCCATAAGTGTCCTTTGGTCTGACACCAGCAGCAGCTTGCTCAGGTTCACATCTTGGCCTCTCCTGGTCATCTTCAAGCCCAACACAAGCAGCAGCCATCTGCAGATCTCTCTGTAGCTCATACACTTAGCCCCAGACAGGGCACAGGCAGTGGCTGACTTTAAATCTACTGGGTGGCCCCAAAGCCTAAAAGGTGTTTCCTCTGAACACCCTGCTGGACAGCTTCAGATCATACCAGATTACAACTCTACCATATCCACCAGCAACATACTCAAAAGGCAGACTTAGTGAGCACCAAAGCCCCACTGAAGCAAGTGCTGCTCCATAGTGGTGTCTCCTGCACAGCAGATCTTCACTGTAGTCACAGCTGATCTTCACAGCCAATTATCCTGGAGGTCAATTCCTCCCATTGATCCCAACAGCAATCAAGGCTCAACTATAATAAGACAGTACACACACCCCATACAGGGATGTACTCACTAAGTTCAGAAGAAGTAGCTACTACCTGCCTAGAGTTTGGAGCTATTCATATCTAAAACAAGATTAGTGGAAAACCAAATAAAGGAAAGGGAAAGAATTAAAAATCATATTTATATTTCTAAAAAATCAAATGGGTTTATTTTTTCTGGATTCTCCACAGACTCTTATTTTGGGGTTGAAGGGAGCTCATTACTCAGCCTTTTTCTCACTTCTTTTTAAAAGTAATCTGAAAGTAGACATAGAAACCATATAAAAATTAATTATTTGCTTATAGTAAAGATAGATTATAAGAAATGGTTTGTACTGGTTGCCAAAGTGGATGTTCCAGATTACTTCCCCTCAAGTTAATATCATTGGACTTATATATTTGGAGAATTGCGTCTGTAGATGAGGTATTTACCCAGTTAGCTATACAGAAAGTATACCCCCTGAATGAGCAGGAATCAGAGAGACAAAAACCAGGAGATTTGCTGGCTTGCTAGAGAAACTAGGTCTTGAGCTTTGATCCAGATATTCTTATAATAGGTTGAAGCAGGAGTAGAGAGAAAAGCAATTGCCCTACAATAGAATAAGTAATAAATATATCTTATTAATTATATCTATATAAATCCTACCTAGGAGAGGGAAAAAGTATGAGGTAAAAAGAAGGCCTAAAATCTCTGTTACTACTTCCTCCTGGGGAGTGAAACAAAAGCTCTTTCATGGGAATATGAGGAGCCATGACTATCCTATATAGGTATATACATTCTTACTTTATACTTTTTTTCACTCTTTATGTTATAAATATTTTGTGTCATTTATATTGACTTCCAAATCATAATTGTAATAATTGTATAATTCCTCATCATTAAGATAATTACTACTTCACCAGATAATTTACTTTATTAAAGTAAGTGGTTTCTTTCTTTTCTATCTCAGATGAAACTTAAATAGACATTTTTATGGCTATACCTTATTTTCTCTTTTTGAATTATTTCCTGAGGTTGAATTCTAAAAAGTAAGTTTAGCAAGCCATATGTCATAAATATCCAAACCAAAAATGTTTATTTCAACATATAATGTCACCAGTATCATAAACATGTGCCAGTTTTCCCACAACCTTGTGAACATCATAGATGATCAATAACATTTTGATTTTGCCTAATTTCACAACTATAAAAAGCACCTCATTAACATTCTCTTTTTTATTTCTTTAACTAGTGGCCCAGTGCATGAATTCATGCACATTGAAAGGAAATTAATTAGAAGAAATATTTTAATATCAATATTCATCCTTTTTCTATAATAGAAGTATCAACCAAATTCACAATCGACAATGATAGATGGAAAAACATGCATGTGATTGGTGCCAGCAAGAGCTTTATATGTATTATGCATGCTCTAGTCAACTTAGCCTTTTATTTATATACTAGATGCCCGGTGAATGAAATTTGTGCACTGGAGGGGGGGGGGTCCTCTCAGCCCAACCTGCCCCAGCCCTCAGGGGATGTCCGACTGATGGCTACAGTCTGGCCTCCCTTTGTGGGAGATGACCCAGCTGATCAGGGAAAGACACCAGCCCCATCATGTGCTGCTATAGCCACTGCCAGTCACCGCAGCCACCAAGGTGTTTTCATCAATACAGACTCCGGTCCCTTCACCATGAAAAAATGACAACTTTATTTAGGCATTTTCAAGATGTGTCTTTCATAGGATATGAAATTTTTTTCTTTATTTATTTCTTTTTTCTTTTTTTTTAATTCTCACCTGAGGATATGTTTCCATTAACTTTTAGAGAATGTGGAAGAGAAAGGGAAAGACAGAGAGAAATATGAAAGTGAGAGGGACACTTTGATTGGTTGCCTCCTGTATGAGTCCTGACCTGGGCCCCAGCCAGGGAGGAGCATGCAACTTAGGTACATGCCCTGGATCAGACCCTGCAGTTGGCAAACCTACGCATTATCCACTGAGCCAAACATCCTGGGGCAAGATATGACATTTCTTAGTCCTCCAGCAGTGGGCCTTTGTGGGTTTTTTTTGTTTTTTTTTTGTTTTTTTGTTTTTTCCCAGGAGTGTGGTGGAAAAGCCCTAGATCACCTTTTTTGGATTCTTATACCCATGTTACTAAGAATATTACCAGTGGCATATAGGGGGCTTAGCCATTGAGTGGTCCTAAAAGGTGTTTCCTCTGTAGTTCATACCTATCTCCTCCCAGCTCCACCCCTGCCAAGGCCTAAAGCATTAGGGACTAGGCAGAGCCCCACCCCAGTTCCCTCTAATCACCTCCTCTGCCCCTGCCAAGACCTAAAGCCTCCAGCCCTGGGCAGGGGACCCCCAGCTGGCTCTGAACACCCAGCTCCACCCCCAGCCAAAGCCAGCAATGGCAGACTGAAAGCTTGGCTTGCTCTGTTGCTGGGGAAACCCAAGCCTCCCTCCTGCTCTCCATGCCTACAGCCATCCTGGTTGGGTTTATTTGCATATTCATTCCTGATTGGCTGGTGGGCATGGCCTGTGGGCATGGCTTGTGGGTATAATGGAGGTATGGTCAATTTGCATATTACTCTTCTATTAGATAGGCTAGAATAAACTTGCTTAATTAGACCGCTTTCTGATTTATCTAAATTTTCCAGCCAAGAATAGCACCCAACTTCTCTTTTAGGTAATTGTCAGCAGCACAGCAGTAAATATGAACATGAAGCAGATTATTATTGTAAAACATGCAGGGAAAACAAAGGGTAAAATATTTAACTGCTGCAATGTTTGACTATAATCTTCGCAGTGAGAAAACCTGAAGTTGTTTTCAAGTTCCACCATTTCTTATTTCTTTTCAGCCTGGTCAAAGTTTCTAAGCTTTCTAAATCTTCATTTTCTGGCTAATAAAAAGAAAATAGGATTCCACCAAGTCTCCTATCTACCTTCTCCAGGACTTCTATTAGGATCAAATGAGATGAGGCAAGGAAAATGCTTCACAGACATTTGGTTACAGTGTGAAATGTTTTCTCCTGGCTATAAAGTAAGTCATGTTCCTGGGCTTAAGAAACTGCAAGAAGGCTAGTAACCCAAAAGAGGACGCTGGGCATTGCTACGGGATGTTATTACTGGGACAGACACTTAGCATATTAGCCTTTTATATATATAGATTGCTAGAGGTTTTAAATATTTTCCCATATGTTTATTGATAATAGCACCTCCTTTTATAAATTGTTAATCTTAATTGCCTACTTATCTATTGAATGTCTTTATGTTTTTCTTAAAAATTTATGAGTTTCTTGGATTATATAAATATTAACACTTTGTCATGTTTACTAGTAATTTTTTCTTGTCTGTTTTTGCCTTATTATTTTAATAATTTTATGTGTATGTAGAAGTTTACTTTTTATGGAGTCTACTGGTATATCATCCATTTATCCCTTGAAAATTTGTCAATAGCTTCAAAAATAATATTGTCAATCTTTTTCTGATATCCTTTGGGGGATACAGTTATTTAAAAAATAAAAATATGTCTAACTTCCAAAATTTTTTCATATAGATCACAACAACCTTGAATTCAACCAGTTTGTAAAAGCATTAGTTAATCTTTAAGTAGATTTTTTTCTTATTTATGTTGAAAAAGACTTTTTCTCTTTAAGCAACCAAATATGGATCACAGTGGGAAGTATTAACTTCTAACACTTTATGAAGAGCACAAACCTTCTGTTATTTCATTCACATAAAATATCAGTTGGCAGATGGTATTTATCAGAAAATTGGGAAGAAAAGCATTTGAACTGAGATTCATAAATTGAAATTTCTTTTAAGAAAAGTGCCTGTATATTTGGTTGTATATTTAACAGATAATAAGCTTAGGGCTGGTAGAGAAAATGGAAAGACAGGGAGAGAAGGAATTTTCATCTTAAACCTGGATTAATTTTTAACTATTGTATTTATGTAACTTTCATTAGTTATTTACCATGTCTGGTCCTATTTTCTCATGGGCTTAATAAAAATATTAGACTGGATGATTTACTAAATCCATTTTGGTTCTAGCATTCTAAAATTCTCCATTCATTTGTTCATTACTTCATTCAATAAACACATCTTAAGCCCATAATATGTGGCAGGCACTCTGCTATTTGCTGGGAATAAAATGTGAAATACAACAGCTGCCCTGGCTGGTGTGGCTCAGTTGCTTGAGCATTTTCTCATGAACTGAGAGGTCATAAGTTCTATTCCAGGTCAGGGAACATGTCCAGGTTGCTGGCTTGATCCCCATTAGGGAGTGTGCAGGAGGCAGCTGATTGATATTTCTCTCTCATATTAATGTTTCACCCTCTCTTTCCCTCTTCTTCTCTCTCTCTAAAAATAAATAAATAAATAAATAAATAAATAAATAAAAACATATTTTTGAAAAGAATTAAGAAAAACCCTTATCTTTACAGACCATTTAGTTGGGAAGAGAGAGAGATATAAGTGGAACATTGACATTCCATGTGGTCTGTCTCATAATTGTGGTGGAAAGCTAGAGAAATACATTGAGAACTAAGGGAGCACAACAGAGGAGCACCCCACCTTCATGCCTTACTTAACACAAGCTGGATTATCAAGGAGAATATTTCTGGGGGAGGTAACACCAAACTTAAACTTAAATATAAATAGAATTTAGTTAAAGGAGAAGAGATGTATGGGATTTTGAGACATTCTATGCAGATAAATCAGAAGGAACAAAGGCGGAGAAGCATAAAACAGCAGGAAGCATATGGATAACTTTAAGTTTTGATGGTATAAGAATTTGGAGTGTGAGTCACAAAGATATGGCTAGAGGATCCTCAGCTCATGGAGGATCCCTGCATTAAGCTAAAGAATATGAAATGTATCTTCTACAAAATGGAGAGTCAACATCACAGAATTTCAGGTACCAGAGTGCCAGTGATCTTGTTCTAGCCTTACAAAGGGTATAGCATTCTGGAGAAAGGGACTGTGCATAGATGATTAAAGAGCCCGAAGACAAAATATAATTTTGAAAGGCATTGGGGGTCAGAAGATCTTCAGCTAAAGGAGCCAAAGACTCTTACTTTGACCAAGTACCCATGCTTTTATTCAGCACAATTTGTCCTAAGGCAAGGTGGAAATAATACACTTAAAAGGGTAAGGTATCAAAGGGTATTGTCAGACTGAGGAATAGCCTACAGCTGTTCAGGTATTTGGCCAACAGGAGGCAATAAAATGTCCTGAGCTGTATGGCAGTTAACAATCCTATTCAGATTTGGGGGAAGTGCCATTTAGCCATTTCCAACAGGTAAACTACATATGTGGCTCAGCCACTGTTGAGTCCACCAAGTCTCATTAACCTTTTGATGGAACTCTTGTAATTATTACATGCTGGAATTGGTTCCCAGCATCAGAGTACCATGATCAGATTTGTATTTTGGCAGAAGCATGCATGGTAAATTGAAGGGTAGTAGAGAGTGGAGGCGGGATCAGGTAACATACTGAAAATCTATTGTCACAATCTAAGTGTGATCTCATGGGCTTAGATGAGGACAGTAAAGGTGGCTACATATGGTTGTTCAAGTTGTTCACTGAAAGAGGGTATCTCACTGAGGGGAAAATGGGAGCTGAGATTTAATCTGCTCCAATCACTAAGGCTTTACCCTTCTGGAGAGACACTGTGCTCTAATTCAGTATCTATTATTGTTGAAGCTCCACGATGCCTGGAGCTTCAGCTGAAAAACTAGAAGACTTCAAGACTGGTGACTAGAATTATCTGAAACCTTGCTCTCTCACCCACATCTATGGTGGTTGATGCTGGCTCTAAGTTAACAGATAAGCTTGGATGCCCAACCAGAATACAACTCTGTAGCCTGACCATCCTCACCGCTTTGTGGTGAGTTCTTGAGAGTGAGAGCTAGGACAAGAAAATAGATGATAAGAGAATTGAAGGGAAAAGAAGTAAAGGGAAGAGAACAAAAAGGAAAAGGAGGTTTAAAAAAAAATTGGCTCATACAACCGTGGAGACTGGAAAATCCAAACCTTCAGGGTAGATAAATTGAAGAGTTGATGTTACAGTTTAAATCTGAAGGTAACATACTAGCAAAATTATTTCTTATTCAGGGTCAGTTTTTTCTAGTAAGACCTTCAACTGATTAGATGAGGCTCACCCACATTATGGAGGATAATCTGCATTACTCAAAGTCTACTAATTAAATGTTAATATCATCTTTAAAATACCTTAAAGAAAAATCTAGAATAGTGTTTGAACAAATATCTGTACTGTACTCAAGCCAGTGACACATAAAATTAATCATCACAGTTGTCAAACAGTTGATTATGCCTAGAGTGCACAACCCATGTGAAGAAGGAGGTTTTGCAAGTTGAAACTACAGAAACAAATAGAGTCCAAATCTGTGAGGATCTTATAAGTAAAGCAAGGAACTGAGGACTTTATCCTTAGGGAAATAAAGAGCTATTTAGAGACAAAATTTTCACTTTAGAATAATTATGACTACAAAGTAGAAACTTAATTGGGAGGGTAGAGTATGGAGATCTAGTAATAGAAAAATAATGTGGTTTAAGCAAGATATGATACTAGCTTGTACTAGGAAAGTGGTGGCGAAGATGAAGATAAGTGATGGTAATCTAGAGATAATTTTGAGGCAGAAGAATTGGTCATTAATTTGAAGTGATAGGGAGGGAGAAAGAGCCTAGGTTGACAGTCAGTTTGCTGTTTGAGGCCCTGGGTAAACAGAGATTTAATTTGCTGAGATGAAGTAAAGAATAGGGGTTTAAGGTTTGAAGGAAATTATGACAGGTTCATTTGGTATATGCTAAATTTGAGATACTATGATATTCTAGCTAGAGTGACAATAGAACAAACAGTTATATAAAACCCTATCCTTTGTAAATCAGTGAAAGGTGTGTTTTTTTGTTGTTGTTTGTTTGTTTTGTTTTTTAATCCTCACCCTAGGGTATTTTTCCACTGAATTTTAGAGAGAATGGAAGAGAGAGTGAAAGGCAGAGAGAAAACTTGATGTGAGAAAGGCACATTTATTGGTTGCCTCCTGCTAGATCCCTGACCAGGACCCAGAGCCAGGAAGACACCTGTAGCTGAGGCATGTGCCCTTGGTTAGAATTGAACTTGGAACTCTTTGCTCCACATGCTGACGCTCTATCCATTGTGACAGACTTGTTAGGGCCAGTGGAATATTTTTTAAAGTTACCATGATTCTTCTAGTTTTTTCTCTACATCAGGAAAGTGCATTTGTTGTGAATTCCTTGTAATGTTTCTATGATCTAATGATTTCCACCCCTCCTCCCTGGATTCACTATGTATGCAATATAGAATGAAACAGTGGAGCTGTATACACTAGAAGCAACAATAACTCCTGAATCTCCATGAGATTTTTACATTAAAATAATAGAATGTGGAAGAGAAGAAGGTGGTGGCTGGCAGGACAGAGGTGAGGGAGACCATGTGAGTGAGTGAAGGGATGAAAGGGGAGTATATGGATGTGTGGTGTGGTGTGTGTGTGTGTGTGTGTGTGTGTGTGTGTGTGTGTGTGTATGAGTGAGGGAGGGACAGTGAGACCTTGAAGGAATATCAGGGGCTGGCAGACCAGAATCTCTTGGACAGGGAGCCCCAGCCATTACTGTGGGCACTCCTGGGCTACAAAAATTGGGCACAGAGACCAAGCCATCTTGAATGGGAGAGCAGCCTCCTCTAGGAACTCAACATCCCCATCACCCAGACTGGCCATGGACACTGCCCGGGACCCTGCAGCTACACCAGCAAAAGTCCTCCTGCCTCACCCACAGACCTGCAGACCCTAAGACATCCACCTCCAAGGGCACATGGCTCCCACAGCAGAAACTGGGACTTCTTCCTCCCCAGCTGCTGACCTCCAGAGACTGCAGTTGTGCCAATCCAGCATGCAGGCTTCCCAAGCTAGCCAACCTGGCAAGCAGCTCCCTGGCATCTCTGTAAGCCACCACTGGGCACATGGGTATCTAACCAAGGGTGCATGGTTCTTTCAGCAGAAACTGACTTCCCCTTTCCCAATTGCCTGCACACAGACACTGTGGTCACACTTATTCAGCGCACAGGGCCCCCAAGAGCCGGCTACCCCAACGGGGCCTCTGTGAGCTGCTGCTGAATATGCACATATTCAACCAAGGAAATTCAGCCCTTGCAACAGAAACTTGGACTTCCCTTTCCTGTCTGCCAGCTCAGAGATGCTATGGTTGAGCTGCTCCAGTGTGTGGGTCCCCTGATAATCCGCCACTCCAGAAAGTGGATCCAAGGCACTTCTGTGAGCCACCACTGGGCACACATGTATCCAACCAAGGATCATGGCTCCTGCAACAGAAACTGGGACCTCCCCCTCCCTGGTGGCTGAACTCTGGACACCATGTTCATGTTGCTCCAGCACACAGGCCCTCCAGTATGCAGGTCCCTCTAGCCTGATGCGTTGGTAGGAAGCTCCCAGGTGCCTCTGTGAATTGCTTCAAGGCACAAGCGTACCTAATCAAGGATGCATGGCCCCTGCAGCAGAAGCTGGGTCTTGCACTGGCCAGGCTACCAGAAACCTGTCTCTGTGGTCAAGCTATTAAAGCCTGTGGGCTCCATGAGTAGACAAGCCTAGAAGACAGCTCTTGAACCCTTCTGTGAGCTGTAATTGGGTGCATGTCTAACCAAGGGCTCACAGCTTCCTCAGCAGTATCCACAACTTCCCCCTCCTGGCTGCCTGCTTCTGGACACCATTGTGAGTTACTGAGAACTCACTTTCCTGAACAAGGTCACACTGTCTCATCCACAGATTCTAAGACTCCCATATCTCCAGCTGCTGGCTCCTGAACCCCCTTGTGATTTTAAGAGGGAAATAATTTTGGCCATAGTCCCTCTGCCTCAACCACAGACCTCTGGACACAGCCTCTAACTGTCACAGGATCCAGGACCCTCATAGTGGGTTGCAGAGTAACAATACGCAAGCAAGAGTCACACAACATTGGCCAATGTCACAGTACTGAGCCTCAGGCCCCAGTACCCCTTCCTCCCAGGCCATGGACTCCAGGAACTCACTGTGAGCACATAGCAGTGAGACTTCAGGAAACCCTTTTCATGAGAGCCAGAACCATGATCACATTCACAACAGCTTGCACAATGAAGATGGAGGTTAGTTACATTGGCAGACAATCTGTGGTGAGACTTCATCCGTGAATGAGAAACTAACATTCAAGACCCCAACAACATCAGGAGAACACAAATAGCTCATGTAGGGGGCTCCACTAGATCACCAAGCCCAAGGAATCTGTGAGACTGCACCACTGGGTCCTAAAAATTACCAACTACATAGCACCAGCCCCAAAATAACCTGGATAGCAAAGCAGTTGGTTCTAAGACACAGAAACAATTAGAACATAATAGCAAAAACTGTGGATACAAAAAAAAAATCCAAAAGGAAAGAGAAAGAGGAATCACCAGAAAAGAAATTAAATTAAATTAAATGGAGGCAAGTAACCTGTCAGAGAAAGAATTCAGAGGAAAGGTTATAAGGGTGCTTAAATGTCTGTATGACAAATACACAGAACTCAATGAATATTATAAGGAGCTGAATAAGAATGTCATCAACATGAAAAGAAATAAAGAGGAAATGAAGAATATAAAAATAAAAAAAATGAAAGGTGTCAAAAGTAGATTAGAAGAAGCTGAGGACTGCATCAGCAAGTTAGAAGACAAGGTAGAAAAGCCACACAAACACAGCAGCAATGGGAAAGAAAACTTAAAAAGCAGGAGGAGAGCCTAAAGAAACTTTGAGTTTACATGAAAAAACAACAACATCCACATAATAGGGGAACCAGAAGGAGAGGAAGCAGAGCAAGGAATAGAAAAGCTATTTGAGGAAATAATGACAGAAAATTTCCCTGATGTGGGGAAGAAAAAGCCACATAAGTCCAAGAAGCTCAGAGTCCCAAACAATATGAACCCCAAAAGACTGACACCAAGACATATACCAATTAAACTGGCAAACTTCAACAACAAAGTAAAACTTTTAAAGGCTGCCAGAGAGAGACAAGAGGTTACTTACGTGGGATATCCCATTAGTATATCAACTGATAGTTCAACAGAAATATTGTACATCAAGTCAGAATGGAATGGAATGAAATATGCAAAGTGATGCGAAGCAATGGACTGAATCCAAGAATACTGTACCCAGAAAGGCTATAAATCAAAATTAAAGGGGAAATCAGGAACTTCACAGACAAAAAAGGGCTAAGGGAGTTTATTACCACCAAGACAGCAATGCAAAAAAATGCTAAAGGAACTTCTGTAAAAAGAAGAAATATGAAGGGAAGAAGGAATACAGGCATAAAGAATTAAAATGGCGACTAGCAAGTTCCTATCAATAATAACTTTAAATGCAATAAATGCTCCAATGAAAAGATATAGAGTAGCTAAATGGATAAGAAAATATGTCCCATATATTTGCTGTCTAGAAAGAGACACACCTCAGAACAAAGGACTCACACAGACTGATAGTGAAGAAATAGAAAAAAAAATTCAGGCAAAAGGAAATGAAAACAAACAAACAAAACCCTGGAGTAGCAATACTTATATCTAACAAATTAGACCTCAAAATGAAGACTATAACAAGAGATAAGAAAGGCCACTTAATAATACTAAGGGGAGAAATTCAACAAGAGGCTATAACTCTGTTAAACATATATTTACCCAATACATAAGTATCCAAATACATTAAAAAAAAAACACTTCTGGAATATATCAAGGGAGATATTGACAGCAACACAGTTATAGTAGGAGACAGTAATACCAACTTGACTTTACTGGATAAATCCTCTAAACAAAAAATTAGCAAAGCAAGAGCAATCTTGGATGACTTACTAAATCAGAAGGACTGAATTGACATGTTTAGAACATTTCACTCCAAAACTACAGAATATACATTCTTCTCAAGTGCACACATGACATTTTCAAAGATACAACACATATTAATACGCAGGCAAAGACTCTTCAAATACAAGAAGATAGAAATCATATCAAGCATTTTCTCAGATCACAATGGCATAAAATTAGAAATCAACTACAATAAAACAATTTAAAAATATCAAACACATAGAGGCTAAATAGCATGCTATTAAACAATGTTTGGGTTACTAAAGAGATCAAAGAAGAAATAAAAAGTATCCTGTAAACAAATGACCATGAAAACACAGCAATTCAAAATCTATGGGACACAGTGAAAGCAGTCCTAAAAGGGAAGTTCATAGCATTACAGGCCTATCTAAAAAAAACAAAACAAAACAAAAAAAAAACAAGCAAAATGGCAATAAATTATCTAACCATACAACTCAAAGAGTTAGAAAGAGAGCAACAAGAAAAGCCCAGCATAAGCAGTGGAAGGAAATAAAAAGATCAGAGCAGAAAGAAACAACATAGACACATACACCAAAATACAAAATATCAATGAAACAAAGAGCTAATTCTTTGAAAGGATAAACAAAATTGATGAAACTATAGCCAGGCTCACCAAGAAACAAAGAGAGAGGACCCAAATAAACAAAATCAGAAATGAAAGAGGTTAAGTAAAAACTGAGTTAACTGACATCCAAAGGATTATAAAAAAAATTACTAGGAACAACTCTATTCCAACAAACTGGATAATCTTGATGAAATGGACATATTCCTAGAAAAATACAATCTTTCAAAACTCATTCAGGAAGAATCAAAATTCCTGAACAGGCCAATAACTATTGATGAAGTTGAAACAGTAATCAAAAAATTTCCAGCAAATAAAAGAACTGAACTGGATGACTTCACATGGGGAGTTTTACCAAACATTCAAAGAAGAACTAAAACCTATCATTCTCAGACTATTTCAAAGAAATCAAGAGGAAGGAGCACTTCCAAGCCCTTTCTACTAAACCAGCATTACTTTAATCCCAAAACCAGTTAAAGACACTACAAAGCAAAAGAATTACAGGCCAATATCTCTGATGAACATAGATGCTAAAATCCTCAAGAAAATTTTAGCAAATCAGACCCAGCATTACATTAGAAAGACCATACATCGTGACAAAGTGAGATTTATTCTAGGGATACAAAGCTGGTACAATATCCATAAATCAATAAATGTGATACATCACATAAACAAACTGAAAGACAAAAGTCATGTAATAATATCAATTGGTGCAGAAAAGGCATTTGACAAAATCCAACACCCTTTCTTGACAAAAACTTTCAGCAAAGTGAGAATGGAGGAAACATACTTGAACATAATAAAAGTCTTATATGACAAAATTATAACCAACATCATACTCAATAGGCAAAAAAACAAAACAAAAACCATTTTATCTAAGAACAAGAATAGGACAGGAATGCCCACTTTTGCCAAACTTGTTCAACATAATACTGGAAGTGCTAGCCACATTGATCAGACAAGAAGAAATAAATGGCATCCATTTTAGAAAAGAAGAAATAAAACTATCATTATTCACATATGACATGATATTTTACATAGAAAATACCAACCACCATCAGAAAACTACTAGACTTAACAAATGAACTTGGCAATGTAGCAGGATAAAAAATTAACTCCCAGAAATTAATGGCTTTTTATACACCAATAATGAACTCACAGAAATAGAAACTAAAAAGACAATCCCATTTACCATGGCTACAAAAAAAATTAAGATACCTAGAAATAAAGTTAACTAAGGCGGTAAAAGATCTGTACTCAGAAAAATACAGGATGTTGAAAAAAAGATAGAGGAAGACATAAAAAATGGAAGAATATACTATGTTCATGAATTAGTAGAATCAACATCATTAAGATGTCCATACTATCCAAAGTATGCAACAATGCAAGTATAGATTCAATGCAATCCCTATTAAGATACCAACAGAATATTTCACAGACCTAAAACAAACTCTCCAAAAATTCGCATGAAATAAAAAAAAAAACCCTGAATAGTTGCAGCAATCCTAAGAAAGAAGAACAATATTGAAAGGATCTCAATACAGTAAGTGGCAGAATTTTAGAAAATCTCTGATTCTCATACATTTTTGTCTTTGGTAAAAAGCATCAATCCAGGCCACTTGATATGAAGCCTAAAGCTCCTGAAGGCAAAACTGTATGAAACTGGAGCATGATGTTTTTGGTCTCTGCCCAGGTACTAAAGAGCTAGAAAAAACTGCACTTAGGCCACAGTTACTCTGATCTTTCAATGTCCAGAAGAGAAAGATACACAGTGATTTGGGGGACAATGTAAAACCTTTCTAGAGCAGCTGCTCAGTTTGCTAAGGAATAAGTCATACTTGAGTTGGAATTCTCTGGACCTCATTCTTCCTATATTGTCTTGAACAAATTATTTACCTTTCCAAAGCTGTTTTTTTCCCATATGTAAATGATGTTAATAATAGTGCCATCCAGATAAGTGATTTTAATGAGATTATGGATATAAAGCCACTAATGGAATGCTTGACTCATAGTAGTGCTTATTTTGTTGACACTAAATTATGCTCAGAGACTGAGATTGTCTTTGCCAATAATTTATTTCACACAGGTTCACTCAGTAATTGTAAGTTACAATAATTTCATAAGCCAGTAGTACACAGGATAATGTCTCTTAATAAGCTAATAAAAATAATGTACTATATTCCAAACCAATGATAGACTAATTGCACTACTGTTCTAGGCAAATGGGAGATGAAAGAAATAAAGTCAAAATTTAGTTGAGGTATCTTGTTCTAAAAGTTGCTTCTTGGAGGAGTCAGTTCTTCCAACTAAAATCTGAATATCAGCTACTGACTTAGGTTCCTCACTAGTAGGAAATGTAGCTAGCAGGTGATGGGACTGGTGTTGGTAGGCATGGTGGGGTGCTCCAAAGGTTATTACTCCAGAGATCATTACACGGCTTGTGCAACTACTTATGAAGAGTAGCCTCACCAAGGCAGGAACAGATATCCATTTTCTTCCTGTAAGTACTGCATGATTTAACACCATTGCTGCCCAAGAGCCTGGCCATGTAGAACCAAGTGTCTCAAGATCTTCAGAGGGCTATTTAGATCAGCAAAGATTAGTTTTGCCCAGTCCAGACACTCTCAGTAAGTCCTCATTTACTTTTGGTATTTAAAGTTTAAATAGCATTGCATCATAGCCACTCTTCCATATGTTCTTATCCATAAGTCCCCAGTGGTGATCATCAACAGCTGAGCTACTGAACGCTTTTGGACAACAACAGATGTCTATGAAAACATCCTAGCACAGCTTCCTCAATGTAAACAAATTCACTTTTAGATAAAAACAACTTTACTCAAGTCATAAACAAAGGATTTGCAATCATAACAAACCAATACACAACAAAGCTCAAGAATGACACTTGTCATGAATGTTTCTCAAAGGCTCCAAACACTGAATTCCCCAAGCTTCTCCTCTTGTAGTTTCTAGTTCTTATATAATCTACAGCAAATACCTGGTGCTGCTATACCTCATTCCAAATGTGAAAACAGTTAGCAAGCCTTTATTTATTTAGTTCTCATGCCTCCTGGTCTGCAACCTTACCTTTTAGCCTTTCACATGTTTATAGGTCTCCTCAAAATGGCTCCAGATATATTTCAAATTGTTGCCAGCTGCAAAAGCCTCCAAAATCAACCACCTGCTTGTATTTATTTCCCTAATTTCAGACAATTTTGTGGCTTTCTTAACAATACACAGTTTTTCCAGTTTGTTCCAGTAAATAAAATGCAGTTTCTTGTGTTTGTCCTAGGGAGCATGCTGCTTCCTGATCAAGTATTATAAATTTTTTTTCAACAAAAGGATAAATCAGGGGGTGGGGGGACTGAGGATTCACTCTTCATCAATCGGAATCCTAAGACAGAAAAAGTCCCTACATATGGGAATTTATCATCACTTGGAAAACCAGACTACAATGCAATGATTAATTTGAAATGTTGTTTGACTTCTGAGCAGCGTGCGTCTAAAAAATACAGAGCTCTAGCAGGCATTTCAGATCCCTCTTCAAACAGTCCTCTACCCAGGAAAGCTGATAGAGATTAATCTTTAAGAGTCTGGCTAGCACAGCATTGAACATCCTATAAGCTGACTATAAATACTACAAACATCATAAACATCTATAAAAGTTATATGGGCTGACCTCATGCAATGCAAGATATCATTCCTATCATCAGGATGTAATTGGTCATTTTTAGGACATTTGGTCCCTGCCAGGACTACACTTTGACCTGTGCAGCTGAGAAGAAAGTTGGTAACTGTGCAGGATATTTGTCTCTAAATGTCTGAGGAGAAACCATAAAAGGAAGAGATGAAAATTATTCAGTGTGGTCAGTGGGGCAAGAAAGATATTATAGAGCTTAAATTGTATTGCTCCAGCATCAGGTTAACTGTATAACTAATGAATACAGCATGTAACAAAAGGTGAAATAGAAGATATTTTCAAAGTTCATCATTAAAATAATTTTACTATCTTATATTTGCAGGCAAGTTAGTCAGGGATAGAAGGCTACAAGCCTCCTTATAGGATTGGTATTCAGAATTGGGTGACAAGGTCAGGCAGTATCACTCTTATTGGGATAAAAATTGAGAACAAAATAGATGGGGTTAGCCACCTGTGTAAATCTTTTCAGAAGCAACCAACCCTAACAGATTACTTGAAAATGAAATGAAAGCAAGTCCCTAAAATTTCCTCAGGAAGATGCCAATCAAAATGTCATGCATTTAGGATCTGCTGTGATCTCAGAATTGTTAATTAGATTAGTAGTCAATAAGAGCTGAAGTCGTAAATTTATTTGCTGAGTGATATTGGGTAATTTTTTTTTTTTTTTACCTTTCTGAGACTCACTATGTTCATCTGAAATATGGTAAAGGCTCATAACTACCTGACAGCATTGTTGTATTGTATGAAAACATTCATTAGAAAGTGCTTTGTAAATTATTAGAGCCCTAAAATATTAGGAGGAGGATGATAATGACAGAAGTGCAAATGGCCATAGGCTATAGAAGAAGGAGAAATTCAGTATATATTTTTAAAACTGTGATTATGCCTAGGCCTCACTGCCTTGTTTAGGAAAATAATTGAGGATGCTACTTTCCCCTTTATATCTCCTTTAACCCTATCAGCTATAATTTCCAGCAATTTGCATTAAAATTCCCATTCATCTCAGAGTCATTCTTTCTATCTGGAGACAAGTATCTTTCTTTATTTTGCCAAGCCATCCCATTTCCTATTTTTTTTCTCTCTCTTTCATATTTTCAAGCACTCCCTACTTCTTCTTGTAATGAAAGGAAGAGGGGGAGTAGTTCATTCTCTCTCCAACATCTTTCTCTTTTCTTACCACTTCCTTTTGCTTCTCATTCCCCAAAATACATATGTATGTAAAGTCCAAAATATATGCCTTTGATTAAGGCCCCTAATCTCCAAGTGGAGCAAGGACCATATTGTGTTTTTTATTTTATTTTATTTTCAGTCTAGCCCAGAAACCCAAATGTTATGAGCATTCCTACATATTTTGGGGCTCATAGTGTTACAGTCATAAGATATCACCAAGTGATATTTTACCATATGATTCTGCAATTTATTTCAAGTTTCTACTCATGTTTCTATCCCACAGTTCTTTTGTAAGTCCTATAGATTGTGTGCTATATGGACTATGCACTGTCAATACACAATTCAATTTGATTGTTTTGGAAAACACTTAAGATAGGGTTCTGCACTAGAAAACAGATTACTCCAGGGGAACTGAGTTCAGGTTATCAGGCTGCCATGAACTAGCTATGGGATCTTGGCAGATCATGTCATTTGTTGAATCTCAGACTCTCATCTGTAAAACTGGTATGATCACTGCTTCTTTGCTTGTCTTACAGAGCCATTGCAAGGATTCACAGCATCCTACACTTGTGACTCTCATAGAATTTGTTACATTGTACTTCAATGTTTTTACTTACCTGTCTTCTTAAATATTATAAGTAGCAGTTTCTTGAGGGTCAGACCTACTAGAACCCCAGAACCCAGCATAATGCCAAGCACCCAGTATTGTTCTCAATGATATTTGGTGAAATAATGAACAAACTAATTAATTAGGTAATAATTGTGAAAGTGCAATGTAAATATAAAACCTTATTCAAGATTATTTCAAAATATTCTAATGCAAAAACTATTATAAATATCTGCATACCCATTTTACAGATGGAGAAATATACTCAGAGGGATAAAGTACATTGTCCAAAGTGATACAATAAGTTGGTCAAGAAGAAAGAAAAAGAGCTCTTTTATCACACTGTCTCTAATTTTGCTATCAGTATTATTACTATTATTGGTTGGAGTTTTGAGATATCTTACTATGGGTCATGTGGGATGAGGTTGTTGTAGCACCCAATTTGGCCTGCACCTTTCAAAGACATTAAAGAGTGCACAAATGATTGATTGCATATGTATTTATCTGTATAAGCTTTAAAATCAGTTTATTTGTAAAGTAATCCATTACACCATAAATTCAATGCAAAAGGACACAAATTTTTAGCAGAGTCCAGTTCAGTAAGAAACTGGTACCACAGAATTGAAGTTAAGAATATTTACTGGAGTGACTATTTGCAGATAAGTCAAATGGCAGAAAACCAGGCTCTTTTAAAACTCGTTATACCACTCCACTGCCCTCAGGAAACCAAGTAACTTGCATTTTATTAAGAAATGGTTACCCTAAGATTCTTTAAAGTTAGAATGGATGCAGCAATCAGGTTTGTGGAACAAGTGTAGGATGGCTTTCAGGAGCCCTGCAATTGCAATGTAGTGTCTCAATCAATTACATTGAAATAACAGCAGCTGCAGACATGCTGTTACCATAGAAACACAATAAGGATAGCTTATAGAAGTGGACGACATGACCTAAGCACCCCATACATTTCTATGTGAAGATGATTCAGAGCATAATTATGCCAACTCATGCCACAGAGAAATACCCATTTTAATACACAGAACACAATCCTTGAAATATTCCTAAAGTTCCCTTTGGGGACTGTATTATAGCAAATATACTAAGTAACCAAACCTAAGTGGGGTTCAGGAAAACTCTGTCTGGATTCAGTTCCATGGGAGAACAGTTCAACCTTTCACTCTAATGTCACTCTCCTGCTCTAAGCAGGACCCCCATCTCTTCTCATCTGGGCTTGTGTAATAACATATTAGATTGACCCCTTGCCCTAGTTTTGGTTTACCTAGAGCTCTTCCTTTACATTGTTTGAATATATGATTATGCTACTATCTAATGAAAACTATTTCCAGTGGTTTTTCATAACCTCAGCTGTGTTTCCAAAAATGTACTCATGCCTTTCATTTTCAAATAAGTTTGAGATGTGCTTCTTAAAATATCCCCACTTCTGGGCATTCATTCTGTATTCTAATGCATTGAGAACTCTGAAAATGATATTATAAGAAATGTGTTAGGCTTGTTTAAGCCCAATGATTCCATTCTTATGTCACCATAGAACGCTTTCATACTACCTTTATCAACATGCTCAATGCCTGATACCAATTTATCAGTCTCTTCAGTGTCAAAGCCATTTACCACTTTTGAGGAAATCATTGGGTAAGATGTTAATAACTGATTTTATATATATATATATATATATATATATATATATATATATATATATATGCTGTAGTAGTTACAATTTACTGAGAAAATTGAGGTTCAGACCTACGAGACCTACTTATTTTCCTAAACAAGGCAGTGAGGTCTACAACATTCAAGCAAAGTTAATTAAAAGAGTTAGCAAAGAGGAGTAGGTTTCGAGTTCAATTTACTGAGAAAAAGAAATGTTATTTTTTAGCTCATTGAATTGAATTTTTGTTAATTAATAAATTTTACTTTATAGAGACATTTAGATTCAAATTTGAATGGAAGGTACAGGAAGTTCCTACATACTCTTACCTGCACACAAGCACAACCTCCCATACATTTGTTACAAATGATGAACTTAAATTGATAAGTCATCACCCAAAGTCCGTGATTTACATTAAAGTTCACACTTGGGTATATCTTAAGTTTTCACCATAAATGAAAGTTCCTTGTCCATTACTAACCTCTATTGGGATTGCTCTTTTATTTAAAAACTAGAATCCTAGTGCATAAATTCATGCACCAATGGGGTCCCTCTGCCTGGCTTGTGCTCTCTTGTAATCTGGGATCCCTCAGGGGGTGTTAGACTGCCAGTATTGGCCCAATCCCCATAGGCCAGGCCTAGGGGCCCCCACCAGTGCAAGAATCCATGCACCGGGCCTCTAGTCTTATCTAATAAAAGAGTAATATGCAAATTAACCATCACTCTGCTACACCAATAAGCCATGCCCACCAGCCAAGCCCACCAGCCAATTAGAGCAGGTATGAAAATTAAATCCAACTAAGATGGCTGTGGCCAAAGAGAGCAGGAAGTTTCTTTGGCAATGGAGGAAGCCAAGCTTTCTGCCTGCCCTTGCCAGCCTAGGCCTCCACTCAAGGGTACAAAGTTTCAATTATAGAAGGTAAATAAATTCCAAGAAAAATGGCAGCGGCCATTGAGCTGAAAAAGCAGGAGGCTAGGGTTAACCCAGGTGATTGAGGAAGCCAAGCTTCTGCAGCCCTGGCCGGCTCAGGCTTTCACTCCAGGCTACAAAATTTCAATTGTAGAAGATACATAAATTCCAACAGAAATGCCTGCCACGATAGAGATAGAGCGAGCAGGAGGGGTCGTGGCTGTCTTGCAAACCACCACAGGCCCCTTTCCCAGGCTGCCCCACACCTCAAGGGAACCCCCACCCTGATCTGGGACACCCTTTAGGGCAAACCAGCTGCCCCCCACCAATGCACCAGGCCTCTATCCTATCTAATAAAACAATAGTATGCAGATTGACCATCACTCCAACACACAAGATTGCTGTTCTCAAGTGGTCAAAGATCCTGCCCCCACCCATGTGGACACAAGTTGGCCACCACAAGATGGCCAGCAGGGGAGGGCAGTTGGGAGGCACCAGGCCTGCAAGGGAGGGCAGTTGAGAGGGACCAGGCCTGCAAGGGAGAGCAGTTGGGAGTGGTTAGAGGGTGATCAGGCTGGCAGGCAGAAGCAATTAGGTGCAATCAGGAAGGCACTTACTTACCCCCAACACAATAACAATAACAACAAAACTCATCCAACTGCATAATAAAAATGTGAGAACACAAACATAAAAGAACCCAGAACTTCCTAATGAAAAAGCAAGAAAAAAAAAGTTATACTATAAAGGCAAATGGGCACCAAACGTTTCACCAGCAATTTGTGCTTCTATGCATATATTGCTCAACATTGAACATCCTGTAATTGAACATAATGAACACTGAACTATGAATATATCATCATTGAGTGTTCTTTCAAAATGCTGTAGACTCTATATTCTTCTTTCTTAGGGTATTACCTCATTCTGATCCATCACATAAATAATTCCTTAAGGAAGAGTGAGTGAGAATATTCAGAAACTTGAATATTTGAAAAAGTATTTGTTCTTTCCTCAAATGTGATTGATATTTTGTGTATAGAATTCTAAGATGAAAATTATTTTCTCTTAGAATTTTTAACGCAGCACATTATTGTGTTTTCTGGCACCCAGTGTTTCTTCTCTACAATTTTCCAATACCTTTTTAAAACTTCAAACAGTCAAATAATAGATCTCTTGGATTAATGCTTCATGTTTCACTTCTCTCATATATTTGTCTGCTTGTTCTAAATTGTGTGAAATCTCTATTTTTTTTCTAACATTTTCTAAGAGCTCTTTAGTTATTGGATTCTTTTTGCTTTTTCTGGGTCTGCTTTTTCTTTCTTTTTTTTTTTTTTAATATATTATATTGATTTTATACAGAGAGGAAGGGAGAGAGATAGAGAGTTAGAAACATCGATGAGAGAGAGTCATCGATCAGCTGCCTCTTGCACACCCCCTACTGGGGATATGCCCGCAACCAAGGTACATGCCCTTGACCGGAATTGAACCCGGGACCCTTCAGTCTCCAAGCCGATGCTCTATCCATTGAGCCAAACCGGTCCCGGCCTGGGTCTGCTTTTCATGTTGCTGTCTTCAAATATATACTTATTATTTGCCCTTCATATGTTAAGATTTAGCAATAGAAAAGGTAGCCAGAATTTTTAAATATGCAAGAAGCTTGTTCACTTACAAATTTTGCTTTGAGGAGAAAAAACTATTTTATAAAGTTACTCACAGAAGCCAAAATCATCTTGGAGGTGCTAATTGCTACACTAGCTGCTCTAGTTAGTATCCCAAATATACATAATTAACTTCTTTGGGGAAGGTCCTTATAATTTTGTTTGCTTGTTTGTTTCCATGTATGATAAATACCTGTGGTTGGTGGTGAAATGTATATAAGCTTGTTTTTTTTTTCTTTTTTAATTGTTTAAAGTATTACATATATCCCCTTTTATTTCCCCACTAGTGGCCCGGTGCACGAAATTTGTGCATGGGGGTTGGGGGGGGTGGTCTGAGCCTGACCTACATGCACCCTCACCAATCTGGGACACTTCAAAGGATGTCCTACTGCCGGTTTACAGGGCTTTGTCCTAAACCACCAGTTGGACATCCCTCTCACAATAGGAGACTGCTGGTTCTAGCCAATCACCTGCCTGCCTGCTTGCCTGATTGCCCCTAACTACTCTGCATGCTGGCCTGCTCATCCCCAACTGCCTTCCACTGCCGGATTTCTCATCCTCAAATGCCCCCCCCCCCCTGCCAGCCTGATCACCCCCAACTGCCCCTCCTGCTGGCCTTCTTACTCCCACTTACCCTCCCCACTGGACTGCTTACCCCCAACTGACCCCTACTTGCCTGCTCACTACAAACTGTCCCCCTGCTGTCCTGATCACCTCTAAATGACCCCCAATGATGGCTTGATCACACCCTGGAGACCCAAGGTCCCAGCCCCTCCTTTTTATCTTTACTTTTTGTTTTTTTTCAGCACCTGTTTGAGTGGAGGCCAGTGCTGGCTGGAAACAAGAATCTAGGACTTATTTATCTTCTATAATTGAAACTTTGTAGCCTTGAGCAGAGACCAGGGCTGGCCATGGCAGGTGGAAAGCTTGGCTTCCTCCATTGCTGGAGCAACCCAAGCCTCCTGTTTACTCCAGCTCTGTGGCCGGTCACTATCTTGGTTGGGTTAATTTGCATACATGTTCCTGATTGGCTGGTGGGTGTGGCATGTGGGCATAGCATAGTGATGATTAATTTGCATTTTCTCTTTTATTAGTGTATATTGACCTCCTTCTCCACTCTCATCCTCTCCCCATGGATATAAACTTCAGTTTTTGGAGATCACATTTTTCTTTACTGATGCCTTAGTACTGAGGTTTTCAATGATTGCACAAGTCAAATTTATCTCTTCCACTGTTGTGGACTACAGCTTTTTCTATTTCATTCATCATTAATACTCTCCCATGCACTCTAGAACACCTTCAAGGAATTTGTTGAAATCTCTTTTTGCTAGTCACCTCCTCTAGTTATCATTATGATTCTGGATTAAATGGTGCCTTAGGAAAAAGAGGTGTTAAAGGAAGTTGGAGGTGGGTGGGTGGAAAGAGATTAACCAAATAATTTATATGAATATATGCATAGCTCATGAACATAGACAATCGTATGGTGAAGGCCTGTAGCAGAGGGCTAGCACAGGCTAGAAAGGGTCAATAGTAGGGGGGGCGGGAAACATGGAACCTGTAATAATTTCAACAATAAAGATAATTTTTTTAAAGTGTTCTTTATACAGCATGATAACAAGAAGCAAGAAGCCAAACAATCTGATTTTTTAAAAATGGGCTGAGGATCTGAATAGACAGTTTTCTAAAGAAGACACACAGATGGCTAACAGGTGCATAAAAAGTTACTCAACATCACTAATCATCAAGGAAATGCAAATCAACACCACATTGAAATATCACCTCTCGTTTGTTAAAATGTCTATTAGTACAGACAAGATATAAAAAATGCTGATGAGAATGTGGAGAAAATGGAACCCTAGTTACTGTTGGTGAGAATGTAAAATGGTACAGTCACTATGGAAAATAGTATGGAGGTTTCTCACAAAATTAAAAATAGAACTACCATATGATCAAGCAATTCCACTTTTGTGTGTGTGTGTGTGTATATATATATATATATATATATATATATATATATATGAAAGATATGGAATGATTATCTTGAAAAGGTATTTGCACACTTATGTTCATTGAAGCATTATTAAAATAGCCAAGACAATATGGAGACATCCTAAATGTTCATCGATGGATGACAAATGTTGAAAAAGTAAATTACAGAAGAATATATATATATATATATATATATATATATATATATATATATATATAAAGGTAATATGCTAATTATACTGGACATCCTTCCAGATGTCCTTCCAGACAACCTCCGGGGCAAAGCTGGGGCTGTGAGGGAAGCCCGGGTCCCAGGTGCCAGAGGGAAGCTGGTGCTGGCAGCCAGGGGAAGGCCTACTCTTCCACGAATTTTGTGCATTGGGCCTCTAGTATATATGGGAAGTTGGACATCTCTCTCACAATCCAGGACTGCTGGCTCCCAACTGCTCTCCTGCCTGCCTTCCTGATTGCCACTAACCACTTCCCTGCCAGCCTGATTGATGCCTAATTGATCCCTTGTCGGGCTGTTTGCCCCTAACTGCCCTCCCCTTCAGGCCTAGTCCCCCCTAACTGCCCTTCCCTGGAGGTCTGGTCACCCATAACTGCCCTCCCCTAGAGGCCTGGTTCCCCCCAACTGCTCTCACCTGCAGGTCTGGATCTCTCCCAACTGCCCTTTCCTGCAGGCCTGGTCTCCCCCAACTTCCCTCCTTTGCCAGCCTGGTTACCCCTAACTTCCCTCCCCTGCAGTCTTGATTGCCCCCAACTGCCCTCCCTTGCAGGCCTGGTCCCTCCCAACTGCCCTTTCCTGTTGGCCTGATTGCTCATAACTGCCCTCTCTTGCAGGCCTGGTCCCTTCCAACTGCCCTCTTCTGCTGGCTATCTAGTGTGGCCATCTTGTG
Source organism: Pipistrellus kuhlii (assembly GCF_014108245.1). NCBI lineage: Eukaryota > Metazoa > Chordata > Mammalia > Chiroptera > Vespertilionidae > Pipistrellus > Pipistrellus kuhlii. The sequence continues at coordinate 6,350,765 of NW_023425504.1, read as the reverse complement.
CCCACATGGGAGCAGGATCTTTGACCACATGGGGGCAGCTATCTTGTGTGCTGGAATGGTGGTCAATTTGCACATTACTCTTTTATTAGATATTATATATATATGTATATATGTGTGTGTATATATATATATCTATATATGTATAGATATACATATACACACAATGTATATATGCTTATTTATATTAAGGTCAAAACTGGTAAAACTATATAATATACTAGTATTAAGAGATACACAGGTGTGATCAACTGCATAATAAACAACTGAGTACTCTAAACAAAATTTAGAAAAGCAAATCTGGAAAAATGAAGGAGGCTGCTATAGAACTGGAGCACACTGGGTATATTCAAGGTATTGGTAATTTTCTTAATAGTCTTTTGTTTTGTTTTTTTTAGCGTTTTTAATTAATTTTAAACTGGGGGGGGGGGAAGGGAGAGAGAGATGGAAACATCAATGATGAGAGAGAATCAGTGATTTTCTGCCTCCTGCATGCCCCCTATTAGGGATCAAGCCACAAGTCAGGCATACCTGACCAGGAATAAAACTGTGACTACCTGGCTCATGGGTCATCACCACTCAACCACTGAGCCACACCAGCAATCTTTAAACTGAACCTGTCAATATATAGACTCTTTGGTTAGATAATATAGTTAATAATTTTGAAATGTAAAGGAATGAATATTACTTAATTTAGCAAATATTTAGTAAATGCCTTCCATATCTTGGCTGCTGGTAATATATTTGAACAAAAATATAAAAATCTCTTTTCTATTGATGCTTAAATTCTAGTGGGGGAATACAAGCAATGCATAAGATTAACTTATAAAATAATTTGCATTTTTAAGAGCGATAGTGCTGAGAATAAAACATAAATCAGGGAAGAAGTTATGACATGTTATGGAGGATGGATGGCATAGAAGCCCTAACCAAAAGGTAAAGGTATGAGAGATGAGGTCTGAGAAATGATGGGGATTGGATCATATAAGACATTATAGAAAGGACTTTAGTTTTTATTCTAGATGAGAAAGAAAGTCATTGGAGGGGGTTGAGCAAAGGAGTAGATATTATATGATATGTTTTAACAGAATCACTGTTAATTAATGCCATATTATTTGCATGAAAAATAAAATAGATGTCAAAATTGTTCCCCTGCCGTGTTTTAAGACCCTAAAATATAGTGTCTCATTACTTTTGAATTTTGTTTTTGAGAAGAATGTTAATATACAAGAATAATAAAATATTTTACAAAGACATATTGGTATCAGGCTAAAGTCGAAGGTACTAGTTTTGTAGTCATAATTCATGTGTGAGATCATGCTAACCTGTGATTGATGCTAACTAGGCTTCAAGGCATTTGCTGTTAGAGCTTATCTTCATGTATGCATCAGGTTTTGCAGTAGTCACTCTTCCTTGAGGTTTCCTTTCACTGGAAAATAATTCCAAAAGAAATGACTGTTAGAAATCCAGGTACAAACTACATATTGTCATGTAGAAATCATAGTTTCTAAAGTGACATTGCCTGACAAACCACACAGCTATTCATTACTCAGAACCTGAGAATTATTTCTACAGCTAAAACACTAAAAGAAGAATATACTTGAAATATGTAAACCAAACGAAGATATCTTTGCAAAGAAATCTAAAAAATAAGTGCAAAAATAATGGTTTGGTTGTCTGCTCATATTTCAGTCATTGTGCATTAACAACTTTCACAGGTCCATTGAGAAATGAGTCCACAAGCAGATACTAAGATTATATGTTGAACTTCTTGTTTGCTTCTATTTTACAAGGTATGACTATGTAAAATTTTATATGTGATGAATTTTAGGAAAATAAAAATTAAAATATTAGAAGTATGAGTTTATAAAATACAATAATTAAATTAACAAGCATATACTGTATTTTGCTATGTAGAATGGCCATACCAATCAACTCTATTTCCCTTTAAGGCCATACCAATCAACTTTATTTTCCTAGAGGCCCATTGGATAATATTTGTGCAAGAATAGGTCCCTGGGTTCACTCCCAACTGCCCTGGATCCAGCAAGTCCCTGCTCCCCAGTACCTGGGAGCTGGCACATCACCATTCCCCAGCTGCCCAGGAGCAGGCAAGTCGTTGCTCCTCGGCCACCCAGGAGTCAGCAAATTCCCACTCCCTGGCTTCCTGGGAGCCAGCACATCCCTGCTCCCCAGCAGCCAGGGAGCCAGCATGTCCCATCTCCCCTGCTGCCTGGGAGCCAGCATGTCCCTGTCCCTGGTTGCCCAGAGCCAGCAAGTCCCCACTCCCAGCTCTGGGCCGCCCAGAGCTGGCATATCCTAACTTCTGTCTAAAAGCACCACTTGAGTATCTCCCTCCACTGCCTCCTTCCCCTCCATGCTGCTCCTTTGTATGCAAATTAACCACCATCTTTGTTGGGTTAATTTGCATACTCACTCTGATTGGCTGTGGGCATAGAAATGTATGGTCAATTAGCATTTTTCTCTTTTATTAGGTCAGATACTAGAGGCCCAGTGCATGAATCAATGCATAAGTGGGGTTCCTTGGCCTGGCCAGCAATCTGGGCTGATTGGGACTGGCCAGCTGGGGCGATGGGAGGAACCACAGGAGGTTGGCTGTGGGAGCACACTGACCACCAGGGGACAGCTCCTGAGTTGAGTGTCTGGGCTTTATAATCTTTGTTACACAGAGATTTGTATTGGATGAAGCTATAGTGGGTAGTAATAGAGGATAAAAAAAAAATAAAAACTGAGTGTTATATGTTTACCTTGTGTCATGGATTAACTGGATTGAACATATTTCAATGTAGTCTGATGTTTTCTTCAGGAAAGAATTCTATACTCAGAAATTAATCAGTCAGAAGTACTTTATGGCAGACAGCCTTTCAGTATATAAAAGTAACAAAGGAGCCAGAAAAAAACAGATTAATACTGGGTTTATGCAAGGGCTAATCCTGTACTTTAAGGGAGATTAGCTGCATAGACCTAATGCTTTGATTTTCCCAATGATAGGTAAGTGTCAAACAGGGGAAATAATAAAAAGAAACTCTTAGCAAATGAATGAGCAATAAAATAAAGCCTGACACTGAACCCTGCTGAGACACAGAGTGCTTAAATTAACCAAAAATTGACTGAGGTAGAAGTTCAAGGCTATCTATGTCAAGTAAGTTAGAAAAGAAATGACCATTCTTTTTTTGGTATTTCTTTTGGTTCTTGAGTAGGCTACTGTATTATTTTAAGCATATAGTACTGTAATAAATATTTTGTTTGTTCATTCTACATATATTTATTGAGCAACTATAATGCAGCAGATACTTTGCTCAGTGCATATATAAAGTGATGAACAAAATAGATATGGTCCCTGTACTCATCAATTCAATATTCTAGTAGGATAGGCAAATATTAAGCAAAATAGTCTATAAATATATGAATGAATACATACAAATTGAGAGGAGATAAGTGCTCTAAAAATAATTGTGTACAATAAAGGGGAAATAACAAGGGTACTTACAGCTGATTGTGTGTTAGAGAAGACTTCTCAGAAAAAGTGACTCATTTCATTTAAAACTCAAAATAGCCTGGCTGGTGTGGCTCAGGGGTTGAGCATCGACCTTTGAACCAGGAAGTCACTGGTGGTTCAATTTCAAGTCAGGGCACATGCCTGGGTTGTGGGCTCCATCCCCAGTGGAGGTTGTGAAGGAGGTGGCCGATCCATAATTCTCTCTCATCATTGATGTTTCTCTCTCTCCCCCTCTCTTCCCTCTCTGAAATCAATAAAAATATTTTAAAAAATAAAACTCAAAATAACTATAAGTGAAAAGTGTTATTATTACCACTATTTTATAAACAAGAAAAGGAAAATTTATAGTGAGTGTGGGAACCCTGATCAGAGTATGCTGGAAGTTTAAGGCCAATTTGAGTGTGGTGGCCCTGTCCGGAGTACACTGGATGCTCAAGGCCAAATTGTCATACACAGGAACAAAGGCAAGGACACAGTGATTGTATTGTCCACAATGAGTAGGTGTGCCTATCTGCAAGCCAAATATTAATGTGACTACTTGGGCAAGAATCCTCTTTTATCTAACATGATATAAAGTTGTGTTGTTGACCAACCAGTGTGCCACTGTGTGGTAAGGGTCCTGTATTTGCTACTGTAGTCACAAAGACTGCTTTTTATGGAAGGCTGGGCTGCTGGAAGCCAATTCCAGCATGTCATAATTGCAAGAGTTTCATCAAAAGAAACTTGATGGAACTTAGGGATTTAACAATGGCTGAGTCACATATGTTATCACCTGTTGGGAATGGCTAAAGGCATTTCCCCAAACCTGAAAAGGATGCATTAAATTAATTGCTCACTGGCAGACAGCTCAGGGCATCGTAATCTACAAGTTGCTGCCTTCTTCTGTTGGCCAAACACCTGAACAGCCAAAAGCAATTCCCCATTCTGACAATGGATTCTGTATGATACCTTACCTTTGATGTGTATATCTCCACCTTGCCTTCGGACAAATTGTGTTAATAAAAATCAAGGGGTCCTAAGACAAGGAGAACTTGGTTTCTTTAGCCAGGATCCTCTACCCCCCCCCCCATGACTTTTCAAATTATGTTTCGTCTCTGGACTCTTTAGTAATTTATGCACAGCCCCTTCTCCAGATTGATGAACCCTTCTAGATGCCAGATCAAGATATACTGGCATTAAATGGCACCCAGAATCTGGTTTTAAATGGCACTTGAGACAAGGATGGAAATCTGTAAAAGAAGTATTTACCTGAGCGGATAAAACAGCTCTAATGATGGTGGTAAGATGAATTGTATGTAAAGCCCATGTCAGTTTCGGAATCCCATGAATCTGCAAGTGCGTGGGTGATGCTTTTTGTTTAAGTTATATTATAATAGGAAAGAATTAGGTTAAAAGGAAAAATTATAAACAAATTGGAATATCAAAAGGTACTTTTTGGAAAATGTGGTTTCTTGTTCAAATTAAAATTATAATTCATATTTGGAATTGAAAATCTGTAATAAGAAATAAAAACCCACTGCCGAATCCGCCTCTGGTGCGGAGAGAATCAAAAGTGTCTGGAGAGGGCAGAGCTATCAGCTCTGCTGCAAAAATATTCCCTAATTCTTTTTTTAAGAACTATAGAAGAACACGTTGGGAAAAAAACAAAATTTGGCTAAAATCACTTTAAGTACTAGTTTCTACTTTATAAAGATAATTAAGAAAAATTTAAAAATCTGTCTTTTTCAATTAAGCATGACTTTAATTGGGAAAAGAAACAAGGCCAAATCAAAGCATCCAGGATGTGGAGGAAGGGAGACACGTGGTGATCCTGCAATATGGATGCCCACTCCCTGAATATACTTATTTAAAGTCTCCTTTTCACCATGAAAAGTTTTACAAAATTTAGAAATATGTCTGGATTTCTATGCTCAAAAAGAGAAAAGCCAGCTTAAAACAAATGCAACAACTGTCCTATTTTTGGACATCTAGATAGAGTTCTGCGTGAAACTTGACTCTCTTTGAGATGGTACAGAATAAAATGCCAGGACGTTTATTTTCCAAAAAGATGGCAGATTTTACCCAGGAAAAAATATAGGCTAGGTTTAAGCGAAAAGATTACTATTTCCATAATAAAGAGTAATTTATAAAATTCTAATGAATCTCATTCAAAAGTTAACTTTAAGGCATCCAAGAAAATCAGTAAATTGTCTCTGTTACAAAAACTTGCCAAAGAAAATGCCTTAAAATAATTATTGATATAATTGGATTTAAATCTAAAAATTGTTGAAACATAGATAAGTAATATTTTAATTATAAAGATTTAAGTAGCCCATGTGAAGACTGGCTATGCCCTATGTTAATTAAGAAGGATGGTGACCTTTCCCCAGAAGTGAAGGGGCTAGGCCCTAGCTAGCCAAAAAACAGTTTTTCCTGCTGAAAGAAACTCTTAAAGCAAAAAGGTAACTTTTGAAATCAGCAAACAGAATGTGACAATTTTGCATTTGAATGGCAACAAACTTCCTCCGAACTCATTTGGCAGCTTAAAACTTTGGGAGTTTGTTAAATTAAATAAATAATCTAAATATTTGACTTGTCATCTCTAAAAGTTTAAGGTTCTAATTAAATTGGGGGAAATTATGTAGTTGTGGTAATTAATTTCCTAAAGTATAGAAATTTATTTTTGAAAAAATAATTTTTGTGTTTTCTCTGAAATAATTTGGAATTCAAAATATGTTGCTTATTGGTCTAACTAAATAAGAATGATTAATTCTATGATCTGAACCAAATTTTTAATAATAAAACCAGTTTTAAATTTAATGTCTTAAGATAATTATAAAAAGTATATAATCTTTATATATATATATATATATATATATATATATATGAGATTATTTTTTGAAAACTCCAAGGGCCCACAGTGATTCAAAAAATTTGTTCTCACTTCTTCAAGGAAATATTTTAAATTTAGCCAATCTAATATACTTGAAATCACATGGAAAGTTTTATCAAATAAAAATTAATCAATATATTTTACTTATATACATATATTTTAAATGATATGAAGGTTTTGGCCTCTAAGGAGGGCAACATAAAGTAACAAAATATTCCTTAAAATCCGACAGCAGAATTTTAAGACAGAATTTTAATAACAAAAGCCTCTAGCCACCTGCATTTTAAAGAGGCTGGAAGTGGAGCAGCATTTCTGCCTTGTGAATCAGATGTATAAGTTTACTAAATTTAATTGCTTTGCTTTTTCAATAAAAATGCCTACTTTAATTACTTAATAAATCAGCTTTTTAAATTATAATCAAGGTTACATATAATGTCAGCTAAATGAAAAGCCAATACTTATATAAACAAATAAATTGTAGTAAAGTCTTATAAGAAAGTTACTGAAAGCTTCCCATAATCCTTATGTATATGCAAATAAGCCTAAAGGGATACACTTTAAAAATATAATTGTAATCTTAATAAAAAGGAGAAATTTAAAAATTTTGAAATCTCTTTTACTAATATTTACAGGGTAAACTAAAGATTGTTGTTAAAGTACTAATCCTATCTAATAAAAGAGTAATATGCAAATTGACTGTACTTTTGCTACACCCACAAGCCCTGTCTACCAGGCAATCAGAAGCAAGTATGCAAATTAACCCAAATCAAGATGGCTGTGGCCATGGAGAGAGCAGTAGGCTTGGGTTTCCTGGGCAATGGAGGAAGCCAAGCTTTCTGCACAGCCTGGTGGACCAAGGCCTCTGCTTAAGGCTACAAAGTTTCAATTATAGAAAATAAATAAATCCCAACAAAAATGGCTGTGGCCACTGAGCTGAAGAGAGTAGGAGGCTTGAGTTGCCCCCAGTGATGGAGGAAGCCAAGCTTCCTGGCCAACCTACAATTACAAAGTTTCATTTATAGAAGATAAATAAATCCCAGATACCAGGGCCTTACTTAGGCTGTCAGAGGCATGGCCAGCCTGTAAACCACCACAGTCCCATACTGCAAGGGAACCGCCACCCTAATCTGGGACACCCTTCAGAGCAAACCAGCTGGCCCCCACCAATGCACCAGGTCTCTATCCTATCTAAGAAAAGAATAATATGCAAATTGACCATCACTTCAACACACAAGATTGCTGCCCCATGTGGTCAAAGATGCCTGCCCCCATGTGGAAACAAGATGGCCACCACAAGATGTATAGCAGAGGAGGGCAGTTGGGAGGGACTAGGCCTGCAAGGGAGGGCAGTTGTGGACAATCAAGCCTGGAGGAGAGGGCAATTAGAGGCGTCCAGGCCAGCAGAGGAGGGAAGTTGGGGGTGACTTGGATTGCAGGGAAGGGCAGTTGGCGGGACACAGGCTTGCAGGGGAGAGCAGTTGGGGGGACCCAGGACTGCAGGGGTGGGCAGTGAGGGGTAACCAGGCCTTCAGGGGAAGTCAGTTAGGGGCAAGCAAGTTGGCAGGGGAGCAGTTGGGCATAAATCAGGCTGGCAGGGGAATGGTTAGGGGGTGATCAAGTTGGCAGCCAATTGAGCAGTTGGGAGCCAGCAGTCCTGGATTGTAAGAGGGATCCCAGATTGGAGAGTGTGCAGGCAGGGTTAAGGGACACATCCCATGCACGAATTTTGTGCACCAGGCCTCTAGTCTGACAATAAATAGTAGTCAACATAAGGGGAGTCATTGTAATATAGCCATTGGGTCACATGACTCAGTATTCAGCAGCAGCCCTGGAGGTTGCTTGTGTAAAAAAGAAAGACCGAAACTTTTAAGGGAAACTCTAAAAGATGGCCTGGAAATTATGCTGGAAGGAAATAAAGAGAGGTTTCCTTCAAATGTCTGGAAAACTATAATTAAAGGTATATCTATTTGGCTTCAAAAACAAAAGTAAATAACTTATGCTTTTGCCTCCCTGAATATAGCTAATGTAAAATTACTTAAAGACTAGTAGCAGAAATTTAATTAATGTCATTTACTGTCCATAATCTAGGATAAAGTTAAAAAAAGAAACTTTATTTCAGACTAATTTAAATTGGCTAATTTAAATAAGTGAATATTCAAGAAAACTTAATTGTATTGGGCAGGAAACAGTTAAAGCATTAACTAATTTTTTTTTTATTGTTGGTTCATCTCATAATAAAATTGCTTAGCATGCAATGAATCCAAATCAATCATATTTATATGCAGAAAATTAAAATTAAAAGTTATCAAGACTGCATTGTAAGATTTCCAAAAGCCTCTTAATATTATTTAATTTAAAAAAATGAAGGGTAGTGGAAAAATATCCTGTAAGAAAAATTTCATCAAGTCTTAATTGCTTTAAATTTTTACTTTGAAAATTATTTTTCATTTGTAATGTTGATAGCAAGACACCCATGAAAACACACATGGTATCAAAATAAGCCAAAGGAAAATTGTTTGGACAAAAATGAAGGGATCCCAAGTCTGATTTATAGAAAATATTATTTTATTAACCTTTGGTTGCGAATATGTTTGTATATTTCCAGAAAACTCCTCCAAGTCAGTGTGGATTCCTGCAACAACAGGTCCCAGAGAGAAACTGACCAGACTGCTCCAACCACAGAAATAAGCAGTGGCCCCCAATCAGAGGAGAAACAGTCCAGGAATGAAGATGGTGAAGACACCTTGCCATACTAGCAGTCAGCAGCTGTGCAATGCTGCAGTTGCCTAGGACTAAACCAGAAAAGGTGGGACCTGCACTAGGCTGCTATGTATACAATGTTTGCTATAGCCACTTTATGCAGCTACTGCTTTGTAAGCTACTTTGAAGAACTACATTGTCTGATGGCCCCATGTTAGCAATGGCTACTTGCTCTATAATGACTCTACTATACATCCATGACTACTTATATCTTCTCCATCTAATACCTGGCATCCATGGTGGGTACAGCCCCCGGCAGAGAAAAACCTGTATACTCCAACAGTTGGTGTAGTTGGCAGGATCAAGGAAGAACTTACTCTGACAGTGGGTAAAGAAAGTGCCAGCAGACGACTCAACTAGTAATTGGAAGAAACAGTCACACGAGGTCTTCATGATACTATATTCCATGCTCTTCACTACTATCCTACACGAGTACCAGTTTGAGGATCAGATGTCTGAGAGTTTCCCTGAGTTGCTTTTTTAGGCTTATATCTTTCTATTTATGCCACTTAACCACCAGCACTGTTTTACTTTCTGAGATTGAGCAGGGAACATTGTGTGGTCCCAAATAACAAAGAAATAACAACAAACCACAAGTGCTGGCAAGGATGCGGAGAAAAAGAAAACCTTGTGCACTGCAGGTGGGAGAACAGTATGGATTTTCCTCAAAAAGTTAAAAATGGAGCTCTTATTTGACCCAATCATCTCACTTCTATGAATATATCCCAAGAAACGAGAAACACGAATCAGAAAGGATATATGCACCCCTATGTTCACAACAGCACAATTTACAATAGCTAAGATTTGGAAACAGCCTAAGTACCCATCAGCAGATGAGTGGATTAGAAAACTGTCTTACATATACACAATGAAATACTATGCTGCTGAATAAAAGAAAGAGCTCATACCATTAACAACAGCATGAATGGACCTGGAGAGCATTATGCTAAGCGAAATAAGACTATTGGATAAAGGTAAATATCACATGATCTCATTCATTTGTGGATTATGAACAATATAAACTGATAAAAAAAATAGATTCAGAGACATAAAAGCATGGAACAGACCGTCAAACCTCTGAGGGAAGGCAAGGGAGGGTGTGTGTGTGTGAGTGGTGGGGGGGAGTAAGAGATCAACAAAAGGACTTGTATGAATGCATAATCAATAGTCACAGACACTAGGTGGGTGAGGGCATGTGCTGGGGGTGGGAATGGCCAGGGAGAGGTCAATGGGGGAAAAATGAGACATATGAATGGCAAGAAACTACAACCAATTGATTCACTTGGCTAGGGCATATGCCATTAGTTCTTTATCCACTAGTCTATTGCTGGGCACTTAAGGTTGCTTCCATAGATTGACTATCATAAATAATGCTGCAATGAACATAGGGATGCACATAATTTTTGAATTAGTGTTTTGGGTCTCTTCAGTTATATACCTAGAAGTGGAATTGCTGAGTCCTAAGGAAATTTAACTTTTAAAATTTTTGAGGAATTGCCATACTATTTTCCATAGTAGCTGCACCAATTTGCAATCCCACCAATAGTGCACAAGGGTTCCTTTTTACTCTACATCCTTGTCAACAATTGTTCACTGATTTACTTTTAATATTGATCACTTGTTATTCATTATGCTTCCCATTTCCTTTCACATTAATGAGCTTTATCATTTTTTATAAATTAATATTTATTGAACCTTTATTATATTATGTGCACACATACAAACACACATACATACTTTATTTTGTACTGTTGATACAGAGATTAAATGCAGTCCTTCAAGAACATCACTGTACAGTGAGGAAGGCAGTCAAGTAAATAATTTACTAACACAATGCCTAAGTTCTCAGAACATTTATTATAACATCTTGAAACTGAAAAGTAGGAAAATATTAATACCTTTCTCACTGATCTGTTATCAATCACCCATTAATCTGATTATTAATTTACATCTTATTTTTCCATCAACCCATGCTCAAACTGAGTATCATTAAAAAAATCTTATTGGGTATTTGTTTAGCATCTACAAAGATAGTCCCCATAATTCTTGCTACATGGATAACACAACATAATTTTTTTCATAAATAACATTTTAGACACAAATATAAATTAAGTTTTAAAAAGGTTTTTTATCAAACCTTATAAATATGCAGTCACTTTAGTAAAATGATTGGAAAAATGACACACAATTTTATTGCTCCCTTCTCTGTGTAGAAAAATAATAAAGCCAATAATTCAATATATAGTACTTCTTATGATTAATCCAAAATTGAGGATACTATAGTTGGCTTCCCAAAATGTATGGTGAAATAGAAGGAATTGAGAGAAAACACATAAAAACCTAGTCCCTCTTTATTGAAAGACAATTCTATTTGATGGGTTAGATGCTGACCTATAAACATGGAGAAAATAGGACAGGGAAGAAGAGGAAAGCCTGGTAGAAAGAAATTGAAGGGTAGTTGCTATAGTTATAAAACTCCTAGACCTGATAAAAGAGAGAAAAGCCAAAGGGGTACTTCATGTGCTAGAATAGGAAGTTTCAAATCTTTCTTATTAGCAATTATCTTGTTTATCTAATATCTGGGCATTCTAATGACTTTTTCTTTAATTTTATTCCAAAATAAGCAGTTCAGTCATGTTTATGAAGAGAAAGAAGATGTTATTAAAACACCTTCTTTGACTTTTACTTTTTTTCCCTCTTTCTTGCAGTAAACTGTTCAAAATTAACCCCAAAATGAAAAAGTCACGTGGTAATGACTGAGCTCATTAATGTGAAGGGAAATGGAAGGCATACTGAATAACAATTAAGTAACCAATCTTAAAAATAACTGCTAATTGATGAAGTGCTAGTGATGGACATTTCATGGTGCTATATTTAGTACACATGAGATTCATCTTTTAAACTTCATTTTAGAGGTTTGAGCTTTAGAAGAACAAAAAGTGGGTTTTAAAAAATGAAGAGGAAATGAATGCAGAATATCCAAATGTTTGGGAAGATAGTAGGATTATTTTCTCAGCTATCATATATTTGTTTCTCTTGTTTTTCTGAAATGTTTTCTTTGGGCATCTGGGTTTTCAATACATTAAACATAAAAGTTGCACAAGATCAATAGCAAATATTTCACATCAGTGGAAAAAAAAATAACTGATCATTTCTTTGTATTTGGAGTAGGGAGTAACAGATGAAGGAATAAAATTAATTCCTATTCCTTCTATATTTTAATTGCAAAATTTCAATGTAAAAAAAACAAGACTAATCTATATGTTTGTGGACAGAAACTCTGTGAGTGAGAGATTAATCAAAAGATCAAAGTATAAAAATAAAGAATGCATTAAAAGGAGGATTAAAATGGCAGTGGAGTAAATGGGAGCCACACTGACATTCTTCCAGGAAAAAACTGGAATTATAATTAAAATGCAGAAAAACCATAATGAGTAATCAACTGAAGATTATCTGGAAAGAACCCTTAGAACCAAGGATGGAAAGTAGAGACCACATAGAGACTGCTAGGACGTACAGAGACACAAAAGGGGTGTCTGGGCTCCCACAGACAGCTGCTGATGGTCCTGAGGGATATCTCAGCTGTGGAGGTGTTCCCATGAACTCTAGGGTGTGAACTTTAAACTTGGCTGCCCAGCCCAGAGAATCAGAACTGAGAAAAGTGCCCAAAAGAACATCTGGCTGTGAAAAGTAGTGGGGCTGCTGTCTGCCAGCCAGAGACAGCTGGAAATACAGGCACCCTTTTAAAGGGCCAATACACAAAATTTTGTGTGCATTCATTCACTTTGAGTTCCATAAGAAGGAGGGTAGAGTGGACTGGAGCTATATGAGTAGAGACCAGACCAGAATTGGGGTCTCTGGGGTGGGAGATCAGAAGACAGCCACTCCAGTTTCCTATGTTGAGTCATTACCTTAAGCTGTGGAAGACATCTTTCTCCATGGATCCTTGCTATCCAGGAGGTTTTTGTCTGAGGGAAAGGGAGTTTCTCCACCCTGTTGTAAGACCTCTCACCCCATAATGTATAGCCTGAGGCTAATCAAAACTGAGTGTCAATTGGACTGCAGAAAGAGGCAGATTTCTGGAGGCTTTGAGTCTTTGCCTGATCTTCTTCTAGGCTTGGAGCTAGAAAAAGAAGGCTTTGGTGCACATCTTGGTCATTTCCAAAGGCACCCAGTCTCAGGAGAGGGAACAAGCTGTGGATTACTGTTATCCACACACAGGGTATCTGACACTGTCCTTCAGTAGAGATTTAGAGTCATAGCAGAATACTTATTACATACAAACAAACCCAAACATGCAGCCAAAATGGGGAGACTAAAAACCAAGCACCAAATAAAAGAATGAGAGAATTCTCCAGAAGAAGAGATAAATTAAATGGAGATAAGAAATTTAGCAGATATTGAGTTCTGAATAATTATTACAAGAATACTCAAGAGCATTAGAAAAGATATAGTAACTATGAGAAAAGAACAGTTGGAAATGAAGAATGACATACCACTAATAAAGAACACATTGAAAAGAATACACAGCAGATTAGGTGAAGCTGAGGATCAGATCAGTGAATGAGAAGACAGGTAGAAAGAATCACTCAATCAGAGAACAAAAAAATTAAAAACAAAAACAAAAAACAGGAGGACAGATTAAGGGAGCTGTGGGACAACATGAAAGGAAACAACACTCACATAATTGGAGTGCCAGAAGGAGAAGAAAGGTAGCAAGGGATAGAAAATGTGTTTGAAGAAATAATAGCAGAAAACTTCACTAACATGGTAAAAGAAAAAGTCACACAAGTCCAGGAGGATCAGGAATAAACCAGCAGTCAGACATCCCCCAAGAGGTCCCAGATTGCAGAGGGTTCAGGCTGGGCCTAGGGGACGGCCCCCATGCATGAATTTCATGCACCAGGCCTCTAGTAGAAATATAAAACAGACTAGGGAATCTTAGAGAAAAGGTGGGGAAGGGTGAGTGGGTTGGAAGAGATAAACCAAAGAACTTGTATACATATATGCAGAACCATGGACACAGACAATAGGGTGGTGAAGGCTGGGGTGGGAGGTTGGCTAGAAAGGTCAATGGAGCAAAGGTGGGACATATGTAATACTTTCAATAATAAAGATTTAAGTTAAAAAAATATCAAACTAGCCTTTTCAGATATAAATCTCTATATGGTTAAGATTTATTCTCTGCAAAAATCTTTGGAGACAAACTACTTTGGTTCACATCACATCTCTTCCATTGTAAATTTAATCTCTCTGTAATTCAGTTCATTTGGAGTATTTTTTCTTTTATTTTTCATTTATTTCGTTTATTTTATTTAAAAATATTTTTATTGATTTCAGAGAGGAAGAAGGAGATATATTTAGAGACATCAATGATGACAGAGTATCATTGATCTTCTGCCTTCTAGTTGCTACACACTGGGGAATGAGCCCACTACCTGGGCATATGCACTGACAGGGAATCGACCTGTGACCACCTGATTCATATGTCAATGCTCAACCACTGAGGCATGCTGGCTGGGCTATTTGATTTATTTATTTTAATATATTCTTATTGATTTCAGAGAGGTAGGGACAGAAATAGAGAGACAGGAACGTCGGTGATGAGAGAGAACCATTGATTGGCTGCCTCCTGCTAACCCAACAGTGGGAATCAAGCCTGTAACCTTGGCACATGGCATGGATGGGAATTGAAACATGACCTCATAGGTGGACACTCAACCACTGGGCCCTACCAGCCGGTTATTAGGTTTACTTTTTTTAATGGGCAAGGAATAATATCTTCCTCTTTGATATAAATGAATGTAATGAAATTATGTATTTAAACTGACTAACAATCTAAACCTGAAACAAATACAAATTAATATTGAATGTAAACTGTAATTGAAAAATAATTAAATAACTAACAAACATTTCTACAAAAAAATAGATTGTAAATAAATGTAAGTTATGTTGTTCACCAAAATAAATACTACAGGAGAGTATAAACTATACATTATCCATAATTGTATCCTCAATACTTTCATAAGTACCGGGCACATAATAAATGTTGAATGAATATACCTCAAACCCCCACTACATAAAATCATATGGAAATTGTTAACCTCAATAATGGTATTGGATGTTATTAGTGAATTCTTATAGAAAACAAACAATATAGTCAACAATGGCGTCCCATGTAGAAAAAGTTTACTCTCTGCTTCTGTGTAATGCTAGTGCTTGAACTATTATACAATACCTGACCACTAGAGGGCAGATAGTTAGCCACTGGCTCTCAGACAACATACCAGTTGGAAGAAATGAAATACTTAGTTTGGGTTTGACTTTTGAGTATTTTTTTCTTTAAATTATTTCATTTTATTAGTGATACATAATAATGTCTTTAATAGGCAGTATGTTTCTGGAAATGTTCTTCCTAGATATCTTGATTTAATATATGTTAGTTTATGATTATTGGACATAGCAGTAATATTCAATGAAGGCATTAAAGTTCTTTTTCTTTCATTAAAATGTTAGCATGTCTATTTGATCCTCATTGATATGGTTAAAACTTACCCCTAGCAGAAACAGTTTTGGGTTAGTGGATAGAGCACCGGCCTACAGACAGAAGGGTCCCGGGTTCAATTCTGGTCAAGGGCATGTAGTTTGGTTGCGGTCACATCCCCAGTAAGGGGTGTGCAAGAGGCAGCTGATCGATGACTCTCTCTCATCGATGTTTCTAACTCTCTATCCCTCTCTTCCTCTCTGTAAAAAATCAATAAAATATATATGTTAAAACAAACAAAAAAATGTACCCCTAAATATAATCATACTGCTATAGCCTTTTGCAGTTTTTAATTTCTTTCTTAGTTGAAACAAATCCTCTTGAAGAATAAAAACAAAAATTAAAATTTTATCATTTATCAGTAGTCAAAGAAACAACAAAATGAAGGGAGAAGGGGTAAGCATAAGAAGTACTAAATTATAATTGTATAAAATACAGAAAAGACTTCATTTGAACAGGAGCAGAGATAGTCAACAACTCTCCAACATGTACACCTTGTATGGACAATGCACTCTGGTCTTTGTAATAGCAAGAATCAGCCAGCTGAGTCTTTGAAGATTGCCATGGTGATAACATTTGATTTTTATCTGAAATTCATGGCATTCTAACCAGAGTTATAAAATGGTTTTCTCTTTCCCTGTGCTTTCAAAGCCAGTGACAAAATAAATACTTTAGTCATTCCATTATATAGGTATACCTGTAATTTATTAATAAAAATGTGTGATTAGCTTTCTGATTATGAAATTAACTTTACTTAATTGGGAGACTTACTGTAGTGCTTTTGTTAGTGTCACCAAAGGAGGAATGCACGATGCTGAAAGTGATCAGGATTTATAAATTTGTAAGGTCAACCAGATGAGCTGAGTCCCAAAATGGCACCAGCAGGACAGAACAGGGGAAGTGGCATATATATGTCTCCTGTGAAGGTCAGAGTGACTGTGGGCAGGAGGCTGGGTGAGGTTGTTTACTGGAAACTGAACACTTTTAATCATCTCTTGAATGAGAATAATAGGAAAACTGTCGGGAGGGCAAGACCCCAGGTGGGGCATAATGGAGTACAGGGGAAAGGTATAGAATGTGCCTAACATTATTATAGTGGATAAAAATACAGACATTGGAATCAGGAAGACATAGAATCAGAATCTATATCTGTCATATATAAACTTTAAGAAATCCCTTTGTCAATAGAAACAGACATAGATATAAAGAACTCACTGATGGTTGCCAGAGGAACAGGAGACTGGGTGATATGGGTGAAAAGGTTAAGAACTACTAATTGCTAGTTACAAAATTGTCACAGGATGTAAAGTACAGCATAGGAAACTTACAAAATTGTCACAGGATGTAAAGTACAGCATAGGGAATGTAGAAAATAATATTGTAATAACCATGTATAGTATCAGGTGGGTTATGGAAAGATTGCGTAGAATACTTTGTAAAGTAATTGATTGTCTAAGCACTATGCTGTACACCTGAAACTACAAAATAATTTAAACATATCCATATATACAATGATACTGATATTGAATATAAACTGTACTTGGAAAATTAAATTAAAAAATCAATCATTAGCATAATAATCTTCAGGTCCATCCATACTGTAAGAGACCTTCTTTTTTACAGACTTTATAGAAACCCAGTGCCTGAAATCATGTGGCCCTGCCCACTCGCGGGGCCTCGCCCCATATACAGCCCCACCCACCCACCCACAAGGCATTAGGGCCACAGGACTTTTATAATTAGACTAGAGGCCTGGTAATTCCATAATTTGTGCATAGGAGGGGTCCCCTCAGCCCACCCTGGACCCTCTCCAATCTGGGACACCTCAAGGGAAGTCTGACTGCCGGTTTTGGCCCCATCCCAGGGACCACTGGCTCTAAACTGTTCACCTGCCTGCCTGCCTGATCGCCCCTGACACCCCACCCCCTGCCAGCTTGGTTGCCTCCAAATGCTCCCCAGCTGGCTTGGTTTCCCCTCACTGCTCCCCTATTCTGGCTTAGTGACCCCTCACTGCCCCCCTCTGCCAGCCTGGTTGCCCCACGCAGCCTGCTGGTCAGTCGTTTGGTTGTCCTTCACTAAGCCCCCTGCCGGCCTTGTTGCCTCATGCAGCCTGCTGTCCAGTTGTTACTGTGAGGGCATCGTGACCAATTTGCTATTACCTTTTTATTAGTATAAATAGTATTCCATTGTGTATATGTACCACAGCTTTTTTATCCACTCATCTACTGATGGGTACTTTGGCTTTTCCAGCTCTTGGTTATTGTAAATAACCCTGCTATGAACATAGAGGTGCATATATTCTTTTTGATTGATGTATTCCCAGAAGTGGGGTTGCTGGGTCAAAAGTCAGTTGTCTTTTTAATTCTTGGAGGAAACTCCACACTGTTTTTTTTTTACAGTGGTTCCAGCAGTCTGCATTCCCACCTGCAATATACTAGGGTTCCCCTTTTTCCGCATCCTCAGCAGCACTTGTTGTTTATTGATTTATTGGTGCTAGCCATTCTGGAAGGTGTGAGATAATATCTCATTGTAGTGTTAATTTTCATCTCTCTGAAGATTATTATGCTAAAGGAAATAAGTCAGTAAGAGAAAGACAAATATCACATGATCTCACTTATATGTGGAATCTAATAAAAACAAACTGACAAACAAAATTGGTTCAGAGATATTGATGCATGAAACAGACGGACAGGTCTCCAAGGGAAGAATTTATATGCATATATGCATAACCTATGGACACAGACAATAGTGTGGTGAAGGTCTTGAGTTAGGTTGGACATGGGGGCAGGATGGAGGTAGGCAAATGGGGGAAGAGAATGGGGGATATCTGTAATACTATCAAATACAAAATAAATTTAAAAATAAATCCTTTTGTCTTTCTGTACCTCAATTTTTCACCTATAAAATAGGAAGATCGATAAATACACAGATAATATAATTTTAAAGCATTATCTTAAGTTTTAAATCCTGTTTTTATCCCTTTTAATCCTATTACATAATGGGACACAGAGAGATGAAGGTTATAGATATTTTTGAGTTTTAGGTATGTAACTTTTTAGAATATTTTGTTTTTTGTCAGTACCTTTCATTACACACATGGGACTTTTCAAAATAGTAGAGAAAGTATTGATCGTTGCCATTGCATTTCAGAGAAAAAGTAACACATTTACTATAAAAATGTATTTTCCAAAATGATGAAATGTTCTTTTTTTATTGTAATGTAAGTAATATACTCAGTAGCTTTTACTGAGTAGAAAATCCAGCTGTGTCCCTTGGTTTAAAGAATTATAGCTATCTTATTTTAGAAGTGTGGTGGCTAGGACTTTATCCTGTCTTTCAAAACTGTGCAGCTACGTGAAAGAAAAATGGGAATGACTAAGCTTATTTAGATAGGCACACAGATACCTGTCAATTGGTGACCTAAGTCTTCCCTCAGAAGCAATGTAATTAGAGAAACTGACCTCTTTCATTTTAGGCTATATTAAGGACCAGAAGTAAATACAGAACTATTAAATGTACAGATGAGGTTTTTTTGGGAAAAGTAAAAAAACAGAATAGTAAAACTAAACTGACTGGAAAATTGCTATCTCCTTATTAAAGCAAAACTAATAAAAATGACTCACTTTTAAACAGCTTTTTAAAAATATAATTCTTATAAAATGTATTAATATAGAGAATTTGATGGATTTTCGTATATTCACAGTGTTGTGCAACTATCATCATTTTCAATCTTAGGAGAGTTTCAGCAACCCAAAGACGAAACCTGTATCATTAACCTGTCAATCCCCATTCTCCCCTCCCCACCTCCAGCCCCTGAGAATCACTATTCTACTTACTATCTCTATAAATTTGCCAATTCTGGACATTTCATAAAAATGAAATCATACAATATGCATGGCCTTTTGTGTCTGCCTCATTTTATTAGCATAAAGTTTTCAAAGTTCATCCATATATTAGCACATTATTCCATCTTGTTGACTAATAATGTTTAATTATATAGATATACCAAGTTTTATTTATCACTCATCATGTGATAGACATTTTGGGTTGTTTCCACTTTTAGGATCTTATCAATAATGCTGCTATGAGCATGCATGCACAAGTTTTTGTTGGCCATGTTTTTCTTTTTGTTTTTGTTTGTTTGTTTGTTTCATTTCACTTAGATACATACCTAGAAGTGGAATTCCTGGGTCATATTATACCTATATGTTTAACTTTTTGAGGATACTTTCAAACTGTTTTTTCCAAAGCAGCTCCCCCATGCACTATTTTACATTCCCATGAGCAGTGCATTTTTCTAATTTCTCCTCATTCTTACCCCATACTATGATGTGTCATTTTTATTGTAGGTATCCTAATGAGTGTAAAGTGGTATCTTCTGTTTTTTATTTGTATTTCTCTTATGAATTATGATATTGAGCATCTTTTCATGTGCTCATTGGCCATTTGTGTATCTTCTTTGGAGAAATTTCTATTAAACTCTTTGACCAATTTTAAATTGGGTTATTTTTCATTCTATTGTTGAATTATAAGTTCTTTAAAGATTCTTAAAATAAGCCTTTTATTTCATATGTAATTTTCAATGTTTTACTACAATTTGTGGGTTATTTTTTATTTTGTTAATGATATCTCTTGACACACAATTTAAAATTTTTTGACAGGGTCCAAAATTATTTTTTATTTTGTTGCCTCTGTTTTTGGCATCTTATGTAAGAAACTGTTGCCCGATCCAAGGTCATATTATTTATTTCTATGTTTTCTTCTAAGGGTTCTATAGTTTTAGCTGTTACATTTTTGTTGTTGATCCATTTTTAGTTCATTTTTGTATCTGGTATAAGGTATGTGTTCAACTAGATTCCCTTGCATGTGAGTGTCCAGTTGTCCCAGCACCATTTATTTATAAGAGTACTAGATGCCCCTTGCAGGAAGATTCCTGCAATAGGGCTTCCTGCTGAGGTCTCCGCTGCCCCACCTGCTTCTCTCCCTTATCCCCACCTCACCTGCTTCCCTTCCTTCTGCGCAGCCCTCTGGCTTCTCTCCCTTCTCCCCTGCCCTGCCTGCTTTCCTGCCTTCTCTGCTGCCCTGCTTGCTTGCTTCTCCGCAGCTTCGCTCCCTTCTGCAGTGCTTGGCTTCTTTCTATGCTGTCTTTAGTCTTCACTTTGTCCTGGATATGCAAATCAACCGCCATATTGGTTGGGTTAATTTGCATACTTGGTGGTGGGTTGTGAGTGTAGGGAAGGTACAGTTAATTTGCATGTTTCTCTTTTATTAGAGAGGATTCTTTCCCTATTAAATGATATTGGTACCATTGTCAAAAATCAGTTGCTCATGGACGTATGAGTTTATTTTTGAATTCTCAATTATATTTCATTGATCTATATGTCTACCTTTAGGCCAGTATAACACTATCTTCTTTGCTGTAGCTTTGTAGTAAGTTTTTCCAGATTGTTTTGCCCATTCTGGGTCACTTAAATTTCCATATGAATTTAAGGCCACTTGTTAATCTCTGGAGGAAAAAAACAGCTGGGACTTTGATAGGGATTGTGTTAATCTGTAGATCAATTTGGAGATTATTGCCATTTTAACAATTTTAAGTCTTCTAATTCATGAACACAAAATGTCTTTCCATTTATTTAGCTCTCTGTTAATTTCCCTCAACTTTATAATCTTTAACAACCTAATTTTGTAGGATGGAAATTTTTATGGGATTGTATTTGATAGTCATCCATCTCTTACCATATTATAACACCTCTTTCTGGCATCCATATTGTCCCATGTTTTCGGATTTAAAAAAAATTATATATATATATATATATATATATATATATATATATATATATATATATATGATATTCAAATGGACTTGAGTTTGAAACCATCTCTGTCACTTAACTGTGTAGCCAAAGGAAAATTAAATCATTTTTATGTGTCCGAAATCTTATTCTTTAAAATTGAGAAAATGCCTGCTTCAGGATTACTGTAAGGAATCAATAAGTATTAGAACATGTCTGCTTAGTTTCTGGCACATCATGATCATTCAATAAATGCTACTCTTATTTTAACTCCTAACTCACATGCAGACTAAATATTTCCTTTAGATGATTGCTACTGGATAATGGAAAAATCAATCACTTATGCTGTGCTACTCCAGTAGGTAGTAGACATATAAACTTCCTTAAAATGATAATCACTTCAAGAATTATTCAGGGAAGACTTTAGTACATATGCCTTTCAAATTATACACTACAGGCCATCCCCACTACAACTGTATTAAGTGTTTACTACATACATAAATCTGCTAGAGATTACAGACATGTGTAAGATATAAATAACTCTGACTAAAGATAGTGACATTTGAGGTGGAAAGACATGAAATAGAAAGTACATAATTTATATCTGTGTCTAAGATAGTATTTGTCAGTAGTTCTCAAAGGAATTATCCAAAATAAGTAGTATGAGGCTTCAGAAAACTACACATTGGACTGTTCTACAGGCTTAAGTAAATAAGATAAACTTTGCATTAGAGTTGAGTAACCTTAGATAGAAAGAGTAATGGGGCAGGAAAGAAAGGCACAAATTAAAAAACAAATAAACCTTTGTGTGTTTTTCAGGTCAAACCTTAGGCAATTACAAAAGCTTTTCATGGCAGGCATCAAAAGGCCTCCCCACACTAGACTTGGTGAATAGTCAGAGCAGTAGAGTCTCTGAGGGGAGTTGCAGTCAAGGACTCAGATCCCTCTGGCTGGTCATCATCTTAAAATATTTGCATTGCTAGCCCCTGTGCCTTTATTCCTAGGTATCTTTATCTGAATCCTTGGACAGAGGTATCTTTTAGGGGTCTCTGCCAAGGCCTCCTATTGACCGTGGAAAACCTTGGACACTTCCTTACTTTGACTTAGTACCCAGTACTTTTCTACTCAGAGCCCTCTTCCCTCACCCCTCTCGCGCTTACCTCATATTTCTTAAAAATGCTCACGCCATTTGTTCCATATTCCTCCAACATTGAGATAGCCCTCATATTTACACTGATGACCTGACCCAACTGGTGCATGGTTCCATAGAGGAAAATGAAACAGAGTCAGTCACTTTAGCCTCTTGCTTATACTATCACAGAGTGATTAAAGGCCTAACCCTTTCCTAGTTCAGGACTCTTCAATTATACTATAGATGATGATATCCTTGGCATATAGCTAACAAACAAAAATCTGGTATTTCAGATCTGTTTTCTGAAATCTTTTAAGCTAAAATCACATACAAGAATTGACTTTGCAGCTACTAATTTTGACACATTTTAGATCTGTATGAAAGTGTGTTGTGTTGAAGCAGCAAACCAATGAGTGCTGCATTTTGGATATTTAGTTTTATCTTTAGTTAAACACCATCTCATGTATTCATTTATACCATTTAATTTATGACACACTGTTGTAGTATGTATAATTTTGTGATCTTTATTTCCCTTTCAGTTTATTTTTTTATGTATCTAAATAAATTGCTGTGTTGTGCTTAATGTAAAAAAAAAGGGGGGGGGGAGTCATGACTAGAAAAAAATAAGATTGCATATAAAGGACCTAGCTGAGTGGGTTTTATAATAGATTATTATATTATAAACATTTATGTTTTGAAAATCAGATCTGCTAGCTTTATTTTCCAAAATCAAAATGTAAAATAAAGACGTATGTCTTTTGTAATGATTTCTGTGAGTAAGTTTCAATAATTTACAATCTATTGTGTATTCCCTAAACAACTACATGGTTCAATGAAATTAAGCACCCTTCAACATTTGGCACTAAAACAATAAGCTTATTTGTTAAAAGTGTTGTCAAAATACACCACTCAGTATTTTCACCTCTCATGGAGTTAGCATGCTCTATCTCAGTGATGAATGTTATTTATGGTGGGCAATGTCAATAGCTCCTATTGGACTACCACTTAGCTATAAGAATACCCTAATAAACCATATCACCCTTTTCCCATGCTAAGGAGTTCTACTGGTTAGTAGAGTTGGCTTTCTGGGCATCATCCTAAGTGGCATGGATGCTTGTGGTCCCATTTACAATTCATGCCTATCAGAGTATCATAGAACCAGATTCTCACTGGTCTTTCTCTCCCAAGCCTGGAACTCTAGATGTGGGAAGAGACACTTATGAATGACTCATTAATATATTGTTCCCTCAACTACAGGTAAAGGAGATGGAGGCCTAGCAATAGGCTCAGCTACATTATCTTCTTTAAAGAGAAAATTTTAATACACAAAATATTCCTTGACTGAGTAATGCAGACTAGTATAAAGCTATCTTTCAAATATTGAGGTATTTTGAAAGGACATAAAGACATAATAGTTAACATTTAAACTTCAGTTTGGCTTAAAAATTTGTTACAAAAACAAGAAAACACAGAATATAAAATCTGCTTCATCATTCTTAAACCCAATATCTAAGATCAGATAATCACAAGTAAAACATTCCATATGTACTCTACTGTCTATCAGTTCATCTAACTCATTGAGGCTGAGGGATAGCAATCATCCTTTGAGCCACTGCTTTTATCTTTATACCTTAGAAATTCTGGCTAAGAAAAAGGCCAACAAAAAAACTAGGTATCACAAAACACTAATGATAATGTTCTTTACCATTAAATTATGTCTTTGTGTGTGTATGTGTGTGTGTGTGTGTGTGTGTGTTTGGGGGAGGATAATTATAATTTGTTTCATTTTTATTATACCTTCCCATTTTTATTATAAATATATTTTTTTTCTCAAACCTCTTGCTCTTGCTACTTTGTTTACTAGTGAATACTCATAGGTAACAAAAATATAAGATCAAATAAAAAACAGATACTAACAGGAAAAAAAAAACATGCTAATAAAAAAAGCTGTCAATGGGGCATGTGCAGGAGGCAACAGTAGATGTTTCTCTCTCATATGAATATTTATTTCTCTTTCTTTCTCCCTATCCCCTCTTCTTTTCGTCTACTCTCTCTGGAAAGCAATGAGAAAAATATAATCAAGTGAGGATTTTTAAAAAAAGCTGTGAATATAGTCTAGCTTTGAAATAATTGGTAAAACTTTTCAAGTTTATTTTTCAGTTAAGTTTTTTCTTAACATATGCATTTATGAGGACTTTCCTCTAAGACTGTGATTTTCAACTGGTGTTCCATAAGTGGCACACCTGTGCGTCTCAATAATTTTTAAAACATGCAAAAAGTATTTAGTCAGGGGTACTAACCTCTTTTCCCTTAGATTGTCAAATTAAAATAAAATAAAATAAAATAAAATAAAATAAAATAAAATAAAATAAAATAAAATAAAATAAAATAAAATAAAAATAGCCAGCACAAAAATAACTATCTTGTGTGAATAAATCAAAAGTATACTCTTTTATCAGATCAGCAAAATATATCTTTATGATGTGCCACAGAATTTTAGTAATTACTTTATGTGTGCCATGAGATGAAAAAGGTTGAAAATCTAAATCAATATGCATATTATGTTGAAGATTTGTTCTCAAAGAAAATAGTAAGTCAGAAAAGCAAGTGTAGCCTTATTGTATATGACAAAATAAATTTCAAGATAACAAGGGATAAAGATGATACTTTATAATGATAAAGGGACCACTACATAAAGAAAACATACCACTTCTTAATATATATGCACCCAAACAGGGAGCACCAAAATATATAAAACAACTACTCACAGAGCTAAAGGGAGAAACAGATCAAAACACAATAATAGATCAGGCTTTAATACTCTATTAACAGCCCTAGATAGATCAACCAAACCTAAAATCAATAAAGAAATATCAGCTTTAAGTGAAATACTAGACCAAATGTACATAATTGACATTTAAAGAATTGTTTATCCCAGAACATCACATTTATATTATACATTCTTCTACAGTGTACATGGAACATTCTAAAAGATATACCATATGTTGTGTTACTAGCACCAAATTCAAGATTTAAATTATATAAGCATATTTTCTTACCATAATGCCTTGAAATTGCAAATCAACTGCAAAAAAAGAAGTAAATAAACCCACAAAAACATGGAGAGTAAACAACATACTACTAAAATATTACTGGGTCAACCGAAGCCGGTTTGGTTCAGTGGTAGAGCTTCGGTCTGCAGACTGAAAGGTCCCAGGTTCGATTCTGGTCAAGGGCATGTACATTGGTTGTGGGTACATCCCCGGTAGGGGGTGTGCAAGAGGCAGCTGGTCGATGTTTCTCTCTCATCAATGTTTCTAGCTCTCTATTTCTCTCCCTTCCTCTCTGTAAAAAATCAATAAAATATATTTTTAAAAATGACTGGGTCAAAGAAGAAATAAAATATGAGATCAAAAGATATATAGAGACAAATGAGAATAACAATAAAATATAGCAAAACCTCTGGGATGCAGTGAAAAGAGTAATGAGGGAGGTTTATATAATTACAGGCCTATCTCAAGAAACAGAAGAAATCCCAAGTAAATAGCCTAACATCACATCTTAAAGAACACATAAAAAGAACAAAACCAACCCAAAGTCAGCAGAAGAAATGAGACAATAAAAAATAAAGCAGAATTAAATGAAATAGAGAACAAAAGACTATACAACAAATTAATAAAAAAAAAGGAGCTGTTTCTTTGAAAATAGCAAACCCCTGGCTAGACTCACTAAGGCAAAAAGAGAAAAGACTGATATCAACAAATCAGAAATGAGAGAAGATAATTCACCACAGATATCACAGATATGCAAAGGATCATATTAGAGCATTATGAAAAACTATAGGCCACCAAATTCAATAACCTAGAAGAAATAGATAAGTTCCTAGAAATACATAACCTTTCTAGATTAAATCATGAAGAATGGGAAAATCTAAATAGACCAATCAGCATAGAGGAAATTGAAATAACCATCCAAAACCTCCCAAGAAACAAAAGTTTAAGACCAGATGGCTTCATCAGTGAATTCTATCAAATGTTCAAAGATTTAAAACCTGTCCTTCTCAAACTCTTCCAAAAACTTGAAGAGACAATACTTCCTAAAATATTCTATGAGGCCAACATAACCCTGCTACTAAATCCTGGCAAAGATAATACAAAAAAAGATAATATAATCCATAGACCAATATCTCTGATGAATACATATGCAAAAAGCCTACTAAACAAAATAGTAGCAAATCTAATATAACAATAATGTAAAAATAATATATAATGATCAAGTGGGTTCATTCGAGGGGCACAAAGATGGTTTAACATATGCAAATCAATCAATGTAATACACAACATTAACAAGAGAAAGCATGAAAATAATATGATCTTATTAACAAATATAGAAAAAGCATTTGATAAGATGCAACATACATTTATGATTAAAAGACTCAATAAAATAGGAATAGAAGGAAAGTACCTCAATAGAATAAAGGACATCTATGATAAATCTTCAGCCAATATCATACTCAATGGTGAAAAACTGATCAGGAACAAGACATGATGTCCACTCTCACCACTCTTATTTAGCATAGTGCTGGAAGTCCTAGCCAGAGCAATAAGGCAAAAGAAATAAATAAAAGGCATCCAAATAGGAAATGAAGAGTCAAACTGTCACTTTTTGTAGGTGACCTGATTCTGTAAAAAAAAAAAAAAACCCTCAAGACTCCACCAAAAAACTATTAGACAAAATAAACAAATACATTAAAGTTGCAGGATATAAAAATCAATGTGCCAAAACTCATGGCCTTCCTGTATACTAACAATAAAACTTCAGAAAAAGAAATGGAAAACAACAACAACAACAATTCCCTTTGCAATTGCAACCAAAAGAATAAAATACTTAAGAATATACTTAACCAAGAATGTGAAAGACCTATATACTAAAAATTACAAAGCATTATTAAAAGAGATTGAAGAAGACATAACAAAATGGACATATATCCTGAGTTCATAAATTGGAATAATCAACAAAGGTAAAATGGCCATGATACCCAAAGCAATAATCAGATTTAATGCAATTCCCATCAAAATCCCAATGTCATTTTTTTAACAAATAGAATGAGAAATCATCAGATTTGAATGGAACCACAAAAGACCCTGAATAGCCAAAGCAATCATGAGAAAAAGGAATGACAATGGAGGTATCCTGCTACCTGATTTCAAGTTATGCTACAGAGCTACAATAATCAAAACAGCATAATATTGGCAGAGAAATAGACACACATATCAATGGAACAGTATAGAGAACCCAGCTATAAAACCACATGTAAATGGACAGATAATTTTTGACAAAGGAGCTGGAAATACACAATGGAGTAAAGATAGTCTCTTCAATAAATGGTGTTGGGAAAACTGGAAAACCACATGTAAACAAATGAACCTGGGTTACAGTTTGTCCCCATGTGCAAAAATAAATTCAAAATGGATCAAAGATCTAAACATAAAACCCAAAACAACAAGTTACGTAGAGAAAAATATAGCTACCCAATTTATGGAACTTGGTCATGGAGAACATTTTATGAACTTGACACCAAAGGCAAGGAAAGTAAATGCAAAAGTAAGAGAATGGGACTATTTCAAACTAAAAAGTTTCTGTACAGCAAAAGAAACTAACAACAAAACAAAGAGGCAGTCAACCTGATGGGAAATGATATTTGCAAAAATTAGCTCCAACAAATTTTAATTTCCAAAATATATAAAAAACTAATAAAACTCAATACCAAAAAAGCAAACAACACAATCAAAAAGTGGGCAGAGGACCTGAAAATACACCTCCCCCAAGAAGACACAGGAACAACTAATAGATATGTGAAAAGATGTTCAATGTCACTGACAATTAGGGAAATGCAAATCAAAACTACAATGAGATACCACCTCACACCTGTTAGAGTGGTCATTATCAACAAAACAATAACAAGTTTTAGAGAGGTTGTGGGAAAAAGGGAACCCTCATCTATTGCTGGTAGAAATGTAGACTATTACAACTACTATGGAAAGCAGTCTGGTGATTCCTCAAAAGTTAAGACTAGAGCTACCATATGGCCCAGCAATCCCTCTCCTGAGTATATACCTGAAAAAACTTGAAATCATGTATTTGCAAAGATATATGCACCCCTATATTCATTACAGCATTATTCACAGTGGCCAAGACATGGAAACAACCAAAGTGTCCTGAGATAGAGGACTGGATAAAGAAGATATGGTACATATACACAATGGAATACTACTCAGCCATAAGAAAGGATGAAAAAGCTCCATTTGCAACAATGTAGATGGACCTCTAGACCATTATGTGAAGTCAAATAAGTCAATCAGAAAAACCTAAGAACCATATGATTCACTCACATATGGAATATAAAACTGAAAATTGTGAACACAAACAGCATATGGTGACTGCCAGTGGGATGGAAATAAGGGCAGAAGCGGGTTCTAATATTGCAATAGATGGTGACAGGAGATTTGACTTTTGTTGGTGAGGACAGGGTACAATATACAGGTCTTGTAACATAAAAACCCACACTTAAAACGTACATATATGTTCATGTGGACCACTGTCACCCCAATAAATTTAATACATAAAAGAAAAAATAGTATTTTGTCCCAAATATTAGCAGTTTGAAGCTGATTAACTAATTTGAGGAGTAACAATGACACTTCTATTAAAGTAGGCCTTCTGAATTTTTTTTTTTGGTTTTATATCTACACTGATTCCCAGAACTTGAATTCCAATTAACTGAGCTCACACAAAGTGCCAAACATTTTGCTATGGAGATAGAAACCCAGAGAGGGCATGCCCTTATATTCAAAACCCTTAAGATATACTGGGAAATACAGAAATAGAAGCAAATAATTCTAATACAGTGCAGAGTGGTACCTGTGACAATAGAGATATGTTCTAAGCACTATATGTAGCATCTACTTAGGTGGGAGAAAGGGGGGCTTTATTGAGGAGGGATATTTACTTTGGGTTTTGAAATATGATTATGAGTTCTTCAAACAAAAGACAATGTAAAAGGAGTAAAAATTGATATGAAGTTAAGATGACTGGTATAGCCAAATATATGGGGCAAAAGAAAAAAAATCAAAAAAGCCTACTGGCTTTTTCTATTGATTTACAGCTTAATCATATGAGCACAATGAATATTTAGAGACTGTATGATATAAAAAGAACAATCAGAATAAGCTATTATGTCTTCCTGAATCTCATTTAAAACTTAATTAAGGCTACTGAGAAGTTGGCAAAGTCCCATCTGGGTAGAAAGAGATAGATCTCTCACTGTGAAAAAAACAAAGTCAGCTTATTTCTCCATAAGCCTAAGATATATCTTTAAACTCCACTTTGCAGTAATGGAAGAGTAGATAGTTTTGTTGAAGAGACATTTTGTTTTATAAAGTGTTTTTAATATATTTTCATCTGATCTGTATAACAACCCTTTGAGGTATGAAGAAATAGAACATGTATTATTTTCCACTTTACCCATATATAAGCTCAGAGAAGTAACGTAAGTTGCAGATCCAGGACTGAAATCCAGATCTTCTAATACTAAATTCTTTGCTCTCTACTATACCACATGCTTTACCAAACTTTACAACACATTTACAGAGCAAATTATGCCATGAAAATTGTAATTGTACTTAAATTGCCCTATTGTAATCTTTAATTGTATCAATTAATTAAAATGAATTCATTCACTTCTTCACAATAAGGCTATTAATAATCATATCCACCTCCAAAGACATGTAGACATGAGGTAACTCCCTCCCCCCCTCCGAAATCCTTACAGTGTAAATCTCTGGGTGTTATTTATTATTATTATTCCTTGCTCTTTGCCCTGGGAGGTTATCTTGTGCAGACTTACAACAACCATCTCCCTTGCCTACAGCTTCCCGCTGGGTTTGACCAGTGGAAGAAACTGGTATACCAGAAAAAAAAAGTGAAAGCAAGGTTGGAGAATGTATTCGCTTGCCTCCCTTTCTGCTGGCCAATAATGGATGACAATGGTCCTCTGCTAAAGGCCACAGCTCCTGTCATGTGGTCCTCTACATATAACTATCCTCTCTAAGTTCCGATAATCATTTCCCCTGTTGTTCCTTCAATACCAGATTTACTAACAGGTGCTGTTGTTATTCCTGGGCTACTTCACAATTCCTTATGGCTTTCCCTAAACCTTATTCACACTTTTGTAAATAGTCCCAGAGTTAATTTCTCTTCAAAGTATCCAAGATGTGTGTGCCATCTGTTTCCTGCTTGGACCCTGACTTATAAAGCCTCTAATGTTCCTTTTAGTTTCCTTGTATCCATTCCCGATAATCTTCTCATGCAAGCTCCTGATTTTCTAATAACCATCACATATTCACTGGGGCATCTTCACTCTCACTGTCCCCCAAATGCTCACTTACCAGTCCTTGCAAAGTCATTTACATGATTATCTCTGTCAGGTGAG
The DNA here is from genome assembly GCF_014108245.1 of Pipistrellus kuhlii. Taxonomy (NCBI): domain Eukaryota; kingdom Metazoa; phylum Chordata; class Mammalia; order Chiroptera; family Vespertilionidae; genus Pipistrellus; species Pipistrellus kuhlii. Next base: position 6,319,657 of record NW_023425504.1, on the reverse strand, counting down.
CTTAGTAGTTAAGAATGTAACCCTTTAGTCCCAAAGGAGCCATGGAGTTGTTGGTACTTAAAACATAATTGCATTAGTTTCAGGACAAAACTCATAATACATTGCACAAACATGGGGTATATTTATCAGCTGGATCTAATATATATATATATATATATATATATATATATATATATATATATATATATATATATATTACAATTTTCAGCTTTAAGCAGTTGATAATGTGCTACTAAGTTTACTGTACTCCTAAATTATGATGACCCAGAATCTTAGAAACCATTTTTGTAATTTGACACAGTGCCTTCTCTAGAGTATTTATGTAGTTGAAAGAAAGAAAAGTAAGAAAATGGATAATGACTTCTAATGCAAAGAAAATTTGTTAATGCGAGAAGAGCTGTTATTTTGAGTACTAACATTACCACGAACTCTCAACATAAATTGGCTTTCCCTTGACTATATTTCCCTCTACATTTAAAATGAGAAGCTTCTGAGAATGGGTTACTCTGTTGCAGGTTAGCACCTGCAGCTAGGGCAAAAATCAGAGAGCTACTGGGAACAATCATCCATATGTCAGAGCAAAGCCTATATAAGTAAATACGCCCATAGAATAACTCAAGTGAGCATGAACACTTGAAGAATAATATTCTGCAGAGCTGTTGTAACACTGAGTAGTATTTCTGAAGTCTTAATTCTTAACATATAATACAGAGAAAGCATGAGCAAACATATCAACAACAAACATGCTTGTTTGGTGTTAGAAAACTGCATTGGTTCTTCTTTATGTATTTACTACTGGCTCCATGAAACAAACTCTCAACTAATTCAAATAACTCTTGCATTTTACTGTCCACTAAATTGACACTTTTGACCAAATTATTAGTTGCTCTGGTTTTCAGTAGCAGAGGTAAGTTCTAACAAACTCTAAGCAGATGGATGAAAGCAATATAGTTAATTTTGTAATGAACATCTACAAATGATCACCAGAAACAAAGCATCTAGTTTGGGGTCACAAAAAGATTCCTAAAGCATCATTACAATCCGGTTCTTTAAAAATAGCACAACAATGACAAAATTTGGTGATAACTTCTAAAATTGCATTTGAACTAGGACAACTTCCATGCACAAAAATAGAGATAATTTATTGCCAGGGTGTTTCTAGTGCCTGTGGGTTTTAAAAATAAGTTGCTGTTTTACTCTCGATCTGGAACATCTCATCATCACCCAAAGGAATATTTGGTTCTGGTGTCTTATATATTTACTATCTTTAAAAGTTAGCCAGAGGATTGCAATCCTTGACATTTACATTTATCTAATTTATTGTCCACAGGCTTTGAATTGCTTATTTAATTTAAATTAATGGGCCATGTAAAGCTAAACTAATTAAGGCAGAATAATCTAATCAGTCACTTTAAAATCTAAGATTTACTGCAGACATTCAAGATTTGAATTTGATCGCATTTATTGAATCAAGTCAGAAAGCTATTTGACTGTAAGGGTTGGGCTAGACCAGTGGTCGGCAAACTCATTAGTCAACAGAGCCAAATATCAACAGTACAACATTGAAATTTCTTTTGAAAGCCAAATTTTTTAAACTTTAACTTCTAATGCCACTTCTTCAAAATAGACTTGCCAAGGCCATGGTATTTTATGGAAGAGCCACACTCAAGGGGCCAAAGAGCTGCATGTGGCTCGGAGCCACGGTTTGCCGACCACTGGTCTAGACTAATCTATAAGGAAGTCCAACCTAAGATTGCAGGTAGAAGTTCAATTCTGTTCAACATTTGAGCACTGTGTGCCCTACAGGTACTGCGTACTGGGGAGAGAGAAATGGCTAGGCATCTTACCCTGCCTTCAAGGATCCCATAGTCCATTGAGAGGAATCAAAAGAGAGAGACAATATTTCAAGGGATGAACCTTCCCATCTCTTCTCAGTCTGAAACCCACCCTTCTGAAGAGGCTATAACTTCCAGAGATGGATTAGCTAAAAACTTTTGCTGAGTACCTATTTCTATATGTCAGAAACTGATACTATTGCTAGTGACTGGAAATACATAGATCAAGTTTTTGGTTCTGTAATTGAGATGTACCAAGAGAAGACAGAGAAAATAAACAAATGTTTACAATAAAGTAGGAATGGAGTAAAATGAGCACTGTGAAGAGAAGCATAACTTGTTCTGGAAAACTTGGGGATTATGAGATGTTGTCAACTAGTTAACTCAATAAACATAATAAACATTTAATAAGTGCCCACTATGTGCCAGTTGATGGGGGTGAAAAGATGAATAAGACATGGCTCCTTCCCTGGAGTAGTTCATGATTTAGTGGAGCTGTAAATATCAAGTTTTAAAAACGTTTGCATCAAATAATTAAAAAATAAAATAAAAATTGAATCCTCAACCTTCTGAAAGACATATTTCTGGTTTAGCGTAAAAATAATGAAAAAAATATACAAAATTCTGTGGAAAGAATGAACAATGTACATTTATAGACTCAGACTTGTCAGTTAGATAAAGTTTAAACAATTGATTTTACTGTGTAAAAATTAATTTAAGAGCTGAAGTTCAAAAATCACTCACAATATAATTATAATTCCTATAAATTAAATTACATTAAGTTGCCTCAAATATTGTCCTTGGATTAAATTTAAATTATGACATTAGAGTGTTTATATAATATCAAAATCACTGGTTGAAAAGTGTAAGATTTGGTTAACTAGTTTTTATCTCCTAATGCTAAATGTTGTAAATATAATAAAAATAATTTTCTATAAATATAAAAATGTTTAAACATTCACAAAATTGCTGCCTTAGTACATTTATGTTCAATAGGGAGTTGAATTGGTAAGGTACATAATTTTTTATAGTTGCATAAAGAAGTTTGTTTGCACTTGCACAGGACATATTATTTGCAAGTTCCAAAGTTCATAAATGTTATGGTTATAAATAATCTCCCTCTAAAAATTTCTCTTTTATAGCTAAAAATCATTATTTTTGGAATTATTTTACATGTATAACCAATAGTTAAGTTTCTTATGGGAGATATTTCTAAAGTTTTGTCACTTAGAATTATGGGAGGTTTACTGGAGAACAATTATGCCACCTGCACAATATGTGCTTGCCAGTCCACTGGCTTTACCTGCCATCTAAGTGAATCCTCAAGGCTGTTAGAAGTATGGGAGAAAAAACTACTACATCATCAACATGAATGGTCACTTGAAATTATATTAAGCTTTCAATATGAAATTTAAGCCTGCTATACTATAGTATATTTAGAAATCATACGCATTTTTAACATATAAATATGGCAAAATCACTAAATCTTTTCAAGCAATAAAAGTATCACACAAATAATTCGTATCACTCCTCCCATCTACCATGTTGTTTTCTAGTATTATAATCCAATCTTATTTTTTATCAAATCACCCAAAATTAGTCATAAATTTATGATTGTACCAAAATTAGTCAATAGTGTGATTAGTCATTAATATGAAGTTAGTAAACTTGTTCTATGAAAATTAAATAGTAAATATTTTGGGCTTTGCAAGCCATATGGTCTCTGTCACAACTACTTAATTCGGCTGATGTAGCCTAAAAATGCCCTCAGACAATTTATATATATAAAAGTCTAAGCGACCAGTCGACTGATAACTATGATGCACACTGACCACCAGGGGGCAGTCAACTTGGACAGATGAAAAGAGAAACAGGTGATTGAGTCTATGAAAGATCGCAAGCAGGTCGAGGTGAGCTGCAGTTCACATTGGGAGGCCAGGACATTGGCCCAAATTCTGCCACTCCCCAGGCACCCCTCTGGAGGCATGGTGCCCCCAACCTCCATCAACCACTCTGGCTGCATCCTCCCCAGGCAGCAGGACCAAAGGACAGAGAGAAGGGAAAAAAGAGACCACAAACTTGTTCTTATTGCCTGACATTAAAATACCTTGTTCCTCTGCTTTACTTGAAATAACTTTGAAGGGTCCAGAGCTCCCCAAGGAATCATCTCAGACATTTGTGCTGCAGCCATCTTTCACCTATGACCAATCCTACATTCATTACTGCCTCACATTTGTTGCTGACCATACTCCCCAGTAAAATTCCTACTTGAAAATCTTTATTTCAGAATCTGTCCCCTGGGGATCAGGACCTAAGACATCCTCCAAATGGCCTCTCTTCCTCCAGCAGGTTTTCTTGGGCTCACTCACCTGAAGGTGGTTACAGGGTTCCCAAGAGCATAAAGGAAAACCACAAAGATTTTTAAGGCCTGAGCTCAGAACTTGCACAGTTTCTACTCTTTGACATTATTTTAGTCAAACACATCAGTTATAAAAATAATTTTGAATGGATTAAGTAATATTAAAAGCAGTTATGATGATAACAATGAATTTTCTATGTTTGATTTTCTCCAGACACTATTCTAATAATTATGTATATAACATATTTAATATCATATCATGAGGTAAACACTGTTGTTCTTTTTTACAGCTAAAGAAACAGTAGAGTTTCATCAGATACTTACCTAAACAAGCTGAATCTACTACATAAAATCTATGAAATACCATTGATCCTAAAGTGGAGAAGGGTATCACAGTACTGTGATGTACAGAGCAGTCATTCTAATTGGCTGATTTCACTTTTGGGCTTTAAATCATTGAGCAATGCTGCTGCTAATGAGAAATTTCTTTAATTTGATCATTTTATCAAACAATTGAGACTTAGATTTTATTTTAACTCTACACATGTATTCATGGACCTTTACTATATTTTATTCACTAAGGGATTCCTAAACCAAAATAATTTCAGTTGAAAGATTAATCTGGTACAGTCAAACCCACTGTTGTGCAATAGAGCAGACATTTTAAGCATCAAGGCAGTTCATATTTGGATAGAGGTGGATTTAATTACTAAAATGTCTGCCTTTTACTTCAATGATTGCTTTTCCTCAACTTTCCTTGATAATTAGAAATTACTTATTAATCGCTACCCATATACTACAGAGGCAGCATGAATTTTGCATGAAACTTCATACAGCTAAGAACTAACTAACCAACTGTTCCCTCTAACAGCCATTTTTGAAAGACTATGAGAGCAATGTCATTGCAACATTTTCACCTTATTGATAGGCAGGATGGATGTTTGATCAGTCTGGCTAGATGGGTATTATCCTTTTCCCTCACTACTCAAGTCATACTTGACAAAGAGGCTGATTTGGTCATGAGCATGCAAGTTTGTACCCTCTTATACTAGAATTTCCAAACAAACTTCTAGAAAACAAAAAGTATGGTGTAAATACCTTACTATTACAACATATGCATTTTTCATCATTGTGGTATGGTAAGTGGCCTATTGTTGTCTTTGTGGAATCTCAATGTTAAGCTCTAACAATTCCCTGTCAATTGTACTATAGCTAGGAAACCACAGATATGATTATTGATATAAACAGAGATTCCCTTTTCACTTAATAAAGTAAAATACAAAAGTAACTTCCCAAAGTGGGACAATATTCAGTTAAATTATTTAAAAAACTGATATCAATGCATTATCAAAAAATTTGGGGGGATGCGATCTACTTCCTCTAAAATATAGCATTGATTTTTTAAAAAAATCATAATCATGCTCCTAGGAAAGGAGACTGAGCACAAATAAAGTTTGAAAGTTTCCCCAATTAACAACACGTAGCAAAATCAGAATATTAATTTTTATTTTATTGTTCTTATCACTTGTTGCACATATTAAATAAATTAAGCTTAATAAACAGATCTCTATGTTAGGCTTCTTGACCTCAGTATTATTGTTATTTTTTAGTATGGCATGCTTCATGAATTTGAGTATCATCCTTGTGCAAAGGCCATGCTAATTTCAATATCATTACAATACACACACACACACACACACACACACACACACACACACACATATATATATATATATATATATATATATATATATATATATGCATACACACACACACACACACACACTCACACACACATATAAAAGCCTAAGCAACCGTCAGACTGTTTGACCATCTGTTGTTACCTATGATGCACAATGACCACTAGAGGAAGACACTCAACACAGGAGCTGACAAGCTATGACACACCCAAAACCAGAGGAAGGAGCCCGATTCTGGAGTGCATCACCCGATAACCACCCTCTCACAATACAGGACCCCTCAAGGGATGTCGGAGAGCCAGTTTCGTCCAATCTCCTCAGACCAGGATTCATGCACTGGGCCTCTAGTTTTAGTATATGTCTTGCAGAAGCATGCACCTCAGTATTATTATTGATGTTACTTGTGGAGTAACTCAGGAAAATCATTTTGATTAATTTGTCAGAGGACTAAGGAAAAATTTTACCTCATTTCTGATTCATACAATTGCTATTTAATTTACTTTAGTTGACAGTGGAAAAAATAACTATTTGTTAATTATCAGCCACTCATGACCTCTATTGTATTATATTTAGGTTTGTAAACTTCCATAAGTAGGACTGGACCAGAACACTGATGACAGAGTTCTTAGGGTCCCTGACTATTCCTTTCCACAGATCACTGGGTATTGTGATCTCTAACTCAGAGAAAGTCCCACCTCACAAAATGTATCCAAACTTCTGAAATTGTGAGAACAGCAACATTTTGATTCATAGAGCAAAGTGCTAAAAGTTGTTTCAGCAAATGATTTGTTATAACTGAGTTAAAAATGTGTAGCACTCCCTGTTTTTTCAGCTGGCTCTCTATTTGCTTTTACCATATGTGACTAACATATCAAAACAGAGGTAGAGAAATAATTTTTGATTGTGCCAATTAAAAACAAACAATAACCTTAAGGCAGTTTGTTTTCTCTTCTTAAGTATTCCCAATTCCAGAGATGACATCTTGTTCTAAGAAAATTAAAATCAAACCATCAGTTAGTTGTATCTATATACACAGATATTTACTTCAGTATTCAAATCCCTTTGAAAGTATCTGTCCTTTAGCTCTTAATTTCTTATTGTGTTTTTGGTACAAGCCTGAAATCATCATTAAATTGTCACAGATGGTTATGCCTTGACACATTTTTCCTCAGACAGTCTTTTCCTTGATAGAGTTGAGAACTAGAGTTTTACTTTTATTTGAAAGAAATTTTGAAATCAGAAATGCTAATGTAATTTTACACCATATACTGGAATAAGTTTCTTTTCCTCCTCAGAATTCCTTGGAGGATATTGATTTAAGTTGTGTGGCTATTTGTGATCAACTGAAAACTTTTAACAAAATAATTAAAATAAATCCACTTTTTATTTATTTATCTGTCTAGATGTTCTAGATAGATGTATTTTAGGATCAATGTTTGAAGCCACTTTCCCTAGCTTTCCAAATTACTGTCACTATAAACCTGAGTGCCAATAGTCCCTAGTAATAGCCATGTGTGTGTGCTATTACACACACACACACACACACACACACACACACACACACACACACAAACACTGCAAATACCAATGCTGATGTTTGTAACCAGTTTTCTCAAGTTCATGCGAAAATGTCTACTTGGTTTATATGCTGGATTGATAGGGAAATTTCCTTCATATATCTATAGACACAGACCCACTTCTTGATTCTAGCTGTGAGTTCTTTAAAGCTGAAGACCTCATTAACTTTGATTGTGAACCTTAAAGAGCCAGCTTAATACTGTAGGCTCTGAGTAGATTCTTGGTAAGTTACAGACTGATTATCTGAAAATCACAGATATGAAGAATCTGTTAATTATAATAAAATTAAGTTTGATCTAGAATGTATACGAGAGCCCTTAAAATGATAAACACTATGGAAACCAAAATTCGAGGTAAACATGATTACAAACAGTCCAGAAAATGTCAATATTGGATTGTGTCCAATAAAAAGCCTGAACACACCCTCATATACACTCCTAATATGTGTCCCTACTTCCTTCTTTCCTATTAACTAAAGAAGACTTAAAGAAAGGAAAGCATATAGGGGTGATGCTGTGCTTATCTTTCTTGTTCACTTAATGTGCTTATTCTTCTTCTTCACTTCTTGATTTAGTTTGTTCCCCTTTGTATCTTCATTTGTGTATATGGGAAGTAAATGGTAGTAAGAGCATAGAACTCAGTTATAGCTTAAACCAACTTAACTAAGTTTCTGTGTATTACTGACCCCAAACAATTGTAGAAAATGGGTGGGCCTGGTAAATGTCCAAGTTGAATCTCCTCCTAATATTAAAGTATTAATAATGTTAAAATAAAGGAAGTAGTTTACAAAAGTTAACTTCAATTGCCTCATCTCTTTAGCAATTCATGTAAAGCAAAAAGAATTGGTGTCCAATGACAATGCAGTGCTTTTCTTCCTTCTCCCCTTTCAGGATTCCTCCAAGTTAGGATTGGCAAAAACTTCCTTTAGTGGCTTCCCATTCTGGGGTTACAGATATATGTGCTCCTTTGTATCTCTCTGCTAAAGCTTTGGTGAAATATTTAATTGATTTTGTAGGAATATAGATTAGCACTAGACCTCTTCATTCTACACATGAGTAAACCAAGGTTCAGGGAGGTAAAGTAACTTGCCTAATATTACCCAGCTAGTTGGTTACACTCAATGCAAATACGATCATGCCAGAATTCAGGATGTGGGAAACTCTTGCACATTATGTTAAATACAGTAATATTCCTCCACAAGAGCCATTTGTAACGGAGGCTTTGATGAAATGAGAACTTCGTTAAGATAGAGGATGGAGGTAAGCCCTACATGAAGTTGCTTAACTTTATTATATTCTCTTTGATAGGCCTGTGTGGAATGATATAGTAAGTATCATGAAAATAAAGGGTGCTTGAGTTATCATTTAAGCACTGGGAGACAATACTCATTAATAATTCCTCTCATTGCCGAAGCCGGTTTGGCTCAGTGGTAGAGCATCGGTCTGCAGACTGAAAGGTCCCGGGTTCGATTCCAGTCAGGGGCATGTACATTGGTTGAGGGCACATCCCTGTTGGGGGGTGTGCAGGAGGCAGCTGGTCGATGTTTTTCTCTTATTGACGTTTCTAGCTCTCTATCTCTCTCCCTTCCTCTCTGTAAAAAATCAATAAAATATATTTAAAAAATAATAATAATAATTCCTCTCATTGCCTGGCCAACATGGCTCAGTGGTTGAGCATATATCTATAAACCAGATCATACTTCAATTCCTGGTCAGGGCACATGCCCAGGTTGTGGGCTCAATCACTGGTTTTGAGTATTCAGGAGCCAAGTGATAAATTATTCCCCCTCATCATTGATGTTCTATCTCTCCCTTCCTCTCTGAAATCAATAAAAATATTTTTTAAATTCCTCTCATTTACTTTTCTCCTTTTTTTGCTATTGCATTGATAAAATGTACATATAGGGAATGCACATATCTTAAGTGTATAATTGATTAGGTTTGAATATAGAATATATCCATCAACTCAGAAAATACCCTGTCTGCCTTTCCAGTCAATTTCAACCCAATCTAATGCAACCATATTTGGATTTTTATTATCATAGATTTATTTTGCCTGTTTTTGTACTTCATATAAATGAAATCATGAAGTGTTTACTTTTTAAAAGTCTCTGGCTTCTTTAACACACATACAATGAGATTCATTCAAATTGTTGCATATATCCATTTCATTTTTTTAAATTTCCGCCTAGTATTCTATTGTATGCATATAATACAACTTGTTTATCTATTATCTCTTTGATGAACATTTATGTTGCTTCAAGTTTTAAACTCTTATGAGTAAAATTCTTATAAATATTTATGTGGAAGTCTTAGTGTGAACTTGTTTTTATTTCTCTTGGATAAATACCCAGAAATGGAATCTCTGAATCATAGGATATATTGAACTTTCTAAAAACTACCACACTATATTCCAAAATAGTTGTGTCACTTTACACATCAACATACAAAATATGAAAGTTCCAATTATTCCACATCCCTACCAATATTGTGTGTTGTTGGCTACTTCAATTTTAGCCATTTAAGTGGGTATGAAATACTCTCTCACAGAAGTTTCAGTTTGCATTCTCTAGCCAACCGTTCATCACAGGCATTCACCATCCTATTGTCTGAATTCATGGGTTATGCATATCCTATCTAATAAAAGAGTAATATTCAAATTAACCGTCACTCCACTACACCCACAAGCCACACACATCAGTCATGTCCACCAGTCAATCAGAGCAAGTATGCAAATTAACCCCAACCAAGATGGTTATGGCCACAGAGAGCAGGAGGGAGGCTTGGGTTTCCCTGGCAATGGAGGAAGCCAAGCTTCCGCAGCCCTGGCTGGCTCAGGCCTTCACTCCAGGCTACAAAGTTTCAATTATGGAAAATACATAAATTCCAACAGAAATAGCTGCCACCCCAGAGTGAGCAGGAGGCTTGGCTCTGCTCCAGGTACAAAGTTTCAATGTAGAATATAAATAAACCCCAGATACCAGGGTCTCTGCTTGGGTTTCCAGGGGGCATGACCAGCCACAAGACCCTTGCTCAAACTCCCCTAAACTTCAAGGGAACCACCATCCTGATCCGGAACACCCTTCAGGGCAAACCAGCTGGCCCCCACCCATGCACCAGGCCTCTATCCTATCTAATAAAAGAATAATATGCAGATTGACCATCACTTCAACACACAAGATGGCTGCCCCCATGTGGTCAAAGATCCTGCTCCTATGTGGACACATGATGGCCACCACAAGATGTCCAGCAGGAGAGGGCAGTTGAGAGGCACCAGGCCTGCAAGGGAGGGCAGTAGGGGGTGATCAACCCTGCAGGGGAGGGCAGTTAGGGGTGACCAGGCCAGCAGAGGAGGGAAGTTTGGGGCAAACAGGCTGGCAGGGGAGCAGTTATATATCAATTAGGCTGGCAGGGGAATTGTTAGGGGTGATCAGGCTGGCAGGCAGAAGCAGTTAGGGGCAATCAGGAAGGCAGGCAGATGAGCAGTTGGGAGCCAGCAGTCCTGAATTGTGAGAGGGGTCCCAGATTGGAGAGGGTGCAGGCTGGGCTGAGGGATACCCCCCCCCACACACACACACATAGTGCACAAATTTCATGTACTGGGCCTCTAGTACATATATAAGGTCATTGGTTGATCTTTTCCCACTCACTCTTCTCTGACTTCCCTCTGAGGTTGGACAGTCTGTTCTATACTTCTATGTCTCTGGATCTATTTTTGTTCATCTGTTTATTTTGTTCATTAGATTCCACATATGAGTGAGATCACGTGATGCTTATCTTTCTCTGACTGGCTTATTATGCTTAGCATAATACTCTCCAGGTCCATCCATGCTGTTTCAAATGATGAGTCCTTTCATTTTTTACAGCTGCATAGTATTCCATTGGATAAATGTACCACAGAGTTATTTCTCATCCATTTGGATTGGCAAATTCTTTTAAAATGTAATTAACATAAAGGTTAATATATTAATCCAATGATAAACCCAAGTAATAATCTCTAAGATGCACATAGTGCTCTATATTTTGTAAAGAATAATTATAGTTAGGGAATTGCTGTTGGATAATTATTTCCACCTCTTTTAATTTATTTGTTTATTATTCAACTTACTGATATTTATCAGAACTATATAACTTAGGTGATTAAGTAGCAGCTAGTTCTGATTCTCACAGTGAGGAAGTGAATATTTAATTGTGGGAAGGGGAAGAAGGAAAGATTTTAAAGTCATTTGCAAAAGTACAAAGTCTAATAAGGCTTCAGGTATTTGTTCCTCTAGGCACATTCTCATTTTGTTGTTGGTGGTGTTTTGTTTTTGTTTGTTTGTTTTTTGATTTTTTCAAGACCACAAATCCTGATCCAAATGAATTAAACCTCAGTTATGAAATTTGACTGCCAATGAAATGAGCAGAACAAATAAATTAAATGTCCACCTTATTAGTCAGGGTTCTCTAGAGAAATAGAACCCTGTGTGTATGAATAAATTTATTTTAAGGAATTGGCTTTTGTAATTATGGGGGCTGGCAAATCTAAAACTGCAGTGTCGGACAGCAGTTTGAAGACTAGGAGAGCCAATTCCCCAGTTCTAGTCCAAAAGCAATCTACTGGAGAATTTCCCCTTGCTCAGTGATACTGATCTTTTTGTAGTATTCAGACCTTCAGATGATAGCATGAGGTCCACCCACATTATGGAGAGCAATCTGCTTTACCCAAAGTTCATGGATTTAAATATTAATCTCATCTAAAATCTCATCCTCCAATTTGACACATAAAATCAACCATCTTACAGACCTTTGATAAAAACTATTGAAAATATGTTTCTATTTGTTTACTTCTTATATGATTTATATCCTCGATTATACTGGATACTTTTATTTGCAGTTCTATTTAAACTAAAAATAGTCACATAAATATCCTCATATTTAAAATGTAATTTTATATTCTATTTGTACACAGATATGAAAAAGAGATTTTTAGAAATGATTAATCATGTAAAATTTGACAAATGTATATATTGAGCACTTATAATATGATAGGGATTGTAGGAGAAATAAAAAATAAATAAGACATAGTCTTTATTGTCACATGGAAGAATATTAATACTCTTATACAAGAAGTATAAACACAATGAAGGGGAATTCAGAGAAGGGCAACATCACATCCCATTGAAATAATATATGCATTCTGTACTTTCCTTCAACAAATATTTATGAAGTTCTACTACTAGGTCAACCATTATTTTATTGTATTTTCTAGAGATATAGCAGTAAAATAAGTAAACTTTTTTTCTAAGTAAACTTTGTCTTCATGGAATTTGATTTCTAGTTGTGGAGACATATGCCAAACATAAAAACATAAAAACAAGTAAGTAGGGTGGTTTCAGGTCCTGATTGTATTTCACATACTGGGGTAATAGGAGAGAAGATTACTGGCATTGTAATTTAAGTTAAGGTGGGCAGGCCTTTCTTTCTACAGAGTTGATTTGAGCTAACACCTGAGTGAAGAGAAAGGGTTATCTATGCCTATGTCTAAATGAAAAGCATTCCAGTTAGAGGGAATAGAAAATATAAAGCCTCTGTGGAAGAAATGAGATTGGGATGAGTCAGATGAGTCCAAATATATTGTAATATTTTATGTCCAAGGTAAATTCTTTTGCTTACTTTAAATTTTGTACAAGTAATGAACAATTAAATACATTATGAAATATCTATCTAAAATCATGAAGAATAGGGGTGAGGTCATCAGAAGGACTATCCAGAGTACATACAAAGCAGCAAAAATCCTCTTTCCTCAAAGTCATTTGCTTTCTAATTTCAAAATGCGAATAATATGAAGTAAACTAGTAGCCCAGTGCATGAAATTTGTTCATGGAAGGGGGCGTTCCCTCAGCCCAGCCTGCACCCTCTCCAAACAGGGACCCCTTGGGGGATGTCTGAATGCCAGTTCCGGGATTGGGCCTAAAGTGTCAGTCAGACATCCCTCTCACAATATGGGACTGCTGGCTCTTAACCACTCTCCTGCCTGCCTGCGTGATTGCACTTAACTGCCTCTGACTGCCTGATTGCCCCTAATTGCCTCTGCCAGCCTGGTTATCCCTACCTACCCTCCCATGCCAGCCTGATCTTGCCCCAAACTGCCCTCCCCTGCCAGCTTGCTCTCACCCCCAATTGCCTTTGCCTCAGCCCCGACCACAATGGCTTTGTCTGAAGGAAGTTGGACATGTGGTAGATGACCACTCAACCTGGTCTAATTAGCATATCAGTCTTTTATTAGTATAGATAGATTATATAGCATAGGATTGCTTAAATGGGGGGAAAGCCCTTTTCAGCAGGAGAAGATGCTCTTGGCAGACAAAAATACATAATCCCTATATCTGGACTGATAGCCAGACGTATGCACTATGCTGCCAAACTGATCATTAAAAAATTGAACTACTTTCTTACAGCTTACACCAAACATATGTTCCCCTTAAACCCCCTCCTCAGTCCCCATCTTAGGTTCTGCCTTCACAGTTCACCCAGATTAGGTTCTGATTGGTTGGTTTTTATGCCAGTGAGCGTCAAAAGCTCTGCCTCCTAGGCATACATTGGCTCCTCTCAGTTCACCCAGATTTAGTTCTGATTGGTTTGTTTCTATGCCAGCTAGAATCTCCAGGCCTATCTTTGGACCTAATGAGAGAGGTGGGGCTAATTAGCAGTCCCTGAGAAGGCCCAGAGAAAAACATAAGAACAGCTGTTAGTGAAGCCCGGGGAGAAAGAGGAAGGCAAGAGCTGATTAACAGTTGCCATGGAGGCTGCACATCAGACCCTGCCTCTCTCTCCAGGCCTCTCTCCCGGCCTAATCCACAGTCCCCTCGGCAGTCAGAGCTGAGTTGCCGCACCCACAGCATTGATTGCAGGACTGACTTCCAGTGTTACGTCAAGCCTTTGGTCATTATGGACCCTGGGCTTTTATTTTTAGGATAATTCTGTTTTAAAATGTTTTTTATTGATTTTAGAAAGAGGAAGGGAGAGGGAGTGAGAAGTAGAAACACCAATGATGAGAGAGAATCATTGATGGGCTTCCTCCTGCACACTCCTCCTGATAAGGAATTGAACCATTACCTCCTGGTTCTTAGGTTAATGCTCACTGAGCAGCACTGACTGGGCTAAATAGTTCTTTTTATACACCTCAGTAGATGATTAAGTTTATCCCATTCATATCAAAGAAATAATCAAGAAACCCAATCAAGATGTGTTGGTATACACTTTCTATGTATACCAACACATCTTGATTAGGTAATGGAATACTTTCTATGTATACCAACACAATCTCAGATAATTGGAAGGAGACTTAAAATTATCTCATTGAAGTACCTCCAATGATTCTGTCCCCATCAAGACTTTTCTCACCTTATCCCATCCCTTCATTGGTCTTCTTTGATGAAATCATTATCCTTGCAGCACTTATTCCTTGGTCCGAGACCTATACCTATATCAGTCAGAGTTCTTAGTTATAGGTAATAGAATTCACTTTAGGTAGTGTAAGTGGCAAGGGATTGTTTATAGATTGCAAGATAACTTATAGAATGTCTTGGAGGATGAGGGACTCAACCTTAGATATTACACGGCCAATAACAATACAACCAAGTGGAAAGCCCAACCACACGATGGGGCTTCTCTAGCAGAAATTCCACTAATACTCAGAACCAACGACTTTAGACAACAAATTGTAGAACCTCTGCCATAGTTTCCCTGGAAGATTCACTCTTTATTCAGAGTGAATAAATATATAACAGACAAGTGGATCTGACTATTGAAGCCTAGATCATGGGCACAATCTTAAATACAAGGGAATCTGGGAAATGCAGTTTCGTGGTTTCAAGATTTTTTATATAGAGGAAAGTATGGTAGAAGAGGATTAGAATGAATACTGAGTGAGACATTTTGCAATATTTTTCATATTTCCTCTCTGATCTTTCTTGACATTAAACATCTCCAGTTGCTTTAAATGTCAGAAGATGTTATGTTTAGAATCTGTTCACCATCCTGGTCCTTCTCCTCTGGGAATGTCTCAGTGCAGGTCCCTCAAAATGCCAAACCAAGAACAGGGTAAAATTACCAGGTATCTGTTGAACTGTGCAAAATGAAGCAGCTCTATCACCTTTTTTTAGATACAGAACATCTAATAATACAGCTTTATAATGCTCATGGAATCTAGTGAGTAAGACAACAAAATTTATTTACATGTCCCTCACTTTTTAAAGGCACATTACCCCAAAATTGTACTATTGTACTTATAGAGCTTGTTTTATACACAAAAGCAGGCCATCAAAATGTTTCACTATTAAATTTCATCTTGTTAAAATCAGAATCCAAAACTTAATATCAAGAGGCTAAAAAATAGGCAAAATCTGTTTTCCAATGAAAATAGTTATCTTTACTGCCTTTGTCTCTACTAAGGTTTGGCTATGCATGTCCATTATGTTCAGGCTCAATTAATTAATATAAATGATTAATGTGACAAGGCATAAGATAGGGACCCACAATGTTGATCTATTAATTAGAATAAAGATAAAAAACCCAATATGTATAATCACAATTGTCTGGTCCAAATATACCCATAGGGGAGGCTTTATAAAATGCCATATATAAATCCAATTACATAATTTTCACAGAACACCCTTGATCTGTCATTCTGATAAAATTCAACATAATATCACATCACCTTACCCACAGAACAGATCTGTCTCTTGATATCCCTGTTTCTGACAAAGAGGCCCTTTCTCCTTTAGGTCACCCAGGATTGAAAGTTAAACATCTCTGATACCTTCAACTCCTCCCCATGATCAATTAATCACTACACCAGTTATTTATTCTTCATTGTTATGCTCTGGAAATTTTATGTCTTCGTTTACTATTTTCAATGCCCTAATCCAGATCCTTGTCACTTCAGAGATGGACCACTGCAAAAACTTAACTGATTTCCCTCATTATTTTATATAGTGACAGTATGAAGAATGGCCCCTTTTTTTTTCCCAGTCACTCCCATGTATAGTGCACTCTCCTACTTTCTCTGTACACATATAAAAAATTTGGGGGAGGTGCTGTAACTTGAAGACAAATATTATAGTACCAATCCCCCATTATTCTTCAAATAAATAATACAGAAATACTGCTTAATAGATATACAGTACACAAATACACTAACTAGTTGTTAACTACAGATAGAATCCGTTGACTCAATTCACTTATTAAAGATAGATATGGAATATTCATATAGCACCACAGTTATGTGAAGATAATTAGATGCAACTTCTTAGAATAGAGACCACCACATTGAATTCATCTGAATGGTCTAGTGGCAAAGTATTAGGAATTTGCCATTTGTGAATCTTCCAAAGATATAGGATGCTACTTCAAGTAGAAATCTATTGGCAGACAAAATGACCTGAGTTCAATGCTTTACTTGCAGTGTTAGGCTAAATCATATTTGGCAGTAAAATCCATCGAGAATCCTCTAGAGACCCATTAGAACCAGATAACACTGAAGTATAGAAAATGGCTTGCATTTGAACCATCATACCAGCTTAATAGATGTATGAAAAATAAAATGATTGAATAGTTTCTTATAAGGAGGTTCATCTAACCAGGCAGTTCCTAAAAACAGTCAACATGTATATACTTACTAGGTCAATGTAGTTGAACTAACTCCTTTGAACTGTATGATCTAAACACAAGTGACAGGAGAGATGGACTGATGCCACACCAAATATGTGTTAAATAGTAAAAATAAATTATATAACTTTTAAAATAAAGTATTACTACATGAATATGCCTCATTTGTATGACATAAAATTAGAATAGTCTCTCTATTGGAAAATCATTGGCAGCCACTGTTTTATTTGGTGAGCACATAGAACAGTGGCTGCCAGTCCTGTATATGATATATATTTGTTTCAACTAGAACAATTTGTTATCATTGTAAGGCATTTGGAAATACATAAGCACAAAAGGAAAGTGAAATTCACCTAAAATACTACTACTCAGATAATACTGCTGTTACCATTTGGTAAAAGTCTGTTATTTTAATATATTTTTACAAATAGGAATTTTATTATGCATATTATTAAAATAAATATTTTCTACAATCAAAAAAATTGTTTTCCATTTTATGTCATTTATATTGCTTAATTAAAATCCACAAATCTATTTTTATTAAATTTAATCTGTCTTTCTTTAAGTTCCATTTTAAAAGACCTCACTGAGGGCATGATAACTAATCTCTGATGAAATATGAAGCTCTTTGGTAGCTGTCAATAAATGTCAAATAAGTCCCTTGCAGGGAAGACTGAATGTTTATATTATTTCTTGGAGCCTCTATGATAAAGAAGATTGCACATTGGAAAGCTGCTTTTCTGGGAATTGGGAAATCTGACCTCTACTTTTGGCTCTGCCACTAAGTGACCACTACCTCATTTTCTTATCTAGATATGTAATTAGAGAAAGGCAGAATATTTGAAATTATCTGAATATTCATTGAAAACCTATTACTATCTAGCTAGAAGGTATAGGTAATCAATGTATCTACAATTTGGATGTTGAATTACTGAACAGCATATGCTATTCAAAAGGTTATGATATGAAGCAGTTATAGCTATAGCATTAAATTAATTGAACATGTGGGAAAGGGTAAAGAGAAAAAAATTGTCATCCCTTTAAAACCTGCTTTTTAATTAAAATAAACACACACAAAAGTCTCCTTTACAACTATTGATATTTATAAATAGTCATTAGATAATGCTAGGTCACTGATTTACTGAAGTTGGAGTCTTGACGATTTATTGGACCTTTCCTATAACAACATGCCTTTTTCTTTTACTATTTTTATTCATTCTCATTCCATATCAATGATCAATATTGGTAAATATCAAAGGAAGTCTCAAGCAGGATAGTTCATTATATTAAAGTTTTGAATTATAATATCATGTGCCCTACTTATATTCTTACTAGAAGCCCATTGCACAAAAGGATTCATGAATAGGTCTTCCTTCCCTTGGAGTCCAGCACCGGTTTTCCTTCAGCATCTGGGACCCAGGCCTTCGCTCTGGCCAGAGTCTGTCATCTTCATCTTCACTGCAGACTTCAGAGTCTGCAGTCTTGTCTTCACTGTGGCATTCTGCTCCTGTAGACCCCTTCAAGCGCCTGCCCCTCCCCCCCACCTCCCTGTCATAGCAGGCATCCTGCCCTGCCTGGCCACTCCAAGCCTGGAGCAGCTGGGCAGCTGCAATCTTTGGCCTTCTAATTTGCATACTCACTCTGATTGGCTATGGGCATAGCAGAGATGTGGTCAATTTGCATTTTTGTCTATTATTAAAGTATTTATGTGCCGGAAAACAATCATTGTCTCACTAATAGATAGAGGCTGATCAACTTTGAAGCTCTGAAAGGTCAGAGCCAACCACACCCTATCTAATTGAGACAATGGTAACTGAGGCAACTTCCCCATCTTTTAATCATGTAAATCCTTACTGATATGATAATCCACTTATAACCTGCCTAAGGGCTATGGGTGTTTCCCAAAGCTGCTTAAGGGTAATGGGTGTATCCCATAGCAGCCTCAATAAAAGGGATAGCAAGGCCAGAGCCTAGAGAGTCTTCCCACTAGAGGTTGACTCCTGCCTGGCCCCCCATTTGTCCCAAATTAACTCTTTTCTAGTCTCTCTCTTCATTTTAATGTGTGGCCTCCTCCAGAAACCGGACCCTGAGTGGGCCCTAATCACGAGGGTCCTGTTAAGGGTTCCCACAGTTCTGTTAATCTTTCTTGAACTGCATCTGCTGTGAACTCTTTTTAAATGGACTAGGAAAAAAATTGTATATATGTAATAATGAGGTAGCCTATTTTTAGTTTGTGGTCTCAGTTTTAATGACTCAAATTCACTAAAGAATGATATTAACTGTGTGGCTCTTTAAGACCTTATAGCTGACAGAGAAGATAATGAATCATACAAAGGAGCAGAGCTCTGACATTTTTCACAGTGATAAAGCATTGGGCCCAGAGGCAGGAATAAAACTAGGAATCTCAAATTATTGTCACAGAAATCTCTTAAGTTTTCAATACTAATCACAGGCACTCTTCTGGACTAAGAAGGAAAAGTCCCACTTTTCTGGCTACCTGCCCTTTTCCCCTGTACTGCTCCTGTGTCTGCCTTCTTTAGACCTGGTTTCCTTTGCTTTTATTTAAATTTTTTCTGTTTTCTTTGATCACTGAGAGCAAAAAGTCAGCAAGAAGTCTATGAGGGGTAGAGAGAGGCAATAAAATTCGGGGTGGGGGGGGATCAGAGATTTAGGCTGTGAAGTGCATTGCCCTGTTACTGGCCATAGGAAATATTGTATATTGACATATTGAAGAGTCAGATGAAGGGAGGAAGAAGGACAGGAAGCATTGAGTATCTTTTTCTTTTCTTCTCAGGGATCTATGGGGGCCTTGCTCTGAATGATATGGGGAAATATGACGAAAAGTGACAAAGCACTGTTACATGTACTTCAAAGTTTGGCAGCAGGAGAACTTACTGAAAGACATGTAAACCTTCATAACTAACACTTGTATAAACATTTCCTGGTTCTAAGCCAGAAAACTGGCTAAGGACTTTATGGAAAAGAAGCAGGGACCAAAGACTTTGAATGGAATCAGTGGTCAGATTACAGCCTCTCAAGAGAATAAGGGGTTGATAAGAGAGAAAGGCCTTTAGAGAAGCACCAAAAGCTCTATCTTCTTTTGTTAAGTATTCTGCTCATACTCATGAAAAGTTTCTCAAAGACAACTCTTAGAAGAGCCTTGATAAAAATTAATATTCAAGATTTTGCCTAATAATGAAGAGCAAATGGTTAACTAGACAATTGCTAAAGCCTGTCTCTAATATTTCTTCATCACACATCCCTGTTAGTAAAATAATAATTACTCCCAACATGGCTGACATTTAGCTAGCATATTCCTATATAGCCCTACCTATTGTTTGCATCTGTTCTAATTGGCCAGTTCCCAATTAGGCTATAGTACTTCTTAGACAGATTTTGGAAACAGGATTTCCACTCATAATTTAGCCTGAGATACACTGTTTATGGATAGAAAGGTCTCTTTGGAGTTCACATGGAGCATAATTCCCTATTATTTATTTATTTTGTTAGTCCTCACCTGAGTATATTTTTTATAAAGAGGCTGTAACTATGAGAAAAGTAGCACTAAAATGTAAACATTCAGATTCTAAAATAGAAGATTAACTCCATCAATCTCTACAGAAAGTGGAAGGGAGGGAAGAAGGGAAAGAGAGAGAGGGAAACATCAATGTGAGAGAGAGGCATTGATTGGTTGCCTCCCACACATGTCCCAATGAGAGCCAGGGGATCAGACCTACAACCCATAATGGGGAGATAAGGACACATATGTGATACCTTAATCCAGTGGTTGGCAAACTCATTAGTCAACAAAGCCAAATATCAACAGTACAACGATTGGAATTTCTTTTGAGAGTCAATTTTTTTTAACTTAAACTTCTTCTAACGTCACTTCTTCAAAATAGACTCTCCCACGCCTTGGTATTTTGTGGAAGAGCCACACTCAAGGGGCCAAATAACCACATGTGGCTCATGAGCTGGAGTTTGCTGACCACATCTTAATCAATAAAGAAGAAAAAACCTGCAACTCAGGTCTGCTCCCTTAACTGGGAATTGAACCCAAAACCCTTCATTTCCCCAGCGATGTTTTAACCACTGAGAAACTCCAGCCAAGGTCAAACTTTCCTATTTTACAATGACAGCCCAATGCTGCCAACTATTTAAGGACTTACAAAATTAATAAGTTAGGGAAGACTTGGGGAAGGGGTAAATACAAATTAATAGAAGATGCTTTTGAGTCCTAGGAGGAATCTACTAATCCTTTCATCATCATTTCTGTTTTAACATATTGCTGGTTGAAGGGATATATCTTTGCTGCTCAGCTTTGCCAAAATCAGGACACCCCAGGACCTCTGGCTACTTCAAAAGCCACACAGCCAAAAGAAATCTAGGAAATGTCAAATAGCAGCAGGGACATGCTCTAGGTGGGTTCCCTCAAAAGCACCTGTAGTAGGTGGAGCAGCTGAAGCAACAATAGGACAAAGTGGTTAGCAGTGGCATCACTAAGTTTTACAAACCCCAGGATAAGACCCAGATATCTGGAAGCAGTTAGTATCTCTGGTCAGATGGCTATAACTAGTATCCTGCAGTCTTTTTAGTCCAGCTTGTGGTTATTGAGTGTGAAAGAGAATCACCACAGAACAATGCCAACACCTCCTCATAATAAGGGGTGTGAAAGAGGCTGTAAGTATGAGAAAAGTAGCACTAAAATATAAACATTCAGACTCTAAAATAGAAGATTAACTTCATTCTTACAAGCAAGTACAGAAGGATCTTTGAAGTTCATCATTCCTGCACATCACCTCATAGTGTAGGTGCAGTCCTACCAGGAGGCAGAGAATGGGATGAAATAGCTAAACATCCTTTTCAGTTTGATATAATGCTGTCAGAGACACTGTCCAGCTATAAAAAAAAAATTGGCTCAACATGTCCAATAATCTCAGAGAAATGAGTTCCTTACAAAGTGGGTTGTATCATGGTATGATCAAAATTACATAGATTATGGAGCTGGGTATACCTTCCTTTAGACTCCAGATGAGCCACTGAATGTATGTCTTATGACTTAAATCAACATGGTCTCAGCTTAATCTTTTGTCAAGTGAGACTAATAATAGTAACTATTTACTGAAGTTTAATAAGGATTAACTAAAATATTGTGAAAACTCCTTGTACAATGTGCCCAATAAATGGTTATTTATTATTCTTCCACTTTGCTCTAATTTTTTCTTGGCTTCTTGGAGTACATGGGCTTAAGTCACAGATACTTTTGTCCAGAGTCTATCTAAAGACAAAACAATTCCTGCCTTGTAGACTAAAAAAAAAAAAAAACAAAAAAAAAAACAACAAAAAAAAAACACCTCTTCTATAATAATCTGGGTCATGTAGAATGGATGTTAAAATAAACAATTAATTAAACCAGAACATTTAATTCACTAGTATAAGAGGCAGGAAGGAAAACCAGAATTCTCCAGGCTCCTTGATCTGCCTTGTGTATCTTTGCTCTGAAGGCTTTGGCCAGATGGGCTTCATAGGATTTCAGCTTGTCAGGGTCGGGTATGTATGGGAAACTCATCAGTCCTCGAGCTTTGCCCCAAAATGCTTGATAATTATCCCCATATATGAAGATATCATATTGACTGATCAGAGAAGTCTGGAAATTGAAGAGTACAGCTAAAATCTTTCTGGACAGCACAGCCATTTTTATTGTTTTTGAGAGTAGAGAAGAGGAAGACCAATAAAGAAGGTTGCAAGCAGTTGTATTGCTAAGCATGCTGCCCTACTTACCTTGTCTAAGATCAGCCACAAAGTTTTCTCTCAGACAAATCTAATCGAGTAGTGGCCCAAAGCAGACATTATAAAGAATCTAGTTCAGAAAACAGCTGAGAGTGACAAATGCTTATCAGAGCCAAGTTTTTTCCCTAGCTAGTCTTTGCAGGTACTTTGAGAAATTCTGGGAAAAAGCAAACACGTTATACATGTGCCATATATTGTATGTAAAATTAGAATTTTCTCTGTTGAATTTGCTTGAAGATAACTTAGAAACTATTTCCTTATAAAAATACTCATACCAGGATTTATTTCAATATATTTTAGAATGGCTTATCTTCATATGCAACTTTTCATGAATATAGTTATTAAGTAAAAGTCCTGCACAAAGATGGATAGAAGTGATGATTTATGAAGAGCCAAGGAAAGCAGGCATGAGCTGGACACAACATTTTCTACTTGTTCAACTGCTTTCTCATTGGTCATCCTGCACTAACAACCAATTACCAGGAACAGCTGACAAAGTTGCTTAAGGGCCTGAAATTATGAATGTAGTTCCTTAATTTTATGGAATCAAACATGGCCACAAAGTTGTTATGTGTAACAGAAGCTCTTGTAGTAAGTATTATGTTCTGTAGCTATATACTAATATTAAACCTATTAAAAAGTGATTCTAGCCCTGGTTTGTTCAGCTCAGTTGGTTGAGCATCATCTCAGTCACCAAAAGGTCACTGGTTCAATTCCTGGTCAGAGCATAGACCAGATTGCAGGCTCAATCACCAGTAGGTGGCATGCATGAGGCAGCCCATTGATGTTGATATTTCTTCCTCTCTCTCCTTTTCCTTCTCTCTCTCAAATCAATAAAAACATATTTTTTAAAAAATGATTCTAAGGACCCAGACAGTTCACATGTGTCAGCTATAGGTCTTTGGTAATAGAGAAGAAATTATAATTTAGAAAAGCAAGAAGGAAATCAAATTAGTTTCTATTAAAATTAAAGGAAAGCCTTAGCTGACTTCATTAAGACAAGTCAAAGCCATTAGGAAAACAAATTACATGTCTAAAATCATGAAGCCTACAGATAGAGCAATAAGGATGAAATATATTCCTTTTCTAAATTTATCCAGTATTACCTCAAAATCTTGGCTGAAACATAATTCATTTTCTTATGTCCTTTTCCTAGTTAGAGTTATAGAACTTTACATAAGAGGCTAAAATTATTCTATAATAATATGTTAGTAGGATTTTTATTCCGTATTTACACCTGAATTTGTGTAATTGGCCAAAAACAGTCTATAACATCAAGAGCAATTTCAAAATAAGCCAAATATTTACTTGCATTTCTTAAACATTGTTATATCAGTCAGAAATCCAGCGGAACATAGATGACATAATCAAATATTATAAGTGAGGAATGTTTAGAATAGGGGCCATTTTTACAAGGTGGTAGGCAGTGTAAGAAAAATAAACAAATAAGGTAAAATGTCTGGGTACAAAGAGCAGAAGGAAGCTGCTAACACATTAACACACTATACTGAAGGAGCTAGAAGAAGGAATTGCTATAACTAGAACTCAGTGAGAGCTGTAGCCATAGGAGAAGGGACTCTCATCATGAATTGTAGGTCTTAATAAAAGACTGCAGCCATGCCAAAAGCATAGCAGGTTGAATGTGGGATAGGGAATCAATATCCTACTTAACTTCTCTCTCAGCACATCTTTTGATCTTATGTTAGTGCCTCCTGCTGACTGAATATGACCTTAGCCCCAGCTAGAGATCCAAAACATGCAATACCTAGAGCCTCTAAATATTACACACACCTGCACTTGTCCACTAGATTAGTGATGAAGAGAAAGAAGTGAGAGGGAATGGTTCAGTCCAAAATGGTCATATTTAGTAGATACCTCAGATTATAACCATTGTTAGTATGTTCAATTTTAACAGTGTTGTGCACAGAGTGGGCAAGTAAGTTCTTATATGAAATAACTAGTATTTCTAGACATTTAGAAGTGCTTGATGTACTTAAAAGTAGAAGTAGTAGAACAATGCTTCATATAAATAGCTTTTAAAACCTGATAGAAAATATTGTCTTTAGAAATAGAATTGTTAAATCACCTCTCCAAACAATGTACTCTATGTACTTGTTCATTACTAGGTTGAGGGAGGTGGGAGAAATTTAAAAAATATGTTTTGCTAGTGTGTAATAGAAAAATTTAGCTTATCTTTTGTCACCCTATATGTTACATGCATTTCATTTAACTTTACTGTATATATTGTGAATATATTGGACAAATAGGTCCTAACTTATAATATCTACAATAGTCTCTAGATATTAAAAAGGTTGCCAATGCATGAAAAAAGTAGAATTAGCAAACTAGCACATTTTGTACACTTTGTGTTAAAATTCATCAAAAAGCTGTCTTCTGAAAAGGACTTTGGAAATAAAATTGTGAAATCTACCTGAAAGTGATACATGTGCCTATTCAACCCATTGAGTTGATGGTGGTCAGGAGGAAATGAAGGGTTCCAGACTAGAATGTTTCTATATGGAAGACACTTTCATATATAACCATTGTTACATATGTGTAGTTTATTCAACACTACTGTGTATATAGTGGACAAATTTAAGTCCTTATTTGAAACAACTAGTCTTTCTAGATGTTTAGAAGTGCACAAAGTATGTTAAAAGTAGAGGTACTAAAATAGCACATTTTGCATATATCCTTTCATTAAAATCCATTTCAAATACTATGTTTTGGAAATGGGATGATCAAACTATGTCCCTGAGCAGTACACATTATTATATTTGTACTGGGAGGAAGGAGAAGAGAGTGCAAAGGGCTTTATACCAATATGTTTATAATTATGAAAGATTAACCATCTTCCCTTGTGCATGTGCATTGTGTTTTACTTAGCTGTGTATATATTGTATGTGAAGGACACACTGATCTAATTTACAACAGCTAGTCTTTCTAGATGTTCCAGAGGTTGTCAGTGTATGACAGAAGTAAACAAATACATGGTGTACAGTTTGTGTTAGATTCCTAAAAAGAACTGTTCTGAAAACATGAGAAGTAAAATTGTTAAAATCCTCTCTAAGCATTACAGATGCTTTACTGTACTGTCCACTGTGTTGACAGAGATGAAAGGGGGAAGGATTTTAGGCCAGAAAGTTCCTTCCTATTCAGAAGACACTTTCAGATTATAGCCTCTATCTGAAGTTTAGTCAAACCAATACTTATTTGAGATTGCTAGTCTTTCTAGATGTTTGAAAGTGCAAACATATGTTACAAGAGTTAAAATTACACCCTGAAGTATTTTTTTTCTGTTAATTTATAGGAAGTAATGGTGGTATTTGAGGAATGGAATTGTTAAATTTGATGTCTTGGAGAGTATGCTGACTGTTCACAAGGGAAGGGGTAAGGAAGGAAGTACAGGGAAAAAAAATGGTTCTGTGTCCATGACTTTAGAGAAATTAAAATTATCTAAGCATTGTTACATATGTGCATATTAGTTAATATTGATGTGTATTCAAGGATAATGATTGAAGGATGTTAAAAGTAGATGTAATAAAATAATCCCTTTATAAAAGAACTCTTGTTTGTTTTTATGAAAGACTGTCATCTGAGAGTATCTTTGTTAATCCACCTCTTGGAGCCAGGTGTTCTGTATTTAGTCACTGACGTGGTAGAGGATGTAGAAGAGGAAGGGTGAAGGGAAGGGCTCTTTGCTAATATTTCCATACCTAAAAGAAAGTTTTGGTTATAACTATAAGTTTAATGCATTTTTGTAAAATTCCTGTGTTTATTGTGGACAAGGTTCTTTATTTTGCAACATTGGAGTTTTTAAGATGTCCTGAGGTGACAGTGTCTGGCAAAAAGTAGAGCTAGTGAATTAACCAATTTGTAAACATATTTTTGTTATAATTGTTAGAAAAGAGGCATCTTGGGCATGAAATTGTTGAACCATCTGAGAAATGGACATCAGGACTTGTTCATGCAAGGGGTGTGTGTTGATGTGTTTATATTCACATTGTGTTGATAATCACTGATGTGCATGCATCTCTTTAGACTGTGCTATAGGACTATGTTAAGTACTTCATTCAAAACTTTCCACCTTGCTAATATTTTAAAATATAAATCATAATTCTCTTAGAAACATTATTCTTTGTGTACTCTTGCTTTAGGTCTCATTTTTAATGTAATATTAAGGGAACACAGTATTTTAATTATAACCTTGTGAATATCTTTTATAGAGAGGTCTGTTGCTATTTTTATCCTTTATGAAATTTTTTTATCAAGTAAGGCAGGATTACATTTTCTTCCAGATTGAGTTAATGTAGGGTATTCTTGGTTATCAAAATACTCATGTCTTTTGGACTTTGAAATGGTAAATATTCATGATATGTGAGAAAGCATTATACATAACTGTACCATCTTAATTAATAATACATAAAAATGAAAGCTTAGTTGTATAGATACACTTAGAAGGACACATGAGACTGTAAACTGTTTGTGATTATGGATAGCTTTGTTCCTTGCTTGTGTTTTTCAGTGCACATGCTAACTTTAAAAAAATAAATGTTACTTTAAAAGCCTAAAAAAATAATCAAGAAGAAATCAAGAATGATATAGCTACAATAAAAAATCACAATGGAAGGTTTCAACAACAGACTAGAAGACGTGGAGGACCGAATTAGCGAGTTAGGATACAGGGCAGAAAAACACACCCAATCTGAATAGCAATTGGAGAAAACATTTAGAATGCCAGGAGTTTAGTGATAACATGAAACAGTAACATTTGTATAATAGGGGTACCAGCTAGACAAGAAGGGGATCAAGGATAAGAAAACCTATTTGAAGAAATAATGACGGGAAACTAGAGAGAGATCTACAAGGGATCTTCCATTAGATTATCAAATGATTTCTCAAAAGAAAATCATCAGGCCAGAAAAGGATGGGATGAAGTATACAAAGTGATGCAAAGCAAGGGACTGAATCCAAGAATATTCTACCCATCAAGGTTATTATTCAAAATTGAAGGGGGAATTAGGAGCTTTCACAGATTTTAAAAAAAAAGGCTAAGGGAGTTTAACACTACCAAGCTAGCAATGCAAGAAATGCTAGAGGGACTAGTGTAAAAAAAAAGAAGAAATAAAAAGGTAAGAAGGAACACAGGCACAAAAAATAAAAATGGCTACAAACAAGTACCTATCAATTATAACATTAAACATAAATGAATTAAATGCTATAATCAAAAGATATCAAGTGGCTGAATGGATAACACAACATTACCCATATATATGCTGTCTACAAGAGACCCACCTCAGAACAAGAGACTCACACGGACTGAAAGTGAATGGATGGAAATTTATTTGTCAGGCAAATGGAAATGGGGGGGGGGGGCGGGGAATGGGGTAGTAATACTTATATAGACCTCAAAGTGAAGGCCATAACAAGAGATAAGAAAGGCCACTTCATAATACTAAAGATATCAAAACAACAAGAGGATTAACTCTGGAAACCATATATGCATCCAATGCAGAAGCACTGGAATACATTAAAAAAAATTTAAAAACCTTACTGGAAGATATCAAAGGAGAGATTGACAGGAATATAATCATAATTGACATCACTGGATAAATCCTCTAGACCAGTGTTTCCCAAAGTGTGGTACGCATACCCCCAGGGGTATGGGAAAAGTATGGTGGGGGTACACGTTGCACCGGAGTTTGGTGGGGATATGCATTGCACCATGCTTAGCTGCTCCTAATTCTATGTTCTTATGAGTACGAGGGGTACTCAGTGTTACGAAAATTATAGAAGGGATACACATATGTCAAAAGTTTGGGAAACACTGCTCTAGACACACACACACACAAAAAAAAAAAAAAAAAAAAAAAAAAAAAAAACAGCAAAGAAACAGCGATCCTAAATGATTCACTAGATCAAATGGACTTAATTGACATCTTCAGAACATTTCACCCCAAAGCCCAAAGACATGGAATATATGTTCTTCTCAAATGCACATGGGGCATTTTCAAAGATAGATCACATATTGGGACTGAGACTAAGCCTTTCCAAAGTAAAGAAGATTGAAATCATATCAAGTATCTTCTCCAATCACAATGGCATGAAATTAGAAATCAACTATAATAAAAACACTCAAATACAGAGGCTAAATAGTATGCTATTAAACAATGAATGGGTTATCAAAGAGATCAAAGAAGAAATAAAAAAACTTCTTGGAAACAAATGACAATGTACACACAACTACCCCAAATCTATGGGACACAGTGAAAGCAATCCTGAGAGGGAATCTCATAACGTCACAGGCATACCTCAAAAAGGCAAGAAAAACTTTTAATAAGTTATCTAACCCTCTAACTTAAAGAATTGGAACAGAACAACAATAAAAGCCCAAAGTAGGTAGAAGGAAGGAAATAATAAATATCAGAGTGGCAACCAGAGAGACTAAACAAGCAATACAAAAGATCAATTAAAATAAGAGCTGGTTTTTTGAAAAGATAAACAAGATTGATGAACCTTTAGCCAGACTCATCAAGAAACCAAGAAAGATGACCCAAATAAAATCAGAAACAAAAGAGATGAAATAACAACTGACACCATAGAAATATAAAGGATTTTAAGAAAATATTATAAACAACTATATTCTAATAAGCTGGACAACCTGGACAAAATGGACATTTTCTTGGAAAAATACAATCTTCCAAAACTCAAGCAGGAAGAATTGGAAGACCTGAATAGGCTGATAAATACTGATCAAATTGAAGCAATTAAAAAAAAAACTGAGCAAAACAAAAGTCCTGATCTGTATGGCTTCACAGGGGAGTTTTACCAAATATTCAAAAAGGACTAATGCCTATCCTCCTCAAATTATTCCAAAAAAATCCAAGAGGAAGAAATACTTCCAAGCTCTTCTTATGAGGCCAGCATTAGCCTACTTACAAAACTAGATAAAGACACTACAAAGAAAAAGAATTACAGGCCAATATCCCTGATGAACTTAGATGCTAAAAACCTCAATAAAATATTGGCAACTCAGATCCAGCAATATATTAAAATGATCATACGCTATGACTAAGTAGCATTTATTTGGGAAATGCAAGGCTGGTACAATATCTGCAAATCAATAAATATGATACATCACACAAACAAATTCAAAAACAAAAATCACATGATCATATCAATTGATGCAGGAATGGCATTTGACATAATCCAATACCTTTTTTGATAAAAACTCTCAGCAATGTGGAAATAGAGGGAGCATACTTCACAATAATAAAGTCCATATATGACAAGCCTATAGCCAACATCATACTCAATGGGCAAAAACTAAAACCATTTCCCTTAAGAACAGGAATGAGACTTTTATTCCACATAGTACTGGAAGTCCTGGCCACAGAGATCAGACAAGAAGAAATAAAAGGCATACAAATTGGAAAGGAGGGAGTAAAACTGTCATTATTTGCAGATGACATGATATTGTACATCAAACATGTCAAACTCAAAGGCTAGCACAGGCCAAATAAGGAAGGTTTAAGTTTATGTGGGCCACAAAAAAAAAAGCTTCAATTTTCATAGAAACATAGGTTTATTTCAATAGAGACATGCTGAATATAAAGGGCTGAGATAAATGAGTAATTGTTAACATAAGTACATTTGAATAAAAATTAATATTTTTTGAACATTAACTTACCAGACACTGAATAACTGAACAAATTAATAAGTGTAATGCAAATAAACATATTATCTTTTCTCCAAATGCTAAATATTTCCTGTTGTGCACACCAAACAAGTCAGTACAAGACTAATGACATGGCCATTTGTTGCTAAAATATTCCCTGCTGTATTAGTGGAGAGAAATAGTGCATCTGCACATAAGGGAAATTAATGTCACATGATTATAGTAATGTCTTTAGTTGTAATTTGTTACTAGTGATTATATAATAGGATATTGTAAAAATTATGAAATTTTTATTAAAATGTTTCTTACATACCATTATATTGGCTGGGCTACAAAAATATTTGTTGTGGGTTGCATGTGGCCTGTGGGCCATGAGTTTGACATGCTTGTTGTAAATAAAAAACCCTAAAGACTCCATTTAAAAACTACTAGATTTAATATATGCTCTTGGCAATGTAGCAGGATACAAAATTAACACCCAGAAATCAATGGCATTTTTATACATCAATAAAAAATTTATAAAGTATATGATTAGTTTAACCACTATGCTGTACCACTGAAACTAATACAAAATAATATTGAATATGAATTATAATTGGAAAAATAAAAAATATATACCACCTCTATGTTAGAATCAGTGTCTACTGAAAAAAAAAATCTTAGAACAAAGGCAAATATATTATTTTTTGCAATTTAAGTAAAAACATACATTTCTAATGCAGGCTGTATTGGTGTGCTAACCTACTCAGTATGCACTGAACTACAGACACTTATCTAAATAATGCTTTGGAATATCACAACAAATATAGTTAAAACAAATGGTTTTGTTCTTTTGAAACTGTGCTCTAAGCATCTGTTAGCCATTTGTACATTGCTCGCTCTGCTCTGATTGTTATCCATCCCTAATGGATGTATTTCAACACTAACTAAGCCTCTAGTGATGAGGAGACTGAGTATGATGTTCAGCAGGTGGTACCATTCCTAGTTGGCAAGGTTTCAAATAATCACTAAACAGTAGGAAAATATCTCCAGTGTATTACAAAAAAGATTTGACATGTAATTAGATTGTACATATTAAATTAAATTAAATATGTACAAATTTACAGACTGTGAAAGGGTGCAGGCCAGGCTGAGGCAACCCGTCTCCCCACCCCACCCCCAGTGCACAAATGTCATGTACCAGGCCTCTAGTTTTAAATATTTTTATGTAATTATGTTATTCAATTCTCACCACACCCTATGACAAGAGGATTCCCATTATTCCCATTTTACAGATGAATGCAAAGAGGCTTAAAATGGTTAATTAACTCGTGCATGGTTTCACAGTTATCCAAAAATGCAGACCTTCAATTTGAACATAGTTCTGTTGAACTCAGTAATTATCACCTTTGTCCAATAGATTATTAATGCTGCTACTAGAAATAAAGTCTAATAAGCTAAAAAAAAGTATTATATTAAATATAAAGGAAGGGAACCATGACATTGTGGGGAGCAGTGAGGAAGGTAATTCCATGTAGAAGTATACATGAATAAAGCTATAAATCTACAGATCATATTTAGGCAATGAATGGTACGGAATTCTGACCTGGCAGGTGGAAAAAGCAGAATAAGGAGACCAAAATAGCATTTTGGGGTAAGTCTGTCCCATGTTTGAATTGTGTGTGTGTGTGTGTGTGTGTGTGTGTGTTTGTAAGAAATTGGGCTTTATTTTTTAAGACAGTGGTCTGCCATAGAAGGTGTTTTAGAAGAAGGGTGACGAATTTAAAATTATAGGATCTCTATGCTTACCTAAGTGGTGCTGCCATATGCTATTATACAGAAAGCTGCACATTTTCACTATTATGGTAAGCTGGTCCCAGTGTGGGCAGGTAAGATAGCTTGAAAAGCCCAAAGTTGGACCAATTTCAGTACTAAACCTCTAGTACTATATTAATTATCATATAGAGATGTTTGTAAAATCTGAGCCATTTGAAATTAATTTCTCAAACAGATAAAATTGAGACTAAACATTCAGGAATCACAAATTCTTCTGGGAAATGTATGAGTTACAAAGTGAAAGAAATATGCCATTTATATAGTGGTGATTTCTGAAATTAATTGTTTAATGAGGTGGTAAGATATCATAGTAGGACTGAAAGTTAACTTTTCTATCCTATTGAAATTTTTTGTTTATTTTGTTACTTCCATAATTTCCCTCCCAACTCTTTTAGTCTTAGCTCAGTGTTTTGAATATACTGAGCCCTATTCATGAAATGCCATTGCTCTGTCTTTCTGCTTAATTTACTCCTTTGTTTAAAAATTGATGAGAGAGAGAGAGAGAGAGAGAGAGAGAGAGAGAGAGAGAGAGAGAGAGAGAGAGAGAGATCACTGATTTGTTGTTCCACTTATTTATGTGTTCATTGGTTGCATGTAGTATGTTCCCTGACAGGGGAGATAAGAATCAAAACCTTGGCATACCAGTACAGTGCTCCAACCAACAAAGCTACCTGTCCAGGGCCTTGCTTGATTCATTCTTTTAAAAAAAAAAACTATATTTATAATTGAAAGTATTAAAGATGTCTCCTTTCCCCCCCCCCCCATTGGCCCCTTCTAGCCCGGCTCAGGCCTTCACCACGCTACTGTCTATGTCCATGGGCTCTGTATATATGCATATAAGTTCTTTGGTAAATCTCGTCCTACCCAACCACCCACCCACCCACCCACCCACCCACCTCCACCTTCCCACAGAGATTCAACAGTCTGTTCCATACTTCTATGTCTCTGGACCTATTTTTTTCATCAGTTTATTTTATTCTTTATATTACACATATGATTGAGATCATGTGATACTTGTCTTTCTCTGACTGGCTCATTTTGCTTAGCATAATACTCTTCAGGATCCTCCATGTTGTCACAAAAAGTAAGAGGTCCTTTTTTTTTTTTTTTACAGCTGCATAGTAATACATGGTATAAATATACCACAGCCTTTTTATCCATTCATCTAGTGATGAGCAATTAGGCTATTTCTATATCTTAACTATTGTAAATTGTGCTGCTATTCTTTATGATTGGTGCATACATTCTTTCTGATTGGTGTTTCAAATATCTAAGGAAATATTTCTAGAAGTGGGATCACTTGGTCAAGTGGCAGTTTCATATTTAAATTTTTTTAGGAAACTCCATACTGTTTTCCATAATGGTTGTACCAGTCCGCAGTGTACTAGGGCTCCCTTTTCTCCACATCCTTGCCAACACTTGTCATGTGTTGATTTGCTGGTGGTAGTCATTCAGACAGATGTGTGATGAAACCTCATTGTCACTTTGATTTGCATCTCTCTCATGATCAGTGACTTTGAACAGTTTTTTTCATGTCTCTTGGTCATCTGTGTGTCCACTTTGAAGAATTATCTATTTAGGTACTTTTTCATTTTGTTTTCCTTTTTTAAGTTGAATAAATTCTTTCTACATTTTGGATATTAAGCCCTTATCAGATTTATCATTGGTAAGATGTTCTCCCATACAGTGGACTCCCTTTTCATTTTGTTGATGGTTTCTTTTGCTATGCAGAAGCTTTTTATTTTGATGTAGTCCCCTGGTGTTTTTATTTTTTTTTTTCTCCTTAGTTTCTTTTGCCCTAGGATATGAATTGGTAAACACATTGCTACAAGAGATGTCTGAGATTTTGTTGCCTATAGTTTCTTCTAGGTTTTTATTTATTTATACTTTTACAACTTAAATTTAAGTCTTTTTGAGTTTATTCTTGTGTATGATGTAAGTTGGTGGTCTAGTTTCCTTATTTTGCACATACCTGTCCAATTTTGCCCAACACCATTTATTGAAGGGACTATCTTTACTCCATTGTATGTTCTTACCTCCTTTTTCAAATATCAATTGAGCTTAATAGCTTGAGTTGGTTTCTGAGGCCTGTTCCATTAATCTATATGCCTGTTCTTGTGCTGGTACCAGGCTGTTTTGATTACAGTAACTTTGTAGTATAACTTAATATCTGTTATTATAATCCCTCCAACTTTGACCTTCTTTCTCAAGATTGCTGTGGCTATTCTAGGTTTTATTTGGTTCCATATAAATTTTTGGAGTATTTTTCTAGATCTGTGAAATATGCCATTGTGTTTTATTGGGGATTGTATTAAATCTATATATTTCTTTGGGTAGTATGGACATTGTAATGTTGTTAATTCTACCAATCCATAAACATGTTATATTCCTCCACTTTTTTATATCTTCTTCTATTTCTTTTTCAATGTCCTGTAGTTTTGTGGCTTTATTTATTTTTAATGGTTATGCAAGACTTGGCTTGGTTATCACCACCTTCTGCATTAGCTACCTATGCTTGTACATTTTTACCTACTCCATGGTTTTTTTAAAACATATATTTTTTTATTGACTTTTACAGAGAAGAAGGGAGAGGGATAGAGAGTTGGAAACATCTATGAGAAAGAAACAGCGATCAGCTGCCTCTTGCACACCCCCTACTGGGGAAGCGCCCGCAACCAAGTTACATGCCCTTGACCAGAATCAAACCTGGGACCCTTCAGTCTGCAGGCCAACATTCTATCCACTGAGCCAAAGCAGTTAGGGCCCTACTCCATTCTTAATTAGGTGCACATTCTGTAGGTAACCAAAGCCTCTTGTTCTCATTTCAAGCTTCCCTTATACTTCCTCTTATACTGGGTTGTAGTATTCTGTTTACTTTACTATGTCACAATGACTGTGAGTTCCATGAATGCAAGGATAGTCTTATCTTTTTGTAAAATGATACAACTTCTGTATAAGTTTTCCATGTAAGTACATATGTTATAAAATTATATTAAATGCAAATTCCAATCTATATATATATAAAGAGCCAGGGGCTGCCACATTTGAAATAACCAAATGGATGATTGAACAGGCTGCATCGGGTGACAATGCCAGCAGGAGGTTAGTGAGGGACAAGCAAATGACTTAGCAGCAGGTTGTGTGGAGCAACCAGACCAATGGGGGGGGGGGGGGTTAGTGAGAGACAACCCAATGACTGAACAGTAGGCTGTGTGGGATGACCAGATGGGTAGGATGGGGCAGTGAGATGTGACCAAACGATCAAACAGCAGGCTGCGTGGGGCAATCAGGCTGGCAGGGGGGTAGTGAGGGGTGACCAGGCCAGCAGGGGGCAGTTGGGGTGACCAGGCTGGCAAAAGGACAGTTAGGAGTGACCAGGCTGGCAGAAGGGGCGGTGAGGGGCAGCCATGCTGGTGGGGGGCAATTAGGGCCACCAGATCAGCAGGCAGAGGCGGTTAGGGGTGGTCAGGCTGGTAGGTGTCCATTTAGGGGCAATCAGGCAGGCAGGCAGTTGAGCAGTTAGGAGCCAGTGGTCCTGGATTGTGAGAGGGATGTCCGACTGCGGGTTTAGGTCCAATCCCCAGGATCGGGCCTAAATCAGCAGTTAGACATCTCATGAAGGGTCCTGGATTGGAGAAGGTGCAGTCTGGGCTGAAGGGATGAATCCCCTCCCTCCCTGCATGAATTTTGTGCACCAGGCCTCCCTCTGGTTATATTATAAAGCAATTGTAAGCAAATTAGTGTGGGACTGACATAAAACAAACAGGCATACATAGATCATTGGAAAGAAGAGAGAACCCATAAATAAACCCATGCATTTACAGACAATCAATATTCAAAGGGGGTGCCAAAAAGACACAGTGGGAAAAGAATAGTTTCTTTAACAAATGATGTTTGGAAAAGTGGATGTCTATATGCAAAAAAATGGAACTGGATCCCTGTCTCACACAATATACAAAAATAAAATATAGGGAGAAGCCTTTCTAACATTGGTTTTATCAGTAAAATTTTTTGTATATAACTCCATAAGCACAGGCAATAAATGCAAAAATGGACAAATGAGATTACACCAAATTAAAAAGCTTCTAAACAGCAAAGCAAACAATCAACAAAATGCAAAGGCAACCTATGAAATGGGAAAAATATTTGCAAACCACATATCCAATAAGGGGTTAACATAAAAATATATAAATAATTCTTATAACTATACTAAAAATATGAATACCCTGATTGAAAATATGCAAAGACCTACATTGACATAATAATAAATCTAAATGGTCAATGGTGCATGAAAATGTGCTCAATTTCTCTAATCATCAGGAAAATAAACATCAAAACCACAATGAGATATCATTTCACTTCTATTAGGATGGATATTGTAAAAAAGACAAGAGATAAGTATTGGCAAGAATGTGAAGAAATGGGAACCATTGTATACTGTTAGTTAGTATGTAAATTCATACCACTCTTTTGGAAAACAGCCTGGAGAAAATTAAAACTAGAATGATATGGCATTCCCACTTCTAGAGATAGATCCAAAATAACTGAAAATAGGATTTCAAGAAATATTTGCACATCCATGTTCACTGCATCATTATTCATCATAGTCAAGATATGGAAACAACCTGTCATTTAACAGATTAATGGATAAAGAATATTTAAGCCTGTCCTGTGTGGCTCAGCAGTTGAGCATTAACCTATGAACCAGTAGGTTGTAGTTCAATCCCAGATCAGAGTGCATGCCTGGGCAGGCTTTGTTCCAAACAGGGGGCATGCATGATGATTCCCATCATATGAATGATGTTTCTGTCTTGTCCTCTCCCTTCCTCTCTGAAATCAATAAAAATACTTTTTAAAAAGAAAATTTAACACTCACACACAATGGGATATTATTCATTCTTTAAAAAGAAGTAAATCTTGCTCTAGCCAGTTTGGGTCAGTAGATTGAGTGTCTGCCCATGACTGAAGGGTCTCAGGTTCTATTCAAGGGCACATACCTTGGTTGCAGGTTCAATCCCTGGCCCCCAATCAATGTATCTCTCTAGCATCAATGTTTCTCTCTCTGTCTCTCCCCCTTCTTTCCTCACTCTCTAAAAATCATTTAAAAATATCCTTGGGTGAGGATTAACAAAACAACAAAGAAGTAAAATCCATGTGCAACAACATGAATGAATCTGGAGGGCATTATGCTAAGTGAAATAGGCCAAACATAAGAAGATAAATGCTGCATGATCTCATTAATATATGGAATCTAAAATAATCAAACTCATAGAAGCAGAGAGTAGGATAGTGACTCCCAGGCCCTGGAGGCAAGCAGAAATGGAGTTACACTGGCCAAAGCGTACTAACTTTCACTTATACAAGATGAAAAAGTTCTGGAGATATAATTTACAACATGGTAATTATAATTAATACTACTTTATTGTATACTTAAAATTTGCTAAGGTGATATATCTAAATCTTTTACACACACACACACACACACACACACACACACACACACATTGACTATGTAGAGATAATAGATATTTTAACCAGTTGGATTTTGGCAATACTTTCACAATGCACATGTATATCAAAACATCAAGTCATATACTTTAAATATATGCAATTTTTATGTGTCAATAATATCTCAATAAAACTGTTAACATTTTTGCTGAATGCCTATGTAACTTCACAGGTAATCCCTCTGGAGGAGCAATTTGACTGCTTAAGAACCATTATTTTAATCTTAAATATTATAAAATAAGGTGAGATCCTATTTATCTTTCTTTTTAGTTAATGTTTACTTTATTTAATGGCTATATATTTACAAGGAAGAATTAATGGGGAAGCTAAAGTTGGATGAAACAGAACTATTGGTACAGCCTTACACTGAGAATGACTATAAACACATTCAGAGGATACAGTAGAAATTATTATGATAACTCCAAAATCAATTTGAAATATTATGTTCCCCTATCCCATCAAAACCAAGGCAACGTTGACTCCACTTCTTGGCTTTTTGCATTTGTCCTTTAGTTCTTATTTACTTTTCTATTAAATTTTGGAAATCTTTTGTGTTTGGACCAAGCCAGAGATTCATTTTCTACTTTCAACTTACTAAAGGGAATTTTTTTGCTAGGTATTTGAAATCCTGGCTTCATATTCATATTAAAAGTACTGTAGGACTACCAGGAAAAGCCTATTATAAGTTCTAAAAATTGGCACTCAACTTTTTCTCTAATTTCTCCACTTCAATGTGTTGAATTTGAGTTTTATGAAATACAAAGCTAATCTCAATAATTTCTTCCTCCACAGTGTTTATTGGGATAAAAGTAGCTTCAAGTCCTTTTCCTGAACACCATAAACAAATATCTAGAAACTGGTTTTCCCATTGGCATATGGAGCTACTATACTACATAAAGCACACATTCAATATACAACTTTTAAATATGGCAGATATTTCTCTTATGTAACATGTCTTCCTTATTATATAATACATCAGAGGAATTTTTCATCCATCTGAAAGAATTTAGGAATCAACACTCCTCTCTTGGAGGGATGAAACTCTTATCTACAATGACACTGTAGTTTATGGTTGGAATGTACAGATCCTAGAGTCCCATGCTATGCTGCTTGTCATGCCATGAGCATGTTAGGCTAGTTGTTGAGAAGAAAACAGA
This sequence comes from Pipistrellus kuhlii, assembly GCF_014108245.1. Classification (NCBI taxonomy): domain Eukaryota; kingdom Metazoa; phylum Chordata; class Mammalia; order Chiroptera; family Vespertilionidae; genus Pipistrellus; species Pipistrellus kuhlii. Next base: position 6,280,587 of record NW_023425504.1, on the reverse strand, counting down.
CTAAATCTTAGTACTCTGCAGTATAGATAGAAACTCTGAGCCACATCCAGCAGTATTCCTGCCTCTATAATTTAGTAATGACTGTACACAGTAAGAACTTAATATATATTTGTTAAATTAGAAAGTCCATCTGCCTGACCATTTAAAGGTTTTTTTGCTAGTTTGTTTCTTGTGTGCCCAATAATATAAATTAAGTGATTTATTTGACTGCTCTATCTTAAACTATATTTTATTTTTCAAATGTATCATATTTGCATAATTTCCTTTCGTTCCTTGGAAACTAAAGTTTTTATGTCCATCTACATTTTATTGAAATCATTGCCTTCCTATCAGCATAGTCCATAACTTTCATTTATGTGTATAAATTTATGATATGTACCTATGTGTCAGACCCTATCCACAACTCTGACTTCATCCATACTTTCTTAGAGGAAGAAATTCTAATTAGAATAGCTATAAGCATATTTAATGTTGTTAGGCTGATGCCTTCCTTCAAAATTGTGATGAGATGCAAAGAGAACTTTTCAAACTTTCAGCGGCCTGAATTTCTCTCACTACAGGACAGCAGAACTGAGTTCTCTGTGACAGCCAGATAATGTGTGTGTGTGTGTGTGTGTGTGTGTGTGTGTGTGTGTAAATGAATAAAGTAAATAAAATAAAGGTCTTTTCTTACCAATAACAACACTGAGAAATAAGATACTGCATTTTGATATGGCATATTGAGTTGATTTAATTTATGTAACATTTTTAAAGTTTCTTGCATTAAATATCTCTTAAGAAAAACATTATCAACACAGTCTCCTTTCATATTATATTAGTATTATCTTAAAATTCAAGAATTTCTTTTTAAGATATACTCAAGGATGAATATGATTTAATTACAAGGAGAGAAGCCAACAAAAATACTTTTGGCACAGAAATTTTGTACTCTTCCAGACTATAAGTTATTCCCATTTTCACAATATTCTCCTTTCACAACTCATTGTTTACTACATTACCATAAATATGAAGGAAAGAAAGGTTAAATAAGACATAAAGCGAGAAACCAAGATGGCGGCCTAGGGTAGACACCGGAATGCAGCCTACCACAACAAATTTGAATTTAGAACTGAAAAACAGGGGAGGCATTGCCCTGAAGCGCCAGACGGCTGGCTGAGAGGAGGTCTGCCATCTGGGAAGGAGAGAGAAGGCACGCTGAACCTCAGGAACTGTGAAGGTACAGAGAACTGTGTGCGCAAAAAGGCGCTGGCTTAATCCCGGTGCGGAGAGGAAGGGCTGGACCTAGATTGCTGCTGGCTTACTCCCTGCACGCAGAGAGGGCAGGCCAGGCTGAGTTCACTACTGGCTTACTCCTGGCGCGGAGAGGGCGAACAGCTAACGCGCCTGGCTTTCTTGTCCGAGAGGAAAACAGAATCATCCTATTGCTCTGATAAACGGCCCCAGACAGGGAGAGGCCAGACTGCCAGGCAGTGGGCAGAGATCTCTTGGAGGTGTGTGAAGCCAGAGGCCATTACTGCGGGACTTGGGGAGGAGCTGAAGGGAAAACAAAGTTTGTCTGCACCAACCCGAGACTCCGCCCTACCTGTGGCTGAGCACAGAAGCTCTCCCAGAGGCTGGCTTTCTCTAAGGAGGGACTTGCAGGAATCCAAAGCTTGTCTGCGCCTTTACCAAAGAGGTGCATGCGCCTGCAACCAATCTTCCAAAACTCTCCAGGAACAGGACTTTTCTAAGGCAAGACTGACAGGGAACCAAAGATTGTCTGCGCCACCCCGAGAACCCGACCTATTCAAGCAGAGTAAGGAAACCCTCCTAGCTGAGACACTGCTGATCCTCACAGCCAATTGGCTTGGAGATCAACGCTTCCCAGTGATACCAACAATAAGCAAGGCTTAACAATAAGACTGCACACACAGCCCACAAAGGGCTACACCAAGACTGTCCACTGCAGGTAACTGGGAAGGCTGTGCTACTGGGCTCTACCAGAACACCTAGCACACAAAGCTATTCCATCAAATCAGGGAAACAACTAAAATGCAGACAAGAAGAAGGACACAAAGAAAGGAGATGGAGGAAAAGAAAAGATTGGACATTGAGTTCAAAACTACAGTTATAAGGTTATTCAACAATATCCTAAAAAAGGCCGATAAAATAAATGAGACCTATGAGGATATGAAAAGGGGGCAACTAGAAATAATAAGAGATCAACAAGAAATGAAGAAAACATTGTCTGAAATAAAAAATATTATACAAAGTCCTAAAAACAGACTGGAAGATCGCAAGAATCAAGACAAAGATTTAGAACACAAAGAGCCAGAGGACACTCCTCTGTAGAAGGGAGAAGATAAAAGAATCCAGAAAGTTGAAGATAGTGTAAGAAACCTCTGGGACAATTTCAAGCGAACCAACATCAGAATTATGGGGATTCCAGAAGAGAGAGAGCAAGATACCAAAAGAGTACTAGAAGAAATAGTGACAGAAAACTTCCCCCACCTGGGGAAAGAAATAGACTTACAAGTCCAGGAAGCCCGCAGAACCCCAAACAAAAGGAATCCAAGGAGGACCACACTAAGACATATCATAATTAAAATTCCAAGAGCAAAAGACAAAGAGAGAATATTAAAAGCAGCAAGAGAAAAGCAGGTAGTGACCTATAAAGGAGCACCCATAAGATTGTCAGCTGATTTCTCAACAGAAACCATGCAGGCCAGACGGGAATGGCAAGAAATATTCAAGGTGATGAATAACAAGAACCTACAGCCAAAAATAATCTACCCAGCAAAGCTATCACTCAGAATCAAAGGACAGATAAAGAGCTTCACAAATAAAAAAAAGCTAAAAGAGTTCATCACCACCAAACCAGAATTATATGAATTGCTGAAGGAGGTTATTTAGGAAGAGGAAGAAGATAAAGATAAAAATTATGATCAACAAATACGTAGCTATCAACAAATGAATCTAAAAACCAAGGGAATTTAAAAATCTGATGAACAATATTAACTGGTGAATATAATAGAATCAGAGATATGGAAGGGGAGTGGACTGACGATTCTCAGGGAAAAGGGGAGTGGGGGTGCGGGAAGAGACTGAACAAAAACTGTGCACCTATGGATGAGGACAATGGGGGATGGGGAAAGGACAGAGGGTGGGGTGGGAACCTGGTGAAGGGGAGCAATTGATGGGGGGAAGAGGATCACATTTGTAATAATCTGAACAATAAAGATTTATTTAAAAAAATATTCACAGGGATGTAAAGTACAGCATAGGAAATATATCTGTCAAAATATTGTAATTATTATGTATGGGGTCAAATGGGTACTAATATTTATTGGGGTGACCTCATTATAAGTTATATAATGTCTAATTTCTGTGTTTTATACCTGAAACTAATATATGTCATATATCAACTGGAATTAAAAAATAAACTTTAAAATAAATAAATAAATTAAATAAAATAAAAAAATTAAAAAAGACATAAAGCACATGATTTTCACATTCAGCAACAGAAATAATTTGAGCATTCATTCATTCACTTGACAAACCTTTGACTATCTACTATATGCTACAATTATAGGTTGGATAGGAAGCCAGTTTTAAGATATACTAGTACTTCCATGTGTAAGATGTTTTCTAAGGAATGCCCTTGAGATAAACATCTATAGAAGGGAGAGGAAAGGAAAGAGGAGTGGGCAGTGGGAAAGTAAAGTTATAATGTAGTCCAATTTAAAATTTTGTCCAATCCCACAGGGATCTCTGAAGCTATGGTTGCCCTCCCTATGGGTGGGTGTTACCAAGACTTATATGTATTTGTATATCAATTCTCATTGTGTCTGAGCCACTTTGGGAAGTGATATGACCTTGAGCAAGGCAGTTCTGTGTAGCTGATGTGATCCCTGAATGAAAGCTGCCTGATGACAATACTCCCAACATCTGGGCAGCTAGTGTTTCACCAAAGTGGGATCCTGGTGGCATATAATTTTGTCCATCATACCTACACACTATGCTAGAAACACAAAACTAGGCACAATTCTTACCCTTGGAAAGGTCAAAATCTGGTAGGATAGATCGTCTTAGAAACACACAAAAATAATATTATTTGTTTTGTGCTTATGGTATTTAAGGCACTGTTACAAATATTTTGCATACATTATCTCTATTAATCCCCACCAGGACCCAATGTGAGTGGCACTATTAATAATCTCCATATGACAGAAGAGGAAAAAGAATCAATGGTAAATGACTTGCCCAAGGTCAAATGGTAAGTGGCTGATGGATCCAGGATTCAAACCCTTTTAGTCTGACTCATTTAATAGGTGATATAATATTTAAAACACACATAAAAAAGCATGATGTATTTCGCAGAACTCTGTTTCAAAGAGCAGGATATTTTCTAAAACACAATGCAGATCACATCACTTCTCTGTTTTAAAGCCTTCATTTCTTGTCTCTTAGGTCAAAACTAAATTCATCAGCATAAGGTTTTCCAAAGCACTTTATGATGTAGCCATTCTAGCTCTTCATCCTTAACTTTTTATTAATTGTTGTGGTCTCTCTCTCCCTTACCCCTTTATTCACCCACACTGTTCAGGAGGACCAACTTGAAGCTTCATTACACAAATAAGGGTATGTTGTTTTAAACTTATGAGCCTTTGAACACAGAGCTCTCTCTTCCAAGAATGATTTTACCAAGATGATCCATGATCATCCAAACAAATCTTACATATTCTTTATAACTCAAGAGTTACCTTGTAAATCTCTGAAGCCTTCCTCGTATTTCCCAGGTAGTGTAATTTACTTCTTCCTCTTTATTCCCTACTGCAGCTTGTACATAATTTAACTCCAGTGTCATCATGCAATCTTTTAATTATTTATATGCATTTCTACTTCTTTTACCTGAAGACAGGGATTGTATTTACTTATATTTGTATTTCTGGGCTCCTGCAGTTTCTGGCACAAAATAGATTGATATATTTTTGGATTAAGTCTTCTGGATTCATACTGGCACTTCATCCCTCACCCAATCCGTCCTCAAGTCTTGTGGAATCTGCCTCTTAAATAAGATTCTGAACCTCAAATGTAATCTTCATTCCTTCAAGCATTGATTAGTTTAGTACCTCATCATTTCATACCTAGACTATATCAGCAGCTTCCTAAGTGGTTTTCTTTCCTACTTCCTCCTCTCTGCTCAGGCTATCTCCTTCATGGCTAGCAGTGATTTGTCTGAAAATGTAAATGGGATTACACCAATACCTTAGCTAAATCTTTTCTATAAATCCCAATAACACATAGGATAAATTTCATATTTTACGTTACTTATGTGGCCTGCTGGTTATTTGTACCCTGCTGATCTCTAAATCCTTATTTCACATTATTCCCCTATATTCAAAGCCATAATGATAAAAAGTGTTACTCCCAGGATATCTAATAATTTGGCATGTAATCAAGTCAATATTCATTCTGTTCTCTTCCACATTTCACCAGGTCTCCAGAATTGTGAAAGAAAAAATTTATATTTGAAGGCACTAGTTCATGAAGAAATCTCCATTTTGTCTGCAATGAATTTATTTTAAGCATAAAGGTTCACATAGGCTAAAAAATGAAGGAATGGGAAAAGTATACCATATTAACCATAATAACAAAAAGCTGCTGTAGCTATAGAAGCAGACTTTAAAACAAGGGGAATCATGAGAGATGCAAAACATAATAATAATAATAATAATAATAATAAGGAATCAGTTCTCCAATAATATACAGCAATATTAAATGGATATACAACTAAAAACAAAGTGACAGAATGTGTAAAACAAAACCAGAGATAAAAAGAGAAATAGAAAAATCCATTATTATAGTGGGATTGGATACTTCAATATCTCTCTTTCAGTAATTGATAGGTCTGAAAGGCAGTAAATCTATAGGGATACAGGTGACCTCAACAGCACTATCGATCAATTTGATCTATTGACATTTATAAAATACTCTATCCAACATCAACAGAATGCATATTATTCTGAAATGACATAAAACATTTATCAAGATAGGACAAATTCAGAGCCATTAAACATGCTTTAACAAATTTAAGAGAACATAAATCATACAAAGTATATTCACAAACTACTGTATAAAGGAATTAAACTGAAAAGAAATAATAAGAAAGTAGAGTATCCCCCAAATTTTGGAAATTATATAACTTAATTCTAAAAAATTCAGGAGACAAAGAAAAAAAACAGAGATTAAAAAAATATTTTTGAAAGCACTGCCTTTAAATCTGATTTGTCTTGTTTGTAGGTTCATGGGCCAAGCAACAGTGCTAGAGTATAGGGACTTATTATAACTGGAACTCCAGCTCTCTCAAGAGAAGTACTATTAAAAAAAAAAAGGAATTTAAAATTATATATATATATATATACATACACAGAGAGAGAGAGAGAGAGAGAGAGAGAGAGAGAGAGAGAGAGAGAGATACTAGAGGCCTGGTGCACAGAATTCATGCACTGGAGGGGGGTCTCTCAGCCTGGCCTGCACCTACTCGCAGTCTGGGAGTCCTCGAGGGATGTCTGACTGCTGGCTTAGGTCCTCTCCCGGACATCCTTAGCTATGCCACAAAGGCAGGAGAGGCTCCCACCACCTCTACTGTGCTCACCAGCTGTGAACCCAGCTCCTGGCTGAGCAGTGCCCCCCCTATAGGAGCCCACTAACACCAGGGGCTCTAGTTCTTGCATTTAATGTCTGCCCCCTGGTGGTCAGTGCACATCATAGTGAGCTGTTGAGCAGCCTTAGCATATCATTAGCAAATTACACCTTGATTGTTTGAACAGCCTACCAGATGACTGGACACTTAGCATATTAGGCTTTTATTATATAAGATCTGTAAAACAATAAAATTTTAAGAAAAGTAAATTAGAGTAAAAAATCTATGAAATTGAAAACAGAAAAACAATAGAGAAAAATCAATAAAATCCAAAGCTGGTGCTTTGGCATGATCAATAAAATTATAAACTTCTGGTCAGATTAACCAAGAATAAAAAAACTACAGAATTAACAATATCACAATGAACTAGGGATCATCACTACTGATTCCATTAATATTAAGAGACTAAATAATGAAATACAGTCAAACCTTATTTCTCAAATATCTCCTATCTTGAACAATTCAGTTCTCCACCAAGTTGTTCACATAAAACATGTATTCATTAAAGTCAAAAGTCCTGCCGAAACCGGTTTGGCTCAGCAGTAGAGCATCGGTCTGCAGACTGAAGGGTCCTGGGTTCGATTCCGGTTAAGGGCATGTACATTGGTTGCGGGCACATCCCCAGTGGGGGGTGTGCAAGAGGCAGCTGGTCGATGTTTCTCTCTCATCGACGTTTCTAGCTCTCTATCTCTCTCCCTTCCTCTCTGTAAAAATCAATAAAATATATATATTTTTAAAAAAGAAAAAATAAGTAAAATAAAATAAACAAAGTCAAAAGTCCTTTATATAACAAAGCAGGTATTCTGAATGCATGTTAAAATTTTGACAAATTATTTTACCTGTGTTTACTTATGTAGACAAGTTTGTGTATTTAAATGTAAGTATTTATGAACATTTTAATTTCAGAGAAAAGTTTTTGATATCTATAACTATACTTTGAAATTAATATGGAATCGGTCTAGTAAATGCATGCATTCATCTGTCATCTTGATTAAACAAATGTATATGGCTGGGACATGCTTTAGCATACGTCTGAACACAGCTGGCCCACATTACTGCATTGAAGATAACAGCATAGGTAAATGTGGTACTCGCCATCTCCAACAACCATATCAAAATTTATAACTAAAATACAGAACAACCTTCATTCAGAACCACCTGATATCTAGCTGAATAGAAGTCCTACAACTATAGAATTAAAGACGAAACACATTAAGACTGGTAAGAGGTACTGAGAAGAGGGGTGGATTTAAATTGCAATCTGGCTAGGCCCACACTCACCTGTGGTGGTTTAAAATTGGGAGGGGTATCTTGGCTGTGGAGGATTGCCTGAGGAACAGAGAGTCCCTGCCCCACATCAGGCTCCCCAGCCTAGGGTTCCAATGCCAGGAAGAGAAGTCCCCCAACTTCTGGTGTAAAAGCAGTAGGAATTATGACTGTGTGACACAGAGGCTGTGGAAGTTCCCCCTAAAGGCCCCATGCATGGATGTACTTGGACTTATGTACTCTAAGCCCCAGTGTGGGGGGCCATACCTGGAATGGAACATGGAACATTCAGATGATCCCTCTATTCTAGGGACCTCCACAAGTTCATCCAGCCTTTACTGTAAAATTGGGGTGGTGGGGGTTGCTAGGTAAGTATGGCCAAGTGTGATGCCCCTTGCTTCTTCCTATAGATCTCAGGAATGTGAGCTCCTGTTCTGAGAGTTTTGTTTCAGGCCAGTAGAGGAGTGGGGTCCAGGCTTTGACAAGAGAAAGATGAGAACCTTGAGTGAACACTGAGGGTACCTTCCACCTCAGAATAGTGGGGATATCTAAAATTCTTCTCCCCACTCATGTCAGCACTGGAAAGGGATAAAGATTGTGATTACAGTCTACAGTCTATAATGTCCACTCATCTCCCCTTATAGGGGCTCAAGTAATCCCTAGTAGGGGGAGGATGGGTGAGGGATTTGGTCTGAATCATGTGTTCTCAAGTCAGAAGAACAGAAGAAGCCTAGGCAGTGCCCAGAGTCATTCAAAGTCAGGATTCAGAATATCTATCAAGGGCTCCACTCACACCAGAACAGGGGAGATATCACAGTGCCTGACCACACATAATCTACTGTCTCAACTGGAATTTATAGGCTCTGCAAGATGGCTACACCCTGAGGAGCTTGCTCAGATCCTCCTAAAGGTTCTTAGGGAACAGGCCAATCAGGAGACTCCTATAGTACTATCTAAGGCAGCGTTTTTCAACCGCTGTTCCGCGGCACACTAGTGTGCCGCGAGATGTTGCCTGGTGTGCCGTAGGTGCAGACAAGACAAGAATTTTATAATTTTTCACTATTTTGTTTACTTAATATTTCATAATAAAGTAATTATAAAATACTTTCTTTGTGTTTATTTGATTCCTATTCAAGAGAATTACTTTATATATAGTCAATATAGGCACAGAGTTAAATTTTTTAACATTTTCTAATGGTGGTGTGCCTCATGATTTTTTTCATGAAACAAGTGTGCCTTTGCCCAAAAAAGGTTGAAAAACACTGATCTAAGGAAAGACTTGTTAAGGCAGCCCTGTCAGAGCTTACAAGATTGTGTTTCCCACACTATTCCTTTCTCTCTCAGACCATTAGTCCCCATCACCTAACCTGCTGCACACACTCTTGCTGCTGGCCCCAACAAAAGTCATCATGCCTCTCAGTAAGAAGAGTCAGTGCCCCAAGCCTAAACAAAGCTTTCAGGACCAAACAGAGGCTCCAAGCCTCATGGCTGCATAAGTTCCTCAATTGAGGAGGGAGCTGCCTCCCCCTCTTTCTCCTTTGATTCAGAGCACCACGGAGGTTGTGCTTGCTGCAAAACACCAAATGTTCCCCAGAATTTCCAGAGATCTTGCTCCTCCTCCACTGCCATCAAAGCCACTCCATAAAGCAAATCAAATGAGGGCTCCAGCAGCCAAGAAAATGGTCCAACCACAAGTGCTACAAGATAAGGTGTCTGAATTGGTGCACTTCCTGAGTATCAAGTACGTAACAAATGAGCCCATCACAAAGGCAGAAATGCTAGAGAGTGTCATCAGAGAGCTCAAGGATCACTTCCCTGTGGTCCTCAAGAAAGCCTATGAGTGAATGGAAATTGTCTTTGGCATTGAAATGAAGGAAGTGGACCCCTCCAGCCATTCCTATGTGCTCATCAAATTACTAGACCTCACCTATGATGGGATGCTGAGTGATGATGACCCGGACATGGCCAAGACCGGCCTACTTATATCTATCTTGGGCATAATCTTCATGCACAGAAACTGTGCCTCAGAGGAGAGAATTTGGGAATTGCTGAATATGATTGGGGTGCATGCTGGGAAGAATGATTTCATCTATGGGGAGCTTAGGAAGCTCATCACTGAAGATCTAGTGCAGGAAAAGTACCTGAAGTGCCAGCAGGTGCCCAATAATGATCCTCCACACTATGAGTTCCTGTGGGGTCCCAGGGCCCATGCTGAAAACACTAAGATGAAAGTCCTGAAATTTTTCACCAAGGTCACTGGTAATGAAACAACTGCTCTCCCACACTGGTATGAAGATGCATTAAAAGATGAGAGAGAGAGAGAGCTAAGGCAAAAGCTGCCACCAGTTTATAGTCAGTAAAAGTTCCAGTGTCATATCCAGTAACTTCTCCTGTATTGAGTGAAATCTGAGGAAGATTCTCAATTTGGTGTTTAAAGCGGGAATCAAGGTTCTAAGTAGATGGATGAATTGCAGGATTATTTTTTTTTTCTTTTTGGTATGTTTCAAATGTTCTGCCTCCTAAAAGAATTATTAGCTTCAGAGTGTAGGTTCATGAATGGCATTGGTAATGTATTTAGTGCTGTTTAACATGTTTAAGGAAACAATTTTGCTGTTCAAAAAAACAAACAAACAAACAAACAAAAACTGGGGAACTTTACATCTTACTTTGTAATCTGGAGCAGGATAGCATTGCATTGGAATGGGAATTAGAAATGTAAAAGTGCTCAGCAATGAAATAGATGACTTTAAGAAATAGAGGGAAATATACAAGATAGATATCCTAGGATTCCTATATTCCATTTAGTCTGTTGTTTTGTAAATTTAAGATATATACCTGGATTTGTTTGGATAATTAAGGAATATATGAAAAATTAAATATTAATAAATGTTATCCCCAGTTCAATGGCTCATTTATTCTTTTTAAAATTTATTTTTATTGATTTCAGAGAGGAAGAGAAACATCAGTGATGAGAGAGAATCACTGATCAGTTGCTTCCTGCACATCCCTTACTGGAGATCAAGCCCACAACCCAGGCATATGCCCTTGACTGGAATCGAACCTGAGACCCTTTAGTCCACAGATGTTGTGCTTGCTGCTGGAACATGAAGTGTTCCCCAGAATTCCCAGAGAGCTTGCTCCTCCTCCACTGCCATCAAAGCCACTCCATCAAGCAAGTAAAATGAGGGCTCTTTTGGAGGAGGTTGCCTCTAACATCCCTACTTGGGGTCTCCTGTGGCTGAAAAAATTCTAGGAATTTTGAGTTGCATTCACCTGAGGAAGATTTCCTCATATCCCAAATTAATACAGCCACAAACAAGGAACATTTACTGAGTTATATTTACAACTGGGATGGAAAACATCTGGCCCGTGAGCCATATAAGACCTGCAAAATTATTTGGTCTGGCCCTGCAAAGACATTAAGGGTTAATTAAATGTTTGCTCAAACATAGCAGGCTAATTTTTAAATTGATAATTTTGTATGGCTTGAGAATGATGTTATAAATATCCAAATGGCCCTTAACAGAAAAAAGATTCCCCACCTTTGATGTACAAGTTTGGCTCAGTTGGTATCTTTGTCCTAGAATGATGCATATTCTCTGAGTTGTTATGGAACACACACACACACACACACACAATCACAGAGAAGCAAGTGATAGAGTTTGGAGTCAAAATCATATTAGAAATTTCTGCTTTTTATTAAAGATCCAATCAATGTGAGGCTTTGTCCAGATGTTTTACTTACATTTCATATATTCTAGCAGTCCTTCAGGTCAGGGTTTATCAAACCCACTTCTCACATGAAGAACCTAAAACCCCTACCTAGCACTTGGCAATTTGCACAAGAGCATAATGCCTAATATGTGACAGAACTAGGACTAGATCTCGGTCCTCAATTCACTTAGGCCTACACTATTCCTACCCCTCCCAGCCTTTCATTTCTTTCTTCATATCTCTTCCTAGTATTCCATCTTTTTCAGGCAACAAAAAGAAGGGTCCTGGGCTAAGGTACTAGAAGCAGGCCTAAAGAAGGAAGGTGACAAGGAGAAGCAAACACAATTTGGGGGTTTATGTGTGGGCTTTATTTACCTACAGTCCTTCCTGAGCCCTATGGCTTCTTGAGAGCTGACCCTGCCCAGGTGTTGGCATTTTTATCCAGTCCCAGCACTTTCCTGTATTATGGCACCCTTCCCCAGTTTTTTTCCATGTGTCCTCCTATACAACTATGGAACCTGGCCTGCTGACCAACCTATCATTTCCTCTTCCTCTGAAGACTATATGCCCTGCTACCAGAGAAACAGCCCAAGATTACCTACTTGAACATCCTACCACCTTCAGAAGCCTCCTGGCTATTGCATCCCTCTTTTTGGAGTCACAGTAAAAAGTGCACCTGGAGGACATTTAGATACATGGATATCCCTCCTAGCATCTTAAACAATTCACAAGTTGTTTCTCAAATAGACTGGTGAATAGAGTCTAGTTTAGTTTTCATATATGGGATATAACTCTGAAGTTAGTAAGGGTTTTTGAAGCCATATATTTGCAGTAGGATTCTAATAAGATGTCTTATTTGAAACAGACCACTGATCACATCAACATATGAATGAGCTTACCTAGATGGTCAGAAACCAAAACCTTCTTTATAAGTGGTAAATGAGGAAACACAATAGAAATCACAATATAAGCAAATATCTACATGGGCTGAATCCCTAAAGCCCTGGAATCCTCTTAGGTGATGAACAATGGTTTCTTTTTTTATATATATTAATATATATATATATATATATATATATATATATATATATATATTATTGATTTTTTACAGAGAGGAAGGGAGAGAGATAGAGAGCTAGAAACGTCGATGAGAGAGAAACACCGACCAGCCGCCTCTTGCACATCCCCTACCGGGGATGTGCCCGCAACCAACATACATGCCCCTGACCGGAATCGAACCTGTGACCTTTCAGTCCGCAGACCGACGCTCTACCACTGAGCCAAACCGGTTTTGGCAACAATGGTTTCTTGATGAGCATATTAACTTTAATTTAAAAAGAAAAAAAAGGAATTACCATCTTTTCTTGCCTTTTGTAAGTATATCTGCCCCATAAGAATATACTGGTTTGCAGTATACCTGATGGTATCTATACAGTTGGGGAATGTTCCATCATATGGAGGGTAGCAGACTCAACAGTTACCATTTTGACTATACATTATAAGGGAGGAAAAGATTCTCAGTCTATTGAGATTATAGAGGTTATTGCAAATGACAGTGTAGGAATCCCTGCTAAAATTTACAGAATTCTTTGAAAACAAGATGAAATCCTGTATTTGAAAGTATATAGTAGGCACTTGAAAAAGTTGGCACTTGAAAAATTATAATTTTAGATATGGATCCCATGTTTCAAGAGAAGTTTTCAAAGAAACTGAATCCATGAACACAAGTAAAACAGAGCAATCTGGTTGAAGTAAAGATTATAATCCAGGAGTACCCTTTCCTCTCCCTCAGTGACAGTGGCCCTGGCATCTAATCACAGAATTCTAGGGCTCTCTCTGAGCACTGCTGGGAAAGCTCTACGCTAGAGGACCCTTCTTCAGCCATGAACTTTGTCAGGCCCCTGCACAGACATTCATCTTTGTAGACTCTATTCTGCCCCATGTGCTGAATCCCAGTTTTATTGCCTGGCTTTCCAGCACTGCCAACAACTTGTGAGCCCACAGCATTTACATACCGAGCGTACCTTATCATCCTGTTTCTTGTTCCCCAATTCATTATCCCACCACTGACCTAGACACACAGTTACATACTGTTCTACCCATTCATAATTTCTATTATCAGAATGAGACTAGCTGCCTTCCCTGAAACCCACTATCCCCCTTGAGATTTTGTTAGGAATTTTCACTGGAACTTCCTTTCTGATGACAACAATCCTTGTCTCTTCCTTCATTCCTAGCCTTGTCCCCAACTGTTTTCTGATAGTGCTTTATCTGGTAGCTTCTGAGTACCAAAAAACATGGAGGGCCTTCTAATGTTTCATCCATGTTTCACTATGAAGGCAAAAACCTTCCAAGTACTCCAATGACTCATGAATTATGAGGATTTTCACTCTGACTAATGGAAAAAAGTACTATTTCTGTACCCATGTGAGTTACAGAGTTCTCTTTTGGTGTAGCAATTTTCTCTCCATTATTCTGTCTTGTGAATTTCAGCCTTCCTGGACTATTAGCTACAACTCCTCAACTCAAAGAGACTGTCCAGCATCTCCCTTTGTGCACTGTAGCCTGCATTATCTTCCTAGGCAATAAACTGCGTTATCGTAGGTCTTATTTGTTTTTTATTTCTTAGAGATCACTTTCCTTTATGGCCTGATATCCAATAAATTGAAAGTTGTTTTTTTCACATATTTCATCTGGATTTTAAGGTATATCATGTAGGAGTTAATTTCCTATTACACTATCTTTGCTAGAAGCAGAAGTTCTGTAATCCAAATTTAAAATCTAAACTTGTCTAGAAATGATAAATGTCCCCCAAATTTTAATCTTATTTAAATTAAAATCAGATTGAAAGTCTGTGAGACACATTTATATTAATATAGACATACACAACTGGAAAAATATCAACAATTTTCTCTACTAGTGGAAATGTAAGAGATTTATTTTCTTATTTATGGTTTTAAAGCTTTCCAACATTTCTGAAAAACATGAATTATCTTTATAATTATAAAATATAAATACTTTTATAGCCCTGGTTGGGAAAGCTCTACGCTAGAGGACCCTTCTTCAGCCATGAACTTTGTCAGGCCCCTGCACAGACATTCATCTTTGTAGACTCTATTCTGCCCCATGTGCTGAATCCCAGTTTTATTGCCTGGCTTTCCAGCACTGCCAACAACTTGTGAACCCACAGCATTTACATACCGAGCGTACCTTATCATCCTGTTTCTTGTTCCCCAATTCATTATCCCACCACTGACCTAGACACACAGTTACATACTGTTCTACCCATTCATAATTTCTATTATCAGAATGAGACTAGCTGCCTTCCCTGAAACCCACTATCCCCCTTGAGATTTTGTTAGGAATTTTCACTGGAACTTCCTTTCTGATGACAACAATCCTTGTCTCTTCCTTCATTCCTAGCCTTGTCAGATGGTTGAAGCACTGTCCCTTTAGGCAAAAAAAGGTTGCCAGTTCAATTTCCAGTCAGGGCACATACTTAGGTTGTGCGTTTGATCCCCAGTTGGAGATCAAACTGATCAATGGTTTTTTCATTTCTCTCTCTCTCTCTCTCTCTCTCTCTCTCTCTCTCTCTCTCTCTCTCTCTCTCTCTCTCTCTCTCTCTCAAATTAATAAATATATTATCAGGCGAAGAAAAAAATATTTTAAGTGTGATTTGACTACAAAAAATAAATGCATATTCTTTAGATGATTTGCTTGCCATATTGATCAATCTCTTGCCAGATTCTACCCAGCCTCTGCTGTGACTAATGCTTGTTTGACTAGAAAGGAAAAATTTCACAATCCAATTAGTAAGCTATATGTAGAAATCCAACTTTCCTTATACTTTCAAAGATAATGCTACACAGATAAGAATCTATCTTGTTTTTAAAGCCCTCTCTCCAGAAAGAGTATTAACATATATTTTATTATAAAAGAAAAACTTACATTTTTATCTAAATCATATTCTCTGGGATATAATTAGAGCCAATATTTATATGAAGGACAATATACAAGCAATTTGTGGAGAAGTAATTATAATTATCACATTTACTATTATGAGTGTTTATGTCTGTTGTCAAAGCTCTTACTAAATAAATCATATTGTTTAAAAATGTGTTCTCCAATTATTACTGCATTAATTCCAAGTTGTGCCTGAAAACTCACTTTTACTTTTCTGTTATTGATGCAACATTTTAATAAGAATATTTATAATTTCCTTTCATAGAATATTGTCAACAGTTTAATCCACAATTATGTTTCACAAACCAAACTGTAGAAAGTACCATGATTCATAATTTCGATAATGCTTCTCTACTGTATATGCTATGTGCTTGGTTGTTAGCTATACCTCACATAGTTATTTTACACACTCAATAGTTATACCATTTTAATGATTTAATTAATACACTGCCCTAACAAAACCATTAATAGTCATTGATATCACTACATTTTATTTGTGTGCCTTAGGATTTTCTCATCATTTCCCTTTTCTTCTCTCCTTCCTTCTTTCTTCTTCCTTCTCCTCCTCTTCTTCTTCCTCCTCCTCCTCCTCCTCCTTCTTGTTTTTCTTCTCTCTCTCTCTCTCTCTCTCTCTCTCTCTCTCTCTCTCTCTCTCTCTCCTCTTTCTCTCTCTCTTTTCTTTCTCCCCCACATAGACTCTTTCCTCCTGTGAGCATTCTGTGTTTATTTTTTAGACTATAGCCCTATTTCTGAAAATAATCAGTCCCTCAGTTTTACCACATGCTTTTGATATAAATGTGTTTCTATAGACTTTCAGGTGTAAAATATATGCACATTATTTATTTCTTTGCAATAGAATAATCTTATAATACTTTTATTTTTAACTTTTTTAAAAAAATTATTGAATTTTTGAGAGAGAGAAACATCAATTTGTTGTTCCACATATTTATGCATTCACTAGTTGATTCTTTTATATGCCCTGACCAGGGATCAAACACAAAACCTTGGTGTATGAGGACAACACCTTACATTTCCCTTTTTAAACTATAGGTTCACATTCTTCGAATCAAGATGCAAGTGAATTAATAAGCACAGTATCATTGCCAATACAACTTTTTTCAACACCATTTTATATTTAGTAGCATTTTCCCTTTGCAAAATTAAAACTTTATTTCCCTACATTATCACCTTGTTTCCTTTATATGCATTTGTTGTAGATCTACATAATTTGATGACTACTGCACACTAGTAAACAATGACAAATTACTACTATATTATAAGACATTTATTCATTTATATGCTTATTAATTGTCTTGTCATTTTTACCCTTTCGGCAAACTCCTGTATTACATATCATTTTCTCTATATGAAGAGTTTCATATACTTTAATCTTTAACTGCAATGGACTAGATATTTGTGTCTTCCCAAAATTCATGTGTTTGTAGGGGGAGCCTGTAGGAGGTAATTAGGTCATGAAGGTGGAACCCTCATAAATGAGCTAGCTAGTTCTCTTTCTGCCATGTAAGAATACAGAGACGTCAGTAGTCAGCAATCTGAAAGAGCATTCTCACCAGAATCCAACACTGTTGGCACCTTATCTTATACTTCTAGCCTTAAGAACTGTGAGATATAAAATTCTGTTGCTGACAAGTCACCCAGCTTATCGTATTTTGTTATAGGAGCTTAAGTTGTCTAAATTAACAGTGTCCAAAGCCATTACTTTGTAGCATTCTTTAAATTTTGTTTTCAGCTATTTCAGATTCCCTGATCTTTTCAAAGAAACTGTTTTTGTTTTTCTAATTTCAATTTTATTGATTTCTGCTCTTATCTGTATTACTACTATTATTCTGTTTGCCTGGGATTTAAGGGTTTTACTTTTCTTTTTCCAGTTTTTAAGGTAAAGCTTATATTACTGAGTTAAGTCTTTTCTTTCTTTTCTAATATAATCATTTAATGACAAATTTCCCACTTAGCACTGCTTTGGCTGAGTTTCTTAAATTCTGATATGTTGTATTTAGATTTTCATTAAGTTAAAATATTTTCTAATTTCCTTTAATAACTTCTTTTGAAACATGGGTTAGTAAAAATATATTGTTTAATTTCCAAATATATTTGGACCTTGTTGATATAAAACAAATGTTAGGGTTTTAAATACTAGAGTAAGGGGTTTGAACCTAATGTATTTAGCAATGAGGAGCCATTGAGGATTTTTGTGAAGTATACTGACATGATCAGAGCTATGTTTGAGAAAATACACTATTAAGAAGTTGAATGGATCAGAGGCAGGAAGTTGGTAGGTAGTTATGAGCAAACTATTTATTCTAGCCAAGTATGGCATATGCGTATACATTTATTGATTTTTGTCTCTGTTTCTGAAAGACCGTTTACCTAAATATTCAGATCACTTTGAATTTAAATGTACTAGCAAATGTACTGAAGCATCCATCTTATATAAACTCTGCTGTTTGAAATTTTAATCCTGCTATTTGGCTTCTGTAAATACTTGCTTGCTTGCTTAAATAATAAGGAAAATAAGACTACTCCCACTTCAGAGAGGCCATTAAAACTTTCTGGGATGAAATTATCAGTGCTGGCACCAGACCAAGCCTTTGGTTGAGGTCTCAAGGCTCAGCACATAGGGGCTCTTTAAGAACTTGCAAAGTAGGCTAGAAACACCCCATATTTGGGAGACAAAGAAGGTAAAAATATATGAATAGAGAAAATTCCTCCATGTTGGGGCCCAGAATTTGAGAGACATTTTCCTCTGGACTTGCCCATAATAAATGTAACTCCATCTCTCTAAGTATTGCTTGGTTCTTCTCCGGTTTTCTGTAACAGTACTAGTTAGTGCCATCTGCAAGCCTAATTAGTACACACTTTAACTATCTATATGAATGACTGATTTAACCATTATTATGACCAAGCCAGTCAAATTGCTTGTATTCAACTGAAATTGTTAGTGGAATAGATATTTGAATTTAATAGATGTATTTAAAATTATAAGTAATTGATATTTTGCTACTTAGAACCTAAAATGTAATTTCTGTGAGACATAATTAGTTTGAAATCAGAATCACATAAATCTGCCTACTTATTCTAAATTATATACCTAGAAGTCTAGTTGCTAATATATTTTTACAAGGTTTCATACTCTTTTAAATAAATAAATAAATAAATAAATAAATAAATAAATAAATAAAATTCAACAAATCTCTTGGAACCTACATATACTGTGGAAGCAGAACAATTGTCACCCAATGTTTATGACCTAAGAGGTAAACAAGATTAAGTGGGGCTAGGTAATAAAAAAATGACAACATTCTACTCAGCAAAGATTCTTCAATCTTAAAGATTTTGTTATTTTTTTAATTCGTGTAAATATCACACATTCATATTATACAGGCAGGAAGTTGAAACATTCTCTTAAATATATAGAAGGGAATAAGAACAATTACTTGCCATTAATGGGAAAAGAGCAAAGCTTATGAAGTTATGCTCTGCAGTAAAAGGATCTGCTAGAGCTTTCACATGTCTCTTCACAGTCAGCAGAAGAGAGACTCTTAAATAGTGAATTAGCTGTACAACACTCATCCTGAAGTCATATAGCATCTTTCAAAGAACACTCCAAACTTTATCAATACCTTTTTGCTATTTCCTTCATTGTGGCTTTCACTGAGACTGTGGCTCTTAATGTTTTGGGGTATGAATCCCTTTCAGAACCTAATGAAAGTAGAAGGAGGGGAGCTTTGCAAAAAAAAAAAAAAAATGTTCTCATCTCTAATAAAAGAGTAATTTGAAAATTGAGCATCACTCTAATACACAAGATGTCTTCCCCCATGTGGTCAAAGATGGCTGCCCCTATGTGGACACAAGATGACCACTACAGATGGCCAGCAGGGGAGAGCAGTTGGAAGGACCAGGCCTGAAAGGGAGGGCAGTTGGTGGGGTGGGGGGCAGGCCAGCAGGGGAGGGCAGATAGGGGTAATTGGGCCAGCAGGGGAGCAGTTAGGTGTCAATCAGGCTGGAAGGGACGGGCATATGGGGGGGACCAGGCCTTCAGGGGAGGGAAGTTAAGGGCAATCGAGCCAGCAGGGGAGCAGTTAGGTGTCAGTCAAGCTGGCAGGGGAGTGGTTAGGGGTGATCAAGCTGGCAGGCAGAAGCGGTTATGGGCAATCAGGCAGTCAAGCAGACCAGCGGTAGGGAGCCAGCAGTCCTGGATTGTGAGAGGGACGTCTGACTGTCAGTCAAACATCCCTCAAGGGGTCCCAGATTTGAGAGGGTGCAGGCTGGGCTGAGGCCCCTCACCCCCACCCCACCATGCACAAATTTTGTGCACAGGCCTCGAGTATTTACATAAAGCTCATAATTTTGTCCATAATTTCAGAGGGTTGATTCATCACTATTATGGGTTCATTGTGTCCTCCAAAATGATATGATAAAATCCTACCCCCTAGTGCCTGTTAATGCAACCTCATTTGGAAATAGTCTTTCCAGATGTAATTGCAATATTATGGTGGGCCCTAACCTACGGTGGCCTTATGAAAAGAAAGAAAATAATATGAAGATACAGAAGCACAGGGAGAATATCATGTGAAAATTAATACAGAAATTGGAGTGATGTACCTGTAACCCAGGGAACACCAGATACTGAAAGCTGTCAAAATACTCAGGAAGAACCAATCATGCTGACACCTTGATTTCAGACTTATGGTCTCCAGAATTGTGAAACAATACATTTCTGTTGTTTTAAGCTACCAATTTATAGAACTTTGTTTTGGCAGCCCTAATTCGCCTTCAAGTCCTATCTCTGTGTCTGTTTGTTTGTTTTTAATAAATCTATGAAACCCTGGATACTTCCACTTTCAAATAGTTGTTTAGCAGTCAGACCTAGTGACAAGATACTTTCAATACAGTATAAAGCAAGTTTTGTTAAAACTTCTATGATTAAGACAAGATAATATTACGTTTTAAGAATTAATGTGTAATTTAATGAACTACTGAAGAGTGTGCTTTCAAAACAGGAAGAGCTGGTAGCAAATATTTCCTTCCCATGTTCAGATTATCCATATGACTAACCTTTGTTTACTCGCTGATTAATGTGTTTACCTGTCCTCTGAATGAGCACAGAGTTGAATGTCAAATTTGCAGCTGACTCACTTTATAATGGATATTCAAACACACTCTTTTTCAGATGCTAAGCAAAAATCTATCATGGTGAAATAAAATGTAGGCAATGAGTAAATACATTTGTACCTACTAAACAGTGTGAGTTCTTTTTAAGGTTGTTAACTGGGACTTATATCAGTTTCTTATGCCCACAGGTCTTTGAAATATGGAAATATATTAATTTAAAAATGTATGGGACATGGGGGGAATTAGGACATCTGTAATAGCGTCAACTATAAATACAAATGTTAAAAAATATGTATGGGAGCATAAGTAAAAAAACAAACAATATGAGCCAGTACTTCATATTGCTTTTAGGTCAAAGAAACTGCTAAAATTTTATGAAATCAAATAGGTTTTGTGAGGCTTAAAATTAAAGAAGGACATTTTTCCCATTAAATTTTCTTTAAGTTTTCAATCTCTAGGGGAAAATATACTGTTCTTTCGACTTTGAGAATGGAGCTCTATTTTAGGAAGGGTCTTCCTCTAATTTTCTTTTGTGAAGTGATAAAATATTCTTCCCATTTGGGTATAAAGAGAAAATATAAACATATGTATTAGGAGAATCACATATTAATCAAATATTTACTAAGTGTCTATTATGTACCTGGAACTATGTTAGACAATGGAAATACAGAGAAAAAAAGGAATCTTGCTGTTAGAAGACACAAAAATTAACAATTACAGTATGTGATGATTGATGATAAGGTGTGTGGAGGATGGGTGCCTTACAAGAGACAAGTTTGAGTTGCTTCTTAAATTTGGCCGATGTATTCCAGGGAGATGTAAGAGCATGAACTAAAGCAAAAGGTAAGAAACAGAATGTTACTTGGGACACTTATACTAAAAAGTATTCATTGTTTATTTGAAACTCAAATTTAACTAGGTATCCTACATTTTTTTTCTAAATCTGGCAACTCTTTGCAAGAATTTCTGTGTTGTTGGAATCTCAAGTGCAAGTCAGAGGTTGTGAGAGATGGAACTGAAAAGGTAAGCAGATGTTAGATTGTGAAAATTTAAGTTGCCTAATCAGATAGCTTGTACTTAATTTTAAGAACAGTAGTGAGCATTGAAAAGTTTTTAGCAGAAAAATAATACAATGAAACTTCTCTTTTTAGATGGGTTATTCTGACAACACATGGAGCATACCTGGAAATAAGTAAGACTAAGGATAACACACTAATGTTAGCACGATCCAGGAGAGAATGATTGTAGCTTAATCTAGTGCAGTCATTGAGAGAGATGGGAATAAGGTGATGGAAGAAACTTTTAGGAGTAAAATCCAGAAGTTTGGGTTGTTGGCTAAATGGGCTGATGAGAGAGAAAGGGAGTCTAAGATAATTCAGAGATTCTATATTAGTGTTTGGATATATGACATGAGAAATATAGAAGAGGGAGTGAGATTTTTAGGAAAGAGGACAAGTTGTTTTTTTTTTGTTTGTTTGTTTTGGGTTTGTTTTTTTTTTTTGGAGGGGGGAAAGAGGGAGGCATAATGAGCTGGTAGTGCTAGTGGACAAAATACAAATGACCTGAGAGTATCAAGAGAGCATTCTGACAATATAGATTTGGGAATCACCAGTATAGAGTACCAATTAAGAACACTCATTCTTGTGGTTCATGGAATTTAAAATGTTCTTGAAGAAAAATTGCTATTCATTGCAGTTCTTCTAGTTCTAATCCCGGCTCATAAATATACCATCGGAAGATTCAATATAGCTCTGGCCAGTGTTGCTAAGTGGTTAGACCGACAACCTATGCACTAGATTCAATTCCAGGTCAAGGGCATGGGCATGTACTTGGGTTGCAGGTTTGATCCCAGGCCTCGGTCAAGGCTTGTGTGGGTGGCAACCAATCAATGTGTGATGTGTCTGTGTCACATAATGTTTCTTTCTCTCTCCTCTCCCTCTCTCTCCCCTTCCTCCCTTACAATATCTGTAAAAATCAATATATTTGGATGAGTATTAACAAAAAGATTCAATACAATAAATAAACAATTATGGCAGGACACTGTATTTATTGAAAACCATGTAGTGGAGTTCCTATTTATCTAATTTTGGAATGATCTCATATTTAATGTACCTCGATATAATGTGAGAAATTGAAACTAGGAATAAGCCAACTTGGAGAAAAACCTAACAATATTTTTGTTGAATGCATATCTCATTTTCATTGCAAGATATGACCTAACATGAGCAACAAGATTACTTATCTGGGCCAATGAAGACATTATAAAAGGGAATGTCTGGCCTTTAATACAGTTTAAAACTTCTACTTTGTAATATTGGCTGTAACTTTATGTATAATAGTAAAGGAGCTTGTTCAATTCATGCCAGAGTGTAGAATAATGTCGGTAAAAGGTGACATTCATATGAAAAACAGTTTAACTTGGAGAGAAAGAACTTTTTGTGTTAAATAAAAATGAATCTTTCATTGCCTATCAAGATTCTAACATATGTACAACAACAAAAAACATATAGGTGGATTATTCAAAGCATAGAATTAAACAATTTATGTGTTATCTTATAATTTTCAAGCAAGTCCTATGAACTAGTATATGGTTATTCCCATTCTGTCATTGAAGAAATTGAAACTCAGAAGCATTGCTCATCATTTATCTAGAGTTCACAATTTCCAAAGCCTACATTTAATATCACATATACATACACACATGTATACATATACACACATGTGTGTATATACATAACATAAATACACATCCTATATAATAAAAGCCTAATATGCTAAGTGTCAGATGGTCCAGTGGGCCGTTCAAATCAAAGCATAATATGCTAATGATATGCTAAGGCTGCTCAACTGCTCACAATGATGTGCACTGATCATCAGGGGGCAGATGCTCTGACTGGTAGGTTAGCTTGCTACTGGGGTATGGCTGATTGGCTGAATGAGACAGGCTGGACATGTCCTGGAGCCCTCCTGTAGTCCCTCCCCTGCTGGCCAACTTTCTGCATACCTCCCTAACCATGATTGTATACTGGTGGGGCCCCGTGACCTGGCTAGCACCCTCTCACAAATCAGGACCCCTCAAGGGATGATGGAGAGCCGGTTTTGGCCTGACCCACAGGCCAGGCTGAGGGACCCCACTAGTGCATGAATTTGTGCACCAGGCCTCTAGTATATTTATAAAACTGTATTGCCTATTTACTTTTTATCACTGTCAAAGTAACCATTTCTAATTTTAATACTTGATTCACAGTTCACATCATAAATCTTCAAATGATTCCTCTCTCTGAACAGTTATGAAATTAAATAACCATAATATTGCTTTGACATATGTCAATTTACCTTCCTATAGTTGAGCCATAGAATTTCAATGCTGAAAACTGTTTAAGTATGTCATTTCTAACTGCCCTTCCTGTGTAGGAATTCCTCTTTGACATCTTGACATATGGGTTTTAATCTCTGCTCAGATATCTACAGTGACTAGGAGGAGACAAGGCCATTAATTTCATTGATCAGAAGCTGTGGTAGGTACCTAATCGGTCTTTTAAAGATTGACAGATCCAGCCCTAGCTGGTTTGGCTCAGTGGATAGAGCATCGGCTGTGGACCAAATGGTTCCGGGTTTGATTCCAGTCAAGGGCACATGCCCAGGTTTGCGGGCTCAATCCCCAGTAGGGGGCATGCAGGAGGCAGCCAATCAATGATTCCCTCTCATCATTGATGCTTCTATCTCTCTCTTCTTCTCCCTTCTTCTCTGAAATCAATACAAATATATTTAAAAAATAAAAATAAAAATAAATAAAGATTAACAGATCCATCCCTGTTGTTATAAATGGCCAGATTTAGCCCTTTTTATGGCTGAAAAATATTCCATTGTGTGTGTAAGTATGTTTGTACTTGTACGTGCATGTGACTTTTTTTCTTATTCATTCATAGATGAGCAATTCGGATGTTTATATATCTTGGCTATTATGAATAATGCAACAATGAACATGAGGAGGTATATGTATTTTCAAAGTAGTATTTTTGTTTTCTTGGGATAAATACCCAAAATTGGAATTGTGAGATCATATAGTAGTTTTTAATTTTTTGAGGAATCTCCATATTGTTTTCCATAGTGACTGTGCCATTTACTTTCCCACCAACAGTGCACAAAGGTTTCCTCTTTTCTATAACTTGCCAACATTTATGATTTGTCTTTTTTAATAATAGCCATTCTATAAAGTGTGTGGTGATATCTCATTGCAGTTCTGATTTGCATTTCCCTGATGTTGAACATCTTTTCATACACTTGCTACCCATCAAATGTCTTCTTTGGAAAAAATGTCTATTCAAACCACTTTGTACTTTTTTCTTCTGACTCCACCATAATACTAACTTTCATTTGGCCCCACTTTTCATTGCACTTACATTTTAGGAAACTAGGAATATTTTTTATGACATAACTTCAAAGAATACTGTAAGGGTAGAAAATCACTTTCTTTTATAATTTGTTTTTTACTAATGTATTAGGAAAAAATGCTTTACTATTAATACTGGGGTTGGAGGGATAGAACAAAATTATGCTGATCTGTACTGTTTTCAATTATAATATAATTTATCTTTTAAACTAATCTGTGAATGAAGTGAACCTAACTTTCACACTAGAAATTCAAGAGAAAGAGAGAGAAAAACACCTCAGAAATGTACAGTCAAAAGTAAATCAATTCACTCATAGATATAGAGGATAGACTCATGGTTGCCAGAGAAGAGGGGTTTCGGGGGAGATCTATACAATGGAATACTACACTGCTGTAAAAAGAAAGAACTCTTACCATTTACAACAGCATAGATGGACCTGGAGAGCACTATGCTAAGTGAAAAAAAGCCATCTGGATAAAGATAAATATCTCATGATGTCACTCATTTGTGGAATATAATGAAGGATATAATCTAATGAGCAAAAATAGATCTAGAGACTTCGAAGCATCAAACAGACCATCAAACCTCAGAGAGAAGGTAGGGGAAGGTTAGAGTGAGGGGTAAGAGATCAACCAAAGGACTTGTATCCATGATTATGAGCATAATCAATGGACACACAGTAGGGGGTGAGGGCATGTACTGGGGGTGGGAGCTGGTGGGGAGAGGTCAATGGGGATAAAGGAGACATGTAAAACTTTCAATAATAAAGAATTTTTTTAAAAAGTACAAATTGGTAGTTACAAAATAGTCATAGGAATCAAAGTATAGTATAGGAAATATATTCAATAATATTATAATAACAATGTATGGTGCCAGGTGGGTACTGCATATACTGAAGGAAATACTTTGTAAGGTATATGAGTGTCTAATCATTATGTTAAAACCTGAAATTAATACAAAATAATATAGAATGCAAAAAAGGAAGCCATTCTGTCTTTGTAGACAATATCTTTTACATGGAAAATCCTAAAGAATCTACACATAAAAATGAGTGTTATAAAAGAAATTCAACAAAATTGCAGAATATAAGATCAACAAATAAAATTCAGTTGTGATTTTATATATTAGCAATGAGCAATCATATTTGTGTATACGTCCCTGGCCAGTGTTGCTAAGTGGTTGGATCACTGGCCAGCATGCTGAGGAGTTGCAGGTTTGACTTCAGGTCAAAGGTACGTCCCTAACCCAAGTGTAGCACTTGCAAGAGACAACTAACCAATGTGACTCTCAAATCAATGTTTCTCTCTCTCTTCTTCCCTCTCCCTCTTTTATACTTTCTCTGAAAATCAATGGAAAAAATATCCTTGGGTGAAGATTAACAAAAAAATGAAAAGTAAAAAATATTTATGTACATTTTCACCAGATGTGATACCATTTACCTATCCTATTATCTAGCATGTAAGATTACTAGAGGCCCGGTGCATGAAATTTATGCATGGAGGGGGGTGGGTTCCCCCTCCCTCTCCAATTGGAGACTCCTTGGGGGATATCTGACTGCCAGTCCACATGCGTCAGGCCTAAACTGGCAGTTGGACATCTCTTATAATCTGGGACTGCTGATTCCTAACTGCCCCTGCCTACCAGCCTGATAACCCCTAACTGCCCTCCCCTGCCAGGCTAGTTACCCATATCTGCCTCTGCCTGCCTGCATGATTGCCCCTAACTGCCCTCACCTGCTGGTCAATTTGGTTCTGATTGATTGGTTCCTATGCAGTCAGCATCAAAAGCTCTACCTCTTAAGCAGCCATTGGCTCCTCAGAGCACCCAGGTTTGGTTCTGATTGGTTGGTTTCAATGCCAGTCAGTGTCAAAACTCTGCCAGCTAGGCAGTCATTGGCTCCACACAGCAGCCAGATTTGGTTCTAATTGGTCGGTTTCTATGCCCATCTACATCAACAGCTCTGCCTCCTAGACAGCCATTGGTTCTTCACAGAACCCACATTTGGTTCTGTTTAGTCAGTTCCTATGCCAGTCAGCATCACCGGGCCTATATCTGGGCCTGAACAATAGCCCCCAGCTGAGGCTTGGAGAGAAAAAGAGAAAGAAAGAGATAGACAAGTACTGATCAACAGCTGCCATTGAGGCTGCAGATCAGACCTTGCCTCTCTCTCTGGGTCTCAGCCCCTTGAGCAGTCAGTGCTGGGACACCAGGCAACTCAGTGCTGACTGAAGAACTTTCGGGTTGGTCAGCCTTTGATCGTGATGGGTTGTTGCTAAGTGAAAAAAGCCATCTGGATAAAGACCCTTGGCTTTTATATATTGGGATAATTAAGTTCTTTCGTGAATTTAATGAGTATCTGTGTTAGTGTTGCTACTGTAACAAATTGCTACAAACTCAATAGGCTTAAAGTTACACAAATTCATTATCTTAATATTATGAAGGTCTGAAGTGGTCTTGACTTGGTTAAAATCAAAATTATTTTCAAGGCTTAATTATTTAGAGACTCCAAAGCAGAATATATGTCCTTGCCTTTTCTAGCTTTCAAAGAGTGCTGGCATTCTTTGCCTAGTAATCCTGTCAACAGTCTTCAAACCATCATTTCAACCTCTGCTTCTATCATCATAGCCACTCTCTGTCTGATCTTAATTCTACTGCTTTCCTTTTATAAGATTGATCACATTGGGCTCATCTGGATATTTTCACATTAATCTCCCCACCTCAAGACTTTCATTAATTTAATCACATTTGCAAAGTACCTTTTGCTATGTAAATTAACATATTCACAGATTCTGGGGTTTAGGATGCAAACATATTTGATCATTATTCAGCCTGCCACGGCATTTTTGCTGAGTTCCACACATATTGGTTCAACACCATTCCCTGATTTACGGGCCTAGTTAACCTTTCAAGGACCATCAACTGAATCAATTAATCTAGCTGCAATTCATTGAATAAATTGAGTGGAATGTACCACAATGAACTGAACATGCCAATTACCCACCACCAATGTCTGGACACACATCAAGTGATTTCTCTAGAGTTATAACTTTTATTAAAATAAGTCTTGGTTATGGATATTCACAATCTTGCTTGTTTTAGAGTAATGCTTGGGATATTTCACAGATTCATATACATTTATTAATGCTTTTTGCATATTTTTCACCAACATATTATTTTGATGGTATGTATTATTTATTTGTATTTCCCCACAGTAAAATCAGTAATATTTTTATTGGTAAATAGAACAAACTCATGTTTAAATATTCATTTGAGCTCTATTACAACCTGTATTTTCAGATATCAGATAAGAGAAAATATAAATATTTTTGAAATTAATTTAATATACAAAAGAGTTTATATATATATATGTAATTCCTGGACCCAAGTCCAACATAGTGGGGAGAGGTTCCTCTACACCAGAAGGGTGTCCAAGACTTCAACTCAATTTTAACATTATATCAATCCAGAAATAGCATGAGATTCTACAGGTAAAAGGTTCAATCCTATAAGCACACCCTTCTAAGATAAACACACACTTGATGCTGGAAGCCAGTTCCAGCATGTCATAATTGCAAGAGTTTCATCAAAAGGTTGATGGAACTTGGGGACTCAACAAGGGCTGAGTCACAAATGTTATTACCTGTTGGGAATGGCTGAAGGCATTTTCCCAAATCTAGAAAGGATGCATTAAATTGCTTGCTTGCTACCCGACAGCTCAGGGCATTTTAACCTTCATGTTATTGCCTTCTACTAGCCAAACACCTGAACAGCCATAGCACAATTCCTCATTCTGACAATGGAGTCTATAGATTAAGTGTATATCTCCACCTTGCCTTTTGTGTTACTAAAAATCAAGGGGTCCTGAGACAAGAAGAACTTAGTTTCTTTAGCTAGGCTCTTCTGCCCCCCAATGCCTTTCAAAATTATCTTTCATTTCTGGACTCTTACTTAAGATACACACAGCCTTTCTTTAGATTGCTGAATCCTTCTTAATGCTGGAACAAAACCCCGGCAACTTCAGACACCAGATGCAAGTCCAAGTTGTTACATGGACTTCCAAATGACTGGCTATAAATCAGCTTTCCACAATCCTCTCCTTGGGTTCAACTAATTTCCTAAAACAGCTCACTTATATAAATGATTCTGTCATGATAATCTAGTTATTATTTAACAAATAATAAATGGAAGACTAGATAATATAAGCATGGCATTTATACAACTTTGCTATTTGAACATTCTCCAAGTCTGTTCCTCTCAGATTGATGGGGGAAGGGACTGGACAAACGCAGTTTGGACACATGTCTAGTAAGATCTGAGTAAAGTGGGAAAGTGCTTACCTCTCTGTCAGTCACACCTAGGAATGAGTCAGTGACCAGAATAGGCATGGCCACTGCACGGACCCTAAATCTGAATACTTAAACTTCTGAACAAAGGAGTATACCCTCTTGGTATTTATTCTCTTGGCTCTTGCCTCTCCTGCCTGCCTGCACTGATGTTGCAGGGAGCACGCTCCCTTGCACTCACCCCTGTGGCCCATGGCCCTGTAGACTCCACACAATGGACTAATGGACTTCAATTAGCTTGAATGCTGAACTGCAACCAGTTGCAACATGGAGCTGAAGCTCTGGACACCGACCTTCCATTTGGTTCTTCTGGACCCTCAGCTGTACCTTTTTCAGGACTGGGTTAAGGGGCTTGGGACTGTACAACCAAGGAATGTAACTCCCCACAAATAAAGTCTTCTATCACATTTCATTCTTCCAAGGGGCTTCTGAAACGGCTCATTACAGTGATACCCCAAGAACCTCACTCTGAGCAACAGAGAAGTTTTATTTGATTCTTTGGTAAAATGTATATATATTTTCTGCATTGAATAGTGAAGGCATATCCTGGCATATCCAGAAAACTGAATTTTTTTCCTAATCCCTACCATACTGTGTCTTCAAAAAGAAGTTTCTCATGATCAAATTAAAATTGATTCTCAAGATATTAAGAAAATCACTTTTTCAGGAGTTCATATTCAAAGTCCCATTAATACTTGTGAAAATTACTAGTTATAAATGTAAACTATATGTATAATTATTGATATATATCTACATATATAAACCCCTGGGAAAGTTGACAATAATTATAGTACTGGAACATTCACTTCCTCAGCCTGAGATTCTGAAGAAATGTTAGAGGTCTTCTGATCTAAACTTTAGCTCCTAGACATGTTACTGACCCATTTAATAAACATGCCTCAGTGTGTTCATTGGATATGCTGACTTAATAGAGGAGACTAAAGACAGAAGGCCCCTTTAGGACATTCTTGGCAGAGCTGTGTTAGCACAATTTCTAAGACTGCTTTGGGGTATTCTAAATTACCTCTTCTCCCACCCCTTCTCTTCCTCCACTCCCACACATTACTGCTTTGCTGATCAGGCTCTTTACTTGTATTTACATATATATCTGCTTGAACTATTTTGATAGGAGGAAGTTACTGAGGATTTGTTAAAGCTTCAGTTTTATTCTGTGTCACTAAGTCCAGAGGATAGAAATCTCTTTTTACAGACTATGGACTCAGCATTTCTGTATCTTCACTGCAGTCTGTAGCAACTGGGGATTTGCATTATCATACTGTTTCCTTATATATCAAGAAACATAATTTATTAATTTTTAAAAGAAATTATATATATTGCTATTTCATTGTCTCTATGTTTTTCTTTGTTTCCATTTGTCTCCCTAAACTGTGAGCTGAGAGGTTTCAGAGCCAGACTTTGAAATGAGTCAGCTGTTTAGAGCTCAGACACTGAAAGAGGTTTCCGTAGCAACGGGAGATGTGTGGGAAGTCTAATGCACACTATAGCTTAAGAAGCAGGATTTACTGGCTGAAGCACAAAGCTTTCTATTCGTCTGAGAGTTATTTTCTCAGTACAGGGATATTTGGTTTGTGTTAGTTTTAAGCTAACATCCAAACATGTTAAAATTTCTCCTGTACGTAAACTTTGCATTTTGTAGAAATGAATTAAATACTGATATTAAACTCATACTGTTTCAAAATAACCATAACATCAATATAACACTGTTAACTAAAGGAGCTAAGCTTTAATCAATGGTAAATAGCATAAGTATTTTATTGATCTCACCACAAACACTCACTGGTACAATGAATTCAATCTGGCAAATATCTTGCCTCCATCCTTATCTATAAAGTGGTCCTTAAATATATAGAACATATCTGACACTTAGCAGATTTCAAAGAAAAGATTTCATCTTCCAGACAACCAATCTAT
This sequence comes from Pipistrellus kuhlii, assembly GCF_014108245.1. Classification (NCBI taxonomy): domain Eukaryota; kingdom Metazoa; phylum Chordata; class Mammalia; order Chiroptera; family Vespertilionidae; genus Pipistrellus; species Pipistrellus kuhlii. Next base: position 6,249,157 of record NW_023425504.1, on the reverse strand, counting down.
TTGATCTATGGCCAGCTGATTTGATTGGTCAAGAATTGTACTAAGCAAGCTAAGGCTTCTGGTTTAATTAAACATTCCACTTAACCCTCTCTAGTTGCACTGTGATACAGCCATTAGGCAGAAGTGAAAGAATCAGTGTATTTCCACACATTCTCTTTAAAAAGCAACTTCAGGACACTCCATGATAGGAAACTTATTTTTCTGTAACACAGAAGCCATATATTGTCTTGAAAACCAAGAACAAAAGGACTTGTGATCTAAACAATCTTGCAATTGGACCATGAGGGTAGTTGTAAAAAAAAATCTGGGATGGAAAATTTTGCAAAATACTCTATCTCAACTTTTAGTTAAACATGGTAATTTACTAAGACAGGTTTTTCTTCCATAATCTTTGAGAGTATGGTGAGAACTTGGTTTATGAAAATCATTCCATTCTCTTTATTTCTGTTGATATCATCTACACTCTTCTGTCCCCTATAGTATGTTACTATTATGTGGCAAGTAAGCTTTATCTCCTTTATAAAGTAATTTTGTTGATTTCTAAAATGACCTCATAATTTTTAGCTAAAACCTACCTCAAATCTGTGATCAAAATAATTAAAATATTGAATGGTCTTTTTAAAATGGCCATCACTAAAAGCTATGTGGGAACAGCAATGTTTTATAACTTCAAGATATTCCATGATTCTAGACTCACCTCCATATTTACAGAAAGTCAGAGCAAGAATTGATTTAGTGATTAAGTAGTCGAAACTCCTCATTTTATGGTAAAACTAAGGCTTTTATTAATAGAATACTTTTTCAATGAAATAAAGTGAGTTTGGTGATCATTTGATTGGAAATATATTTTCAGTTCCCTGCTAATATATATTTTAATATCAAATTGCATACCTGTTTGTTTGTTTTCCCCCCAAAAGATCTTACATATATGTAAGGTATTTAAATTGAATAGAAAATTAAACTTAATCTTTTGTGTCTAGGTTCTATAACTTTTATTATTAGACAACTAAAATGACCTTCCCTCTTTGTTGATGATAAAGAAAATGTTGAAAATGTCTAATATCAGACTGCTGTGTAATGTTCATAAACACTAAGAATATAAGTGGCACACTAAATCTTTTTTTCTATTTTTTACTGTGATAAAATACACATAAAATTTATCATCTTAATATTTTTATGTATTGATTTTAGAGAGAGAGGGAAAAGGAGGAAAACCTTGATTTCTTGTTTCACTCATTTATGAATTCATTGGTTGCTTCTTATACGTGCCCTAATCTGGGATACCCACAACCTTGGTGTATGGGGATGACACTATACTCAACTGAGCTATGCGGCCAGGACCATCTTAAAAATGTACAGTTCAATGGCATTAAATACATTGATGATAATGTGCAACACACTAACTCTTATTTCTACATTAATATAACAATACTAGAGGTCCATTGTATGACATTCATGCACTGGGGGGTCAGGTGGGAGGGGGGGTCCTTCAGCCTGACCTGTGCTGTGTCAAAGTCCGGGATCCCTCTCGTAGTCCCGGACCCATCACTCCTTATTGCCCACCTTCAGAGGAGGCAGGAGAGGCTCCCATCACCACCACTGTGCCATGAGAGTGGCAGGGGCTCACTGACCACCAGGGGGCAGCTTCTGCATTAAGTGTCTGCCCCCTTATGGTCAGTGCACATCATAGTAACTGGTCCTTCCACCCTTTGGTTTATTTGTATATTAGCCTTTTATTATATAGGATTAAAGACATAACTATAGATGCATCAAGCTACTTCATTCAAAACAGTGTCTCATGGTTCCAATGAAAGCATTTTTGTATTGCTTTTCTTTTACTATATAGGCTCTAAATAGAAAGTATGTCTGTAAAACAACTTTTCAAAAATGTGTATCAATTTTATTTTTGAGAATGCTTTCCATCTTGGAAATGCTGAGATAGTAAAATTAACCCAAATCCCAATTAACCATGTATTGAGTAACTAATATGATTTTTAAATCTTCATCTGAGAGTACTGTATGTTTTTATTGATTTGAGAAAGAGAGAGAGAGAGAGAGAGAGAGAGAGAGAGAGAGAGAGAGAGAGAGAGAGACATCAGTGTGAGGGCAGGACTGGGAGCCTGGGGGGAAAATGGGATAATAAGAACACATTTGTAATACCTTAATCAATAAAATAAATTAAAAAATAAAAAGAAACATCTATCAGTTGCCTCAGGTATGCACTATGAAAAGGGATCAAACCCCTAACTTTTTTGTTGTACAGGACAATGCTACAACTAACTGAATCACCCAGCCAAGGCAATATGCTTTAACAAATACATAACCCATACTTTGTGTCAAGTAGGTGTTTGCTGAATGAATGAATGAATGAATGAGAGAGTGAATGAACATCCCCAGTTGCTTTTTACTGGTCTCTCTTTGGCTTCCATCCCATTCTCCCAAGTTGGGAGTATTAATCAATACATTATACTATGGTTTCACATGTCATACACATTTCAAATTTGATCCTTTTATTAATATTTGAATCCCAGTGTTAATAGATCTTCCTGCATACTAGACATGAATTCCTAACTTGTGAGCTCTTTCCCCCAGAACCAATTATATTCATAAGTGAACTCCTTTTTCCATAGCTACCTCCTCCAATCAAAATCAGGCCTATCTATATATATAAAAGCCTTGGTGACCTTTACGACTGCACAACTGGACAATTGGATGATCAGCCAGTAGCTATGATATGCACTGACCACCAGGGGAAGACACTTAATGCAGGTGCTGCCCTCTGGTGGTTAGTGAACCCCCACAGCTAACTTCCAGCAGCCAGCCAACTTCCTGCTGTCTCTCTCCCCAGCCAGCCAGCCCTGATCACCCTGATCGCTGGCCAGGCCGAGGGACCACACCTGTGCACGAATTTGTGCACCAAGTCTCTAGTTTCAAATAATGTTTTTCCTGTTAAAATCACTTTTATTCTGGCTTATGTTGTACAGATAGAAACTGTGGCTCAGTTGGTTGGGCATCGTTCCACACATTGCAGGGTTGCTGGTTCAATTTCTGTCAGGCTGCATGCCTGGGTTTCAGGCTTTATCCTCATATCATGCTCACATGGAAGTTTCTCTCTCGAATTGATGTTTCTCTCTCTCTCCCTCTCCCTTCATTTTCTCTAAAAATCATTTTTTTAGAAGTACACTTTTATTTTCTTAAGCTATATAAGGTTTAAAACTTTGAATCTTCTTTGGCAATTTCTACTCACATAGCTCTCTGTTCATTAGTCAGAGTTCCTATCCATTTTCTTTATAAATGACTGTCATCTTCATCCACATTGTTTCTCTCTCTATGCTCATTTCCAAATATTTATCACTTCTCCCTTGGATTACTGCAGTAGCCTCTTAGCCAAGCCCCCAGTTTCCAAGTTCTTCCTCATCCAAATAATCACCATTTCTTTCCCTGTCTGCTATCTCCTACAGCATTTATAACTTGTGTCTCTCAATTTAGCACTGTTATTTAGTTGTACACTAGTCCTTATTGCTGTTGTAAATTTCATTTCCCCGATATATTATAAATTTAAAGGCACACATACCTGAAACTGCTCTGTATTTCTTACATCCCTGAACACAGAGTGGCCACTCAAAAAATTAATAAATGTATTTGGAAAAAAATAAATAGAAGGAAAAGTAATAGAAAGCAGACAAGAAAAGGAGAAAATAATCAAAGAAGAAATAGAGGGGTTTTCTATCTGAAAATAACCTTAAAGGAGGGATATCTTCCTATCTTGTCCCAGCCTATCCCTATTCTACTGGGCCTAGTAAAGCAGTTGCCAGGCCTCTATTCTTTTTTTTTTTTTTAATAAATCTTTATTGTTCAGAATATTACAGATGTTCCTCTTTTTCCCCCTTGAAGGTTCACCTCCACCCGGTTCCCACTCCACCCCATGCACTTACCCCCCACCACTGTCCTCATCCATAGGTGTAAGATTTTTGTCCAATCTCTTTCTGAAACCTCCTCCCTCCCACATTCCAATCTGAAAGGCAGGAAGCAACAGCTGAGGGGAACTCCCATTTTACCCAGTGAACCCACTTCTAGTACTATATCCCAAGAAACTAGAAATACCAATCAGAAAGGATATATGCACCTTTATGTTCATAGCAGCACAATTTATAATAACTAAAATTTGGAAATAGCCTAACTGCCCATCAGCAGCTGAGTGTATTAGAAAACTGTAGTACATCTACACAATGGAATACTATGTTGCTGTAAAAAGGAATTCCTATCATTTGCAACAGCATGGATGGAGCTGGAGAGCATTATGCTAAGTGAAATAAGTTAGTCAGAGAAAGATAAATATCACATAGTCTCACTGATTTGTGGATTATAATGAACAACATAAACTGATGAACAAAAACAGATCCAGAGACAGAAGCATCAATCAGATGCTCAAACCTCAGAGGGTGGGGGTAAGGGAGAGAGATCAACCAAAGGCCTTGTATGCATGCATATAATCATAACCAATGGACAGAGACAGCAGGGGTTAAGGACATATATGAGAGTGGGGTTGGGTGTTAATGGGAGGATATGGACACATATGTAATACCTTAATCAATAAAAAATAAATAAATAAATAAAAGGATATTGGATAGAAGACAGAGCCAGCAGGAATTCTGACAATGTAGGTTCAGAAACAGTCAAGAACCAAAAGAAACTAGTCCATGAGAATTACAGCCAAAGCCATTCCGCAGGAATAGCTGGTGTTGGCAACACTGCTACTGGCCACTTGACTCTACCATCTCAGTGAACAACGTCTAGTTTTCTGTTTCTTTGCATTGCTCCCTCAGAATTCAAAGTCCTAGAAGGAAGTATTCAATAGGTAAAGCCTAAGGTATACATCCATGACCACGTGCTAGGGAGAAAGAGCTTAAAGTACCTCACCACTTCAAAATCCATGGTGGCAATGGAACCTTAATTCCCATCAAGATTCACAGATGGCAGATTCTATCAGAATAGAATGGTTGTTTATATATTAGGTAGCCCCCAAAATGACAACTGTAGATGAATATAATGAAGTTTATAATTCCTATTCCAATATTTCAAAATTTATAAATTTTCAGACATTAGATCTATATACTATATTTTAAATAACACACTGAGTGAGATTTGAGGCAATATTTCATATCAAACACACTTATATTTCAGAACTGAAAGATATGATTCTTAACACTCAACTGAGACACAGTTGTCCAGAAACATTAAATGGAAAATTCTAGAGATAAACAATTCATATGTTTTTAATTGAACTCCTTTATGAGTAGCATGATGAAATCTTATCCCTCAGCCTATCCTGCTTCATCTCCTCATGTCCCACCCGGAACATGAATCATCCTTCTGTCTAGTGTATCCAGATTATATACACTACCTTCTTGTTAACTTAATGGACATCTAGGTTATCAGATTGACTGTTATGGTACTTCAGTTCTTATGTTCATGTAACCCTTATTTTACAGGCATATCTCAGAGATAGTGCAGGTTTGGTTCCAAACCACTGCAACAAAGTAAATATTCCAATAAAGTGAGTAACACATTTTTTTTGTTTACTAGTGTATATAAAAGTTATTAAGTGTACAATAGCATTATGTATAAAAATAATGTGCATACCTTAATTTAAAAATAATTTATTGCTGAAAAATGTTCTCTCTCATCTGAGTCTTCAGCAAGTCATAATCTTTTTGCTGGTGGAAGGTTTTGGCCCAATGTTGATGAAAACACATTATCTGTGAGGCATAATAAAGCAAAGTGCAATAAAATGAGGTATGCTTGTACTTAATATTGGCATGAAGCATAAAAATGATGATGCTGGCAATTTGCATACACTAAAGAGAAGCTGTAAAATGCTTCCTTTAAGTGAGAGGTGAGTACAGTATAATAAGATATTTTGATAGAGAAATATTACATTCACATAACTTTTATATTACAGTATAATGTTTGAGTTGTTCTATTTTATTATTTAGTAATTATTGTTAATCTATTACCATGCCTAATTTAAAAATTAAACAGTATCATAGGTATACATGGAGAAGAAAAGTACAGCATATGTAGGATTTGGTATATTAGTGGTTTCAAGCATCCACTTGGGGTCTTGGAATGTATCACCCACAGATAAGAGGGACTACTATGAAGACTAGAGAAAGTCTCAAATCACTTTGGGTCACATTTTATCACTAAATAAGGTCAAGTGAGTTCTGATTTTTTTAAAATAAATTTTGAAATTTTTTATATTATCAGAGCTTTGGGGGTTTGAGAATTGCAAGAAAGAGATAGTCAGCCTATCTGTGTTAGTAGCATAAAAACTCATGAAAGTTTTCAGAGAAAGAAAAATTTATTATGCTAAAGGATTAAAAAAAAAAAAAAAAAAGAACTTAGCTGAAACCAGTTTGGCTCAGTGGATAGAGCATCAGCTTGCGGACTCAAGGGTCTCAGGTTCGATTCTGGTCAAGGGCTTGTACCTTGGTTGTGGGCCCATCCCCAGTGGGGGGTGTGCAAGAGGCAGCTGATCCATGTTTCTAACTCTCTCTCTCTCTCCATTCCTCTCTGTAAAAAATCAATAAAATACATTAAAAAAAAAAAACTGACTGAAGAAGGTAGCATTTGTTCCCAGTCTAATATAAAGGATGGATAGAATTTGAATGGACCTGGATGTGAGGAAGGACATGTACACTAGAAAGCATAGCATGAGGAAAATTGCTGGATGGAAAAACTAAAATATATGAAGAATAGCTAAAATCAAGTTTTACAGTCTGTATAGGGAAAGAGCAAAATATATTCTTGAAAGGAGAACAAATCATAGAGAGCCAAATTAAATGATTAATTTTATTCTTCATCCAATGAGGAGTCATTGAAAGTTTTTCAGAATGGAATTCTAATATCAGAGCTATGCTTCTGGGATGTTAATCTGGCTGTACTGTGTCACTTTCAAATAATTTACAAAGATAAGTTTTATCTGATATCTGAGGAGTTTATTTTATTAAATTGAAATAGATTTTCTCTTGTCTTTGTCTCAGTAAAGATAAAAAGCTGCTCAGCACCATGAGTTCAATATTCCTATACTTGAAGAACATTTTTTAATTGCCTACTAAGAAATATTGAACAATTGTCAGAACATTTGTGAGGAATTAGGTTACTTGTGTAAGATAAACTACAAATACACATGTAATGCAGAATACTGGGCTTTAAATGTTAATATGTGACTTCTTCAGTTGTTGCTTATTTTGTTTAATGATTTAATATCAGTATGCCACATGATGATCAGAATGAGTTAATTACAATTATTCCATGTGACAAAAATAAAGAAAATTCAACTCCAACAAACACTTATTAAACATTCAGTGGTAGCCAGATATTATCCTAGATAATTTCTGTACATGATACTCAAGTCAAGAGTGAACTATTTCTTGGCCATACATCAGGAAAACAATCTCTCTCCCTCCCCTCTTCATCACAAATCCCACCTTTCTTTCTTAGATCTAAAACAAAACTTCCATCTTTGACATTTTTTTGTCATTAGCAACAAGATAGCTTTCTTCATTTTAAAGTATCTCTGGTCACAGCTACCACAGAAATAAGAGTGACTATATATCAGAAACCATTGTCTGCCCCCAGCTGATTAGCATCCAAAAGCACAAAATAAATGCATCCCTGACATTTTTTTTTAAATGAGATTAGCCCATTATTTTCCTACTAAGTGTGAGCTACAAAAGCATCTTTATGGCCTCTACCCTCACTACTACATTTTGCCTCCATAGTATTATCCTACCTACAAGCTATTACCTGCAAATTCTGCCATGACACATAGTTGACTAGTTATGGTTGAGTTTAAACTGCAGAATATTTCCAGTAATTAAGAGTTTAAAGAATAAATTGTTTCAAAACAATTTATTTTTCACCAACATCATTAAAATACTATATAGTCCATCCCTTTAAATACTATAATCCCTCCCACCATCAACTAATTTTCCAAAGTTACTCATCTTTGACTTGGAAAACATTATTTCTCTCAATGTTCTTGAAATTTTCTGGCTGTGGTTAAAAGAATTTTTTTTTTTAAAAAAGAAAGACTTCATATTTATCTAGCTCCTTTTAACTGAAAAAATAGCATAATTCAATGCAGCAATTCTCATATTGATTCTCCCATGGTACATGGTATGGAAAGCATGGATATGCTTACCCACTTCTCTGAGAAAATCCAATGCACTAGTCATAACTGCATTGCTTTTCCTCTCATTCAAAAAGGCAAGTCAGAAAGTAAAAGACTGAGAGTGACAACATAATTTCCTGGTTTTCCTTCCATCCCAGTAAGTGTCTTTTATTTTATTTTTTAAGTATATTTTATTGATTTTTTACAGAGAGGATAAAGAGAGATGGATAGAGTGTAAAAAACATTGATGAGAGAGAAACATCTATCAGCTGCTTCTGGGGATGTGCCTGCAACCAAGGTACATGCCTTTGACTAGAATCAAACCCGGGACCCTTCAGTCCCCAGTCCAATGCTATATCCACTGAGCCAAACCGGTCAGGGCCCCAGTAAGTCTCCCTTATTGGCCTATCTTCCACATCTTGACTTCAAAATAATGGAGCATTTTGGGATTCAATTATAGGGACACCTCTTCTCTTTCTACATTCTGTTTTCCTTGATATCTAAGATTAATTTAATTTCTATGTGTTGATGACTTCAAAATTTTATATTTCCAAGGTAAATTTCTCCTCTGACCTCCAGAAACCCTTCAGTTTCTCTATCTTGATATTCAATTTTTCAAAGACATTTCAAACTCAGTTTTTCCTCATATTCTTCCTTCACCAGCTGGCTCCTCTTCCAATATGCCATGCTTCAATGAATAGTTTCACTTTCTATTTAGTTTGGTAAGTCAGAAACCTGAGAGTCAGTTCTAACATCTTTTCCCTCGACATTTATATCTAATCTATCCCCAAGTCCTGTCAATATCATCAGCTTAATATTTCTCAAACCTGTCCATATTTCTCCCTTTCTACAGCTTTCCCCCTACTCTAAGCCATCATCCCACTTCACCTGGACTACTATAATTTACTCTGCACACAGCAGACATAGATTATAATGTTGATGGTGCCTTAGGAGTTGCTCAACTCAGTAGTTCTCAAGGCACTGGGGGAATAAAATTGGGGGATCATGACCAGAAGTCAGTTACTGAAGAGAGTTGTTCATCTCTAAGTAGACTATCATGAATGACACCCATCTCACTGTGGAACAGTCTAAAGTCACTGTTTATATAGAGACATAATGCAGACTATATGAAGTAGAATTCAGGAGCTTAGAAGCCTGGGTCCATTTTCCTGTGATAAGTGGGCTTGCACCCATGACTCTTATAGCAATCCTGAACCTGCCTTTGAATGCAATTTGGACATCTTAAAAGTTTATACTCATAAATGGCATTTGTTTTTTTTACAAAGATCTGCTCTAGTTCCTGGATTTATTGAGCTATGTCTGCTAAATTCAATTCTCCAGCAGAAGATAAAGGATGAACAGAGAGATGTATATAAAAGCAGGGATAAAGGGAAGAGATGTTCCATACTGGAATATAAAGGGACAGATAAGGTGATCTAAATATTGAGAACAAGTGTTATCCATAGCTACTTCTGTCCTCTTGAAAAATTACAAAATCAATCTCATCATATATTTCTAATTAGACATGAGACTATGGTAACAGTAGAGTTCCTCATCTCTTACCACTCTCCCCTCCCTTATTCCCTTCCAGTCACGTTGTCTCTTTGCTTTCCTGGAATATACTAGACTTGCCCCAGCCTTAGGGGTTTATACTTTGTGCTGCTGCTGCTGTCTGCACTCATCTTTTTTCCAGATATCATCATCACTTTATTTTTCATTTCCTTCATGTCTCTTCTCAGACAATATTTGATCAGAGAAGACTTATATAACATTCCCCACCTGTACCTACTATCATTCTTGTTGTCTATATACCACCAGCATTTTTTAAATTGAGGTATACCTCAAATATAACATTATGTTGGTTTCAGGCATACAACATAATGATCTGATATTTGCATATTTTGCAAGATGATTGCCACAATAAGTCTAGTTAATATCCTTCACCACACATAGTTACAGAGGTTTTACTCTTGTGATGAAAACTTTTAAGATGTACTCTCTTAGCAACTTTCAAATATGCAATACAATAATATTAACTATAGTCACCATGCTGTATATGACATCCCCATGACATTTATTTTGTAACGGAAATTCTGTAACTTTTTATGCCCTTCACCTATTTTGCCAGGTCTCCAGCCCCCTGCCTCTGTCAACCGCCAATCTATATCTCTGAGGTTATTTTTTAGATTCCACATATAAGTAAGATTATATGGTATTTCTATTTCTTACTACAGCATTTGAAAACAATGCCAGACTTATAGTAGGAGCACAATAAATATTTGTTAAGTGAAAAAATGAGTAAATAATCTAATGCAACCCAGTGATAAAATACCCTAGTGAAAATAATTCCTAATTCCTATTAATTATTAACAAATGCTAACCAAAAAAGTCTGACATACTTAAGCCACATCAATCTGTTCAGCTAGAATCCAGGACAGTCTCTGCCAAAACCCACTCCTCAGAACCCTTTCTGCTCCATCCATTCCCTAAATGTTTCTATTCATGCATTTGCCTTGTGACTTTGTTTTCCGTCCTATCTAACCTTTTTTTTTTTTTGTCCAAAGGAAGAAGTATGGATGTGAGGATAATCTGACTGCGACAGCTGTCATCCCATTGATGACCAGGGTTGATTCTGATGATCTGGCTGGCTAGGCAGGTGTCCCCCTCCACCCTCACCAATCCATGTGCATCCCTCCAGAAGCTACAAGCTGTGTGCTTCTTGAAAGAGGACGACTTTCCCCTAGAGGAGAGAACCAGTCTTTGGTCAAGGGTATATGAGTAGCTGCACTCCCCTGTTAGAACTTCCAAACAAGCTCTCAAATGAAGTAGTATAATCCCAGTGTCTACCACAGCTTCTCCAAAGATTTCAGTTTTATAAGGCTTATTCAATAGCCAGAAAGTGGTGTATTAAAAATTCCCATACATAATCTGGTTCAATTTTAATTTTACATATTTCCACACTTGGATTTATACAAACAGAAAGAAAAAGTCATTATAGGTAGGAGAAGGCAAAAAGCTTTTCTACATTTTCATTGATCTAATATATAGTGACTAGAGGCCCAGATCACAAAATTCGTGTACTGGGGGTTGTCCCTTAGCCCAGCCTACACCCTCTCCAATCTGGAACCTCTCAGGGAATATCCTGTGGTACAGGGCCTAAACCTGCAGTCAGACTTCCCTCTCACAATCTGGCACTACTGGCTCCCAACTGCTCACCTTCCTGCCTGCCTGATTGCCTCTAACTGCTTGGGTCCCAGGGATGTACTTCAGTGACCAGTGAGATCACAATCAATGGGATATTCAAACCATCATCAAGGGAGTATTCAATCATACATAAGTTCAGAAAATCAAAATAACTTTTAAATGAGCACAGAACCCAAAACAGCAAAGTTAAAATATTAAACAGCAATTTTCACCCAAGTATGGACTGAAACAGGAATTTTAGGGGAATGTAGGCAGGCTTAGGGAATTTTTATAATTGGGGTCCATGGAAAAAACACAAGATCAAAGACTGGGAGAAGGTACATTTCTATAACACAAGGAAACTAGGTGTGGTTACATCTCCATAACACTAGGGAGAGGCAACAGCTACATCTACATAAAATAAGGGAGCTGGAAGTAGTCAACAGGTCTATATTTCCAAAATAAAGAAGAAAACCCAGAAGTAATTGGAGGACAATGAGGGAGGAGGGCCTCAGGAGTTACTATGGTAACCTATTTGAAAAGGAATATTGACCATTCATAGGGGATATCAGGACACAGGAACTTCAGTCTTTATAAACCATGGAAACAGGAAGTCTGGGACCCTTTCTTTCTCCCTCCCCATGTAGGCATCTGTACTTGTTCTTCAATAAATCTCCATCTTTGTGATACTATCTTCTGTTCATGTATTCATTCTTTGACTGTGGTGGACAAAGAATCTGGGTTCCAATCCAAAAATTCCATTTCAATGCCATGCACCAAAGGTTTCCAGTTGGATTCCTGATTGATCAGGGCACATGCTGGGATTGAGTGCCTGAGGCAGTTTATCCATGTTTGATTTCACATCAATATTCCTCCCTCTCCCTTCCGCTCCCTCTAAAAATCCCAGCTCTATAATCACAGTCTTGTGATTTTGCTCTATGTGCCAATCTGTAACCTACACACCATCAGGGAATTTGGGCTTTTGAGCATTAGTTTCACATTCTCCTTAGCTATGCCATTCATAGTAAAATAGCCAATCTTTCTCCACTGCAATTCTTGATGGTTAGTGTTTGGCTGTGCTAGCACCTGGTGGACAAACTCTTATCTGTTCCATCACATTTGCATTGCTTCATCTCACCGGAAGAATTATCTAAATGTTGTTGACTGAAATAAACTTGAGTAGGGAGAAGATGAAATCCACTTTTTATTTCCAACTCAGAGGATGATAATGAGTGTCACCACATTCTAATTACTGATTTCTGCCTGGAGGAACATCTTGGCTTTTCAAATTAACAATAATTTCATATGTGATGCCTATACTTTGTTCTTTTTCTTTGAGCTCATCCAATTATTGTGTACTGCTTTTGTTTCTTAGCCCTAAACACTACCTTTAGTGTTTTGTTTTTTTTAATGAGATTTTTCCTAATTATAAAGTATTTCCAGTTGTATTTGAAATCATGGTCAAATAGTATTTTTTGCATATATTGGAAGGTTGGATAAAGTGTCATCTCTTATTTGGGGAATAATGCAAGTTATAAAGTATTGTTTTGAAAATTTTTAAACAAATTATTTTTATCTGTTTAAACTATTATCAGTTCAAAGTATATGCAATTTAAAGTAAATTGCATCTTCTTTGCAAATCAGTGGCTTTGAAAGCAAACTACTTTGTTAATTAGATAATCAGTCCAGGAGACATTCTGCAGTTCCTTGCTTTTCACAGAGTGTGGGACTCAAATCATATAAGAAAAACATGGATTCACCATATTCCTGAAATATTTTAGAAAGAAACCAAACACTTGCACAAAGTTTCCCAAAAAGCCACTTTACCTATTTTTATCGAGTAATTACAATTGAGGCATTACAATTAGTGTCTTCCAAACAATATTTGTCATATATACCTCATTATTTGCTGTTGCAGTGTTTTATCATTCCCAAATGTAACTGTAAATTTCTTGAAGACAGAAAAATTATATCATTCCTTTATTTGCTCCCAAAATAACAAGCAAATAGCTAGGGTCAGAGTGGGTTTCCAAAGGCAAACTGATTAATATGTTTCTGCACCATTTCTCCTTCAATGCATGGCTACATTTGTGCTTGCGGTTCTCCATGAGTATAAAATCCAATAAAATTAATATTTTAACTCAATTGGTCATCTACAATTGCACTGAGATCATGCATTATATTCTCTGTGGGCTTTTAGATAGGCTTACTGATCTGCAGATGGGAGAGAAAAAAGAAGTGTAGATTAGACACATTTCTAACACTTTTTCCAGTCTCCATTAAAAATTGTATAACCTAGGAAGACATCAACCAAAGTACTTATATGCATGCATATAAGCCTAACCAATGGACACAGACACCAGGGGGGTGAGGGTGTGAGTGGGGGGGTGCAGTTGGGAAGGTAATGGGGGGATGAGGACACATATGTAATACCTTAATCAATAAAGAAATAAAAAAATAAAAAAATTATAGAGCCTAGAGGCCGAGGAACAATTTTCATGACTGCTTTATTAAGAGAACTCAGCTTTATTTCATTGATTTATTTATAGAATTTTTGGTCTAATAGAAAAGATGTAACCTCTGAACCATTTATTACACTTCTAATCAGGTTATGTACTTCGAAAAAGGTTATACATACTAGAATATCCCAATTACTTACCAACCTACCCTTCCTAAGGGATTGGGCAGTTTACCTCACTGCAATAAATCATTCCTTTATATGAATACATTATTAGAAATGTGTCTGTGAGCATTCCATTCAAATTTGTTAAAAGGCTCTTCAGTTGATTTGTGCTTATGTAAGAGAATATGTTCTAAATGTTGATCTGATTTAACTGTGAAAATGTGAAATAGGCTAGTAAATTTTGAACTTGCAATTGAAAGAACTGGTTCTAAGTGACCCTATCACTTATTAGTCAGGTAGCCTTGGGCTAGTTATTTATTAAAGTCTATAAAGCTTTTATTTGTCCCCTATAAAATTGTGACAATGTTGCCTGTCCTTGTATCTCTCAGGGCTGTGAGGATTTATAAGTTTTGCAAGCAGTAGACCATAATACACATTGAAGGGATGATAGATAGCAATACCATAAACAAACAAATCCCCCTACCTTGAGCTGTTTTTTGTGGATTGAAAATAAATTTTCCTGGGGGACATTTTAGTTTCTAAATGAATAAAACATAAAGCCTTACTGGCAAAAACTTGTTTCTTGCATAGAAACATTGTCCAGCTCTCTCTAGAAATGTGCCTCTGCCCTCTCTCTCAGAAATATCTACCTTATCCCAAGTACTCCTGTCTCCATGCAATTCCTCCCCATTCTTTCAGACCCATTTAACTTCTAGCACCTCAAGGATGTATTCACAGCACACTCATTTCTTTCTATACTGAACCTGTAGAAATTTTATGATAGTTTAAGCAGTTTGATTAACTCTAGCTGGTCTTGCCATCCTTCCCTGACCATCCCCAAAAGGTCTAGGTTATAGGACCTTTCTCAGTGGTCTCAGAGACCCTTTGGCATGCTTCTTTTCTAGCACCTTTTGCACTTCATGTTTTAAAGAGAATGACAAGATATATCTGACATAAATTTAAATAAAATTATATTTAGATCATTTATTCATTCACCACCAAGTTAAGAAATAATGATGTTATCAGTATATTGAAGCCTCCTGGGCACCCATTTCTCTAACCTTGAATTGATGTCCATCATTCCATGTAATTTTATATTATTTAACTGCACATACATGTAGAACTGTATACTACACTGGAGGCCTGGTACATTAAATTTGTGCACTGTGGGGAGGATGTCCCTCAGCCCAGCCTGCACCCTCTTGCAGTCCAGGACTTCTTGGGGGATGTCCACTTGCTGGCTTAGGTTCAGCAGGGGATCAGGCCTAAGCCAGCAGGCAGACATCCCTCTCACAGTCCGAGATCCCTTGCTTCTTACTGCCTGCCTGCTTACTCCTTACTGATTGGCTCGCTGCTCCTTAGCAGTAGGCTCCTTACCAGTTGGTTCACTATTCCTTAGCTCTGCCACAGAGGTAGGAGAGGCTCCTGCCACCACCACTGTGCTAGCCAGATGTGAGCCTGGCTTCTGGCTGAGCAGCTGCTCCCCTTGTATGAGTGCACTGACAACCATGGGGCAGCTCCTATGTCAGTGCCCATCATAGCAACCAGTCGTTCTGGTCATTCTGCCCTAATGGTCACTTAGACTTTTATTGTATAGAAGATAGTATTATTTGGTATGTTTTATTACTTTATATGGAACTAGAGGCCTGGTACACAAAATTCGTGCACTGGAGGGGACTCCCTCTCTTACATTCTGGGAGCCCTCAGGTATGTCCTACTGACAGTTTAGGCCCCCCAGTCCTAAGCCACAGTCTGGCCTCCCTCTGCAGGAGGCAACCAGCTGATCAGGGGAAGGCACCACCTCCATCACCCTGCTGCTGCTGCCACTGCTGGCTGACACAGCCACCAAGGTGTTTTCATCAACACAGACTCCAGTCCTTTCACCATGAAAAAATGACAACTTTCTTTAGGCATTTTCAAGATGTCTCTTTCATAGGATGTGACATTTCTTTCTTTATTTTTTTATCCTCACCTGAGGATATTTTTTCATTGATTTTTAGAGAGCATGGAAGACAGGGAAAAACAAAGAGAAACATCAATATGAGAGAGATACTTCAATTGATTGCCTCCTTCATAAGCCCTGATCTAGGCCTCAGCCAGGGAGGAGCTTGCAACCTAGGTCCATGCCCTAGGTCAGAATACAAGCCAGACCCTGTGGTCTGTAGGCTGAGGCTCTACCACTGAGCCAAACCGAGTAGGATATAACATTTCTTAGCCCCTCCAGCAGAAGACCTTCATTTTTTACTCCAAGACTGAGGTGGAAAAACCCTAAATCAACTTCTTGGATTCTTATTACCCAAATTACCAACAATACTGCCAGTGGTGTACTGGGAACTTAGCCAATGAGCGGTCAGAAAAGGTGTTTTCTCTGCAGCTCACATGCAGAGGCAGGACTGCTGGTGTGTCATGGCTGGAGCAGCCCTAGGCCCCTGTGTCTGCTCATAGTGTGGCCAAATCCAGGCCCCTCTGCCTGTGTCTGCTCTGGCAGCCCCCTATCTCTGTCTCTGTCTTCACCCTAGGCCTCACTGCATGCTTAGTCTCCTCATGACCAGTTGTAACTGTTATGGCATCACAGTTATATTATACTGGAAGTCTCCTTATGTGATATATACTTGTATCAAATGTTGTTTGTGAGATTCCTCCATGTTGGATCCCTGAGTATAGTAGAACATTCAGTTTTGTGTATACTACAATATAGTTATCAATCCTTCTAGTTGATAGACTTCTTAAAAATGTTTTAATATAATTATGTTATGAACTTTCATATACTTGTTTTTTGTTGCACATGTAGAACATATACATAAAATGGAATTATTGGGTCATAAAGTATGTATGAGCTAAGCTTTAGAAAATATTACTAAATTTATCTCCAATGCAGTTGTAGGAATTTAGATTCCCATCATAATTGTATGGAATTTCACCTTAGTCTACATACTTTCCAACATATAGTTTGGTTAAACTTTTAAAATCTCATGGATCTTGTGTCACTCCAGATGCAGACTTCATTCTTTCTTATCCTACTATGTGGTCCATGATTTTAAATGTATGTAGGACAGTAAAGAATTTCCTTGCATTTGACTTCTATTTGTTTGTTGTTGTTTTTAATTCTCACCTAAGGATATTTTTCCATTGATTTTTAGAGAGAGTGGAAAGGAGAGGGAAAAACACAGAGAAATATTGATGTGAGAGAAACACATGGATTGGTTGTCTCCTACACAAGTCCCAACTAGGACCTGGGCCAGGGAGAAGCCTGCAACCAGGGTACATGTCCTTGACCAGAATCAAATGCAGGGCCCTTCAGTCCCCAAGCCAATGCTCTATCCACTGATCCAAACCAACTAGGGCTTTATTTGGTTTTACATGGGGAGCATCAGGAGGAAATCAAATGGAGTGCAGAATTTTCATTTGTTCACTTACCTTTCTGTGGAATCACCACATCATGAGTTAGAATCATACCTTCATAATTTCTATTGAAGTGAACTTTTCCTTACTGATTTTAAGGAGTTCTTTACCTATTCTGGATATCTTTTTTTGCTTATGTGCATTGCAAATATTTTCTCCTAATGTGTGGTGTATCATTTTACTTAAAAGTTTGTACTAGTATAAATTTTTTAAATTACAGTGGTTCTATTTATCAAGTTATTCCTTTTACAATGTATGTTTTCTCTGTCTTCTTAAAGAACAATTTCTCTACTCTAAAGTTATATTTTTCCTGAAATTTCTTCTAGAAAAGTAATAAAAGTTTTATTTTTCACTTTTGACTTTTAAGCCACCTAGAGCTCATTTTTGTATATTCTGTGAAGAATAAATTCACATTTACTTTATTGTTAAATGGGTATAGCCAATTTTTCCAGAACAAATTTTGGACTGTTAACCTTTCTTCACTATGAAGCACTTCATATATCTGTTTCATGCTACTCTTCTCTTTATCATTCCAGGTTTAGTGTATGTGCTGACAAAGCAAGCACTCATATTCTACTAGTACTTTATTATCTGGTAATGTATCTCCAAGTCATAATTTCTTCTTGCTTCTAAAACAAATTACCACAACTTGAGGGCTTAAAACAACACAACTGTGTTCTTTGAACTGTAAATTCTAAAGGCCAAAAGTCTAAAATCAGTTCCACTTGTGAAAACCAAGGTGTCATCAGGATCAAGCTCCCTCTGATGGCTCTAGGAGAGAATCTGTTTCCTTTCCTTTTCCAGCTTCTAGATGCCTTCTGAATTCCTTGCATTCATTGACTCATGACTCCTCACCTCCATGTTCAAAGCCTTAACAAATTCAAATATCTCTCTGCTAAGGTTGTTACATAGTTTTATTTCGTCTGTAGTAGAATCTGCCACTGCCTCCCTCTTATGAGGGCACTTATAATTACATTTAGGGCTCACCTAGATAATCCAGGGTGATCTCCCCATCTCAAAACCCTTAATTTAATCATGTCTGCAAAGCTCCTGTTACAACATAA
This sequence comes from Pipistrellus kuhlii, assembly GCF_014108245.1. NCBI lineage: Eukaryota > Metazoa > Chordata > Mammalia > Chiroptera > Vespertilionidae > Pipistrellus > Pipistrellus kuhlii. The sequence goes on along the minus strand of NW_023425504.1, from coordinate 6,230,706 downwards.
AGTAACATTAACAGGGATTAGGACCTGGATATCTTTGGGGGCTATTTTTTATCCTACCACACTATTAGTCCTGTGAACTTCTTAAAGGCCTCTGGTCATATTAGCCTTTAAATTCCTAGTTAATCAAATGTAGAAAATGTTCAGAAAACATTCTCAGGAATAAATATAAATTTGTTTCATTTTCATGCTATGATTGTTAACTCCTTCAAGGAAGACTTTGTATCTTCTTTTTTACCTTCCAATGTATCTATAACAGCATAGATCTCTTAAATTTCATACCTTGAGGCAATATAGTAGAGTAGAAAGATATCTAGAATCCACTCTTGGCTATATCATTTATTAACAATGAATTTTAGGGTATTTTAATTCACTTTCTTCATTAAAAAACGAGAAGAAAAAACTAACCCTTGCTGGTGAGTCCTCAAGCCCCACACACTTCTGATTCATATTGAGCACTTCTACTTTTATCTATTTTGTTTAACTACAGAGCTTTTTAATATAAATTTTTGTTTGAAAATCAGAAAGTTCTGCTCTTTTAAAAACTTTTGAAAATTACTGTTTTTATCACTTTCCATCATGGGGATACTGAAACTCAGAGGTGTACTGCTTTACCTCCTTAATTTACTTTCTGAAACCACTGCATTGAAACCATTTGGTTGAAAAGGCCACTAACCACTGGTGTCCTTATTCTGGGGGTTGCTGACAGTCTCTCTTGTCTTAACACATAAAAGAAAACCATGTAAACTTTAAGATACTATATGAATATATGATCAGTGGCATATTTTTCTATAGGCCAGTGGAGATTCAAATATGCAGTACAGTCCCATCAAATTTTAAACCACAACAATCATTTGGGGAGAAGGAATAGAGGTGAGGGTTACAAAATGCTCCCTGAAAACAAGAACAGTATCTAATTCCTTTTCATATGCACACATTTATATTGAATAGATGACTGCAAATGACTTACTAACTCTTTGTTAGTATTATATCATATACACAACTTTAATCTATTTCCATCAGTAAGACAGCCAAGCTAATTAGATTTATTGTAGGCCAATATTTACTGTTACTCAGATATGACTTAATTGTCTCTCTCTAAACTTTACCATAGAGCTCCTAGAGTTTGCTGTCATATATCCCAGAGATAGTCAATAAAATTAGTAATAAAGAAGATCTAGTTTTTTTCCATGTATTTACTGGAAATACAGCTTTTCTGAAAAATAAAAAAATCTAAACCTCATTTTGTTATATGAGAAAGAACTATGTTGATGTACTCTGATCACTTACAGTCTATGTGATTTTAAACATCCTTTTCTACCCTTGTGAGTCATTTTCTCAGTTTTAAAATTAGAAAATTCAGACTAAATGATCTATGAACTCCTCTTCAGATTCAAGGCTCTATAATCTATTATTATATGAGTAAGTGTATCACTTTAACCCATTGAATTGGTTTCCATAGCTGTTTGTACCATTCCATAACTATTGTATTTAATGCTTACTAGGTACAGAAAGTGTTGATTCTGTTAGTGATAATGTTATTCCTTGACACAAATTGTGATTTCTAGATATTTTTCAAGTTGACCATGGCAACAGAGGTTAAGTTGACTATTGCTCTATTGTAAAGTATCAGAGTCTTAAATTCCTCCTCTTTAGAAATGAAGTAAGGAAGTAAAAAACATGCTGCTAATTTCTGAAATTCAATTAGTGAAAATTATTCCCTCCTCTCATCATGCCCTACATCTAGGTAGTCAACAAATATTATTGATTGTAAGACTATAATATCAGTGGCATCTGACCTGTACTTTGTGGTCAAGTAATTCAAGACTTCATTCTTTTATATTACTACAAATGCCTCCTAAGTAATCTTTGTTTATCTTCTCATTTCATCCATTCCATCCTTCATATTATCACCAGGGTGCTTTCATAACATACAGCTCTAATCATGTCATGCACCTGTTCAAACATCTTTGCTGGGTCCAGAGAATAAAATTAAACTAGTCCCTATGTTATTCCATATTCAGCAACATTGCCTGATCTTCCTATGAACCTTGCTTCTTAGACCTACTTAACAGTGTTCTGTTCTAGAGATGATCCCAATACATCCCTGTCTTTGGAAACCTTTCCCTTTCTATCTGCAGTCTTGTTCTAATGTATTTTTTTATCAAAACTCAAGGCCAGTTCAACTTTCAACTCCTTTGTAAAGATTTTCTTTATCCCTGTGTTTGAAATGTCTCTTTCCTGCTTTGTGTTCCCTTCATTCTTATAGATGCTATGTTCCTACAAACCCTGGCACAATATAGGAACCTGTATGTTTGAAGTGAATTGAATCAATAAATAATTTATACAATACACTGAACTATGGGATATGGTAATATAATGTTGTACCATGTGAGAGTATTGTTTCTTTTGGTTAAAAAATGTTCATCAATTGGTTATTTCATATAATTTAACCTAATACTTAGCTGTATAATTGGATTTGCTATTATTTCTTTTTTTCTGGAAAGGAAATTTTACAGCATAATGGGGTCATAATATAATTAGAGTGGTATGGTTTTTATACCTAGAACAGAGAATGTTTATTAGAGATTCTTATTTGTATTCATACCTTTTCAGCATTCTCATTTTACTCACTAGATCAGATCATCTAAACCAGTACAGTAAGGTCATGTAAACTCAAGGCTAAAAATCTAACATTGCTGAAAAAAAAAAAAAAAAAAAAGCACATGCACTTATTGGAAAACACTCATTTCAACCGAACACAGTATGGGTAAACATCCTGATTCAATGGCAATTTTAATTTTTATTCAGCTCATCTGGTTTCACTGAAAAGATTACATTCTTGTTGCACTTTACAAATGAACTGAATTCTAATTCCCTTCCTTAAATTCATGATGATCTATTTATAGGAATTACTAAGGAATTTTCACAAATGAAATTGAATACACTTATAACCTCTTTAATGCACTGCAATCCACTGGGCCCACAGAGGTAAATTATTTCCTGGAAATGGATGTCCTAGAGGATGCCAGCCAGTATACTTGAATTACACCTTACATTTCTCTAATTACCAAATATGTACTTTGGAAGTCAGTAATCACTGGAAAGTATATGGTTTTACTGTTCTATATTTAAAATGTTCTTTTTTATTGTCTTGGTTACTTAATCTCCTTATTGAACATAATCTGTTTTCAACTGTGTCTCAGATGTTATATTGTTCTGTTAATTTTACCTAATTGTGTATTATGATTCTTTAAACTTGACTGGCTAACGTACAATTAATTTTATACAAATGTCCAATAAATTATAATGTGGAAATGTCAAGATTTTTTTAAGTGATATATTCTTAAATAAAACCAGGCATGAATTCATCCTCCCTTTGGCTTTTGAAAGAAAAGAAATAGATGCCCTGCCAGGCAGAATTCTGAAATTACTTCTATGTTCGACCTATGGATCTGAGCCAGTGTGACACCTGGCCAAAGTTGCAGCTGCACTAAAAAGAGGTTCTGTAAATTTTTCTATGCTCCACCTTCAACTTTCCATTATCTATTTTGCTCTGGTGCTATATTGCAGGTTTCTATCTCACCTTATCATTTCTAGATTCTGCCCATTTGCCTCATTCTCTTGTTTGTAATCCTAAATTGGGTTATAAATTTATCTAACTTCAATTTTAGTTCTCCCTCTGGTCACTGAAGACTTTGCAGACAAAGGGTTAGGTGCCTATACCCTTTGGATGACAGCCCAACAACCAAGGCTTCATCTTGTCCAAGAACAAAAAGTTCAGAGATTTTGCCTAATTTAATATTTACCGTTCTGTAACCACAAATCTAAACCCACATACCAAATGCTTTTGGAAGTTTTCAAAATCCGGGAATCAGTGCAAATGCATTTTGATGACTAGATTAAATATGTTTAAAATGATGGAGGATGAGCGTAGCAGTTCCAGAAAATGATTTGGAATCTGTAGATGTAAGTTTGAATCCCTGCTCAATTACATGCTAACTGGTAACACTGGAAAAGTTCTTCATTTCTAGGGGTTTCTATTTATTATATATTTCTTAAGGCTGTTGTGAGAATTAAAAAAGTTAACCAAAGCAAAAACACTTTTCAATAAAATAAAAATATTTATTGAAACAATAAGGACAAATAAGTAACATTTTAATGGAATGAATCCTTTGACATTTTACAAAGTGGCAAAGAAAATGATTATCTAAAACATAAAGGTAAGTTAGAAAATCCTAGTTTCCTGTGGGTCCTACAGCCTCCTGGCAAAGGTAATTATTTATGCTAACTGGATATTGCCATATTTTACTTAAAAATTCTCCAATTACCCCCTCACTTAGATTACTTACATGCCGAACTGGCTGCCATTATATTTCATGTCTCTCTCTCCGATATTGAGACTAATAGAGCACAGTGACATGAATAATAGCCAATCTGCCACAACATACTACAACTCATAACTTGATTCATCAATGCAGTTTTGGTAGTGTAATTTTCCTTGATTTGAAGTTCCAGAGGCCTGTGATTTCCCTCTACAGAAGCACTGAACAGATACTGTATTTTGAGTGACAAAGACTCTAATGTTTAGTATAGAATTATAGTTTATAGACTAAATCAATCCTTTCCAAGTTTTCATACCATTTTTTTACGTAAGAAATAACTGTCACACCACAATTTACATAATTATTATCTTTACAAAGTATTTCATTGCTTTTCCTTAATTTTCCTTCTGTAAAGACAAGTCTGAGTTAGTAGAGCTACCACCAAAAACTTTTTAATTGAGTGCAAAGTCTATAATCACTGGTCATGCTGAGGGTAATCCATTTATGGCCTGTCTACTTACTTGTAGATTAAAAGAAAAAAAAATTCCTGCTATTTCCTGAGAGATTCTTTCTTCAAGCCAGTGAGATATTATCTTTGTTGTAGGATATCAACAATTTCATATCCCTATACCTCTAAAATAATGTATCTATGTATCCATAGAAAAGTGAATTCTTTATTTTTAACTGTGCTAATAGCCAATTTTCACACAGTGGACCAACCTGATCAAAGAATGACCTGAAACAGCATGTAAAGACAGATGACATGGAGACTTGCCATTACAATCCAAAAGACTGACTATTAAGAGTCATAGGTGTTAATAGTTAAATCTGTTTAAAGATGGCACCCACACAGCAGAACTTTGGGAGAGTTATTTTCAGCTCAACTTCAGATAGATGTTGGACTCATGTTCTAGGACAACAGAGTGAGTCCTTTTATGGTTTGAGGTTGACATTTCAACTGATTGATACGTATTTCTTGAGCCCTTAGCATATGTCCAGGGCTGTCAAAGTGACTAAATTGTTTGATTGAGTTAGGATGCAAAAACTGAGTTTCAAAGCAAAGATAAAATGTATGAAGTAAAAAGAAATAAATGAAAATGATTGAGTAAAAGAGTCTGAGGTACCTTAAAATTTCCTAGCAACAATATGTCTAAAGAGCAGGCTGGGGAGCAGTACACAACAAGGGTCAACAAGAGCCATGTGCACATGACCACAGAAAGAAATGGACAATGAGGACAGATAGACAGTTATCCTGTCCATTTCCTCTAATAGCCATTAACTACCTTAGGAGGAAACAGTGCATTGTGTCAGAATAGTCAGAAGTTGTGTTTGTTTTTATTTTTAAATTAGTATATTTAAGTAATTTACACTCAAAATAAAATATTTAAAGGAGTAAATGAAACAAAGCCTTCTTTCTCCATTTAACTTTTGGCCCGAATCCTTAGCTAACTACTATTAATCAGTTTTTGTGCCTCCTTTTGGATAGTTTTTATGTGTATAAAGCATATACATATATGCCTATTCTAGACTATTTGCATAAATGTTATTAACTATTCACACCATTCTAAAGTTGCTTTTTTAAAGAATATACCTTATACATCTTTCCACATGTGTAAATAAAGAACCACCTGATCTTTTTAAAGTGCTATTGCATATTCCATTACATGAATATACCATCATTATTTAACCAGTTCTCTTTATTTTGTATTTTGATCTTTATTCGAAACAGGGTAGTGGCCATATGTGTATAAATGTATTGCATGGGGTTATTTTTAGAAGCAACTTTGATGGATAAAAGAAAATATAGTTGTTGTTTTTTTTAATTATTATTGGTATTAGAGAGAGAGAGAAAGGGAGAGCGATAGATAAGAACATTTATGAGAGACATCAATTGGCTGCCTTCTGCATGCCCCCTCCTGGATGTGGAGCCCAGAACCCAGGCATGTGCCCTAACATGGAATAGAACTGGGAACCTCTTGGTTTATTGGTTGATGTTCAACCACTGAGCCACACTTGCAGGGCCATATTGATTTCTATTGTAGAATAACAAACTGTCCTGTAAACCACAACCATTTGTTCATTCATGATTTTGTGGGCTGGCAGTATGGGCAGGACTCAGGTGGCATGGCTCATTTCTACTTCATAAGACACCAATTGGACTCACTTATGAATTTTCAGTCTGTTGGTGGCTTGCCTGAGAGGTTGGCTGGTCCTGGATGTCCTCTCTGTCAGTGGCTCCAGCGCTAATGGTTGCTACAGCTGGGATAGCTAAGCTTCTCTTTCTCACCAAGTGATTTCTCTCTCCCTGTGGTGACTCATCCTTAAGGAGGTTAGCCCAGGTTTATTCACAAATTTGTAATGATACAAGCAAGTGAGAACAGATGTTGAAAGCTCCTTAAGGTCTAGACTTGGAAGTCACACAATGTTAATTCTGCCACATTGTATTAGCCAAAGAAAATCCATAGCATCCCATATTAAGGAGTGAGAGGATAAGCCAGAGTTACATTGCAGAAGTGTATATACAGAGATGGAAGAAAATGTTTAACTATCTTTGTAAACGATCTTCTAAAAAGAATGTTTAGATTTTATTTTTACAAATCTTTCCAACTAGGATAATATTGTAATTTCCAGGCCACTGTAGAATAATGATAATATAAGAATGAGGCAAGACCCATTATAAAGAATGAGCCAAGTAGACTTGTTAACTGATTAAGTATGGGGTGAAAGGTAAAAAAAAAAAAAAATTTTGACTTTCAAAACTAGGTTTTTATGTTATTGGCAAAGTTTAGAGTATTAGGGCTAGAAGAGACCATAAGACTTATGTGCTTCAACCCCATCTATTGCTCAGATTCATTCCTCAAAGACATTTCTGAGGTGCTTGAGCACCTTTAGTAAAAGGGGCATTTCTATCTCCTATAGTAGTTCATTTCTGTTTTGGAGAGTTCTGCTACATGGATCTCTCCAAAATTTGCCTCCATGAAACTTCAACTCTTCTGTTCTATTTTTATCTGTGGAGTTCAGAGAATGATTCTATTCCTCCTTTGCCATTAAGACCTTCAATAAGTGAAGCTCACTGCTATGCCCTTCCTTAGTTTTTCTTCTCTTAAATATCTCCTTGTCAGTTTACAGCCATACCACCCTGAATGCGTCCAATCTTGTCTGTTACTAGTAAATATCTCCAGGTCCTTCATCTGTTCACCACATTATATATATTTCAGAATATTCATCCTCTCTGTGGATAGCAGTATGTGGATATACCCCTGTTTTCTAAGCTTTCTCAAAATATAGTATCCAGAACAGAATGTAACATGCAAGGATGGTCTGATTAGTATAACCCATTATCTCTTTTCCTTAGAGCTTCCATATTGGTTAATAAAACCAAGGCTACACTAACTTTTTTGGAAGCTGAATTTTATACTTCACTCATTTCTATTTTTAGTAAATGAAGAATGCATGTGTTTGTTTTTCCCCCCAAGTATTAGTACTGTACCAGAAGACCTTTGAAAAATCCTTGCAAGCCAGGAGCTTTTTGCCATTTTCCATGAACAATCTTTTATTTTTTTAAATAGGCTTAATAAACTCTCATTCAGAATTCCTAGAGTGGTATTTTTACATGTTTTACAAAACATGAGATAGTCTGCAAAAAATATTATATATTGCTTTTTGTCCTGAGACCATCTGTCTATTGGTTACTTTGTCATTTTTTTTTTTTAAGTACAGAGGAAAGCCACTTCTCTGTGTCCCAATGAGAAAGTGTAACTTGTAATTATACATTAACATTATCAATCATCTAGGTTATAGGAGTGAGGTGTACTTTCCCCTAAGACACCATAGACAGGTGATGCCTCAAAAGCTTGATTCTTCTGAGAAGGGAGAGAGGGGTAAGGAATACACTTTCAAACTTTTTTAAAAGAAAGAAATGTTACCATCAAAGGCTTGAAAAACATTATAGGTAAAAATTGTTCTTTAATATTGTATTTATATTTTCTTTAAAAAACTCTTAACTTCCTTTTGAGTTCAAAATAGTTCACTTGCTGCCATATAAAAATAACTAATTAATCAATTTAGTACCAGGAAAGCAGAGGCATTCTTTGACTTTGACTAAGAATTCCCCTAAAATAAGAACTGGCTGTTTTAAACATAAATATAAAGCTTTGTATTTAGTATATCAGTAATGTCTCATCTTATATTTTTATTTTTTAATATATTTTATTGATATTTTACAGAGAGGAAGGGAGAGAGATAAAGAGCTAGAAACGTCGTTGAGAGAAACATCAACCAGCTGCCTCTTGCACACCCCCTACTGGGGATGTGCCCGAAACTCAGGTACATGCCCCTTGATCAGAATCGAACCTGGGACCCTTCAGTCCGCAGACCAACGCTCTTCCACTGAGCCAAACCAGTTTCGGCAGTAATGTTTCATATTTTAGATTCAGGCAAAGAATGTAGCTCAGAGAGAACTTTAAGCTCATGCTTATGTCATAACAATACATTCATTGTCCCTATTAAATTATTTTGATGAGTAGATTTTATATATATACTAGAGGCCCGGTGCATGAAAATTCATGCACTGGAGGGGGGTCCCTCAGCCCGGCTTGCTCCCTATTACAGTTCAGGAGTCCTCAGGGGTGGGAGCCGACCAGGCAATCAGGGGAAGGTGACACCCTCATCACACCTCTGCTGCTGCCACTGCCAGCAGCACAAGCCTCGGCCGGCCCTTGTTACCTGAGCATTGAGCGACTCTGGGCAGCTGGGCAGCCACCATCCGAGGCTTGCCTGCATCTTGGGCTGGCCCTGGGCAGCTGGGGAGACTGAGGGGACTAGGGGACTTCAGAGGAAGGCACATGGCAAGGCTGGGCCTGCCTGAAGGCAGACATGACCTTTCTGTGTACCTGCTGCCCCAGTGGGGCTAGAGGGACTGGGGACCACCATCTTGTGGCTATGGGTGCCACCATCTTTGAGGGTGGAGCAGTCAATTAACATATTCCCTCCTTATTGGCTGTGGGAATCCCCATCTTTGAGGGCAGGACAGTCAATAAGCATATTTCCTCATTGTCTGTGGGTAGTGCCATCTTTGCAACAGTGTGAGAGTTCATTAGCATATTCACTCTTTATTAGAGAAGATTATGAATGTCCCCCTCTAAGTCATTAAAAATTGTTGAACAGGACAAGCTCAAATTTCTACTCTGCAGTATGACACTAGAATGTTCCCTCCAAGATTGCAATGAGCCAAAATCAGCACCTTTTGTCTATAGTAATTTGACCAGGGCTGAATTAACCAAGCTCTACTGGGCATCATCCTGTGTTTCTGTATGTAATCCAATGGGACATAATGAAAAACACTACTATCTGCTTTCTTAATGCCCTCCTTTTTTCCTCCTAAATTCCTAGTTTTAAACTCAACAAGTTTAAAATTTTTTCCTCAGACTGGTGTTTTGTAAACGATCATAAGTAAAGTTATTTCTAATGCAGAGATATTTTTAAATGTCCATAAAGTTCTTTAATTTAAAAATTCCAAATTCATCTATACACCAAATAAAGTGAAATAGCCCAATGCACACCATTCTTAGTTCAATCTGCCAGAGCATATTTGCATAATATCACAATGTACTGATTTCAGCTGTTTGTAATATCAGGACCAGATGGAGCAAGGCCAGGAAACAGAGCAAAAGTGGTAATAGATGCTACAGTACTGTTTCTCATTAATGAGAAGTGTAAAGAATGGCCTCTAAAAAATAACACTTGTCAGAACCTTAAATGGGCACTGTCTAAGGAGTATTGATTGATATCAACTAGCCAGGAAATTAGAAAGAAGAGAGTCATAGTGGAACAATTCATCTTTGTCAATAAGAGGAAACTCTTTCTGTTGGAAACCATCTCTCTCCTGGCTTATAGGATGCAGTCTCCAAGAACTGTATGCTCTGTAGCAATTTTTATGTGTTGTTTTGAAAAGATCTTCAATCAAAATAATTATGTATGCTTATAATTGTTGCCTTAAATCACTTTCTAAAAAAAATGTTTTTATTTGATTATTTAGAGAGAGAGGAAGGGAATAGGATAGAAAGATAGGAACATCAGTGATGAGAGAGAATCATTGATCGGCTGCCTCATTGCACACCCTACACCAGGGATTGAGCTCTCACAACCTAGGCATGTGCCCTGACAAGGAATTGAACCAATGACTTATTTGTTTCTGGGTCAATGCTCAACCACTGGGAGGGCGTCTTAAACCATTTTTAATTACATTTGCCTACTAATAGAAAGTGCTATAGAAATGAAATGTTGACCTAATGCACCCAGGAGTTGATTAGTATTGTAATAAAAATGGGGGAAAGTTGTCATTTTTGTCAATGATAACTAAATATCACATTCTGTTAATTTGACCAAATGGTAATTTTCTCATTAGAGTGTAAGTACCATGGAATTACTTTGCTCAATGCTATGTTCCCAGTTCCTAGAGAGTGCTTGACACATAGCAAACACTCAATAATATTAATGGCATGAATAAATGGATTAATGTATCCTTACTTCAATAAACTTCTGCTGGATTTTTTTATAATAGATTTTATTGAGTTTTTACAGAGAGGAAGAGAGAGGGATAGAAAGCTAGAAACATTGATGAGAGAGAAACATCGATCAGCTGCCTCTTGCACACCCCCCACTGGGGGTGTGCCTGCAACCAAAGTATATACATGCCCTTGACTGGAATCAAACCTGGGATCTTTCAGACTGCAGACCAATGTTCTATCCACTGAGCCAAACCAGTTTTGTCTCTGCTGGATTTTTATTATGGGCAAGACATCAGGTAATATTGATTTATTCAACAAATACTTGAGTGCCTCCTTTGTCTCAGACACTGAACTAGATTTTAAGGGTATAACTTTGGGGCAAATAAAGTGTGCCCACTTTGAACTTATAGCAAGAAGTAAAAGGTAGTTTCCCTACTTTAGGGAGCTATTTTAAAACTGAGTTGGGAAGGCAAGACATAAACACCAGAAAGTTAAATGAAGAGACTTTGCACAGGTAATATAAAAGCTATCATCTCTTTTTATGTATATTTCTAAAACTTACAGAATCCACCTGAAATTAAATTTATGTCCACTTTTTTTTGGGGGGGGGGCTTTGTTTTGTGAGGGCTTAGATATCCTTACCACAAACACTTAATCCTATCCTTTCTGTTTTTCCTCACTCTATTTATGTTCACTTATCATTTTCTCTTTGCTGTATACTGTAAACCTCCAACCAAACAGGAAACAAAATAAAGTGTGATACATTTTGTTTACTTTAAAAAATCCCAACCTTATTGCTTACACCAAGAAAAGTAATTACACTTCCATATCTGTTGGCTGTATCATTTCAGCACTTTTAATTTAGATGTAGTTACATTTGCAAAACAGTTTAGCTGTGAATTTGGCAGGAAATTTCTGAAGAGTTATTTTGATTCTACAGATAGTGTGCCCAATGTCTAATAAGCAGATCTCCTTTGCAGTATTACATTTTTATCTTTACAAAAAATGTACCTTGAAGGCTCATACCTTGGCAAAAGCTTTTTTTTGCTAACAAATAATACAATTAGCAGTATTGCTTTTCCTGAAAGTGATTATGTGTTGAATTTTTAAAACTATAGTAACAATACAGGAGAAACTCAATGAAAATGATATTTAAAAATTATGTATGGTTTATCTTTGTGATTATAAAACAATTGCATATTGAGAAAGGAAGATGGCTGCCAACGGGAAAGCAGACTGTAAGATAGTGCATGAGTGAGAGAACAAAGGGAGAATGTGTGGTCGCACAGGGAGTGTTTGTTTCTGAGTTGAGGGACGGCTATACTCCAGGTGACTGTAAGAGATTGCCAGACAGGGTTCCCCTGATCAAGCAGTCTCCACTGCTGCTGGGATCCCTCCAGGAGCAAATGGCTCTGACGCGAAGACCACGCCATCTTGAAGGGAAGAGTGGATGTTGTCAAAAGCCTGAAAATCCTGGGAATCTAAAACAAAGGCACCCAACAAACAGCTGCGAACCAGGGAACATGGGTCCCCAAGTGGTGTGAGCATGTGGACTTGGAGGAGCTCTGCACCTCTGCATGGAAAGGTCAAATTTTTCATGGGATAAGGTGAAGTATGTGGTCCAGGAGAGAGAAATGCACATGTGGGAGCTGGAGGATCCAGGGAAGTCTGTGCCTTAGGCTGTTGGGGCTGCTGTCATCCACGAATGTGGGAAGGGAATCCACAGGGCTGCTAACATAAGGATACTCTAAAAGGCAATCCATAGCTGAACTGGGCACAAAGGGCAGTCTAAAAACATTTTAACAGTGTGCCAACTGCTTAGATGAAAGGGGAATAAAAGACTGCACAGACTTGCCCCACAGCACCAGAGTTCATGCACTTGCTCTGGCTCTTTTCTCTCTCTCTCCCCTCCCCACCTCCCCGTCTTTAAATCCGTGCTTTTGGTTACTAAACCCAATACATAGGATCACCCAATTGGGGACACTGTAAGGGACTGCAGGGGAAAGTTATTTTTGTGGAATCAGGGGTTCAGAGCAGGGAATAACAATCAGAGAACCAGCTCTGGGGCACCCCATGCCCCCAAACCGGAATTAAGTGCCACAGGGAAAACAATATCTAAATACTAGCTAGAGATGACCCATAGACCCAGAGGTCAATCCAGAAACACTGCCACCCAGAGGTTGAATCACAAATTGATTCTCGTGTAAACACAAAGGAGTGTAAGAAACAGAGAAGTACTGCCTACTTGAAAATCAGGACTGTGGCCTAAAACACTGAGGAATAGTATGATGCAGAGAACTTCAATACTGTCCTGAATGGGAAACAGGCATGCCAAACAGGACAGTAGAGTATGTGAATATCTTTCACTACTGCACATTTTTATTTTTTCATCTTTTACTTAATAAACTATTGTGTGTGTGTTTTTTCTTTAATTAATTTTACCTTTTTAATTGTTACATTTTTATTTTTAATCAGTATTATTACTACTAGTATTTTAATTTTTTTAAGTGTCATTTTATTTTCTCTATTTTATTTTGGGATTAGTGTTCTATGTTCTATTTTAACTTTTCCTTTAGTATCATTTTATTCCATCTCATTTTTATCTATATGACAACACTCTCTTCCTCACTTTTCCCCTTTTGTTGTTCTGTCTCTCTTACCCTATTCTTGCTTTAGATTTTCCTTATTCCTTCTTTTTTACCTTCTGTTAAAATTTCTCCCTACTTAAATATCTAACTTCCAATCCCCTGCATTTAGTTCATACATATCTCTCTCTTCTCTTTCTTCACTACCCAATTTTTTTCTCTGTTCTTTTATTTTTGTTTGCTTGATTGTTGATTACATTGGATCTTTTATGCTTGTTTATGAGATTGTTTTGCTTTTGCTTTTTGTTTGTTTTTGCTTCTGCTGACCCTTGCCTCGCTTGATAATAGTTGTTCATAGTTTGCATTCATCTCTAGGTATTTGTTACTGGCATTTGTTGGAAATAGTGGTTGTTCTATTGGAGTTTTCTGCCCAAATAAATAGTTATTTTCCCCTCTTCTTTTTTATTCTCTTTCTTTTCTCTGTAACTTTTCTTTCCTTTTCCCAATTTTATTTTGCACTCATTTTTTTCTCTCTCTCACTCTTTGTTTCTTCTTTCCTTCTTTTTTCTTTCTTATCCCTTAATTCTTTTTTGTCTGGTGGTCACCTTATTAGTATTGTGAATACATTTGTGTTCAGTGCCTTGTGTTGTATTTTGTGAATTTAAATTAACACAGGAGAGAAAGAATTACAAAACCAGGCACCTGGAGAAGAGAGATCATGGGGAGACAAAGAAACAGCCTGCATATGAAAGAAAAGCAGGCATTACCAGAAAAGGAAGTAAAGGAAACTGTCGGAGAAAGAATTCAGAGAAATGGTCATAATGTGGCTGAAAAGAATGGAATAAAATTCAACAATATGTGTAAGAAACAAGAGGAAATGAATAAGAACCAAGAAGAAATGAAAAAATGACAGTGCTGTTATAAAGAACTCAATAGAAAGCATCAACCGTAGACTAGAAGAAGCAGAGGACCACATCAGTGAGCTAGAAAACAAAGTAGGAAAAAAATACCCAAGTAGAGCAGCTTCTAGAAAGTAAAATTAAAAAGCATAGAGCCTAAGAGAAATTTGCCATACAAAATGAAACAATATCCACATATTAGGGGTAACAGAAGGAGAGGAAACTGAGCAAGGAATAGAAAACCTGTTTGAAGAAATAATAACAGAAAACATCCCTGATACAGGGAAGAAAAAACTCACACAAATCCAAGAAGCTCACAGAGTCCCAAACAAAATGAACCCCAAAAGAATGATGCCAAGGCACATTATAATTAAATTGGCAAACACTATTGACAAAGTAAGAATCTTAAAAGTGGCTAGAGAGAGAGACAGAAAGGATCCCCCATCAAAGACAAAGGATCCCCCATCAGACTAGTGATTGGTTTCTCAATAGAAACACATCAGGCAAGAAAAGAATGGAATGACATATATAAAGTCATGCAAGGGAAGGGTTGGAATCCAAGAATACTATATCCAGCAAGGCTATCAATCAAAATTGAAGGTGAAATCAGGAGCTTCACAGACTAAAAAGGACTAAGGGGGTTTATTACCACCAAAACAGCAATGCAAGAAATGCTAAAGGGTCTGCTGCAAAAACAAGAAATAGGAAGCAAAGAAAGAACACAGGGATAAAGAATAAAAATGGAAACACACAAGTACCTACAAATAATAACTTTAAATATAAATGGATTAAATGCCCCAGTCAAAAGATATAGGGTAACTGAGTAGATAAGAAAACATGACCCATATATCTGTAGTTTACAGGAAACCCACCTCAGAAAAAAAGACACACACAGACTGATGGAGAAGGGATGGGAAAAGGTTTTCCAGGTGAATGGAAATGAAAAAAAGCCAGGGTAGCAAAACTTATATCTGACAAATTAGATCTCAAAGTGAAAGACATAAAAAGAGATAAGGAAGGCCACTTCAGGATACTAAAGGGAGCAATCCAAGAAGAAATAACTCTGGTAATATAAGAAATAACTCTGGTAATATATATTCTCCCAATACAGGAGTTTCGAAATACATTAAAAAAAAAAAAAAAAAAAAAAAAAAACTTCTGGAGGATATCAAGGGATAGATTCACAGCAATAAAATCATAGTAGGGGACTTTTATACTACACCATCACAATTGGACAAATCCTCTAAACGTAAAATCAGCAAAGAAACATCAATCCTAAATGACTCACTAGATCACAAGGAATTAACTGACATCTTCAGATCATTTCACCCCAAAGCCACAGAACATACATTCTTTTCAAGTGTACATGAGTTATTTTCAAAGTAGACCATATACTGGGGAATAGGCAAAGTCTCTTCAAATTCAAGAAGATATAAATCATATCAAGCATATTCTTAGATCACAATGACATAAAACTAGAAATCAACTACAATAAAAAAAATCCAAAAAAATCAAATACCTAGAGATTAAATAGCATGCTATGAAACAATGACTGGATTAACAGAGAGATCAAAGAAGAAATAAAAAAAAACATCATGGCAACAAATGACAATGAAAACACAACAATCCAAAATTTATGGGACACAGCAAAAGCAGTCTTCAGAGCGAAGTACATAGCTCTACAAGTCTACTGTAGTCAAACAAGAAACAATGGTAATAAATTATCTAAACTTACAATTCAAAGAGTTAGAAAGAGAACAACAAGAAAATCCCAGTGTAAGCAGAAGGAAAAAAAGAATAAAGATCAGAGTAGAGATAAACAACAAAGAGAACAAAGAAACAACACAAAAGATAAAAAACATAAAGAAAAGAAAGAAAAAAAAAAGAACAAGAGCTGGTTCTTTGAAAGGATAAACAAGATTGATGTACCTCTTGCCAGGCTCACCAATAACAAAAGAGAGAGGACCCAAATAAACAAAATCAGAAATAAAAGAGGAGAAATAACAACAGACACAAGAGAAATACAAAGGATTGTTTAAAAAAAAAAAAAAAAGACTATGAAAAACTCTATTCCAACAAACAGGACAACCTGGAGGAAACGGACACATTCTTAGAAAACTACAGCCTTCCAAAACTCAATCAATAAGCAGCTTATACAAATAAATAAAAGGAAGATGAATGATCCAATTGAAAATTGGGCAATGGACCTAAATAGAATATTTTCAAAAGAAGACAGAAGGAAGGCCAAAAGGCACATGAAAACATGCTCAAAGTCACTAATTGTCCGAGAGGTGCAAATCAAAACAACAATGCGGTACCATCTCACTCCTGTCAGAATGGCCAACATCAACAAATCAACAAACAACAAGTATTGGCGAGGTTGTGGAGAAAAAGGAATCCTCGTGCACTGCTGGTGGGAATGCAGACTGGTGCAACCACTGTGGAGAACAGTGTGGAGTTTCCTCAAAAAACTGAAAATGGAACTCCCATTTGACCCAGTAATCCCACTTCTAGGAATATATCCCAAGAAACTAGAAACACCATCAGAAAGGATATATGCACCCCTATGTTCATAGCAGCACAATCTACAATAGCCAGAATTTGGAAACAGCCTAGGTGCCCATCAGCAGATGATTGGATCCAAAAACCATGGTACATCTACACAATGGAATACTATGCTGCCATAAAAAAGAAGGAATTCTCATCATTTGCAGCAACCTGGATAGAACTAGAGAACATCAGGCTGAGTGAAATAAGCCAGTCAATAAAAGAGAAATACCACATGGCCTCACTCATTTATGGACATTAAAAAAACATAAACTGACAAACCAAAAGATAGATATAAAGACAGTAAAGCAACAAGCAGACTGTAAAATTACAGCAGGGAGAGTAGGGAGATCTGGGGGAGATAAGAGATCAACCGAAGGACTTTTATACATGCATATAAGTACAACTAATGGACACAAAACTCTGGGGAGGGAGGGTATGTAGGGGGGGTGGCAATGTTAAAATATGTACACAGATAATAATTTAATAAATAAAAAAATTAAAAATAAATAAATAAAAATAAAAATAAGCAAACAAAAAAAACAAAAATAAATAAATAAATAAAAGTTTGTTTTTTTTAATGAAAAAAAAGAGATCAACAGAAATATTTGTATGCATGCATATAAGCACAACATATGGACACAAGACACTGGGGGTGGGGTGGAATGAGAGCATGTGTCAGGGGTTTCAGGAGGCTAGGTTAAGGTCAATAGGAAGAAAAAGGAGATATATGTACTACTATGTGTAATTCTTTAAACAATAAAATTAAATTAAAAATAATAAAATAAAACAAATGTACATTTATAATTATACATTTATAAAATTTAGAAAAATAAAGAGATAGTAAAAGCCACTCATAATTCCACTACATTAAGTTAAGCACTTTAATACATTGGAGTAAATAATTTTAGTTATTTCTCTTTATGTTATTTTAACAAACTCAGGAGTATATGCTTCCGGAAACCAATTACTGTTTCATTAATAGAGAGATGTGTACAGGAAGCCAGGAAGGCTGTCAACAACATTAATTGCTCTAAACACTCACCCTTTAGTTGAGACATTGTTAGCTGAAGCCGCCTCCACCTCTGTTTGTCCTATGTAAATTTCTGTTATTTCCTGCTTAAGCACTATGTGTGTTTTCCCCATAGCCTCAATAAAAGAGATAGCAGAGCCAGAGCAGTGTGTAGTTCTCCCACTGGAGTTGGACTACCGTCTGGCCCCCCATATCTCCAAATTAAATGTCTTCTAGTCTCTTTTCATTTGTGTGCTGCCCTTCTTTAAAGCCTGAACCCTGAACCAGGAACCTGAACCACATGGGACATGAAAGGGGATCCCACAATATGCTACAGGTCCAGGATGGAAAAATAGGCATTATCGCAGATGTCTTTCTAATTGATTATTAGAGACTATTAATGGACTAAAGGAAATTCTCAGACAAGGATACAGTGATGGTTAATAATGGCTGCCTTTTTCTTTCATTCTTTTATCCTTTCTTTCTTTCTCCTCATTTATTATAGAACATTTCAAACATAATAGAAGCAAACTATTCTAATGAAACTACAGGTACCTATCAGCTACTTCAACATTCTCCCATTCCTGTTTCATCTATATATCCTGACCTTCCCAAGCTACTTGATTATTACCTTTGTACCTTTATAGGTAAAAATGTCATATGTTAAAATGCACACATTCCAATTGCACAATTTTTAAAAATGGGTACATCCATGTAATTCACATCAATATCCAGAAAATTTTATTTTCAATCAATCCTGCTACTTCTACACCTTGGAAGCATCCAGGGTTCTAACTCTTCTAGAACTTTGTACATACATACACTCCACATACATATTTATATACAGTACTAATGGCCTAGTGTACAAAATTTGTGCACATTAAAAGGGAATTAATTAGAGGAAATATTTTAATATTGCTATTTGCCCTTTTTCTATAATAGAAGTGTCAGAGATGAAAGAAAATTAGTAAAATGTACTGTATATGAAAATCTTCCTCCTGTCAGAGTCTGGGGAATGCTGCGGGACCCAGAGTCAATTCCCTGCCAACCAGCATGTGCCTCAAAATTGTGTGATACATAGATCCGGACGGCCCCATCCCATTGGGTGAGATCTAGACCTGGTAGTCCCCAGCCGAGTCAAGCCCTAGATCCCCCATCAAGCCCAACCAAGTGGAGGGTACAGCCTCAGGTCCCCCGTCAAGCCTGCCAAGTGGGGGACACAGCCCTTGGAGCACTCTCAGGTCCCCTGGCCAACTGCTGGGTTGAGGGGGTCCTGTCAAGCCCTGTCATGCCCTTGAGGTACCCTGTCACGCCCTGCTGGCCAGGAAGTATAGCCTGAGGTCCCCTGGCTGGGTGCCAGGACAGAGGCGACAGCCTGAGGTCCCCTAGCCTGAGGAAAAGGTCATAGCCTGAGGTCCCCTGGCCCAGCACTGTGGTGGGGGGCATGCCTTGAGGTCCCCTGTCAATCCCCGCCAGGCAGGGTGTGTGGTCTGCGGTCAACCATCAAGTCCTGCAAGGCTAGGGGCACAGCCTCAGGTCCCCCATCAGCCTCACCGGATGAGGGGCATGGGCTGAGGTTCCCTGGTTCCAGGGCATGTCCAGCCCATCTCACTCAGTCCTGATGGGCTGGACCCCAGAAGCAAGCTAACATACCTGTTGTAGTGTCTGCTCCCTGGTAGTCAGTGCATATCATAGTGAGTAATTGAGCATTCTTAGCATATCATTAGCATATTACACTTTGATTGGTTGAACAGCTGACTGGTCAACCAGACACTTAGCATATTAGGCTTTTATTATATAGGATATACTCTGTTGTGTATGACTTCATTTAGCATAGCACCCGTGAAATCCATCCATATTATTCTGTGCATCAGTAGTTCATTTTGTTTATTTCTGAATGTATGAATAAATTATCATTTACCCAGTTTTTTGGGGTTTTTTTGTTTTTTGTTTTTGGTTTTTTTTATGAACACCTGAGCTACTTCCAGTTTTCTCTATTATTAATAAAAGTGATAAAAACATTCTGGTGCACATTGAGTGTAGATATACTTTTATTTTTATTGAATAAATACCCAGAAAAAGAATACCTAGGTCGTAGAAAGGTGTATGTTTAGAAACTATCAGTCTTTTCCAAAATAGTTTTAAATTTTTCCCACTCTATCAACAATGTATGAGTTCTAGTTGCTCCACATTAGGTGTAATCAGCTATTGTAATAGGTATATGTATTTCACATTATGGTCCAGTCATTAGCATGACCAACTTTCTAACATACATGCTTCTAGGCTGAGGCCTATTGGACACTAGAGACATCACAATGTCTATGATGTCACAAAGGCTGTTCCTGGCTGGAGTGTGGAGACAAAGTATAATAGATGTGAATGAGTACTGGTGTCTGGTATTTTGAGAGGCTCAGGCCATCTGGACAATCAAGCTAGGACAACTAGAGTGAAACATCATGTCTGAAAAAAGAAGCTGTCATAAATCCTATAAGCTTAAGAAGCAGACATTCTCCAGCACCACAAAAGCCATGCTGCAGTCACCCGCCAGCCATGTGGATGGCCGCCTGCAGGAAAACCACCCTGCCCAGCACCTGAACTCGTCAACTCAGGTTTTCCTCCCTGTCATTATCAAACACATGACGACCAACATTCTACAAATGGTGAGCAATGAGGCCCCCAACAACTGCAGTGTTCAGAGGGCAGTGGACAACAATCCAGACCTCAGCCACCACTTCAAGGATGATATCAATTCTCCAGTGAATAAAAAGTTCTAATCCAGCAAGAACTGTTGATGCCTATATCCCAGAGACTGGATGGAGTCCACGCATCTTCATCTATTTCCAAAATATCTCACAGAAAAAGGCCTGTGTTGCTAACACCTGCACATGATATTAAATCATTTAAATCTATTGGACTGCTTCTGGCTCTTCTCAATTTCATTCACATTACATTCAAGTTATCTGTGAGACATCCAAGGTAAGAAATTCCATAGAGAGTTGAAGGGATCGAGGGTATAGTCAGATTGAGTTTGTTGAATTAGTGTTTCAGAGGGACAGAGATGGGGAGTGGCCCTGGTGAGAGAACCTGGTTAGGGATGGGAGAACGTCCTCATTGGCTCTGAAGATGTATGGCTGTGTGAAAGGGTCAGAAAGTTGGCTGGCAGCTATCTTAATTTTAGGGATAGCATGGAACAGCCTTCTCTATCCTTTCTCTTTTAACATATCTGATTCTCTATATTTAAACTGGTTTCTTGTAAACAACGTAATCGTTGGCTCTTGTTTCTTTATCTGGTCAGTCAATCTCTGTCTCATACTTGTGCATTTAGAGCAATCACATTTAAATGTATCACTGATATTCTTGAGAAAATATCTACTGTGTTTGTAACTGTTTTATATTTATTATACTTGTTCATTATTTCTTCAGTTGCTCCTCTTTTTCTGACTTCTCTGGTTTTATTTGAACATTTCCTACAATTGTATTTCATTTTCTCTATTGGAATATCAAGTTTACTTTTAAAATTTTTATTTTAGTAATTGTCTGAGAGTTTGCCATGAACACTTTTAACTATGTCAACCTTCAAATAACACTATACTACTTCACATGTAGTTTTATACCAGAGTATTCCCAATTCTTTCTGCCTATCCCTCTTGACATTGCTTGAAATACATTTCATTTATTTATAAGCTATAATAATACAATACATTGTTACTATTGCTACTTTAAAATTATCTTTTAGAGCAGTTAAGAATAAGGAAAATAAGCTGAAACTGGTTTGGCTCAATGGATAGAGCGTCGGCTTGGGGACTGAGAGTCCCGGGTTCGATTCCGGACAAGGGCATATACCTTGGTTGCAGGCATATCCCCAGTAGGGGGTGTGCAAGAGGCAGCTGATTGATGACTCTCTCTCATCGATGTTTCTAACTCTCTATCTCTCTCCCTTCCTCTCTGCACAAAATCAATAAAATATATATTTAAAAAAAGAATCTCTCCCTTCCTCTCTGCACAAAATCAATAAAATATATTTTTTTCATCGATCAGCTGCTTCTCAGTCCCCAAGCCGATGCTCTATCCATTGAGCCAAACCGTTTTCAGCTTATTTTCCTTATTCTTAACTGCTCTAAAAGATAATTTTAAAGTAGCAATAGAAAAGGAGGGAGGAAGAGACTGAACATAAACTGTGCACCTATGGATGAGGACAATGGGGGATGGGGAGGGGGCGGAGGGCGGAGTGGGAACCTGGTGGAGGGGGGAAGAAATGAGGAACCTTTGTAATAATATGAACAATAAAGATTGATTTAAAAAAAAGAAAATAAAATATACAAAAACTCTAAAAATAAATAAATAAAATAAAATAAAGAATAAGGAAAATAAAATATTTTTCTTTATTTTAAAAAAAAGTTGGTTGGCAGGGGTTGGGGTCTCCTAGATATGTTGAATTCCAATTATGATGGTACTACTTGAGTGTGGCTGCAGACAATGAATGAGGTACAGTCATCATTTGTGATAGGGAATGCCTAAAGGCCAGAGGGTGACAGGAATGGTGCTGGGGTGAAGAAGGATGCATTGTGATGGGGCAGAGATTTTTATGTGAATGCTAAAAAGTGATGGAGGAAATTTTGAACAAGTATACAAAAGAAAATTATTATTATATTAATTTCATTTATTATTTATTTATTGTAGGGAGTGGTTATAGTGCCTTGGACTGACCTGCTGGAAAGTTGCAAACAATTCCCAACTTAGAGGGCATAGTCCTTTAAGAATAATTAAGCTTGATCTTGTGACTGCTCCCTACATCTTTTCTGGGTAGCTAATGGGCTGTGGAAGAGGCACCAAATGGTGCCAAAACAAGTGAAACTTATAAGAACATTGTAAATTACCTTGTTTGCCCCGACTATAAATAAAGCATCAGCTTTGCAGCCTGGATCTATTTTGTGGTCTCAGAAAGGCACATAAGATTCACCTAGACCCAGCTTATTCTCTTGTCTGTCTTTTTCTTTCTCCTTTACCAGCACTCCCTCAGGCTCGCCAAACCCTTGCTATGCTGGCGTGGCTCAATTTATGCCTTCATTCCGTAAAATGACTTAAAGTAGGGGTTATTAGCTAGATAGTACTGTGGTTCTTCTTGAGGAATACACCCTTTTCTCCTCTTTCATTCACATATAAATATGAATGTTACATATAAGCTACTCTCTGGCCTAAGACATGCAATTCAAGCAGTTCTTAATAGTTATTAATTATTAGTGAATAGACTTACTTGTTAATGTATTCCATTATAAATATAATTATCAAATTCATTCTCAGATGAAATACCAATGTATTTAATAATCATATATCTGATAGAACACCATAGAGTTATAAGTGATTAAATAAGAATTTTAAAAGGTATGAGCATATTCTATGTAAATTCTGTTTCAAGTGATGAACTCAAAAGAAAGTTCAATTCTTATAAACACTTTCATGAACTGTACTAAGTTAAAAAACAGGTGTGACAAAACATGTAAAAATCTTAGATTAACTTTTATGAACAGTAACATTCACCCTCCTTTGTAATTGTCAACATTTGAGGTTTTCACTATTCCACAATAGCCTCAAAGGCCAAACTTTGTTGCCTCTTGGCCTTTTAATAAGGGGCTGGTAAAAGTCTGTCCAGATAACCTGAGCAACTGAATTTGATGGACTGTGCTGAAGATAACAATTCACCACTCATTGCCACATGATCTTGGACATTCATTTATTCCCTTTGAGCATCAATTTCCTCACCTGTAAATGAGAATAATAAGAGTTCATCCATCTTTGGGTTTTCACAGGGATTAAGCCAATTTATGCCTATACCCTGCAGTTTAGCACAGTGCCTAGCACAGGGAACCCTTCACAAATACCTGCGTATATCTTCTTCCATATATACCAGATGTATAGGTGTGTTTCCCCAGGGTGCTGCTGGACCTGGTTCTGATGAGATTGCTGGATGCTTGGGCCACTGGCTCTGAAAACTAAACCTTGCTAAAACTCAGAGAGAAAAAAGAGTGCTATAAAGATAAGAAGTAAGAGTTAGGCTCTGGCCAGTGTGACTCAGTTGTTTGGGTGTCGTCCCATGTATCAGGAGGTTGCCAGTCAGATTTCCAGTCAAGGGCACATGCTTGTGTCATGGCCTCTCTCTCACTCTCTCTCTCTCTCTCTCTCTCTCTCTCTCTCTCTCTCTCTCTCTCTCTTTCTCTCTCTAAAAATTAGTAAAAACTAAAATAAAAAGTCAGAGTTATAACAGAGTACTAGACAGTCCCTACATTGTTTTCCTCTTGACAACCCTCTAATTGGTTACCTACTCTCTTTGATTTTTACTATTTTTTAAAACAGAATGATCAAGCTAGTTCTTTGCCTGCTACACAGGAGTAATCTAAGAATGAAAGTAATAATATTGGGCCCTGATTGGTTTGACTCAGTGGATAGAGCTTCAGTCTGTGGACTGAAGGGTTCCAGGTTTGATTCCGTTCAAGGGCATGTACCTTGGTTGCACGCACATTCCTAGTAGGGTGTGTAAAAAATCAATAAAATATATTTTAAAAAAAGAAGTAATAATATTGGAATTGGGCCTATAGCTCTTTTGAATATGTGCTTATGTAAATCCAAAAAGCATTTCTGTACTATCCTTTACTCAAAAACTAATATATCCCCCCTAGTATTGTGCTATCCTTCCTACAGCTCTACCCTGTATGTCATAAAGTCTTCCCACTTTGGCTGGTTAGAATACAAAATATTCTCAGCCCTATGGGAACTTTGGAAATTGTTCAGCTTAGTGCTTTATGGTGATTCTATTTCTGGTGCCTAGTAATTTCCTCTCATGCATGCACAGGAGTAATAAATCAAAAACTCAAGAGAAACCCTTTGCAAATTTCTAGAGTTTTCTCTATGCTGCTTTCTCCTCTCAGGTACTCTGCACCATGATTGATTACCAGCTACATTGGCCTTCTTGATTTATTTATTTTATTTTTATTTTTTGTTAATCCTCACTGGAGGATATTTTTTCCATTGATTTTTTTTTTAGAGAGAATGGAAAAGAGGGAGAAAGAGAGAAGAGATGAGAGAGAGAGAGAGAGAGAGAGAGAGAGAGAGAGAGAGAGAGAGAGAGAGAGAGAGACATTTACTGGTTGCCTCCAGCACATGCTCTGACCAGGGCCAGGGATGGAGTATGAAACCAAGGTACATGCCCTTGACCTGAATTGAACTCAAGATCCTTCGGGCCCCAGGCCAACACTCTAACCACCGAGACAAACTAGCTAGGGCAGCTTTCTTAAATTTTATTTGACTCTTCAATTCAGTAATACCACCAGGGTATGCTTTGGTTCTCCCTCTCTCTGCATTGTAACTTGGAAACAAATTCCTGTAATAAGTTTGGGAAATTGGAGAGATCACCTCATTTTTTTTTTTTTCTTTTCCCATTGAGATAACAGTCCTGCGAAGCCTATTGTCCAGCCTGAAAAGAATTGATTTATGTATTGTATCCAGTTTTCTAATTGCTTAAGCCAGGAGAGTAAATGTGATCTTTATTGTGGATGACTGTTATAAATTTCGTGGTTTCTTGTTTCCTGCTGATCTTTTAAAGTTTTCCTTTATTTCTTTAAGTACAGTAAGTATAGCTATATTATAGTTGATTACAGATTGTTCCAATTTCTCAACTATTTGTTCATTATTTTTCTATTGTTGAATAACAAATTACTACAAATTGAGTTACTTAAATTAACAACCACTTATTAAGCATACAGTTTTGTCAGAAATTCAGGTAGAATTCTCTGATTGGAGTTTTCACAAGACTAAAATCAAGTTTTTGTGTATTATGTCTCAAATGAATTAAAAATAAGCATTGCTGGTTGAATGGAGCACTTGGTATGCTTTGTGCTTAGGCAGAAGGTTGCAGTTGGCCTACTGGGAATTAGTTGAAGGTATAAAGCTCTGAGGCCAGTATGGGGCCTCAGTACCTCAAGTGAGGATCCCAGATGGCCAAGGCAGGATGCTTGTGCTGGGATTCTCAGTGGACTTTGAACCACTTATAACTTTGTTGAGAATGCCCCTGGGGAGTCCAAGGTCCTCAAAGCCAAAGCATTGCTCTTGGAGTGTGAAAAATCAAAGGTCTCATTGTCTGATGTTAGCCATCATGCTGACACTTTACCTAGATTGTCACAATCTTCACAAGTCCACAAAGTAGGTACCACTAGTAACCTGGTGCCTGCTGTCTGTTAGTTTGGAAAATCAACAAGAGATAACAAATTTGTACAGACTTAAAACAACAAAGATAAAGAAATAAAAGTAAAAGAAGAAACAACTCCAACATTTAGAAGATGTTTATGACATCATCTGCAGATGACTGACTGCTTAATGATACCTTATCAGATTGATGATGTTTTCATTAGCCATTCTCAAGAAGAAACATAATAATGTTAGAAGAAGCAAAGAAAAATTTGTAAGGAAAAGTGAAAGAATTAGAATTTACAGTGGATTTGATTCAGCAAGTGTTAGCAGATTTGTAAGTTCAGTTAAATGAAAAAATTAGGAGCAACATATACCTTGAAGCCAATGAATTTTAACATTTTATGATACTTTAAGAATTTTGTTTAATGTATTTGAATATTTCTTAAAATTTAAAAAGTAAGCTCTTCTTTTGATCCAGCAATTCTACATCTAAAACCTTTATCCTAATAAACATGTATATATTATATATTAAAAGCCACACATATGTTCAACAGAATATTATTGTCAATAGAGAAAAACAGTAAACCCGAATGCCCAACAATAGAAAACTGGTTAAAAATATATATGGTAGAGGAAGATGGTGGCTGGCAGGATGAAGCTGGGAAAGAGGAAGTGAGTGGGGGTGTGAGGGGAGTATGTGTGGAGGTGCATGGGGTGTGCATGAGTGAGTGAGGGAAAGTTGGATCTCGATGGAGCAGCGGGAGCTGGAAGACAGCCTCCCCTTGACAGGGGGAGACTACCACCGCTGTGGGCACTCCCTGGATGGCAGGACTTCAGCATGGAGCCCACGCCATCTTGGGTGGCCTTTTTTGGAAACTCATCAGCACCACCAACAGGACAGGCCTTGGAGCTGCCCTGCAACCCAGCACACACTGTAGCCAGTATCCTGCTAGCCCAGCTGCAGACCCACGGACACTGGGATCTCTACCTCCAAAGACACACCATTCTGCAGCTCTAAGTGTAACTCCCTCCCCCTCAGCAGCAGAACCCCGGATTCTTGCAAGATGAGTGCATTTTTGTGCAAATCTGGAACACTTTACTCCTGCTAGTGGGTGTCTCCTTGGACGGCACTGGGGAGAGGACAAAAGCACCCAAGGGTGTGTTTCTATGCGGGCTGGAGTGCACGCATTCATCATCCCATAGACAGGCCTGAACACCTTGCGGGTGTTTCCTTGGGCAGCACTGGGGAGAGACCAAAAGCACACAAGGGTATGTTTCTGTGCAGACAGGAGCTAGCGCGTTCCCAGTCCCATAGGCAAGCCTGAACACTTTACTCCTACTTGCGGGCGTCTCTTTGGGCAGTACAAGGGAGACACTGAAAGCACCCAAAGGTGTATTTCTGTGCAGACTGGGATGCACAGCCCCGCAGTGGAAATTCTGAATTCCCACTTCCTGGAGGGTTGCCACATTCACCCTAGCTGCTCAAATGCAATGCCGGACCCCTTGGAGTATATTGAAGTTCTGTGCCCTGAGAGCTTGCCGTCCTGGCAGCCTGGCAAATCCGAGCACTACTAACCACAGAGCGCTAGTGGGAGCCACTGTGAGCTCCCATTTGGTGTGATTTTGAACAAGCCAGGGCACATTCCTCTTCAGCAGTGATTTGAATTCACTTAGCCTGGATATAGACCCATAGGCACCTCAATTGCGTGGCTACACTACCAAGGCCCTTCAGAGTCCTTTAATGTGCCTCACTGACAAACATACTGAGGGGGCTCCTGTGAACCGCTGCTGGGAGTAAGCACCTATCCACCACAGGTGCAACAGCAAAAGCTGCGTCTGCCCACCCCACAACTGCAGAACCCTGTGAAAACACAGTCACACCTTTCCAAAAAGCAGGTCCCCTGAGCCCCAACACCCAAACAGACGGTTCCTGGGGGCCACTGTGAGTCCCTGCAGTGCACGTGTGCTTACAATTAGGCTGCATGAAAGCAAAAATTGGGACACTCCCCCCACAGCAGCTGACTTCTAGACACCGCAGTTGTGCCTCTCAAGCTCGCAGGCCTACATCAAGAGAACCCAAATAGATCGAGTAGGGAGCTACACTAGATTAACAAACACAGGAAAACTGAGAGATTACACCAGTAGCACCATCCCCAAAAGAACCCAGGAAGCAAAGCAATTGGATCTACAATTAAAACGTTACAGGAAAACTTGGGAAGACAAAAAGTCAATCCCCAAAGGTAAGAAAAAGAGGAATCACCAGAAAGGGAGTTAAAAGAATTCAAGGCTAGCAGTTTATCAGAGATAGAATTCAGAGTAATGGTTATAAGGATGTTTATACAAAAAAAAAATAAAAAATAAAAAAATTGACAGCCAGTTTGAAATGGACTTGCCATGGCCTAGAGCAAAGAATATCCTTACATGATATTATTCTACAATGTCATTATAATTTTTCCCACCGTTGGGTTATCCCCATTACCTATAATAGTACCTCCCACCCTTGGGTATCAATAAAAAAAAATCATATTTTTGGTGCTTGGAGACAAAGGTAACACAACTCTAGATATTTTAGAATTACAACAGCATAATGAACAATAATCCCAAAAAGTTACAAACCAATTCTTTGAATGTCTGGCAGCAATTTAAAAACTGCATGAAAGGATTTAATCCCTCCCACTGTGTAGAGGACCCCCTGGGAAGGTACCTGAGCATTCTATATTGGCCCCTCTTGCCCTTTTGGCCAAAAGTGACCCTCTTCTTGTGGTCCAGTTGCACACAGCTATTGCCTGAGCTTTCAGTTCATACTGAGGTTGAAACATCAAGGTGGCTGGTACTATAGATCTGTCTCTCACCCAGTGGAGTGACCTGGGCCCTCTCTGGAGAAGAAACCTGGGTTTCCCAAAATATAAGATCAGTGCCCGTGCCCCACCAGCAGGCAAGGGGATCCCAAGGCAGGCACTGGGGGTGCAGGCCATAGGGGCATAGGCTACCAAGGAGACAGAACTGAACCTCACATCACCCTGCTTGGCCCTGGAGGATGGCTGGTTAGCCAGAGACAGGTAAGATTCTTCAGGGAAGGAACAACCTAAGACAGGCACAGTCGCAGAGGGCCAACAGGAGAGAACTTGGGGGTCAAAAGAAGTGGGGCATAGACCCTTACTGCCCCTGCAACTTGAACCTTCACCCCTTCTGAGGGAGGTCTCCTGTCCCCATGGCTGATTTGCTTCCCATGCACAGCTTAAATTGGGACCCAGGTAACAGAGAATTGGCTGACAGCAGCTGCCCTTTCACTGCAACAAGACTTGTTTGAAATGTCTTGTACCCATGGTGTGGTGAAGTGGGTCTTTGATATCCAAATCCAGCCTAGTACCAGAAATGCTCAGGGCCTACTCAAGAAGTTAACTAATCCTTTCCATTAAAACACACTGTGTAAAATAAGATTGTTGATATAGCGTCGAGTTTGAGAGTTGAATAGTAGTCAATTTCTCAGAGGTAATTAAATCGGCTAATTGAAACAAGCGAATATTCTAGAAAAATTGATTGTACAGTACAAAAAGCTGTTCCTAAAGTGTTAACAAAAATTCTTATTGGCAGTTCATCTCATGGTAAAATTGTATAACATGTAATTAACCTAAAGCAGTCATATTTTAAATAATTAAAATGTAAAAGCTATCAAGACTACAATATAAAATTTCCAAAAGCCTCCTAATATTTGAATTAAAAAAGGTGGTGATAGTGGGAAAATATCATATAAGGAAAAATACCCTGAGAGTAAATTATATCTAGAAAATTTATACATTAGAAAATTAACTTTCATTTGAAATGCTAACAGCAAGATACCCATAAAAAACATACATGGTGTCAAAACAAACAAGAGGAAAATCATTTGGGGGGGGGAGTGAAAATGGATCCCAAGTCAAATTTATAGACAATATCCATTTATTAACTTTTGGTCGAGAATATGTTTGTATATTTTCAGAAAACAACTCTGAGATCATGTAGATTCCTGCAACAAAGAAGAGTTGACAGGAGTGCCCCAGCCATGAGGACAGACGAGAAACAGTCCAGAGATGGAGGACACTGACAACGTCTTGCCATACTATCAGACAGCAGCTGTGCGTCACTGAAGGATGCCCAGGACCAAACCAAAGACAGTCGGACCTGCATTAACATTATTTGCCCACCAACCAGATCTGAAATACAATGGCTGACAAGCACACATAAGAAACTGTTTAACATTGAATTTGGGACCCAGAAAAACTGTTGGCCCAGAAAGGAACTCACTACAGACTGATTCATTTGCCTCTCAGCATAACCATTATGGCTTGTCTCAGTTTCAGTTCTTATAAGGGAATTCCTTGTATCACATGATCTAATGCATCTAGGGGAAATAATGAACAACATAAATTGATGAACAGAAACAGACCTGGAGACAGAGAAGCAGCAATCAGACTGTCAAGCCTCAGAGGGAAGGTAGGGGAGGATGGGGGCAGAGGGGAAAGATCAACCAAGGGACTTGTGTGCATGCATATAAGCCTAACCAGTGGTCATGGACAACAGGGGTAGGCATGCAAGGGGAGGTGTTTAGGATGGGAGTGGGAAGATGAGGACAGTTATGTGATACCATAATCAATAAAGAAATTAAAAATAAATAAATAAAAATATATATGGTACATGAATACAATAGAATAATGGAATAAAATATATACTGAGTGGCCAGAATATTATGACCACCTGACATTTGTAGGCAAGTTAGCCATATACTGCATCATATGAGATATGGAAGCATAAAGCCTGTTCAAACACCATTGCTATCTGCAGTTACCAAGATAATATGTCTCTAATTTGCACAGGAACAGAAAGATTGGACAGTCGATCATTGGAAAAAACTCATGAGGTCCGATGAATCATGTTTCCAGTTGCATCCCGCAGATGTTCCAATATTTCAGTTCTTTGTTCATTATGTTTCTATTGTTGCATTAAAATTGCTACATATTGAGTTACTTAAATCAACAACCAATTATTAAGCATACAGTTCTGTCAGAAATTCAGGTGGAATTTTGTGGAAACAGCATGAAAGCATGCACCCTACATGCATGAGTACAATCCTTCAAGCTGGTGAGAGCAGTGTTATGGTTTGTGGTATGTTTTCCTGGCATGATTTGGGCCCTTTAATTCATGTGGAACAACATTTGAATAGCACAACATACCTAAGTATCATTGCTGATCAAGTTCATCCTATCATGTTGCTGGTGAATCCCAAAGAAGATGGCAGCTAATCAATGATTCTCTCTCATCAATGTTTCTAACTCTCTATTCCTCTCTCTTCCTCTCTGTAAAAAAATCAACTATATATATAGTGGTTTGATGGATTATCTCACATCTAGACCTGAAAATAGCAATGTGCCAATTGATAAAATGATAATATTGTAGTTCTGTTGTCTTTTGAGGCTAGTCCCAGAAATATGCAGCAGCAATATCAGGATGCTATGGCAATTGTAATGAAATACGGCAAGCCCGATTTACAGCAGACCAGGCTGTTTTGTTGCATAAGGGGGAGTCTTGATGGGGTACTGATAATTTTTTTCAGTGTTCATTCTTATAATAAATAGAAATTTTTTCAAGAGTCTCCTACCATGTTTCCTTGAAAATAAAACATCCTCCGAAAATAAGACCTACTTACAGGTTTCCTTCTGAGTGAAATATAAGGCATCCCCCCAAAAAAAAGCCCCCCCCCAGGCTCTGTCTCAGAATGAAAATTAATTTACCGTAATCAGATAATGATTTCCACAGGAATGACGGCCTATCTCCAGACTCTTGATATTGCAATAAACAAGCCATTCAAAGACAATTTGCACATGGAAATTAATGACTACATTGAAAATAGAATGGAGAGAAATCAGCGTTGAAACTTTGTGAAACCTAAACTGCAAGAAGTTGTGACTTGGGTGAAGAATTCATGGGAGAAAATCACTGACAGTTGCATTGCAAATGCACTGTGAGCAGGCTACCTTGACAAGAAGTACTCATTTAAAGACAGTGCTATTGCTAAACATGAGGGATTTGGTCCACTGATTCTGAAAGAAATGGAGTCACAAGAAATTCACCAGGAAATTCAGGAATTGGATTGTTATGATGATGTTCCAGAAGATGATGACATGATTGTCATTGAATAAATGAGTAAATTCTTGATACTGTAGGACTCACAGTTTGTCTGGTTTGTGTTGACAACTACCGTACTACAATACCGTATACAGGTAATAAATTTCCTTTATTTTCATTTAACAATAAATGTGTACCGTATTCTTCTTCATGGAAAAATAAGACATCCCCTGAAAATAAGACCTAGGGCATCTTTGGGAGCAAAAAATTAATATAAGACAGTCTTATTTTTGGGGAAACAGGGTATTAGGTTTTCTCTCAGTCTTACTTTAAACTGCTACTGAATTTTCATATCTTTATTAGCCTCTGTTAGAATTT
This sequence comes from Pipistrellus kuhlii, assembly GCF_014108245.1. NCBI lineage: Eukaryota > Metazoa > Chordata > Mammalia > Chiroptera > Vespertilionidae > Pipistrellus > Pipistrellus kuhlii. Next base: position 6,198,171 of record NW_023425504.1, on the reverse strand, counting down.
TAGGGGAGAAAATTTTTTAAATATATTTTATTGAATTTTTACAGAGAGGAAAAGAGAGGGATAGAGAGTTAGAAACATCAATGAGAGAGAATCATCCATCAGCTGCCTTTTGCACACCTCCTACTGGGGTTGTGCCCGCAACCCAGGTACATGCCCTTGACTGGAATCGAACCCGGGACCTTTCAGTTCGCAGGCTAACTCTCTATCCACTGAGCAAAACCGGTTTCGGCAAGGGGAGAAATTATTTTTGACTGTAGTAGTGATGCTTTCCTGAAGACCTTTTAAAACTGAACATACAGAAAAAAATTATCCATGTTGATATTTGACAAAATCCAACAACCTTTATTGATAAAAACCCTCAGCAAAGTGAGAGTAGAGGCATCATACCTCAACATAATAAAAACCTTATATGACAAACCTACAGCCAATATCATACTCAACCATTTCTCCTAAGAATAGGAACAAGTCAGGGATGCCCATTTTCACCAGTCCTGTTCAACCTAGTACTGGAAGTGCTAGCCATAGTAATCAGACAAGAAGAAGAAATAAAAAGAATCCAAATTGGAGAAAAATAAGTAAAACTGTTATTATTTGCAGGTGACATGATATTATACATAGAAATCCCTAAAGACTCCTTCTTGGTCACTCTTGAAAGCTTGGCATGGATTCCTGACATATTGGAGAAAATTGTGTGTGTGTGTGTGTTGTGTTTTGGATTTAACCCAGATCTCTGAAACAGAGATGTCACCTACCTTCAGATGCAGAAGGAAAGAATGTGACAGGCAGGGACTGGGTTCTGGGAGCAAGATTTTTATTTTATTTTTTATTTCCTAAAGATCACCTCCAGGAATAAAGACTGCTTTGGTTCTCGTTTCCTGAATTATGACTCATGGGTCCTTTCTGGAAAAGGAACATTATTAGGAGCTCAAATAGAGGGCCCTGGAATCAGTTCTGCCAACTTTGTTTGTAGGAACTTCACTTACCTTGTAGGTGCTAATGTGCTTTTGGTAAAATCACACTGACATTTTTTAAAAAAAACATATTTTATTGATTTTTTTACAGAGAGGAAGGGAGAGAGATAGAGAGCTAGAAATGTCGATGAGCGAGAAACATCGACCAGCTGCCTCTTGCACACCCCCTACCAGGGATGTGCCCGCAACCAACGTACATGCCTCTGACTGGAATCGAACCTGGGACCTTTCAGCCCGCAGACCGATGCTCTACCACTGAGCCAAACTGGTTTCGGCCACACTGACATTTTATTACACCCAGAAGTTAAGGTCACCACAAGGAAAATAACTGTATAGATTTTACTTCTAATATATTATGTGTTAATAAAATCACTCTACATTTTTGTGTTAAAGTTGTATTAACATTGATGGGCAGGTACATCTAGCTCACATGTAGATTTTATAGAGATTGGGAAGTGAGGCTTTTTAGGTCACTGTAATTTTCTAATATAATTTGCTTTGACACCTAAAAATAAAACTTCTCTCCATATTTCATTTTAATTCCAATATCTTTTATGTGCTCTCTGTGGATACATCAATAAGTTATACAGGTTCAAGCTGTATATAGAGCAAATTTATAAATGCAAAAATTATTATTCAAAATTAGGTAGCTCTAGGGAGGGTTTGTGATTCAGTTCTGTGTGTATTCTTGAATTATCCTAACCCAAATTAACAAATGTGAAAAATACTGAAAACCAGTATCAGATTTTTTTTAGCTTGAAAAAACCTGTAGATAATCTGAACCTAATTATTTATTGTATAGAAGAGAAAACTAAGATTCACTAAGATTAAATATATAACCTAGGTTCATACAGCACACTTTAAAATCACTCTTTACAGTGTTTTTGAAATAAATGTATTATACAATATGTAACCTGCAGAGAACACCATATGGTTGCCCTGTAATAACAAAATCTTATACTCTTTTGTGGAGCAACTACTTTTTTTACGGGACAAGCGGATCAGAGCATCAACTCTTTCTACTATCTATTAGCTAAACATTGAGCTCAGAATTTTTTCAAAAGCCTCTTTGGTAATCGTGGAAGGTCACAACCATTAGGGATGAGTCACTCTATACTCAAGCAAATTTTTATTGAGATTAATTTATGCTAATCAAGAATAATGGGTTGACCATGAGCAATAGTATCAGCTAATATAAGTGCTGATGTAATGTAAAAGTAGTATTGCTTTTACTAATGAGCCAGTTTGTAATGAAACAGAGCCTCTCATCCCTGTACTACCTCCATAGATCTGTCAATCCTTCAAATTCCCTAAGGCCTGTACTTCCTAAGCTTTGACTGTAGCTAGAAGAAACTAAAAATGATTTCACAGTTTTTCAAAAAATCCTTTTGGCATGTAGTGTCTGCTAGGTATCTAAGCAGCAAATAAACCTCAGCTTCATGATTTTTTTTTTTTTTGGCTATACCTCTAATGGGGGTGAAATTAAAGAAAAAGACTTGATTTCTAACACAATTGTGATTCCCTACAGAATTATGCAAATATATTATGGTCATTATTATATGAACTCCTCCATCTGTTTCTTTTGGGGCTTTAAGAGAATAGTTACTAATAGATTTCCCTAGGAATTGGTTGTCTGATGATGACTCATTTTTTAATATAATCTCTGCTTTCCAGAATGCTTTTATTGCCCCCAATTCTATAAGCACTGCCACCCCCATCTCCTCCCCTACCTTTCAACCTAAAAATGCAACAATGACTTCAAACCAATATGTAGTTCCATGTGATTTAATAGTGAATATATATTTGCAAACTAGAAATAGATAAGAGGCCAGATTGTATTAATACAATTTTGATATTTCTGAATGTTTTAGATGAAAAGTAACAAAACATTTTTGTGCATGAAGTGCCTTTATGATTCCAGAAGAATTTAAAATCCATTGATTTATTCCATCCTCAAAACAGCACTATGGTGTTCATAGCACAAGTGTCAGTACCCTCATTATATGTGAATAAACTTAGGCTCAGATGAGTGGAATGATTTTCTCCACCTTACTCATATAGTAAGTCTTGTAGTAGAGACTAGAACTTGTGTGTACCTTGATTCCTACCTAAATAACTTTTCTTTAACATGCAACTGAAATGTTCAATTTTTAGGCAAATTGTCTTCATTGAAATTGATATTTGGCAATTTGCACTAATGAATTCAACAACATTACTTAAATGAACTTTACCATGCACAAGTAAATGAGCATTTCCAAAGTGTTTAAAAGAGTTAATAAAAAATATGTTACTACAAAATAACTGCTGAGATACTTGGAATTATGAATGGAAAATGCGAGAAGTCAGAAGATACTAGGTAACATATAAAATGGTAGAAAACAGTATATATATATATAATTTTTTTAAATCAAAAGTTCACCTTTTAAAAATGATAGTAGGCAGTTAATAGGGCTACCATTCTCTTTTAGCATAGTCAAGCCTTTTCTCTTAGGTATTAGTCATATTTTTCTCACATTTAGCATGCTATCTTTCAATATGGGGAAATAGTAGAGGGTACTTGTAAAAAATATAGATTTAGGATGCAGATTGTGTAAGGTTTGATCTTATCAATCACTGTCCTCACCAGTTTTTAGCCATGTGACCTTGGATCCTTAGTCAGGGTCATTGATTCTTCACCTGTAAAAGGGTGGTCATGTACTGACAGGTGGTTGAAGATTGTACATAGTAGGTGGAAGGGTGAGACAATGCAGGGAATAAAACTAAAACTGAGTATGTATTTGTCAAATAGTTTTTGTGGACCTCTCAATCTGAATTCTTCTGAGAGTCCACTTGCTAGGATATTAATGTGGCAAATAACAGAATACCTGAGTAAGAGATTACTTAAAACATTAGTGATTTATTAGCTTACTTAGAACTCCATAGTGAGCCTTTTTTTTTTTTTTTGAGCTTTATAATTGCAGAACTTTAAGTTGGTTTCTCTGCAGTTAGTTTGAGTTTCCCTTAATGGTTACAAGATAGCTACCACAGATCAACACATCAAATTGTCAGAGGACTTAACAAGCATGAAAAAGGGACTTCCATTATCTGCTATTCTTCATGGAAGAAACCTTTCACAGAAGCATTCTTTTTCCTGAAAGAATTCCTCTTTCATTTTTTTAATGAAACTGGGTCACATTCTCACCCCTAAACCAATCCAATGGCAAGAGAGCAATGGGGCTACTATGGTTGGTTTATATTATAGAGGTACTATCTTTTCTGAGCCCACTGCCACCTATCCTGAACAAAATCAGGGTTCTGTTAACAAGGTAGAAGGAGAGCATGGATGTTGGATAGGTAATAACCAGCAGTGCCTGTCAAGAGGACACAGAGACTTGTATCTGGCAGGAGATTTCTATGTGATATAACCTAACACAAAAATCTACCTTCCCTTTGAAATAATGCCAAGAAGGAAAGCCAAGAAGATTTTTTAAAATAATGTTAATTATGAAACACTGCATGGTTGCTTTTTCTCTCTCTTTAAAAAATATACGTATTTTATTGATTTTTTTACAGAGAGGAAGAGAGAGGGATAGAGTTAGAAACATAGATGAGAGAGAACCATCAACCAGCTGCCTCCTGCACACCCCCTACTGGGGATGAGCCTGCAACCAAGGTACATGTCCTAGACCGGAATCGAACCTGGGACCCTTTAGTTCACAGGCTGATGCTCTATCCACTGAGCCAAACTGGTTTCGGCTATCTCTCTTTTTTGATATAGAAGTAAAATTTTGTATATAAAACCACATAAGCTTATACTGAATTAGGGAATAAGAGTAATTTGGACTATTAATAATTCACAAACCTTTTCAAGTTTGAAAAGAACATTAGAAAATATCACTATTTACATCCTGGAACCTTCTATCCAGCCTTTAAGTTTTCATTATTATATCAGTGTCAAATAATTTTTTTTCTCTTTTTGAACACTTTCAATAATAGCCACCTCACTATCTCATGATGCAGTCCAGTGCTTCTCTGAACAGTTTCATTAGAAATTTCAACTTTAAATACATATCTTACCTAATAAAAAAGTAATCTGCAAATTAACCATCACTCCGCTCCACAAGCCATACCCACAAACCACATCCACCAGCCAATCAGAACAAGTATGCAAATAAACCCAACCAAGATGGCTACAGCCACAGAGAGAAGGAGGGAGGCGTTTCCTCAGCAACGGAGGCGTTTCCTCAGCAACCAAGATTTCCACCTGCCTTTGCTGGCCTAAGCCTCCACTCAAGGCTACAAAGTTTCAATTATAGAAGGAAAACAAATCCAAACAGAAATGGCTGCCCCCACTGAGCCAGCAGGAGGATTGGCTCCGCTCCAGGCTACAAAGTTTCAATTATAGAAAGTAAATATATTCCAGATACCAGGGCCTCTAATTGGGTCGCTGGGGGGCGTGGCCAGCCTGCAAACCACCCCAGGCCCCTCACTCAGGCTTCTTTTAAGTGAAAAGGTGAATGTTCTTAGCTAGGGAAAAAAAAAAAAAAAAAAGCAATCGTACACTTAAAATTTACAGTAAGAATGAATCTTCTCATGAAATTCCCTAACTCATAAATTAAATATTATAAGCATGTCTTTATAGGGAAAAAAACCCATAGTATATATAGGTTAGATACTATGCAAGGTTTCAGACATTCACTGGGCATCTCGGAACATATCCCATGCAGATAAGGGGGTTCTACTGTATATAATAGTTTTGAAATAAAACTATAGAGATGGAAAGCAAATTAGTGGGTGCCAGCTTTTATGAACAGGGAGAATGAAAGGGAATTGAATGTGACCATAAATGAACAGTATGTGGTGTTGGGAAAATTGAACAGATACATGCAAAAAAAAATCAACAAGCTAGATCACCTTCTTACACAATATATAAGAATGAACTCAAAATGGATTAAATATGTAAATGTAAGACTCAAAAAGGTAAAACTCTTAGAAGAATACATAGGCAGTAAAATTTCAGACATTTCTCAGAAATATATTTATATTTTCTGATATACCTCCACCAGCAAAGGAAGCAAAAGAAAAAATAAACAAATGGAAATACATAAAACTTATTTTTTTTTACACATCAAAGTAAACCATCAACAAAATGGAAAGATAGCCTACTGAATGGGAGAATATATTTTCCAATGATACATCTGATAAAGGGTTAATATTCAAAATGTATAAAGAACTCATATAATTCAACAGCCAAACAAACAATTTAATTATAAAATGAGCAGAGGACCTGAGTAGACACTTCTCCAAAGAGTACATGCAGATGGCCAATAGACAGATGAAAAGATCTTAACAACACTAATTGCCAGAGAAATGCAAATTAAAACCACAATGAAATATCACCTCACATATATTAGAATGGCTATCATTAATAAATCAACAAACAACAAGTATTGATGAGGATGCTTTGAAAAAGAAATATTTGTACATTGTTGGTGGAAATGCTGAGTATTGCTGCCACTATGGAAAATGGTATAGAGTCCTCAAAAAATAAAACTGTAACTGTTTTATAACCCAGCAATTCTACTTCAGGGTATATATAAAAAGAAAGCCAAAACATTAATTTGCAAGAATATATGCATCTCTATATTCATTGAATCATTACTTACAATAGCCAAAATATAGAAGCAACCCAGAGCCCATCAATAGACCAGTGGATAAGGAAGAAGTGGTACATAAACAATGGAATATTACTGGGACATAAAAAGAAGGAAATCTTGCCATTTGTTTCAGCATATTGTACTAAGTGAAATAAGTAAGTCAGAGAAAGACAAATATCATATAATCTCACTTATATCTGGAATCAAAGAACAAAATAAATGAAATAAAAAAATTGAAACAGACTCATTGATATAGGGAACAGACTAATGGCTGCCAGAGGAAAGAGGGGTCGTGGTGAAAAAGGTGAAGGATTAAGAAGTACTAGCTAGTAGTTACAAAATAGTCACAATGATGTAAAGTACAGCATAGGGAATATAGTCAGTGGTAATGTAATAACTATATATTGTGTTATGTGAGTACTGAAAATATCTGGAGGAACACTTTATAAAGTATAAGATTATCTAACCACTATGCTATACACCTGAAACAAATGTAAAATAATATTGAATGTACACTGTAATTAAAAATATAAAATATAACTTTTAAAAAATAAAATTCAAGCCCTGTCTGGTGTCGCTCAGTTGGTTGAATGGCTTCTGTGCACTAAAGGGTCACTGGGTTTGAAATCTGGTCTGGGCACATACCAAAGTTGCAGGGTTTTTCCTCTGTCAAGGTTGGGGGGAAACTATCAATGTTTCTCTTTCTCCTCCTCTCTTCCTATTTCTCTAAAAAATCATTAAAATATATTTTAAAAATTCAAATAGCCATATACCTTTCCGCTGAATATTAGGCAGAAAAGTATACAAGAATACTGTATATACAGCATGACCCCCAATTAAAATGTCCACTCAATTTTATAAAGATTATTTGCAATAGTTAAATAGTTATTTCCTAATCTACCTTGTAATTTGTAGGATGCAGTTTTCTTTTATGTCTGACTTCAAAAGTGCTAGGAATGCTATGTCATGGAAGAAAATTTAGAAACGGAAAATCACAAAAACAAAATAGCGAACAGAACAAGGGATCTTGTGGTGATGAAAGGTTTCATATCATGACCATTGGTAATTACATGTACCTATACCTGTAATAATCTTGCATGAAACTACACACACACACACACACACACACACACACACACACACTTATGTAAACACACATTAAATGTATTGTAAAATTCATGGAATTTCAATATGGCCTGTGAATTGTACCAGGTATCAATTTCCTTGTTTTAATACTGTACAATAGTTGTGTGTAAGTTGTTAACATTGGGGGAACTAGGTAAAGAGCACAGGGACTTCTTTGTAATCTTTGCATCTTCTGTGAATCTATAATTATTTCGAGATAAAAATACAAAGAACTCAATCAGAGTAGGCTTCTGACTATTCCTACGATTGTAACATTGCTCTCACCTCCATTCTTATAGCTTTCTTCATGTGAAGAGAAGAGGTGAGAAGGAGTAAACTCTAGTCATCAGGAATTGAAAGGAACCTTGGTAGATAAATTTGAGTTAATACCATGGCACAAATAAAGGTTCACAAACACTACTTCTGGTATCATAAGTAAAGAGCAATGATGATGCAATAAAGAGGGCAATTTGTGGGAATATATGTTTGCTTATTTGTATATCTCTGTTAAAATTTTACTATGTAAATGTTTAATAGTGAATTTCAGAATGATAATCTTTAAACCTCACTAAAGGGTAGTTTTAGATATAGGACATTTCCTCACTGCATTTCTTTTTTTTTATAATATATTTTATTGATTTTTTTACAGAGAAATAGAGAGGGATAAAGAGTTAGAAACATCGATGAGAGAGAATCATGGATCAGCTGCCTCTTGCACACCCTCTACTGGGGATGTGCCCGCAACCCAGGTACATGCCCTTGACCTGAATCAAACCCAGGACCCTTCAGTCCGCAGGCCGATGCTCTATCCACTGAGCCAAACCGGTTTCAGCTCCCCACTGCATTTCTATTATATTCTGTGTGAACAATCCTGGTTCTGAGAAAATTTAAAATATTTTATGTGTTATGCTACCATAGTAATGCCAGGTTAGAAGGGGCAGATGAGTTTTCCCTACAGCCCAAGGGACTGAACTGACTCAAGTTACTTAATTGGTGGCATAAACCTTAGTATTTGCTATGAGTTGCTAATTTATCAAAATATGGTTCTGTAACACTTTGTAAATATTAGATTGCATTCTGGTCAATAAGGTAATTTATCTGTAGCCATCCTATCTTTCTCATTTGACTATATTATTTTACAGATTGAAGGGCATATTTATTTCATTATTATATTCTCGGTGCCTATATAAGATGTGGACTTCAGTAAGAACCCAATAAATGTGTGATAAATGAATGGCTGAGTGTGGCAGATGAGGTCATCACTCTTGGAAAATGTTTACTTTTTGGTTCTTAGCTTGGATAATACGGATAGCATATTTCACCATCTTTACCGTTTTTTTTATGAGAGGTTTTACTTTCAAAGTTTGATGTCCAAATATGACATAGTTCTGGAATAGTTCTAGATCCAGGGACAAATTAAAGTGTAAATGGACTGGGAATTATTTGGTACAGTGTTTTGAGGGAATAATTTCACTCAAATATCTTTCTGCCATAAGCTACCTAAAAGGTCCTTGTCCATTCTGGCTTCTGTAACAAATAACCACAGGCTGGGTGGCTTATAAACAACATAAATTTATTTCTCCTAGTTTGGGAGGCTGGAAGTCTGAGATCAAGCTACCTGTACTGTTATGCTGGGGACTGCTTCCAGGGTCCAGCCTTCTTGTTGTGTTTTCACATGGAAGAATAAATGATGGATCTCTGTGGGGTATTTTTATAAAACATTAACCCTGTTAAATGAAGGCTTCACCTTCATGACCAGAGCTTCCTAAAGGCCTAGCCTCCTAATAACATCACATTGTGTGTTAGGATTTCAGCATATGAATTTGGGGTGCAAGACACAAACATTCAGACCTTATCAGCCCTCAATATAATCTTACATTAGGATAACTTAGATATCCTTAAACATCATTGATTCCAAAATACTCATTTTACAAATGAAAAATACTGAGAGAGGAGAAATGACTTATCTTATGGGTCATCAGGCACCTGAGAGGGCTAGAACTAAAGTGCATATTTCCCAAATTCTAATAAAATTAAAACTTCACTAAGCTTTTTCTACAATGAAATAAATTTTTTCATGAAACAATGAGTTGGAATCATCTGGAACCTGGTCTGAGGGACATACTGGGAGATCAGCGATGTGTAAATTAACTCTAGGACACAGAAATTCCACTCCTTGACATTTACCTAAGGGAAATGAGAATATAGTTCCACAAAACCATGCTCTATTCAACACTGCTCAAATTTGGAAGCAGCCCAACTGTTGTCAACTAGAAAATAGGTAAATAAACTGTGATATATTTATATTATGGAGCTTTCAATGGTGATAAAATATTCTATACGTTGATAAGGGTCTGGGTTTCATGGTGTGTGAATTTGTCAAAACAAATCAATTGATACACTTAAGAGGTTTGTATATTATATTATATTACATATATTATATTATATTATATTATATTATATTATATTATATTATATTATATTATATAAAAATTTAGCCCCCATCCCAAAGAAGTATACAAATATTGTGTGTTGGTATATGAGTATGTGATGGAGGGGGAGGGGAGAAGGAAGGGGAGTGGAGGAGAAGAGAGAGGGAGAGAAAGACCATTTAAATGATTTTGGAGACATAAACATTCCAAATAAACTTCATGTAAAAATAATTAAAATATACATTTTGGATGAAGGAATTTATTTGAAGAATATTTTCTCTTCATCATCTTGCTGATTTTTCTTTTTCTATAAGACTGTACTGCTTGACAACCCATATTGCTTGACAAATTATTTCTACAGCAGGCAGAGAAGAGATTGTTCAATAGAAAAGGGAGAATTTAGTAAGGCTGATCCACTCCAGTGTAATAATCAAGGCTGTGAATCATACTTTTCTCATAGATCATTTTCTTTGGTTTTCATCTACTGAAGAGAATACTTTGCTTATTGGGTTTCTGCAAAACATATAGAATAACTAGGTTTCAGAGACATTTCAATAATCTAGACCTAGGTGACTCACAGTCTCTTTCAGGTCATGAGACATAAATGAACGAAGCATTTCAGATAGATCATTCTTTTCCTAAACATCTCTTGCATATCATGGACTTTGACTCCTATTGTCCAGTTACACTAGGCTAAATAATGTTTTTTTGACACTCAGTGCTATGTCATGACACTATCCCTTGGCTTATAATGTGAATTTTTGTGTTTGTATTTGTTTTATTTGTTTTTGCCTAGAGTCATCTACTACCTTTCTAACTATTAAAGTCCTACTCATCTTTTGAGAATCAACTTTGAAACTTATGAACTTTCCCTAATCAACATTTTCCCTCTGGTAATTTGATTGTGTTATAGCATTTATCATATTCTGACTAAATTTGATGAGAGAAACTGAGAGTTTCTATGAAATAAAACCTATGTATTTGGGTACTAGCAAAGTTTAGTCACAATATTATAAAGGTGGGGTACAAGTACTTTCCAGTTGTGAGTACATGAAACACAGAGCTTATTCTTGTATAATTATTTACTAATTATTGGTTATTTTCCACACAAACAGCTCCAAACCTATTTTGCCCCACCGTGTATGTAATTCCTGTGACCAAGGGCATTTGAAACTATCTTTGCTGAAACCTCCCTGAGAGTAGGAAGCAGGACTCTTTATTTACTGTCCTGCTGGTCCACAATACACACACACACACACACACACACACACACACACACACACACACACAATTTTGTTTTCTGTGTAGTTGACATTCAATATGTTGGTGAGTGTAATGGTGACATATTTTTAAATGTCCCTAAGATCCATGAAATGCAAACATTTTTAAGCTGTTTCGCTCATCTGGTTTAGATTAAAGGGAAAACTGTAGTGCAGCCAGCCATTTAGAACTAATCCATTTTGGTTTTGCAATTTTAAAAGAAGAAAATAGCAATTGGGTTGCAATCATTCAATTTGTACAGGGGTATTAGCGATGGAGAGGTTTGCATAGTGAAGAACATAAAACTGAATAGTTATTTCCAATTGGCACCCCACTTTATTAATCCCAGTAAGCCAGTAAGGAAAATTTCTGTTGTTAAACCCTAGAGTATAGGACCTAGACTATTTTTTTTCTTTTTCTTTTTTTTTCAAGATTGACTCAGTCTCAATTTATTCATCCTTATGTGAGTGCTTTATGCAGATCTTAGTACATTCTGTGCAGCATTGACAGCTTATATATATATTTAAAGAACCAGGATCTGTAACTACCGAACGGACAACCAGTCCATCACCTGGCCCTCAGTCTCCATTGATCAGGGGATGGCTAATGGGGGAAGTGGGGTCCTTTAGGCTCCAATAAATCCATGGCAGCAGCAACTGGTGAGCAGGTGGGAGGCAGACTGCTTGCTCTCTCCCCTGGCCAACAGGTTCCCATTGATCAGGGGATGGTTAACAAGGAACCAGAGTGAATGGTGTGGGGCACTGTTGAGCAGCTGAAAGGCAGGCCTCTTGGTCCCTCCTCCCAGCCTTCAGACTCCAATCAATCGGTGGTGGAGGAGGGGCAGAACTGGGGACTGGCTTCCTTAGTAGTTCTATAGGTTCAATTTCCAGAGGACAGGACAGGCACCAATGAACCAGTGCCTCTGGCCCAATCCTGACAGCACTGTCAGCCTCCTGGAACTCTGGCCCTGGGGCTGCTTTCCCTACCTAGACACTCCACAAGAAAAAAAGGATACTGCCAGTAGCCCCAGGGGTGACCAGCAGTGACTGACTGCTCTCCCTAGGCTTCTTCCAGGTCACTCTAGCCGGCCCCTATCCGGTCCACTCCAGATGAAGTGTGATCAATTCCCTGCTCCTCATGTAGTAAAAAAACAAAACAAAAACAAACCAATGACCAAGAGAATGTCGCAGTCAATGTCTGGAATCTGGCTCAGGAGAACAGAGAGAAGGGAGAATTCCATAAGTTGACCGATGCCAAGATATTACTGACTGACTGCCTATTATGTGACTTTTGTGAGACCGCAGAGAAAGCAGTCTAAGTTTCTCAACAGAACACCAAGGACTTCTTCCATACTCTGAACCATGATAAGAAATGTGATACTTCACAGCACAAGGTGCTGGCAGTGTCTTTGTGTCCTTAGTTTCTGCCTTATTTTGCTACTACATTCAGCCTCAGTGTCACTGATGCATCCAGAAGACTGTGGCTTTCTCAAAAGCCTTGGGGTGCACTCTCTGACATGAAGATAGCTGTGAAAATCAGAATTCTGGAGAGTCAGAAGGAATTTGTGCGTCGGTACTGCCAGCACCATGAGGAAAAGCCCCACTTCTCATGCTGACCTCTGTCTGCCCTGGCTGGGTCTGATATGCAGAGCATGTGCTATGTCATTCCATAAACCCCACATCTGCTCGGCCACATCTCCCCAGCAGATCACGGGCTCTCTGGTGAAGGATTATGTCACCAGACAGCAGAACCTGTCCCCAGACAAGATTTTCTACATCATTTTGGCCCTGTATTATGACAAGAAACTGGAGGCCCTTTGAGAAGATGTTCCCACAGCTTTACATAATTCCCAGGGTGTTAAACTCGGGTGAAATAGTCCATATAATGGAGCAAAGTGACCTCGCCTTGAATGATGCTGCCAAGGACACTCTGTTTGGAGACATGAAGGAGAAGGAGGTGAGGCTCCACGAGGATACCAGCTCAGACGGGTACCTGGCACACATTTTCAGGCACATGACCAAGGAGCTGTTCACGAGGACATGGGAGTGCTCACCTACCACATCCTGAAGAACAAAAACTTCCAGGAGGTCACCCTTAAAAGGGACAGAGAGGCTCTGCTATGCTTTGAGGCGCTTATGGCTTTCTGAACATCCAGAAATGGTCCTGAAGCTGTAGAGGGGCAAGTTCCCCTGCCACTTCGTGGAGGTCCTGGCCTGCGCTGGGGATGACTAAGCAGCAGGGGCCAGGCCCAGTCGGACAACTGGTGTGCAGACGGGGCACTGTTGCGGCAGATGGAAGGCATCTACACTGCCATCCCAGGGTGGCTCCCAGAAACCAGTGCCCATGTGCAAGAGCTGTACCAGGAATGGCTGGGGTGGGGAGGCAACTCCCCCTGGGCCCGGGCAGCCCTGCACACCACCTAGCAGGACCCAGGGCAGCCTTCCAGGACATCAAGTGGTAAAGGTCCAGCAGATGCTCGGCCTACAGGCTGCCTAAAGGGGGGGTGTCAGACACATGAAGGAAAGGCTTAGCATCATTGCTTTGGTTTTCAGAATTCCCTGCTCCTCATCTGTCGGCTCCCTCTCTCTGAGGGGCACTGTCATCCTCACAAGAATGTAACTGGAATATTGTATCTCAAAAGGATTTCCCTAATGTATGCATCCTCTTATCTGATGATGAAAAAATCCCAAAGAACAAGAATGGAGACAGACTACTGTCCTTTAGGCTTAACACAAACAACAACAACAACAAAAAAACCAAAGTGTCCTGTGAAGAGCTGAGACTTGGTTCTGTCCGCATGCCTAAGAGAGATTGGATGATGAAATGGCCTGGTTTGGCTGACTTTACCCACTTATGTTACTCTTGAAGGTGTCTTTGGCACAATGTGAATAAACTGCCACCTTTTGGAATAGGGGCTCATATGAAAGTATGCATTCCCAACTTCCCTTAAAACAGATATATGGTCTGCAGCTGTGGCCATCATCCTGAGATCAGGTCCTGTTGCTGGGAATCAGGGGGCACTGGAGTGGTGGCTCTTCTCCCCCCACCCTCCCGCACACCCTTTTACATTCAGGGATTGAACGGAACTCACTTTGGGGGAGGCCTGGTAAGGGTGATAGGTGTCACAGATGGAAGGATGGAGAATGGAGAGGCAGACACCATGCTTGGTCCCTCTCTGGGTGGGGTAAGGCAGATGAAGGCTGGCCAGCCTGCCCCACAATTGGGTGAGACAGCGTCTCTGTGTTCAACTCTCACCCCATGGGCCTGGCCACATCCCAAAGCTCTGGGCAGCCCTCTGTGTTCCATGACAGTGCACTCTGCCCTCACATGCTGCTCACCCTAACTGAGAAGGAAGAGAGCAGTTGGCATACAAACAACTACACAGAAAGATAGGGCTCACGGCTGGCGAGCACAGTGGCAGTGGTGTGAGCCTCTCCTGCCTCCATGGCAGTGCTGAGGAGCATGAGCTGAGTGGTAAGGAGCAGTGAGCAGGTGAGCAGTAAGGAGCGAGATGTCCTGGACTGCTAGAGGGATTTCCAACTGTCGGCTTATGCCTGTTTGCTATGGGGAACAGGCCTAAGCCAGCAAGTGGACATCCCCTGAGGGGTCCTGGACTTCGAGAGAGTGCAGGCTGGGTTGAGGAACCCCCGCAGTGCACAAATTTTGTTCACTGGGCCTCTAGTAAGGTAATAAATATCAACTGAGCCAAAAGCAGAGCAATTGACTCACAGGAGCTGAGCTTTACTCAGTCATCACCTGTGTACATTTCTTACTCTAATTGTTAACTCTACAAAATTGGAAACAAATTATTTTAAAAGTAAAAAAAAAATATTTTAAAAGTGCACATTAATTATTTAAAGTAAAAAATTCACAGACATGCTGACAAGTGAGACAAACATGGCAATACTCATTAATGTACAGAAGTGTAATAGCTGGCAATATAGTATCAGAAGACAGAGAGCCTTGGATTTTTAACATAGCTGTCCAAGTCTCCCTACTGAACAGATATGCTCATCCTCCCAGAGGAATAGAGCATTTCTGACACATTTAGTGGGTGCTTCTCTTTGTGTGTGTGTGCACCTATAAAGTGATTGTATGAGAGATAGAAAGGAATAGTGTTTGAAAAAGCATTAATAGAAACAGAGAAATTAGATTGATATTTTCCTGTTTTAGAATTCTAATACTGAAAACCATCCCTGCTACGTGTTCTAGAAAGACTTCCTACAATATGACAAAATTGCAGCTGTTACAAATCTCTTCAAGAATGCCCACATAGAAATTAGAACATTCTCAAAGTGATGCCATGTACTTTTTGTATTTTTTTTTATCAGAGTAAATGTGATGAAATAAATATCAGACTCTTGGTACTCATGTGATATTAACAAAAGGGATGATTGATTTGACATGTACAACTGTTCTCCATGCAACAAATTCAAGCTGACCTCTAAAAAGCAGCATAATGTTAAAAGGTCAAAAAGGTCCCAGGTGATTATCTATGAAAGACCCAGATACTGATTCACTAAGACTTTTCTCCTTTCTTTTTTCATATAAAGCTAAAAGCAGCCGAGAATTAGAGATATATCCTGTTGAGTCCACTAAAGCCTTCTCAATCCTTAGTGGGAAAAGGTACACCCAAGGTGACAAACAAACAAACAAACAAAAAAAGCTAGCATGGCTACCTGGTGTTTTCATCCCAGGATAGCTCACTGCATCAAGCCAAACCATGAGCCTACATCTTTGCATACTGAGTGATGAAAAGTTTTCACTGTAGATATGGATAATAATTTGGAGTACCTCTTATTTTGGTGATTAGAAGTGGTCATCTATTATGCCAATGCCATATCCCTGTACATATTTTGTTACTGACATGTGGGTGTTGCTATAATCAATACCTAAAATGTGGAAATGCCTTTGAGTAGAGCTTGCAAGAATTTGGGGAAGCATGATAGAAAAAGCCTAGATTGCCTTGAAGAGCCTGTAAGCAGAAATATCAATGTGCTAGGGAGGACACATTTCAGCTAAATGAGGCTTCTACAGCAAATTATAATATATCTATTCAAAATAGTTATCAATTCTGATTTTATTACAGAATGGATATAATCAGCTGGTACTGATGGATAGATTAATTTTCCCCCCAAGTGTTCATGCAGAAAATGGATGATTGGAAAATTTTGGAAACATGTAGCTGGGGTCTTTGAAACAAAAATTCAGTGAGCTTGACTGCCTTAGAACTGGGGCAAGGAAGGTGAGGAGGAGTGCAACAGATCACTTCCCCTCTCAATCCTTTAGGGATTCCATGGCAATAAGTATGTTTCTCTCCAGGTACAAACAACTTCTGGAGGAAAAAGCTGGCATTTGTTTTGCTTTTAAATTACTAAAGGCCCAGTGCACAAAATTTGTGCAACGGGATGTGTGTGTGTGTGTGTGTGTGTGTGTGTGTGTGTGTGTGTTCCACAGCCCAGCCTTCACCCTCTTCAATCTAGGACCCCTCAAGGGATGTCTAACTGCCTGTTTAGACCCGATCAAGGTAGGATGGGACCTAAACAGGCAGTCAGACATCTCTCTCACAATCCAGGACTGCTGCCTCCCAACTTCTTGCCTACCTGCCTTCCTGATTAGCCCTAACTACTTCTGCCTGCCAGCCTGATCACCCCCTAACCACTCCCCTGCCAATCTGATTGCCCCTAACTATCCTGCCCTGCAAGCCTGGTCCCCCCCCAAACTGCCCTTCCTGGCAGGACTGGTTGCCCCCAACTTACTCCTCTGCCAGCCTGGTCCCTCCCAACTGCCCTCCCCTACTGGCCATCTTTGACCACATAGGGGCAGCCACATTGTGTGAAGTGATGGTCAATTTGCATATTACTCTTTTATTAGATAGGAGAGAGGCCTGGTACACTGTTGGGGGCCAGCTGCTTTGCCCTGAAGGGTGTCCTGGATAAGGGTGGGGGTTGCCTTGGGGTGTGAGGCAGCCTGGATGAGGGGCCTTTGGTGTTTTGAAAGCTGGTCACGCCCACTGGTAACCCAAGTGGGGGCCCTGGTATCTGGGATTTATTTATCTTCTATAATTAAAACTTTGTAGCCTAGAGCAGAGGCCAGGGCAGGCCAGGGTATGTGGAAAGCTTGGCTTCCTCCATGGCCAGGGAAACCTAAGCCTCCTTTTTGCTCCATGGCCACAGCCATCTTGGTTGGGCTAATTTGCATGCTTGCTTCTGATTGGATGGTGGCCATGACTTGTGGGTGTAGCAGAGGTATGATCAATTTGCATATTACTATTTTATTAGATAGGCTAAGAAGCTTGAAGAAAGTGGTTGGGTCCTCCCCTTTGTCCCTCATGCTCAATACAATGCTAGGATTGGATATGCACTCACAGACAATGGTAACAACATGAGATGGAGTGCTATGCCACAGAGCAGTGGTTCTCAAAGTTGTGGTGGGTATCAGATTTGGAAGATTCTCAGGTCTAGCCTAAAACTATGGAATCAAACTAAATGTCACAGGTGATTCTGGTACTCATAAAAGGCTTGAGCCACCACTAGTCTATTGCAGTGTTAATATGTGCTCTGGGCAACTCTGGCTTCATGGTCAAAAACTTATACTAGCATTTCTCAAAGTTAAGCAGGCTACTTTAACACAGGGCACTTTTTTAATGTCTAAAGTTTTACATTATCTCCTTTTCCCCCAATTGATACCCCCTGCACCCATCACCACCCCGGGCAAGCCCCCACTGCCCCAGTGTCTGTGTCCATTGGTTATGCTACTATGCATGCATACAAGTCCTTTGGTTGCTAGCTATAATACAGGCTTTTAAGAATTTATTATACTAACATACATTTTGAACCCCAAAACAGGAATTAGTGTATGCCAGTGGTTCTCAAAGTGTGGTTCCCCAGGTCCAGCAGCCTCAATATCCTCTGGTAACTTGGTAGAAATCCAGTCTTAAGCCCATCTCAGACCTGCTTAATCAAAACCTCTGGAGATGGGATTGAGCCATCTGAGTCTTTCTTATAAACCCTCCAGGTGTTTCTGATGTTACAAACAGCTTTGAGAGCCAAGTCTTTGCAGTGTTTTCCCAAACGACTCTTTTATCAAACATTTGGCAGGAGTAATATATTCTGCCATAAGAAATGTTATTGAAGTGTGTGTAATGAAGATGTGTGAAAGCATCAGCACTTGTACAGAATTTTTTTTGCAAGTATTTGATTGTTGTTTTATATAAACACCCCCTTCTATTAAAAAAAAAACACAAAACACAAAAACTTGAGGCACCTCAAGGAGAATGCTGGCAGTAAAGAATTCTTCCAGAGTATTTTGATCACCTCTTATTTATGCCAGGCTTCCCTGAGACACCAATGTCAGTACACTACTAGCGACCTATGCTCTTAGCGAACAATGACAAAGCCAAAGCAGCAATCAAAATAGTCAATAAACCAAACCTTAAAGTCCTAGGACCAAGAGAAAGAGAACACATTCTTTTCTTTACTGAATGAAAATTAGCAAGACTTAATAGGGGGCAGGGCTGAATGAGTCTACTTCTGATATATGGTATAAAGATAACTGAGTACACACTTCATGCAGGTAAACTTTATTTTTTTTCTTTATTCTTTTAATTATCTAAAGTTTTACATAAGTCTTCTTTTTTCCCAATTGACCACCCCCTCCCACCCACCCTGGGCAAACTCCCACCTCCCCAGTGCCTTTGTCCATTGGTTATGCTAATATACATGCATACAAGTCCTTTGGTTGCTCTCTAACCATAGCTTCCCTACTATTATATTTGTCTCTGGATCTATTATTGTTCATCAAATTATGTTGATCATTATATCCCACATATAAGTGAGATCATGTGATATTTATCTTTCTCTAACTGGCTTATTTCACTTAGCATAATGCTCTCCAGTTTCATGCCTGCTATTGCAAATGATAAAAGTTCCTTTTTTGCCGATTTAAAAAAAAATTATTGATTGATTAAGGTATTACATATGTGTCCTCACCCCGCCATTACCCTCCCCACCCCACCACTCGTGTCCTCAGACATATAGATCAATGGGATAGAATAGAGAATCCAGAAATCAAACCAAACCACTATGTCCAATTAATATTCGACAGAGGAGGCATGAACATACAAAGGAGTCAAGACAGTCTCTTCAATAAATGGTGTTGGGAAAATTGGACAGATAAATGCAAAAAATAAATAAATAAATAAATAAACCACCAACTTACACCATACACAAAAATAAGCTCAAAATGGATAAAGGACTTAAATATAAGACCGAAAACTATAAAAATACTAAAGGAATCCACAGGCAGCAAGATCTCAGACATATGCCGAGCAATTTCTTCACTGATACAGCTCCTAGGGCAATGGAAACTAAAGAGAAAATAAATGGGACTACATCAAAATAAAAAGCTTCTGCACAGCAAAAGAAACCATCAACAAAAGAACAAGAAAGCCCACTACATGGGATAACATATTTGCCAATGTTATCTCTGATAAGGGTTTAATCTCCAACATTTACAGGGAACTCATACAAATTAATAAAAGGAAGATAAACAACCCAATAAAAAAATGGGCAATGGATCTAAATACTTTTCTAAAGAAGACAAAGGAAGGCCAAGAGACATATGAAAACATGTCCAAAGTCACTAATTATCCAAGAAATGCAAATAAAAAATTTTAAAAAAATCAATGCAGTACCATCTTACACCTGTCAGAATGGCTATCATCAACAAATCAACAAATGACAAGTGTTGGCAAGGATGTAGAGAAAAAAGAACCCTCATGCACTGCTGGTGAGAATGCAGACTAGTGTAGCCACTGTGGAGAACAGTATGGAGTTTTCTCAAAAAACTAAAATCGGAACTCCCAGTGATCCCATTTCTAGGAATATATCCCAAGAAGCTAGATACACCCAACAGAAAGGACATATACACCCCTATGTTCATAGCAGCACAATTTATAATAGCTAAGATTTGGAAACAGCTTAAGTTCCCATCAGCAGATGAGTAGATTAAAAAACTGTGGTACATCTACACAATGGAATACTATGCTGCAGTAAAAATGAAGGAGTTCTTATTGTTTGAAACAGCATGGATGGAACTGGAGAGCATTATGCTAAGTGAAATAAGCCAGTCAGTGACAAATAAATATCACATGATCTCATGCATTTTGGAATATAATGAACAACATAAACTGATGAACAAAAACAGATCCAGAGACAGAGAAGCATTGATCAGACTGTCAAACCTCAGAGGGAAGGTAGGGGAGAGTGGGAGTAAGAGGGAGAGATCAACCAAAAGACTTGTATGAATGCATATAAGCCTAACCAATGGACGCAGGTATACTTTAAAACTCAGGCAGAATGAGGGTTTAAGATGGAATCCCAAGGTGACTGAACTGGGTTGGGCTAGGAGCTCCTGCTGAAACAACTTAGCATTGGGCAGCTTCCCCTCTGTACAAAGACATGCTAATTATGGCCCCAGTAACTTTATTTTATGGATGCCCTGAAAAGAACCATTCAATTATGTTTTACCTATTTATCTAATTTTACCTTAATATATTGGCTACTCCTAAAGCACGAAATTCCAGGCAATGGCAACTTTGGGGAGCTAGTGAATAGTCAACAACATTAAATATGTTTACATTTTCCTTCAGCTCTCAGAGGTGGAAAGGACCTTAGATGCTTATTTATCTGTCTTCCCTCTACCTACAAAACGAGCAACAAAAGGGAAAATAGTGTGGATGGCAGAGAGAATACTAGAACATAGGTCTCATTTGTGCAACTCCATCACTGAATGTGAATGAGAATTTTTGTTCCAATGTAAGTCCAAGTAAAATAACTAGTACAATAATCATTCTTTAAAGTGTATTCATGTTAACATGAATATTTAGAATGTAGATTGTCTGAGGGGAGTGACCTTTTGTATAATTCAAGATTTAACTCCAGTTTCAATGACAGTTAATGGTAAGTAATAGACACTCAATAAATACAAGTTGAAGAATTTTTCTTTGATTGAATATAAAGAGTTTATTCAGTGCGTATTTGGATATACAACAACAAATATTAAACAACTTTTTTAAACATTTTTGTGCACAGGACAGAAAACTGCCTGTACATGCTATGTCCACTTTTGGAACACAGATTTGAACAATTATTAATGCACAAAATCTTACATATCATGCAACTCTAGGCCAAGATTCCAACTTTCTTCCATGCAACAGATATGAAGATCTATATGGAAACCTAGCTAAGTCTTAAACACTTTTCCAGAAGCAAGTATAAGTATATGTTGTTTAGGGGTAACCAGTCTTAATATTTCCTTGTACATAATATTCACGTGCCAAATACAGTGACAAGAGGACTCATACACATAGAGGTAAGACATTTCTTATTTTAACAACACAAAAGACAATATCACAATTCCACAATTCCTGTGTTTACATAAGAAGCCACAACAATAGTTTAACATGATAACACAAATGGAATTAAGAGAAATCTAAACTTGAGGATAATCTTTTTTTGTTGTTTAAGTAATATTTATTGACTGGGGTTGACAATGCAATTCAATTTCTATGCACAAAGTACAGCACAAGAACTTGACCAGAGTACTACAAAACAACAACAACAACAAAATTGGTAAAATCACAAGAACACTGTTTCCTTGAGCCTGAGATGCCAATTCAGATCCAACCCTGAATTTGGTTGATTTGGATTAAGTGACACAGAGTCAATAGAACCACTGAATTTCAGAAATCAGAAAGTTGCACTATACCAAAGTAAAGAATACAGTTGAATCAAGCATAGATAGAAAACATTTAGCCAAGAAAACACACAGATCACATAATTTTGTTTGCCTCTACAAAACATGTAAGCAGTTAATTTTGTTTTATTTTTGAAGAGCAATTGTGGTCTTTTGAATTTTCTTTCTTGGAGGGCAAATTTTTATCAGCATTAGTGCTGTGAAATGATTGTGGTTTGTCATCCCAAAACTTAAAGTGAGATCATGAGAAAATTGAGCAGTCCTTCTCCTGGATTTAGTTCACTGATAATGCTTAGCATTCTTTGCACAAGCTCAATCTAAATTATGGGGCTTTACTATGGATGATAAAGTTTAATGGCAGATAGAATAGTGAACTCTGCCCATATGTCTGGTAAATGTCACTGACAAATTTGAACTTTTGGGTGAAGGACTGCTAGAAGAATTCAACAGCACCTGGAGTAAGGTTCTGTTACAGAGCCCTTGTTTTGCCCTCACTGGCTACGTTGATTCATTGTGGCTCATGGATTTGCCTCCATTCAGCACTCCAGACACACTTCTGCTCTTGGTTGGGGTCCCACTTCCAGATCTGGAGAACTCCGTGAGATCATGCAGTGATGGCTCCTTGTACATGGCCACTGAAAAGCACAGAAAAAGGGTGTCAGATGCCTTTAAATAGACACACCATACTGGCCCTCAACTCTTCTTCTAGTTACTAGGCTTCCACACTTAAGGCCAAACAAGAAAAATGCTGCCTTCAAGGACTCAGTCAGAAGTGAACTGGATCAGACTAAGTAAAATCTACTTTTGGTGAAGTAGTAAATAAAGAATTCTAATGCCTAATTTCCATCACTTATGGTTATGTATATGAGGATTAATGAAAAAATGTATTTAATAAAGCTCTTCTAAGTTTAAACATGACCTAGAGAATGTTGTGCAAGCTAATTATTAAAAACATTTTAAAATGTTGATTTTTATCATGATTTAAAATGAAACTCCCCAAAAGTCTAAATATTAGCACAATTCTTAATGAAAAAAAATGATAAGTATGATTATTGTTATGCTGTAAATAATAGTACTAGCTTGTGTTAATGGAATACTTACAATGTACTAGATACTGTTTTGAGTGCTTCATATTCATTAACTCTTGTAATCTGTGTAAGAATACTCTGACATACTACTCTTATTCATATTTTACAGACATGGAGCTTGAGGCACACATGTGGCAATAATCTTCTCAAGACCATCCAGTTAATAAAGGGTAAAGCTGGGTTTTGAATCCAAGTAGACTGGTTCCAGAAAAATGTGCTGGGAAGCAATGCTATGCTGACTTACTGGGCAGTCTGCCCTATTTGAAACCCAGAGTTGAACCCTAGGCCAGTAACCTCTTGGAGGTCTTGCTCTGCTTTGTCTGCATTTTCTAGTCCTTCTCTACCATGACTCACTACTTTTAACATCCCTATTCTCTGCAGTCCATTCCTATCCTCCACCTTTTCTAATTTGCTACTAGTCTGCTAATAATGACTGAAAAATGAAACTATGAATGAAAATTGAGACAATATTGTTGGGTCCTCAGGGAATGTCCAATGAGTTTTCTGATAAATGTTACGTATACACACATTTAAGCATCTGTTTTTCTGCCCAGGGATCAATCTGGCATAATTTGAAGTTCTTGGCTGTCCTGAACTAGCAATTAAACTAGTTCCATGTAAGTAAGGTGTTACTATATCTAGATATATAATGGAAAAATTAAAATCAAAAGATTAGATGCTATTTTTTGCAGTTTAATGTTTTTAAGGGTTTAAACTGTTACTAAATTTTTATATAAAAGCCTTAATGTGGAAGGATTATGTTCCATTTTCAAAAGTGTGCAAAAGGAATTATTTAAATTCATACTCATTTAATCTCAGCTCCTATAACATTGAGCTTACCTTTCAGTGGTTTGGGCAGAAAGTGGGCTGCAGGCTTGTTCTTCTTCACATGGTTTCCTTTCATGATCTCTCCTTCTTTGTTCAGACCCAGATACCACCCTCTGCCTGACTGCTGCTGGCGGTATATCATCGATGAATATGTCACGTAATAATTTTCAAACAC
Organism: Pipistrellus kuhlii; assembly: GCF_014108245.1. Taxonomy (NCBI): domain Eukaryota; kingdom Metazoa; phylum Chordata; class Mammalia; order Chiroptera; family Vespertilionidae; genus Pipistrellus; species Pipistrellus kuhlii. The sequence continues at coordinate 6,173,898 of NW_023425504.1, read as the reverse complement.
GGATTCTTTGAATTTACACTCAGGTGTGAAATGTTCCTACAAGAAAAGTAAATAAACTAAAGCTCAATATTTGCAGCTATGGATTTCATGGAGAACCATGTGGTATTGCCCTTTGCCCTTCGGAAGATAAGGATATTCTTTGTTAAATCTTGTGTGACTAGTGCAGCGTTTTTCAACCGCTATTCCGCGGCACACTAGTGTGCCGCGAGATGTTGCCTGGTGTGCCGTAGGTGCAGACAAGACAAGAATTTTATAATTTTTCACTATTTTGTTTACTTAATATTTCATAATAAAGTAATTATAAAATACTTTCTTTGTGTTTATTTGATTCCTATTCAAGAGAATTACTTTATATATAGTCAATATAGGCACAGAGTTAAATTTTTTAACATTTTCTAATGGTGGTGTGCCTCGTGATTTTTTTCATGAAACAAGTGTGCCTTTGCCCAAAAAAGGTTGAAAAACACTGAACTAGTGCTCTATTTTAATAGCATAAACTATTTTCATTGGAAAACAAGACTATATATAGTATTTTGTATGATAATTTAAAAAAGGCACGAAGTACAATACAAGTACCATTGGTTAATGATTAGCTCTTTTTGTAGTAAGGTCATGTAAAAATTAGAACCAGCCACATAAGTGTAATATATCAGACAAATACAAGAGTCAAATATAAAAACGATAAGCATCAAGCTGTCATATGGAGCTTTGTTTACGTGGGGATTAAATATTAGAAAATAAATATTCAGTCCTTGTACTTACTTTTCATAGATTCTCCAATTACTATAAACTATAATTTTCAATTGCCCAAGACAGAAAGACTCCCTTTTACTTTTAGGTAAAACAAATTGATTATTAAATTGATTAATTTTTAGGTCATTAGACCTTGAGTTAAAAAAAAAAATCCTGCTCACCCTTACCTTACAGTAAAGTTTACAAGCAAGTCAATATAGAAGCAAGGAATTTACAGTAATTCTATAAGTAGACATGAGAGAACAGCCCAAGGGACTTTTAGTCCTGGAATGTGATATTCTGCCACATGCTTGACCATGTTTTCTTTAGAGTTGTCCATACAAATGAAGGGTTTCTGACCCAACTGTTTCAGAAACAAAAATACAAATAGAAAACCTTCTTTCAAGTTTTGTGTATGTGTGTACATGCAATAAACATCTATTAAAGTAGCCATTTGTAAGCAAAATAAAATGAACGGCAGATTTTAATCCCAAGTAATCCATAAATAGCAAGGGATCCACTTGGAGTGTAAGATAATAAAGAAAATGTTAACTGAGCTACATGTAACAGGGGCACCAAGGAAACCATTAGATTTTTGCTCATTTGATGAGATGTTATCAGGAATAACTTTTAATAAAAAACAAACAAACAAAAAAAAAACTTAAACTACCTTGTAAAAATACTGCAAGCTTTCTGGACACCAGTCTTTTCTTAGCAATGCCTCCATGGTCCTAACTTCCTTCACTTTCAAATAAGATATCATTGTAAGCAATATACACTACCACAACAACAAGATCTAAAGCACTTTCAGAGAGTCACTTAAGCAAAAAGGGGGAAGATTCCTCTCATTGAGGCTGCCTTTCTCTGACAACTAAACAATTGAACATTTTTCTTCTTTTTCTTCTTTCTGGGAATCCACAAAAATCTCAGCAATCTCATTGATTCCCACCTGGCCTGCAGAGTTCATAGACTGGAATAATATTTTGGGTTTATTTCTACCTGGGGCACACTTGATAGATCCTCAAAAAATTCACACAAATTCAACCTACCCAAGAATAAACATTACATCCAGAGAAGCTATCATGTGCTAGGAACCAAAGTGCTCTAATGCGGGGCTATGAAAACTTCTCTTTATAGAACTCTCAACATAGGGAAAGCCAAGAAATGCCTACAAAGAAATTTGACTCAAAGTCTCTACATTCCTTCCAGTGATGAGGACAATTGCACAAAACACTGCTAAAAGTCATTGGCAATTAAATCACCATTTGGGGATGGTAATCTTATCATTGGAGTGTGGATTTTAGTTTCCTAAAGAATCAGAAATCATTTAAAAGTAAATATGGTGAATAACACATGATTTAGACAAGTGATTCTTTGTAGCCATATCAAGATACTATATGATTGACTACAAAATAATGAGGTGGGATTATTGTGTGCTCTAAGACATGTCCCAAAAAAGGCTGTATTTAATGTCTTGTGTGATCGCAGCATCAATCCACTTATTCATTTGTTTATACAAACTTTCTGGCAATCCGTCATATGCTTGGGTGGTACTAAAAATTTATGGGTAAATAGCATGTGGCCTCCAAAGCTTATCACATAGTTTCAGGAATCAGAAATATAGCCAAATAACCTTATCACAGGTTTTTCTGCCATGAAGGATGGCTGGTTTGAGGGAGGGGCTTTAGGTGGTTGGCAGGCCAGCCCTGTCTCCTATTGAGGTGGGGTGGCAATCAGGGGACAGTGCTAGCCAGGGGGAGGAGCTTTGGGCTTATCAGGGTGGTGGGGTCCCATTGGGGGCATGGCCAGTTGGGGGAAGGGGCTATAGGAGGTTGGCTACTCAGCCCTGCCCCCTATTGGGGTGGGGGGTGCAATCAGGGGCAGCCTGCTGGGGGAGGGGCTGGGAGCCTATTATGGTGGGGTTGGCTGATGGAGCGGGGCTGGCTGGGGGGAAAGGGAAGGGGTGTTTGGCTGGCAAGCCTTGCTCTTGATCCTTAATCTGGGTGTGAGAGTCCAATAAGGGACAGGTTGGCTGGGGAAAGGGGCTATGAATTTGGCTGCAGGCCTCACCCATTGATTCGCTACAGTGGGCATCATAGCGACGAGTTGTTAGGTTTTTATGGCTGTTTCAATAGCTACCTTTTTATACATATACTAGAGGCCCGGTGCATAAAATTCATGCATGGGGGGGGGGGGTGTCCCTCTGCCCAGCCTGCAACCTCTCCAATCTGGGACCTCTTGAGGGATGTTTGAGGTCTAAACGGGCAGTTGGACATCCTTCTCACAATCCAGGACTGCTGCCTCCCAACTGCTTGCCTGCCTGCCTTCCTGATTGCCCCTAAACACTTCTGCCTGCCAGCCTATTTACCACCTAACCACTCCCCTGCCAGCCTGATTGATGTCTATCTGCTCCCCTGCCACCCTGATTGCCCTCAACTTCCATCCTCTGCTGGCCTGGTCACCCCTAACTGCCCTCCCTTGCAGGCCTGGTCCCTCCCAACTGTCCTCCCCTGCTGGGAGGTGGCCACCTTGTGCCCACATGAGGGCAGGATCTTTGACCACATGGGGGAAGCCATCTTGTGTGTTGGAGTGATGATCAATCTGCATATTACTCTTTTATTAGATAGGATAGAGGCCTGGTGCATGGGTGGGGGCCAGCTGGTTTGACCGGAAAAGTGTCCTGAGTCAGGGTGGGGGTTCCCTTGAGGCATGGTGTGGCCTGGGCGAGGGGCCTGTGGTGGTTTGCAGGTTGGTCATGCTCCCCAGTGAACCAAGCAGAGGTCCTAGTATCTGGGATTTATGTATCTTCTACAATTGAAATTTTGTAGCCTGGAGTGGAGCCAAGCCTCCTGCTCACTCCGTGGCAGCAGCCATTTCTGTTGGGATTTATTTAGCTTCTATAATTGAAACTTTGTAGCCTTAAGCGGAGGCCTGGGCCAGCCAGGGTGTGTGGAAAGCTTGGCTTCCTCTTATCACAGGGGAAATCCAAGCCTCCCTCCTGCTCTCTCCATGGCCGGTTGGGTTAATTTGCATATTTGCTCCTGCTTGGCGTGAATTATGGATGTGGCTCATGGATGTAGCAGAGTGGTGGTTAATTTGCATATTACTCTTTTATTAGATAGGATATACATAGATTAGTGCCAATAGCAAGTGCCACTCTTCTAATTCTTAGCTGTGTTCTAATAACAATTTTCTATATTTAACATTAGCAGGTTATTTATGCAGGTCTGACTTGTACACATCGATTTCTCCCCAGCCTAATGAAAATAATATATAGATTAAAATTAGATTTAAAATTCTGTTACAAAAGGATAGAACTGTAAAATATAAGTCATACCCATGGGGTGACCCTGTAACTACCTATATTCTCTATATAGGCTTCCCCTTAATCAGTGATTTCAAAATCCATGATTATTATATTCAGGACTTTGATGTTTGCTCCCAGGATATATTTGATGTGCATGGGTTTCATTATTGCAAATCAAAGCATGGGAGGGGAGAGGTTGGGGAAGAGGGATCAACCCTCATCCAGTGCACTGCAGCTAAGCAAAATTATTATTCATGATAAACAGGATAGTTTGTTCACCCAGATATCCTCTGGATCATGCAATACTTGAGGGAAGGTCCTAAAGTAAGGCTTATTTATAGCCAATGACCAATGCACATATGACAAAATAAATGAAATAATTAAATATCATAAAACGTATTATTGAAAGTTCCCTTTTAAATGTGACACTATATGAATAGAGGGCTGTTTTACAGTAGAGACTAACAAGTTAAAACTTGCCTTGGAGGGTAGAAAGAATAGGTGATAAAAGGAGGAAAACTGTCTACAGATAAATTCAATTTAATAAACTGGAGAAGGAGGGAAAGGAGAAAAGGATGGTGTGAGGGAAGGAAAGAGGTTGAGAGAGGAGAGGGAGGAAGAGGAGAGGGGATACTAAAGACAAATCAGTGTTTAAGCTACAAGAATAAAGATATTTCCTTTTAACGAAGTGTAAGGCATTATGCTTATACTGTTGGTCTTTGGGTCTGCAAATAGCTAAATAGTTCAGTTAAATTAATTACCTTAATTTATTTTATAAGGGGTGCAGGTGGAACCTACCAGATTACTACCTTACTGGATTTGTTGTACAAGGATCCAATAAGATGATGCATGTGAAAGAAGCACTGAAAATTGTAAAGTTCCAGAAACATGAAATGTGGGATTCCTTCTGATAATACATGCCCAGTAAACCAGGACAAAATAATAAATAAATTCTCTTCTTGTCAAGGTCCTTTTTTTCACTATGGAATCAATTTATAAAGAAAGGGTCTATCTATATATGTCTCATTAACATGGAAGAACAAATTTCTGCCAAAAATTAGGACTATTCATCAATCACACTTTGTGTTTAGTGTTCCCCTACAAGCTTAGTTCCCAGAAAACTGTTTTGTCTCCTTTCATTTTTCATTTCTTCCTGCAGTGGACTGAGAGGCTGCAGTGTTTCAAACCATAGCACTAAAGAAACAGAGTGCTTTAAAATGGACTTCATGAAATTCCATGCAACAAAATGACTTAAATGTACACATGTTAATTAGTAACCATTTGTTTAAGAATGCAAATTTTAATTAAAGAATATTCACATGTGTCTATTTTTCCTCAGATGGTTATAATGAAACATTTTGGTAATAATTTCATATTTTAAGGTATTTCATAGAAATTTTAATTTACCTTATGTTGTCCTCACAAAATATACCAGCACAGTATTGCTTTTTTCCCTTAATTCTTTGCAAACAAAGATGAAAACCATATTAAGGAGTCTGTTAACTAATGGCCTGTTTAAAACAGAATTAGAATGCAGACATGGACATATTTTAGCTGTGGAGTTCATTTAGTCCTTCATATTGGCTTGTTCTGGATTTTCCTGTATTTCTGTAAAGCAGTCTCATGCAATATATTACTCAGACTGTCAAATTTTACAAAGCAATTTGTTTTATAAAACACACTGAAATAAGCTAGAAAAATAAAGCAGGAAACAAAACAAACATATATCCCTTACAGAGCCTAAGAGGGGTTATTTTTGTCTTGATATAAAAATTAGATGATCCAAAATCCTCACTCAATTCTAAACCTGGTCAGCAAATATAGTTTGCAATAGAAGTAACTTGCTGATATTTGCAACAATGGGGAGGGTCAGGCCACATATCTCCAAGGTTGTATAATTGCCTTAAGACAGTATCAGTATGACTAGAACCTTGAAGAAGAATGCAAATTGATCAGGCACTGCCATTAGGTAGCAGTAGATGTACTTCATTTTACATAACACATGTTGTAGAGAGACTCTATAACCATTATATTATTTGCAAAATCTTACTAGGGAAATCTCCCTGTGGGACAGTCTCTTTTGCAAGTGAAGAACACTTTTCTAAAGTTAATAACTCTCTAAAATTGTTTTGGTCTATTGTGTGCATTAACTCTAGACATTGGCTCTTTTGTTGTTGTTAATCCTCACCCAATGATTTTTTTAAAGAGAGAATGTAAAGCAATTTCATGCAATATATTACTCAGACTGTCAAATTTTACAAAGCAATTTGTTTTATAAAACACACTGAAATAAGCTAGAAAAATAAAGCAGGAAACAAAACAAACATACATCCCTATTTTTTTTAGGGAGTTACTGGGGTGGCTGTTTGTTAAGGATTTACATACAAATAAAACAAACATATATCCCTATTATTATATTTTTTTTAGGGAGGGAGGGAGGGAAGGAGAGAGGGAGGAAGAGAGACAGGGAGGTAGGGGAGAGAGAGACAAAAAACATCAATGAAGAGAGAGACATACATCAATTGGCTGCTTTCTGCAAATGCCCCAACTAGGGCCTGATCAAGCCTGCAACCCAGGTACATTCCCTTGACCCAGAATCAAATCTTCAACACTAACCACTGAATACAATGGCCAGGGATGGATGTTGACTTTTCTTATAGCAAGGCTGACTTATATGCTTTAAAGAAGAGTCAAATGTCAGAAATTATTTGGTAAAAATAAACTTTTCTGTCTGTTGGCTAGTTAATGAAATTAATGTATGCCCAGTGGATAAATGTTCTCCATTACTATGATCCTTTTTAACTTGTGTAATAACTTCAAAGTAGGGTCAATCCACTTGCAAGGGAATTATTTTCATGATTTTGGAAGTATTTGTACTTAGCAAGAGAATAAGCTTAAGTAGGTTCTATTCTTTTTTTTTTTTTTACTTTTTAAAAATATATTTTTATTTTATTTTATTTCAGATACAGGAAGGGGGAGAGAGAATGAGATAGAAGCATCCACCAATCAGCTGCCTCCTGAACATCCCCTGCTGGGGATCAAGACCAAAATCTGTCCATGTGCCCTGACAAAAAATCAAACTGGCCACCTCTTGGTGCATACGACAGTGCTCAATCAACTGAGTCATACTAGCTGGTGGTTCTATCTTTTTAAATAGTCATTGCAAGCTCTTACATGAATATTCAAAGCCTGGGAACTCTGAAAACATTTCCAAAAGATCCAAGAAATTGACATGAAAAGGAGAAAGATTCTTTCCTTATAGATCAATTGGAGAAAACACACACACACACACACACACACACACACACATACACAAAAAACCTGGCAATGAGGTGGACTATTAAAAAAAAATTACAGAGATTCAAGATGCTGGCAAATGGGATGGCAGTCAGTAAGACAGTGTGAATGAGTGAGAGCGCAAAAGGGAAGGGCATGGGCATGCGGGCAATGTGAGTATTTGTGAGTAAGGGACAGTTATATTCCACAGGACTGTTAGAGACTGACAGACCAGGCTCCCCTGACTAGGCAGCCTCTATTACCACTGAAATTTCTCCCAGAGCGGCTGGCTCTGCCACAGAGACCTTGCCACCTTGAAGGGGCGAGCGACTGTGATCAGAAACCCAGCCTTACCTTCACCTGGGGTAGACCTCCAATACCTCCTGGGACCCTTCAGCCACAATGCCCAAGGACCAGCTGCCTCTCAGCTGTGAACCCATAGAAACTGAGACTCCAGCATCTCCAGCTGCAGTCGCCTAAAGTTTATCCAGGGGGAGACAAAGTGGCGGCTGAATATGTGAACAGGCCTTCTCACAAAGGAGATAGAAGAAACAGCTGAATTGAATAACATATACCCAGAATTGGCAAATTAAACACAGCTGGTGATGCAATCCATGGACAGAAAGGTCAGAGGTCGCCTGGAGAGAGGTGGAATCTGGGATTCAGGCTGAAGGGAGAAATGCGCACAGCCAGGACTAGAATCTCGGGAGATTGCAACAAACCCACGGCCCTTGGGATCAGTGTAGTCCTTGAATGTGGAAAGGGGTCCACAGGGCTGCTGGCAGTGGGGGACCCTAGATCTAAGCCTGGCAGACTGTGTCCAGAAAGGCAGCCTGCAATGCTATACTGACCACACAGTGCCAGGGGGAGAAAGCCACTAGGCAAAGTGGTTGCTTTGTCTTTATAACTTCCTTGCTTTTACTTGCTAAACCCTGCATAGGATATTTTAATTAAAAACACTCACAGAGACTGTAGGGGAAGGTGTATTTTGTGGAAACTGGGGAGCAGAATAAAGAGAGATGAGCAGGAAACCAGTTCTGGGACAGTTCGTCCCTCCAACCCAGTCTTGAGTGCGGCAGGGGAAGAGTCTAAACACCCCCAGGGAGCCCTGGGACACTGGTCTGAGGAGCCATTTGGTCCAAGAAACTACTACGGAAACACTGACACTCAGGGGCTGTGTCAGAAATAGATGCTTGTGTAAATACAATTGAAGGCAGGCAGAGAAACAAAGTGAGCAGGGTGATCCCTCCTGCTTGAAAACAAGGTTGTGGCTTATGACACAGTGGAGTGGTGGATCACTGGGAACTTCAACTCTGTGCTGACTACCTTACAGGAAACAGATGTTCCAAGAATAATAATAGAGAGGGGTCTTAAACTAGCCCCCATGGGTCATTGAAGCTCTGCTGAAGTGAACAAACTTCACTACTTCATTTTTTTTTATCTTTTACTTAAGAAACAAATTTTTTCTCACTTTATTTTACTTTCTTATTATATTTTTATGTGTTATATTATTACTATTATTTTACCATTTTAAGTTTTATTTTATTTTATTTTGGATTAGTGTTCCACATTCTAATTTTATTTTCATTTTTTATCATTATATTACCCCATCTCAATTTTTACTTTATGCCAACACTTTCTTTCTCACTTTTCCCTTTTCATCCTGTTTCTCTTCTCCTTTTCCTACTTTAGTTTTTTTCTATCCTTTCTTTTTATTCACTGTTAAAAATTGATCATGCTCAGATATCTAATTTCCTCTCCTCTGCTCCAAGTCCATACACACATCTCTTTTCTCTTTCTTCACTAGTCAAATTTTTCCTTCCTTCCTTCCTTCCTTCCTTCCTTCCTTCCTTCCTTCCTTCCTTCCTTCCTTTCTTTCTTTCTTTCTTACTTTCTTACTTTCTTTCTTCTTATTGTTTCTTTGTTTGTCAGTTTGTGTTTTTTTTTATTTTTTTTTATTTTTAATGCTTCTGTTTTTCCTCTCCTCACTTGTTCTCTTCTTCTGCTAATAGCCTAGTTTCAATAACCAACAAAGGCTATCTGCTCTCTATTCTCCTTTTCCAAAAGTAGATGATGCTCTCTATTCTCCTTTTCCAAAAGTAGATGAATACATAGATGGATAGATTAAAGAAAAGGAAAAATTACATTTCTTTAGTATATATTTTTAATATATATTTTTCCAATTATTATTTTTTATTTTTTATTATTATTATTTTAGTATTTTGTTTTTTACTTTTCTTATACACTCACCAAAAAGCAAAGAAAGAGGATACATATAGAAAACATCAGAAATGTAAAATAATAACCGGTCCCACAGAAATACAAAGGAGTATGAAAAAATACTATGCACAGCTTGATTCCAACAAAAATGAACAGCATGAAGGAAATGTACATATTCTTAGAAAAACACAAACTCCCAAAACTCAATCAGGAAGAATCACAAAACCTAAATAGACTGATAACTACTAAAGAAATTGAAGCAGAAATCAAAAGTCTTCCAGGAAACAAAAGCCCTGGCTTTACAAGGGAGTTCTACCAAGCATTCAAAGAAGAACTAAAACCTATTGTCCTTAGATTATTTCAAAAAATTCAAGAGAAAGGCACACTTATAAGCTCTTTCTATGAAGCCAGCATTATCGTAATCCCAAAACCAGATAAACACACCACCAAAAAAAGAGAACTACAGGCCAATATCCTTGATAAACATAGATGCTAAAATCCTCAACAAAATTCTAGAAAATCGGACCCAGCATTAAATAAGAAAGATCATAAACAACGAGAAAGTGGGATTTATTTTGGGGATGCAAGGATGGTACAATATCAACAAATCAATAAATGTGATACAGAGCACAAACATATTGAAAGACAAAAATCACATAATCATATCAATCCATGCAGAAAAAGCATGTGACAAAATTCAACACCCTTTCTTGATTAAAAACTAGGCAAAGTGGGAATAGAGGGATCATACCTGAACATAATAAAAGCCTTATATGACAAACGTTCAGCCAACATCATACTCACTGGGCAAAGACTAAATCCATTTCCCATAAAAAGAGAAACAGAGCAGAGATGCCTACTTTCACCACTCCTGTTCAATATAGTACTGGAAGTGTTAACAATAGTGATCAGACAATAAGAAAGAATAAAATGCATACAAATGGAAAAAGAAGAAGCAAAGCTGTCCTTATTCGAAGATGACATGATACTGTACATAGAAAAACCAAGGACTCTATCCAAAAACTACTAAACCTTATAAATGAATTTGGCAATGTAGCAGGATACAAAATTAACACCCAGAAATCTATGACCAATTTATTCACCAATAATGAGCTCAAATAAAGAGAAGCTAAAAAAAAATCCCATTTATCATTGCACCAAAAAATTAAGATACCTAGGAATAAACTTAACTAAGGAGGTAAAAGACCTGTATTCGGGAAACTATAGGACATTGAAAAAAGAGATAAAGACATAAACAAATGGAAGAGCGTGTAGTGTTCATGGATTGGTAGAATCAACATCATTAAAATGACCATACTACCCAAAGCAATCTACAGATTCAATGCAATCCTTATTAAAATACCAACGAAGTGCCGGGACTGGTTTGGCTCAATGGATAGAGCGTCGGCTTGGGGACTGAAGGGTCCCGGGTTCTATTCCGGTCAAGGGCATGTACCTTGGTTGCGGGCATATCCCCAGTAGGGGGTGTGCAAGAGGCAGCTGATCGATGACTCTCTCTCATCGATGTTTCTAACTCTCTATCTCTCTCCCTTCCTCTCTGTACAAAATCAATAAAATATATTTTAAAAAAATAGAGCCAGAAGTATGGAACAGACCGTCCAACCTATGAGGGAAGTCGGGGGTGGGAGGTAAAAGATTCACCAAAAAACTTGTATGCATGCATATGATCATAACCAATGGAACAGACAGTAGGGGGTGAGGGCGTGTGCTGGGTGGTGGAAGCGACAAGGGAGAGGTCAATGTGGGGGGGTGGGGGGGAGGAGACTTATGTAATAATTTAAACAAAGAATTTAAATTAGAAAATTATAGCAAGGTGGGCACATAGGATATTCTGGTTCTTCAGGAAATATTGAGGATTGGAATTTTGATTTGTGTTGAATAGTGATTGTGTTAAATTTGATAGGGTCTATTTCTTTAGAAGAGAATCACTTACAATGACCAGAAATTAACTCCAAACATTTTAAAAGGAGATTTTTTATCTTTTCTCCTGCACAAGTAGAAAAACAGTGACTGCTCAAATAGAAGTCATTAATGTGTGCTTTCTTCTACAAACCATAAACCCCGGAGTCTCATAGGACAAGATGCAAAGGCCTATAAATGATGAAAAAGGTGTCACAGAGGGCTATTGGACTGCCACATCACATTACACCTGCAAATTACTTCTGAGGATAGAAAGTCTAAAAGAGAGTAATCTCTCCATGAAGAGAGTGCATTGAAAGGAGCTAATGAGAGAATGCTGGTGATAGACATTTACCATGAATATGAATGAGGGAAGTCAATGAATTAAATTAAGACTCAAATTGAATACATTCTAAACTATAATACTACTTAATGAGAGCCTACTGTGTGCCAAGCACTGTGGGAGGCTCCTTTGCATATGTAATGATCTGATTTAATCTAGACAGCAGTTCTCTATAGTAACTCGAGTGGATCTACATCCCTATGGCCTGAGAGAGAGGAATTCTCCAAAGAAAATAAATCCTTAATTCATTTCTTTATACTAGAAAACACAATTACAAGTGTCATAGTTACCTTAATAGTCACTATGCAGGCAATATTTGCAATATCAATTTTCTTCTAAATGTACAGTTCCAACATTTGCTGAAGTTTCAGCCCCTCCTCCTTTTTGTGTGCCCTGTCTCTTTGTACACTGAAGATCTCTATGCAAACCTGCCTCTTCCACTTTCAAGATATCTGAATTTGGGCAATTCACCCATGCTCTGTCCCTGCTTCTATAAAATACCACCAAGTGCATCACAGGAAGGATTGCAAAAGCCATGGAAAGCAGCTAGCTTATATGTAAACACTCACTGATGGTGGGATCCCTCCTCTTGCCTTAATTTTCAGTTCATGTGATATAAAAGAAAATGCAGCATCTCCACCCCACTCCCAACTTGAAACCAGTATGGAAATTACTGGTGATCAGTGAAAGCAAACAGAGAAGCACATTTCCATTTCTGAGACAGGTTCCTGTTACATATTAACTGTATATATAACTGCACTCAGTACTGATTCCTTTTCAAGAGTAACAATACATGAGATTTTAATTTGAGGATTAAAATAGCCTAAGATCCTAAAATCTGAATTACTAGAACATTTATGTAATATTACCTAGTATCATTAAATGTGACCCAGGGTCATGCCCTAGAAACTTTTGGTTTAGAGAGGTTACTGGAAAGAAAAAAACACAAAACAAAACAAAACACAAACTGATAATAAAATATGTAACCCAGCCAAAATGGGTTTGGCTCAGTGGATAGAGCATCAGCCTGTGGACTGAAGGGTCCCAGGTTCAATTCCGGACAAGGGCATGTACCTTGGTTGCAGGTACATCCCCAGGAGGGGGTGTGCAGCAGGCAGCTGATAGACGTTTCTCTCTCATAGATGTTTCTAACTCTCTATCTTTCTTCCTTCCTTTCTGTAAAAAATCAATAAAATATATTTTTTAAATAAAAATAATACGTAACCCAGAATGAATGGGCCAAATGACATTTACGTTTCATTTTAACTTATGCTACAAAAAGTACAATATTGTCTCACTTCTTCTGTTCTAAATGCTCTTTTACTAGTTCTACTTTCATAATGTAGGTTACTAATAACAACAATAATGAAAATCTAATAGTACTTTCTTTAGGTTTAAGCAGTACCTATTTTTAAAGTTTGCTACAACTGCTTAAATAGTTATGGCATTCAAGTGACAGATAAGAGAAAATGTAATAATGATAATGACAATAAAGGTAATGATTATAATGGATTTTGGTAGACCTTTATTTTCTCTCTAATGATCTTATTTTTACAGTTGAAGAAATTGAATCAGAGACGCTAATTATAATGAAATCTGGCTTTCACATTTTCTTTTAGAGAATGAATCCAGGCAGAAAAGTAGCTCCTTTTAGATGAAGCTGGAATCTATATAAGGTAGTTGTTGATGACATGTGAGAGTTCTTTATTTTAAGGCAACCTGATCTCTAAGATGTTTCCAGGGATGCAAAACACTGAGGACCTAGGGGCCCTCACTGGTCCTGGGTTGCAGAAGGAAGAGATTTAACACAGAGCATCAGCCAAGCCTGCCAGCCTGTCTCCCAGTCCACTGCTTTCTCCAGAACGAAGATTTTTTTCTCTTATATAAATGTGTGCATTTAACATTCTGCTAGATCATGCCAAGAAAAGTTCATTCTACCATTGCAAAATATTCGCAACTGATTAGGCACATTTCTTTTTTTTTGTTGTTTGTTTCTTTTTTCTTTCTTTCCAATGACCTCTCTAAACTAAATGTCTCTAGGGCATGACCCTGGGTAGATGATGTGGGTTACAGGTAAGGAGAAATATAAACCAATTTAGTCAGACTCAAGCATGTATGTGAGAGCCCGTGCTTATAAGACAGAAGGGGAGGAGGCAGAGAGAGCAAGACAGGCAAGGGTGGGGACAAAGAGACAAAGAAAGATGACAAGAAGTGAAAACGGAGAAAGTAAATGTGATGATTTGTTTTTCCCAGTTCCATAATTCTGTGGCCATTGAAAAAGGTCTCCCATACCCACCACTGCCACACCCACTCCAAAGGTTTAATGGGGAAGGTAGAAAAGTGTGTCTGCTGTGCTGGAGATAATTTCTGTTTCCTCTCCAAACTCTCAGTTGTGCTCTGAGCTCAGGATAAAATCTGAAAGGCCACCCAGAGCAGTTTGTGTTCTTCCTTAACCTTAATATCTGTAGATTTATAGAGAGGAACCTGATAGAGGAGTACACTCATTTATTTCTTCCTGGAGATTTTCCTATGCGTAATGCACATCCATCTCTGAGGGCTGGGTGGGGAAGGAAGGAAATCTAGGTCTCAAGAAATTCAGGATTATGCAAAATCCTGAAAAATTAATTAAAACAAGACTTGGCAATATGAACGCCACTATTACAAAGTGAATTACTATATTTTCATAAAAGAAATGTAATGCTTAGAACTATAGTTATGTCTTGGTAAACAAGGCAATGATTCCCTATTTATGACAAGCCGCCACCACCTGTAATGACGTTTATTATTCCTATTACCCTAAATTATGGTTATGTAGAAACCACTGCAGTGAAGCCTGACTTACAAAACTTCAGTACTTCACAGGAGTGTTTAGACTGAGCACCCAACTATAATTCATAAATGAGCTTTCAATAGCTTAGTTTTAATTAAATTTTGTTTGCTCTATAATTCTTAAAATACTGCAACACTTTATATTAATTTTAAAGAAAGAGCTTGATGCTATTACATTTTGAAATAGGCAAATTATAGTTCTTTATTCAGATATGTCATTTCAAATTTCAAATATTTGTTACCTATGTATTACTGTAGTTGAAAACACAATTCCATAATATAATACCAACTATAAGAATATATAAAAATGATTATTACTTCATAAGCTTTGCAGAAAACCACAACCTAGTTGAAATAATTTTCAGCTTTCATTTTCAACAGCGTCAACAGTTAAAGCATTTGCATGAGAATGCAAAATGCATAAATTATTACCACAGGGAACACTTAAAATTTAAGGTAATTATGTAGCACAGAAGTGGTTCCAAAGAACTCAAACAAAATAGCAGAAACTCCACAGTCACCATTTAAGATGATTATTATTCTGTGTTACCAGTGATCTTGATCACTAAAATTCCTCTCTATACAGTTACATTCACATGATCAAGTCTTAGTTCTTTTATCATCAAGCTCTTGCAGCTGGCCATGGAAATTTGCATGCTGGAAAAGCTGAACTAGACATCTAGTAGAGATGAATTCTCCAGTTATGTTAATGCTGTGAACAAAACCATAATACTCCCTTAATATATCTTCTCATTTCACTTTTATACTAAACATGCATCCAAATCAAATCCTATTTTTTTTTACACTCCTCCTGTTCAAAATCTTTTAATGGCTCCCTGCTGCCTACAGAATAAAATCCAAACTCCCTGGCCTGGTGTTCAGGGCCCTCCACAATCTTGCACGTGTTTGTCTACAACTCTACCAGAAGATTTCTCAACTCAAGCCAGATTGGAGAAATAAAACCAGGAACAAAAGGAGCAGAGATTTTTCTTATGAATGGAAAAATACCTCCTCTAATCCAATTTCTGTGCTTCAGAGGCTGAGCTATTACTGTAATTAGAGAGAAGCCCTAGGTCCCAGGGAATCTGTAACAAATCTCTCCTAAATTTCTTTCTTGTGCTCTACATTTTTTTTTAATTAAAAAAAAAATGACCGGAACATTTTTGTTGTTGTTAATCCTCACCTGAGGATATTTTCCCATTGATTTTTAGTGAGAATGGAAGGGAGGAGGGAGAGAGAGAAATAATATCTATGTGAGAGAGGCACATCGATTGGTTGCCTCCCACTCTCGCCTTGATCAAGGATTGAACCTACAATATAGGTACGTGCCTTTGACCAGAATTGAATCCAGGACGTTTCAGTCAACAGGCCAATGCTCTATCCATTGAGCAAAGCCAGCTAGAGCTGACCTGCACTTTTTAAACGTGTAAGCTGCCTGGTGCTGTGGTTCACATACTGTGATTTAGCAGACATTATGTTTGTGCAGGAGCTGCCACCTGCTATGCCATTCTCTGAGGTCACTTGCTAATAATCAGCACCTCTTCTTTTCACAGCACACAGAGGAAAAAGAATCAAATGTCAGCATGTCAGAAATCTCCAGGCTCAGCTTTGGCTGGATGCAAAAGCACTTTACAATTAATTATTTCTGAAGACTTACACAGCATCAAGGAAGAGGGTAATGAAATTGTATTTGAACAGAAGAAAGCTAAATTATTTATCTCATACTAATTTTTTTTTTTGCAGATGGCTGATGATGAAAAAATCTATACTGCTAAATATGCCACATTATCACTTTAAAGGTAAGCATAGGGGCTAAAACTTTAAATGTTCACAATATTTTTGCATTTAAGTCTTATGGCTCATATTGATTCCACATAAAGGCTCTTCTAACTGCATGCGATTGGTATATGACAAATTGGACCACCAAGTCATTATAAGTGCATCATCTATTCATGAATCATGTCAGCAGCTGGACTGCTTCCCTTTTTTTAAATTCTCAGAGAGAATGAATTTGGGATGTTGCCACTTGATGATGCCTACTGTATTCCTCAGCATTAGGAGGGTGTGAATACTCCTTCCCCAAAAGAAAGAGAAGGATATGTCCCTTCAGTGAGATCTCAGCAGAACTGGTTAAATGCTGACATCCAACTAAAATAAATAGTCAGTTGATGCAAAGTTATGATACGGAAGACCAGATATATATCCCTTTCCTTTTCTGCCCACGTTATGTCTCCAGGGAAAGGGTGGTATGGGTTCAATATCTAATTCTTCCTTCCCCCACCCTGTCAAGGATCCATTTTCTTTTTGCTCTGTACCCGCTATTGGAAAGATGAGACATGGACTTGTTCTTTGGTTGACCTTCAAATGCCAATTATTCAGGAAAGGAGAGAATATATTCAATTATATGTGCTGGATCATATAAACCATAACACTTTCAGAATTGTCTAGCTATCCTATACTGTCCCTAGGTAAAGCAACTAAATCTTCTGGCCCTACAAAGGAATTGATTTGTGTACAGAATCATGATGCACGATTTGCTTAGTGAATCAGAGCTTCTGTGAACAACATCTTATATATAATGTTTATTGTTTTGCAGAATGTGCAGTATCATCTCTGGCTGACTTATGGAAGCTGATTATTTTATACTAGAAGCCCAGTGCATGAAAATTCATGCACTGGAGTGGGGGTCCCTCAGCCAAGCCTGTCCCCTCTCATAGTCCAGGAGCCCTCAGGGGCAGGAGGTGACCCAGTGATCAGGGGAAGGTGATGCCCCGTCACACTTCTGCTGCTGCCACTGCTGGCAGCTCAAGACTTGGCTGGTCCTCAGACAGCCCTAGGCAGCTAGGCAGCCACCATTTGAGGCTTGCCTGTGCCCCAGGTGTCATCTGGGCAGCCACCATCCAAGGCTTGCCTGCACTTCAGGCCAGCCCTGGGTGGCTGGGCAGCTGCCATCTGAGGCTTGCCTGTTCCTCAGGCTAGCCCTGGGTTGCTGGGGGGTTGAGGGGACTCTGAAGGCAGGTGTGCAGAGCAGCTGGGTCCACCTGGGGGCGGGCCCAGCCTTGTTGTATGTCTGCCACCCAGCAGAGCTGAGGAGACTGGGTGCCACCATCTTGTGATTGTGGGCACCGCCATCTTTGAGAGCATAGCTGTCAATTAGTATATTCCCTCCTTATTGGCTGTGGGTGCCATCATCTTTGCAAGGGTGTGAGGGTCAATTAGCATATTCCCTCTTCGTTAGAATAACATTTTATGGGGATTCTCATGCCTATCGTGATCCCTGTTTTTGCTAAATGAGATGCTGGCACTCATGGTGCTTAGCATTTTGAAACAGTAGTTGCCTTCCTCAGACAGTTGTCCAGGAAGCACTTCTTGAGCTGCAACCAGAACCCGTGCCATGCCCCAAAATGTGTTCTTGCAGTGAGAGATAACAGAACAAAACTGAATTGTATAGTCTATAGTGTTCAAGCAAGATACAGACCTACTGTGGGTGAGTGTCTTCTTACTAGTATAACCTAGTTAGGCCTTCATTCCATTTGAAAATGATGTATTTGATATTATCATCTCATACATTTAAGTGCTCTATTTTATAATCAGCAAGAGCTAAGCACTTACTAATCTCAGAAAATGTGTGAGTATTCTAGGTCAAGATATAGCTTAGAATTCAAAAAGTTTATGTTGAAGCCTAAAAATAGATCAGTCAGAATTGCACCACCAGAATAACCAAAATTGCCACTGTTAGAATACCTAAAAAACATAATTCATACATTCTAGGACTAATCAAACATAAGTCAATTTAATCAGTTAACTATAAATGATACCTTACATTATACACCAAGATAAGATAATAAGGCTCCATTTTTAAGTCACCTTCTTGCATGGTGAGATTACTAGTAGATCACCAGAAATATACTTTAAATGCACTTTGGTATTTCAGTGTCACTGAAGTTATACTTTTCGAAATACCTATCTATGGAGAGAATATTTACAGAAGACTGATACTGGCTGAAAATTATTGTGAAAAGGAAAAAACAGGGTGCTATAGGTTAAGTGACCAGAATAAAGGACAGTACGAATATTTTGAGTACAGAGTTTTAAACCTCATAGCTTTAGGGGTGACTCTACAGGCCACGCCCAGTAGTCAGTGACTTTGCTAATTTTCTAGCATTAGGAAGAAACAAGTAACATGTTAAACAGAGGTGAAACCATTAGAACTGCAGTGTTTAACTTCGGGCAAACATATCAAATTACATGTTCAACTCCAATGAGGAAGCAAAAGGATGGCTGTTCAAACATCCACCAGTCATTGGAGGATGGATATACACACAAAGCTAATGTGAGAACTGCTACAGATTACATATTTGTCCTCTTAGCAACATTACCAGTCTGTTCTTCTAAACAGTCTCAATGTTTACCTACAGTTGCTTACTGTATTTTGAGTAATAATAGGTTTGATTTTCCCTAAGCCTGAGTCATGGTCTGGTAGTAAATTAGTAGCTAAGGAAGGTGCATTGCTTCCTTGAGGCCACTGAGCCATCATTTAAGGCATAATATGCTTGCTTTGGTTTACGAAGATTCTACTGACTCACTGCAGTGAGAGTTGTTTTTCTTGCACTGCTGACGGCTGAGGTAAATGAATATACTTGTTTTTGTCTCCTTGCAGTTTGGATAGGATGGCCTGAGTGAATTACACATTCTTGCCAATTCCACTGTAACCCACAAAGCATTTGCCCATAATGTTTGTTTAAAGATTAAGGTTCATTCTGTAGCTGTGGAACAAAGTAAAGTTAATGAAGGATGAGGGAGGTTGTAGACTCCTTGATAGCATTCTCTAATTGACTGCATTAGCTGGCCATTGGTGCCATAAAGGTCATATTTGTAGTAAAACAATTTATAACATGAGGCAGATCATGTAGCTCCTCTACTCAATCCCCTCCAATGGCTTTCCTTTTCCAAGTTAAAACCAAAGTCCTTGTCTTGGAAAAGATCATATATAATCTGATCCTGGCTACTTATCTACTCTCATCAATCATGTGATCTCTTTTTCACTTTATGTCACAAAGGTTTACTAGCTTGTCTCTTGAACATGTCAAGCATATTATCATTTCAGGCCTTTGAATGTGCGGATACCTCTGCCTGGAATGTTTTTCCTCTAGATATTTATCTGAACCCTTCCCTGTTGTCCATCAAATGCCACCTTAACACAGAGGCTTTCTCTGACTATCCTACATGAAAATGTCATATATCTCCCAGCATGGCCTATCTCCTTAACCCTGCTGGTTTATTCTCCAAAACACATTGTACATTAATTTATCTACTGTTTGTCTACACCCTCTAGAACACATGTGTCAAACACAAGGCCCGCGGGCCAAATCCGTCCCGCCAGGCCTTGCAATGTGGCCCGCACCGCGCTGTCATCACTGCACTCCGCTGTGTTTCCATCACAATGACAGTTTATGACTGTTCAGTAAACCATTCGGCCCGCGATTTAGGCTGGATTTTAGATTTTGGCCCCTTCTCTGATTGAATTCGACACCCCTACTCTAGAAGATAAGCTCCATTAGGACAGGTATTAAGTTTTGTTTATTGCTATATATCCAGCATTTGGAATAGTGCTTCAATTTTTGAATTTATGTCATAGAAATTTGCTGCATAGATATGAATCCTGGTTGACTGACAGATTGAAGGGGCAAATTATTCCAGATTCCTAAGATCTTTACCAAAATATTAAATAATTATTTGTTGTAAAATGGTATTTAGGGTTCAACTGAGGTATAGCTGTTGGGACTTTCATTTCACTATGGTTATAAAATGCATTATGATTATAAGCCAACATCTCTACCCAATTAAACAAAATAAACCTTTATTAATATACTTTTGAGTTATTCATGAAAGACTTCATAACAATGGTAGGTCAAGATGAAAGGAAATAGCTAAAGAGAATACCTTTGAAAAGTGTGCCAACAGATAATTAATCACTAATCTCAGCAATATATGAAAGTGCAATCTTCTCAACATATTAGAAATTATATGCCAACATATTGAACAAAATAAATGAAAAATACATCTTTCCAAAGAACATGCTATTATTTAATGAATTAATTAAAATATATTAAATAAAACACTAAAATATCAAGAAGAGTTCAAATCAGGAAACTAGTGCTTAACTCTGATGTGTCTTTAATGGGGGGCTAAAACCTGATATGACTTGTGCTGAAACTGCTCTGTGTAAAACACAGGGATCTCAGGCTAAATATAAATAGTAGATAATGATTCACATATCATTTCTTTGTCATGACCACATTTTGTCATCAGTTTACCAAATAAAAAGGTAAGGATTTTTTAGAACGAGGGATGCTATGTAAGAATTATATGCCTAGCTGGTGTGGCTCAGTTGGTTGAGCATCATCCTGTGCACCAAAAGGTTGCCAGTTCAGTCTTTGGTTGTATATGGGAGGCAACGGATCAATGTTTCTCCTTAAAATCATTTTTTCTCCCTCTCTCACTTCTTCAATGGTAAAAGCAATAAAAAGCATATTTATGTGGGATTGAAAGAATGAGGACAGATAAACCAAAAAAATCATATACTTATATACATAGCCCATGGACACCGGCAATAGGATGGTGAAGACCTGGGGGTGGGAGGATAAAAGCTGTGAGGAGGAGAGTAAAGGTGGGTAAAATGGGAGATGTCTGTAATACTATCAACAATGAAAAATATTTTAAAAAGCATAGTTATAATGTATAATTTGCCATTTATTTAAGTACAATGCAGTTGTGTTTTGTTTTTAAATCAGTGCCATTCTTCAGATGTTGTTTACATCCCATCTAATTATTCCTAGGTCTTTCTTGTTCACAGTTAATACCGACATCAGAAAATACTGTTACAGTGCTGCTTTGTAATAGTAATCTGCTCATGGTCATCTTCATCCAGCAGTAGCCAGACATAGCTATCTAGTCAGGGAAGAAGCTGTTTCTTGGTAAGAGCATCCTAGACTCAGGTTTAATAGCTATTTTATCCTGAGGGCCACTAGATAGGCTCAGTCATAATAACAGATATTTGATGTTAGAAATGGTTGACATTTATTAGACACTTGCAGTATGTCAGTAATGTGCACAGGGCTTAACATAACTTATTATATGGAATAGAATGAAATATAATATGTAAATCCAATAGCTATGGTAGCAAAAATGGCAGAGTTTCCCTGGGAAGGTTTCTAAGGATTTCTCTAGAAGGTAGTTGCTTCTGAGAGCTGATAGGAACAGAAAACAAGAAACATCTTGTGACACTCCCTCTTGGTTTGCCAGGAGTACAACTGTACTTGTTGGAAGAAAAGAGCATAGCCTTTTGGGGGTTTTATGACAGCCAGTGAATGAAAATAGCTATTCCAAATTGCCAGTCACCAGAAGCATATGGGTCTAACTAACACTAGCAAGTCTTCTAGCAGATGCAAGCAGGTCACTAGCTTAATGCTGGAGGGTAAAAAAAAAATGGTTATGGTTAAAAATGGTGGGGGGTAAAACATAGCCTCCTTTTCAATCCTTTATGTAAACACTACTAAACTGTAAAACAAGTGACAGGCAGATACTTCTCTGAACCTTGGAAAATAGATAAAATGTGCAGGAAAACAGTTGGCTGGAAAATCCTAATTTGGGTACATTGTGAGTCATCCTAACCATGGAAATGCCATATATAGAAGGGAATAAAAGTGCCAGCTACAGTCACTGTTAATGCCTACCTTCCTCAATTTGATTGACAGTGTTGAATGGAATAATCCCTTGTATTTATGACCCCTACTGAAGCCTTTCAAAAACTATGGCATTTCAAAGATTACCCCTGTACACTGAGCTCAGCTCCCAATTATTGGTAAAATGACTCATTCATATTCTTCTTGGATGAAGTCTTGTTCTGTAGGAATTACAGGAAATCAATCTTAGCAAAATCAAAGCTAATTAACTAGCATATGTTAATTTATTACCTTCGGGCAAGGTACTATACTAAATTCTTGGAAATTAATAAAAAGATTTAGTTGAATCTTTAGTTTTAATTTTTATCCCATAGGGTCTCATTTATCATAAATAAACAACCCATTAAAGTCACTAACTCACAGATGGGGTGTCCATGTGACTGCACCTACTATTAAAATAACATTAATCACTCCATGTTCTTCAATTATCTAATTAGAATCAAATATAGATATATTTCCAGCAATCGCTGACTTTATCCCTAAAAAGCTAGTATTAGGAACGTTTGCCTTAAATCACATATGTATGCATAATCTATTTGAAATATTTAAAAAAAAAATCTGACTCCATGTTATACAATGATATTGCATGTGATCCTGGAATAACATTACCTAGGTTTTATATCTAATTTTTTCACTTTATGGTTATGGCTATCTGTTTAAAGAAACCAATCCAATGACTAGGCTTTATGAACATTTATTTTGGGAATACACAATAGAAATTTAGTTTATTTCCCACTATTTTACCTGCTGGAAGAAAAAAATCAACCCCAAATGCAATTACTATACAGATGCCACAAATCATAACTTGAAATATTTGATTAATTATATTTCTTTTTTGACTACTATACTGTATAAAAGAGCAGAAAATTCTAATGAAGATCTTGCTTTATTGAATTGCTTCAGTTTTAAAGTGGGCATACAAGTGCTGATAGTAAAACATTTATTATGCCCAACTGGTTTTCTTTTCTTGAGAATCAATTGTAAAAGTGGAGACTATGAAATAGAATCCCATTTTTAACTGCTCAAAATCTCACTGAGACAAAGCCAACTAGTCATAAGCTGAGCAGTTAGATTTCACCAGGACTATAATATTTGTGTTCGGGAGGAAGGAATATTTTTCCTAAGAGAGGAGAAAAAAATAAATGTTCTGCACTCAAGTAATTTTCAGAATGAGAAAAAAAGTGAGCCTGTTGAAACAGACAAGTTTTCTTTAAAGAAAGGTGTGAGCAAATATATCAGCATTTACTAACAGAAATTTCCATCACTACCACAGTTATCAGATAGGCTGCTCAGTACATCCAAGAAATCAATCCTTAAAAACTTGTTTATGAAAGCAAACAGCTAATCCAATTATTGTAATTGTGCTTTTAAAATTATATTTTGATTTATGTTGGCTAAGTAGATAATTCAAAGGTTATAAATATAACAAATTTGAATTCAATTTACGGTATAGAAGAATAATCATCATTAAGAAATGTTACAGGAAAGAACTTTTCATTTTGCCTGAAAAATGAGCATTCATCTGTCTGGAGTAGCTTATATAAGTTCAGTTACATTCTTTTCGATCAAACTGTTCTAGTGCGAAAGGACCTTTGGCTCTGTCACCAATTTAACTGAGACACTTCACTAAAGTCTGGCAAATGTTTGAACCTTGAGCTTCATAATGTATATAATTGAAAGAATGATATGACCTTGCTCATTTACTAGTTATGGAATGATAAATATTAGTTTTGCAAGGCCACATAATTACAGCTTTTTTCTCAAAACTGTCTAAAGAGGAAGGTATTTTTCAAAGTGAGTAAACATCATCTTCTGCATATTCCAGCAAACACATGAAATTAAAATAAATTGGCTCACATCACACCTCAATGATGTTAAGTCACAATATAGGATCTTAACGCAAGTTGATGGTGAAATACCAGCTTGCTTTTTCTATGAAACATACAATCCTGGAAATTGGTCTTTTTATAGTTCTAATCCTCCTGAAATGTGAAGGTAACAAGCAATGGTTCTAAAATAAAATGAATCACAGACTTTCACTATCACATTAACACCTTCTAAAACAATGGGGCAAAATGTTTCATAACGTGATTTTAAAAAATTAAGTATAAAATGGACATTATAAACTTAACCATTCTTCTTCTTGTCATAAGCCATGTGCTTTTACTAATTTGATGCCTGCTTGGAGTATTCATAAAGATAGGTATCACATAGGTTAATAACATGACATTGATTAGGGGGAATGGAATTTAATTAGTTTTCCAATTTAATTTGTGAAAGAAAACCACCCATTCCATTTAAAATAAAATGCTATAGCCTTCCCTGAAAATCTTGTGGATTGCAAATAAGTGAAAGCAGCCTCACAATCTTTAAAAAATCCACCAGTATGTTTTGTTTAAACAATTTAGACCTTGTCTAGTAAGGCAAACCAATGACTTGGAGAGCCTTCCTAAAAGTACTCTGTGGCATACATTTTATTTGAATGTTGCTCTATGGACAATATATTTCCCAATTTTTGAAGAAAATGATTTGAAATTTATTATATTTTGGGAATTACACAAAGAATACACTCACTTTAGTATTCACCTAAGAAAAATATAAGTATGAAGAATAATCTCTGCTCCAAACACCATTTTATGTAGCCCAAAGGTTCAACAGAAACACACTGGAGTTCTGCTCTTTCAGATAATATACAATGTGTTGTCTTTCCAGACGTCTATTACCTCTACTCCTCATTCACTGGAGGAGTTAGTGCAAGTAAATGGATAACAAATTACCCAAACCACATGGTTACTTTAGTAGGCTATGTCTATGTCATTTTCCCTTCTTTACCCAATCCCTATCATTGACTGCCTTACTAGGCCCTCACCTTTAGTTGCATGTCAAATAAGAGCTTGGGAATGTTTATTAGAAGCAGTAGAACCTCAAACATTACCCTCTTAGATGTTTGGTGCTCCTATACAATTTGCATTTGTGGACACAGAGTAATAGTTTGCTTTGTACCTCTGATAAATCTAAAATATGATTTACTGTCTTTTCAGAGAAACTTACAACCAAAGGTTCTAGTTTTCTAAGCTTTGACACTGATTCTTCTTGGTGCTTTGGAGCTTCAGTTGTGATGAATGAAAATACTTCATGGTGAATTTCTTATGATATTACTGCTGCTGCATTGCTTGATTATATTAGATACTTTTCATACTAAGAAGTCCAGGAGGCACCATGATTCTGTTCTGAGGTTTTCCTCGTTTCTTACATAACTTTCTGTTTTCACCAATAATACTAGCCAATCATTTAACTCATCTAATTTAGTAAAATAAATGGAAAAAATCGCTAGATTAAGTGAGAAATAAAGATATAGGAATAGTTGAAGATCAAAACTTCTTTGTTAATTTTCACGGGTAATTTGCTATTTTCATGTGTTTCACTCTACAGGAATAATTTCATTTTATTCGATTCAATAATTGGGATATAATGAGAAATAGAATCAAGCTGTGCAAATGTTAATGACAAAAATCTCACACACTAAGAATTGTTTCTTTAAATGTGATGTAAATTTAACTAGGTAGCATATATAATACTTAATAAATAAAGAAAAAAAATTTCACCAGGTCGTTCTAACCTTCTTTATCATCTTAGTTTTTGGGAAAAATATAACACAATCCTCAATAAAAACTGTCGAACTTTTGATTCTTTTTGGAGAAGACAGAATTAAAATCAACCCCGCCCCCAAGCTTCATTGTAAGAAATGAGGGAATTTTCATTTACACAAAGTCTCATCCAAGTCTATGTGAAAAATATAAAAAATTTGACATAGTGATGTTGAAATTTATGCTGTCCCTGATTTCTATAGGCTTGGCATTGAATGATTCCCTTCCTGAACATTGACAAAATCAGAGCCATTGTTCCTTTAATTTTCCCTATAAAATAAGTTTTCTTTTACATAAGAGTATAGTAATAGATAATGACAAGTATAGTAAAATATGTTCATAGTTTAAAAATGAATGATTAAACTGTCTCAATAGCAGTCAATATGGTTCCATAGCTTTACAATGTGAGTTAAAAAGTGTCTTTGGAATATGCTTTAACTGTCATATATATACACTGAGTGGCAGGTTATTATGATCTCTGAATGCATAATAATCTGGTCACTCAGTGTATATCCTATCACATGTGTCAAACACAAGGCCCGCGGGCCAAATCCGTCCCGCCAGGCCTTGCAATGTGGCCCGCACCGCGCTGTCATCACTGCACTCCACTGCGTTTCCATCACAATGACAGTTTATGACTGTTCAGTAAACCATTCGGCCTGCGATTTAGGCTGGATTTTAGATTTTGGCCCCTTCTCTGATTGAGTTCGACACCCCTATCCTATATAATAAAAGGCTAATATGCAAATTGTCCCCTCAAACAGGAGTTCGACCAGCAAGCATGCTGGCCAACCACCCATGTCCTCTTCCCCTGGCCAAGCTGGCCAGACCCTACCCATGCACGAATTCATGCACTGGGCCTCTAATATATATATAAAATCTATATCACACACACACACACACACACTGAGTGGCCAGATTATTATGTGTTCAGAGATCATAATAATCTGGCACTCAGTGTGTGTGTGTGTGTGTGTGTGTGTGTGTGTGTATGTATGTGTGTATGTATATATATATATATATATATATATATATATATATATATATATATATATCTTGTTCAGTATGAGAAAATTAACCAAATGTTTTCTAAAAAGCCTTAAAAAGTAGATGTAGTAAGCAGCAATATATATACTGAATTCATGTCCAGAAAATTTCCATGCTTCTATGAAATAGGGCCTTTGTTGGCAAACTGTGGCTCACGAGCCACATGCATCTCTTTGGCCCCTTGAGTGTGGCTCTTCCACAAAATACCACGGCCTGGGCGAGTCTAATTTGAAGAAGTGGTGTTAGACGAAGTTTAAGTTTAAAAAATGTGGCTCTCAAAATAAATTTCAATCATTGTACTGTTGATATTTGGCTCTGTTGACTAATGAGTTTGCCAACCACTGGAATAGAGCATGTATCCATGATAGAGGAATAAAATGTAATTCAGGTAAAATGGAACATCTGATTGAAAAGAGTATTTGATTACATTCAAAAGTTGCTTCTATACACTAAAAGCAGCAAGGGCCTCTTCCATTATCCACTTGCTAATTGTTTTTAATCTACTCTGCAATAAAAAAAAACACACTGCACTAATGGATAATCATTAAGAAGAAGGAAATGGCTTTCAGCTAGCTCCCAAGTCTCTCCAGGTCCAGAGAACACATCAGCTGTCCTTAGCAAACTCTGATGCCTACTGAGTAGCTGCTGGATACTGTCACCAGCCAGCTGACAGACTGACATGACAGCTGAAGTGGCCCTTTGCTCCAGAAGGCTCTCAGCTTTCACATTTCCTTTTTTTTAAAATCATCTGCTCCAAAGCCTCATTCAGGCTTCTAACCTGTGCTTTTTTTTTCATAGACATTTTAATTTATTATTTAAAGTATTACATAAGTCTCCTTTTTCCCCTATTGACCTCTACCCAACTGCCCCCATTCCTCAGCACATGTCCTCACCTCCCTACTGTCTGTCCATTGGTTATGTTCATATACATGCATACAAGTCTTTGGTTGATCTCTTACCCCTTCACCCCACATTCCCTCACAGGTAGGACAGTCTGTTCCATGTTTCTATGACTCTGGTTCTATTTTTGTTCATCAGTTTATGTTGTTCATTATATTCCACAAATGAGTAAGATCATGTGATATTTATCTTTCTTTGACTGGCTTATTTTAATATTTGACAAAAGAGGCAAGAGCATAAAATGGAGTCAAAACGGTCTTTTCAATAAGTGGTGTTGGAAAGACAGATGCAAAAAAATGAAACTAGACACCCAATTTACATCACACACAAAAATAAACTCAAAATGGATAAAAGACTTAAACATAAAACACGAAACCATAAAAATCTTAGAAGCAATAGGCAGCAAAATAGCAGACATTTGTCATGGTAATATCTTTACTGATACAGCTCCTAGGATAATGGAAACTAAAGAGAAAATAAACAAGAGGGACTGCATCAAAATAGAAAGCTTTTTCACAGCAAAAGAAACCATCAACAAAAGAACAAGAAAGCCCACTGCATGGGAGAACATATTAGCCAATGTTATCTCTGATAAGAGTTTAATTTCCAACATTTATAGGAAACTCATACAACTTAACAAAATGAAGATAAGCAACCCAATCAAAAAATGGGCAAATGACCTAAATAGATACTTTTCGAAAAAGGACATTCAAAAAGCCAAGAGACATATGAAAACATGCTCAAAGTCATTAACCATCTGAGAGATGCAAATCAAAACAACGAGGTACCACCTCACACTTGTCAGAATGGCTATCATCAACAAATCAACAAAGGACAAGTGCTGGAGAGGATGCGGAGAGAAAGGAACCCTTCTTCACTGATGGTGGGAATGCAGACTGGTGCAGCTACTGTGGAAAAGTTTCCTCAAAAAACTAAAAATGGAACTCCCATTTGACCCAGAGATCCCACTTCTAGGAATATATCCCAAGAAAACAGAAACACCAATCATAAAGGATATATGCACCCCTATTTTCATAGCAGCACAATTTATAATAGCTAAGATTTGGATACAGCCTAGATGCCCATCAGCAAATGAGTGGATTAGAAATCTGTGGTACATGGGCACAATGGAATACTATACTGCTACAAAAAAGAAGGAATTATTACCTTTTCAACAGCATGGATGGAACTGGAGAGCATTATGCTAAGTGAAATAAGCCAGTCAGTGAAAGAAAAATATCACATGATCTCACTCATCCTATATAATAGATAATATGCAAATTGACCCTCACACCCTCACACAAGATGGCCACACCTATGTGTTCAAAAATGGCCACAACAAGATGGCCAGCAGGGGAGGGCAGTCGGGGGTGATCAGGCTGGCAGGGGAGGGGAGTTGGGGGCAATTGGGCTGGCAGGGGAGCAGTTACGTGTTGATCAGGCTGGCAGGGGAGTGCTTAGGGGGTTATCAGGCTGGCAGGTAGGTAAGCAGTTGAGAGCCAGCAGTCCTGGATTATTAGAGAGATGTCCGACTTCCAGTTTAGGCCCTGTGGGATTGGGCCTAAACCAGCAGTCAGACATACCCCGAGGGGTCCCAAATTGGAGAGGTTGTAGGCTGAACTGACGGACACCCCCTAGTGCATGAATTTTATGCACTGGGCCACTAGTTTGTAGATAATAAAGAACCTTATAAACTGATGAACAAAAATAGATACAGAGGCAGAGAAACATCGGACAAACTGTCAAATGACAGTGGGAAGGCTGGGGAAGGTTGGAGGGTGGGGGAAGGTAAGAGATCTACAGGACTTGTATGCATGCTTATAAGCATAACCAATAGAGGCAGGACACCGGGAGGGGGGTGAGGGCACGTGCCTGGGGGTAGGAGAGGCTAGGGGAAGGTCAATTGGAAAAAAAAAGGAGATAGAAGGTATATGTACTACTATTTGTAATACTTTAAACAATAAAAATAATAAAAACATAAAAAAAGCAAACTGGTCAGCTATCTAAAATCCATATTTATATCAGAAATAAGTTCAAGTTAATATGTTTATGCATGTGTGAGAGTGAGTATGTATATGCACATTCATGCTCACATAGGAATGGGAAAGATGCAAACACTGTGGTCTGTATTTTTAATGCTTTATACTTCATTCAAATTGTTGTAGTTGAAACTTCAGTTATTTCAGAGTCATGATGGTGAAGCTCTACAAAGTCCCACAGCATATTCTATTGTGATTTACCTGTCTTTTTTCTATTTTTCATCATTTGATAATCTACTAGTCTCATTTAGGTCTCTTTTAGCATGCCCCCAAGACTTCTTTTACAAGCTGCTGCAAGAATATCTTCTGAAATAGCTCTATAAATAAATACATAAAGAGTATGGCTGTTCCATTGGCCTATGTTGGCTCATTGGTACAAACTCCAAGTTGGCAAATTATCCAGGAAGTAACCATTACAAGAACAATCTGTTTGATTGATGCACTGAAGTCTGAAAATTGTTATGACATGAAGCTTCCTATCCAGATTGGCGAAAAACTTTGGCTAACACAATATCTTCTGGACAATAATGTGATTTGGGGGAGGGAGTGTAAGGGAACAGGGACTCATGGAGCTATTCTAAATTATTCCAAATTATTTGTCAGTTTTGAAATGTTATATTCAATAACTGTTCATGCTCTGAAATGACACATCATTCCTTTAATCTAGTGAAATCACCTTGTTTTAAGCTATTTTAGAACAAAATATTCAGAAAAACAAGCAAAGTTCAACTGAAAAAAAGGAAGTTGTTATAAAAGAGATCAGTCATTAATTAATCAGTCCTTAAAAACTAGTCTGTGGTTGTGTATGTATGGGAGAGAGAGAAAAAAAAAAGAAAAATAAATAAAAAATAATTTTAAGAAAAATATTATTTTCAATTATAAATTTGTATTTACATATTTTTTTCTGTTGTACATTCATTAAGTATCTGGATAAAATCCTTTGGAGCATGATCAAAATATAAACTGTATGGGGGGGAATGGAACAATAAAAAGTGTATATTAAATATATAAAACAAGTTTCACAAATGGCTGGTTATAGAACATTTGGCAGTTCGAAAATACCAAGAAGGTTTCCCACATAAGTGCAAGAAATTTATTTTACCTCTTTTTAAAAGAAGCAGTGGTGGAAGGACTAAGAAACAGGAAAATAAGGAGGTGAAGAAATTGTATTTCTCTCTCTACAAATATCAAACAATGATCTATCTACCTCCAAGAAATTAGGCAACATATAGTAACTAGTTGGCTCTGAGAAACCAAAGAAACAAAAGAAAGATATTCCCTTCTCACCCCTTCCTACCTTCTTCACACTGCCCCATTCAGTTTCAGTCCTACATTGTTTTTAAATTCAGCTGTCAACACTCAAAGACATGCTGAATCCAACAAGCTCCCTTGAAATGAGGAAATAAGCTTGTGTCTCTGTACTACAGGGGTTCTCAGAGCGTGGAGTTTGCTTTAGTCCCATAATCTGGAAAGCATTCTTTAACTCAGTTTTCAGAGTTCACCTCAAGACAAGATCGAGGCATAACTAAAGCCTAAAATTCCTTCATTAATAATGAATTTGAGTCCACTGTGGGTCAGTGGTTGAGCATCATCCTACAAATCAGGAAGTCACTCTTCAATTCCCAGTCAGAGCATATGCCGGAGTTGCAGGCTTAATCCTCAGTAGAGGTCATGCAGGGGGCATTATTTTCTTTCATCATTGATGTTTCTATCTTTCTCTCCCTTCCTCTCTGAAATAAATAAAAGTATATATATTTTTTTAAATAATGAGTTTGAAGGGATAAAGCTAAGCTGTGTCCCTCTCCTTGGTTCTGTGGAGCCTGGGAAGCAGTGTCATTTCTTCAAATATTATACTAATGTTGAATCTGGGGTTTGGTTCAAGCCAAACCTCCTGTGGTTTCAAGTTATTCTTGATCTATGTACTTAAGATAGTTTCACCCAATGCACAGAAGAGCAATTGTACTTACTGCTATTTTTCCTACTTGTTTTGAGGGCACAGTGGCTGAGCCAATATCTGTGGCTTTCAGGAAGACACAGGAAAAATAATTTTGAAATATTCCATAAACTCTAAGAATCCGTGTATCTACAATGCACTGCCCTTATGGCTGGGCCTTTGGAAATTTATCTTAAGCACCTAGCATACTGTATTTAATGCCCAAACATTAATTTGAGCAAAGGTATACTATTAAAAGCATTTCATTCGTGCTTATGATGAATATGCAGATTATTTTGTGCTAATTGGTTTCAGTATTCTGTAAGTGCTCATTAAATGCAGGCAGTTTAGCTGAGATGTAATAACACTTAATTCTTGAGAGAAAAGCCATGCCTGGACCCTCATATAAAACAGGCAGAAAAAGTGGGCGCCTGACCACTTTTGTAATAGATCCCAGGATAAAACAGAGCTGCAAAATGTACTATGTTTAAATAAAAAAAGAACAGCAATCTGATATGAGGGAAAGAAAAAAAGCAAGGACCAATAATGCCATAAACTGAATTAGGGAGGCACGTGGTCATCAGCACACTGTCATCATATGAGAAAGGACCCCATTCCAGGTTTAGGCACATTTAGTCTCTTTCTATCTGGATCTCTCTCTCTCTCTCTCTCTCTCTCTCTCTCTCTCTCTCTCTCTCGCTCTCTCTCTCTCTCACACACACACACACACACACACACACACACACACCCCTCAGTTCTGCTCAGCTACTGAAAAGATTCAATGATATACAAGATATTTAATGACGGTGGTAGAGTGGACTATTCTCATCGACACTCTTACGCAGTGTGCTTTTACTTTAACAGGTAAGTGATCTCTAAGAAGTTTTATTAGGAAAATTTTGTCCTATGGTTTAATTCCCTGTCACTTACATTAAATTTTTTAATTGAGCTACCCACATTTTGAAATCAAGATGTTTAAACTCATGAGAACTTCACAAATCTATGGAAAAAACTAGATCCTTGAATCCAAGAAGCAAACAGAACACCTAATTACCTTAATCCAAAGAGGCCCTCTCCAAGGCACTTTGTACTGAAGCTGTAAAATATTAATGACAAAAAAACATTTCTCAAAGCATCCAGGGAAAAGAAGGAAGTGACCTACAAAGGAAAACACATCAAAATTTCATCCAACTTCTCAGAAGAAACTCAACAAGCCAGGAAAGAGTGGAACCAAATATTCAAACATCTGAAAGAGAAAGATTACCAGCCATGAATAATATATCCAGCAAAAGTATCCTTTACATATGAAGGAGAAATAAAGACATTCCATGACATACAGAAGCTGTGGGGTTTTATCACTAGAAAACCTCCATTGCAAGAAATACTTAAAGGAATTATTTTACCTGAAACTAAGACCATAAGGTCACAGCACCTCGAGTAAGATCACCAAAATTTTACATCATAAATAGGGATAATTTGTAACAACAAAAACATAAAAGGGGAGATGTGAAAGGTCTGAACTGGCAAAAGAAGATTAAGATCAGATGCACTGAAAAGAAAAAAAAAAGTATATGTGCAACTAACTTCATTTTATATACCTAATGGTAACCATACATAAAAATCCCCAAACCAGGACACATGGCTTTAAAAAGGAGGAAACAGAGGAAAGATGTATGAAATACCACCAAACAAAAACAACAGACAGAAAC
Source organism: Pipistrellus kuhlii (assembly GCF_014108245.1). NCBI lineage: Eukaryota > Metazoa > Chordata > Mammalia > Chiroptera > Vespertilionidae > Pipistrellus > Pipistrellus kuhlii. Next base: position 6,140,251 of record NW_023425504.1, on the reverse strand, counting down.
GTAAAGAAAAAGAACTAACGGAGACATAGAGCTACCAGAAAACAAAATAAAATAAAATAAAATGGCAATAAGAAATCTTCATACAACGATTATTACCCTAAACATGAATGGTTTGAATGAACTAATAAAGAGGCACAGAATAGCAGAATGGATGAAAAAGTAAAATCCAATTGAATACTACCTGAAGAGATATATCTAAGCTGCAAAACCAAAGTTAGATTCAAAATAAAAGGGTGGAAAGTTATTCTCCAAGCAAATAACATCCACAGAAAAGCAGGAATAGCCATATTTATATCTGAAAAAAATAAATGTCAAGATAACAAGAGACAAAGATAGACACATTATAATAATAAAGGGAACACTACATCAAGAAAACATAACACATCTTTAAATATATCTAACCAACTAGGAAGCACCGAAATATATAAAGCTACTCACAGAACTAAAGAGAGAAACAGATCAAAATACAATCATAGTTCAGGACCTTAATACTCCATTGACAGCTCTAGACAGATAAAACAGAAAATCAAAAAAGAAATATTGGTCTTAAATGAAACACTAGACCAGTGGTCGGCAAACTCATTAGTCAACAGAGCCAAATATCAACAGTACAACAATTTAAATTTCTTTTGAGAACCAAATTTTTAAACTTAAACTTCTTCTAACATCACTTCTTCAAAATAGACTTGCCCAGGCTGTGGTATTTTGTGGAAGAGCCACACTCAAGGGGCCAAAGAGCCGCATGTGGCTCGTGAGCCGTAGTTTGCCGACCACAGCACTAGACCAAATGGACATAATCAACATTTACAGAACCTTTCATCCCAGAACATAGATTATACATTCTTCTCCAGTGCACATGGAACATTTTCAAGGGTAGACCATATGTTAGGTGATAAAACTAGCATCAACAAATTCAAGAAGATTGAAATTATTCCAAGCATGTTCTCTGACCATGATGCCTTAAAATTAGAAATCAACTGCAAAAAGAGAGTAAAGAAACACCCAGAGATTAAACAACATTCTACTAAAAATGATTGGGTCAAAGAAGAAATACAAGATGAGATAAAAAGATATATAGATACAAATGAGAATGATAATACAACAAAGACATAAAGACTTCTGGGATGCAGTGAAATCAGTAATAAGAAGGAAGTTATATCATTACAGGCCTGTCTCAAGAATAAAGAGAAATCCCAAGTAAAAAACCTAACATCACATCTTAAAGTACTAGAAAAAGAAGAATAAATGCAACCCAAAGTCAGTAGAAGAAAGGAAATAAGAAAAAATAGAGCAGAATTAAATGAAATAGAGAGCAAAAAGACTATATAACAATCAATAAAAGGGCTGTTTTGTGTGTGTGTGTGTGTGTGTGTGTGTGTGTGTGTGTGTGTGTTTTTAAATAATAAAGTTGACCAATTCCTGGCTAGATTCACTAAGGCAAAAAGGGAAAAGACCCATATCAACAAATCAGAAATGAGAGAGAATTCACCACAGACATTACAGATATACAAAGGATCATACTAGAGCATTATGAAAGACTATAGGCCACCACATTCAATGACCTAAAAGAAATGGATAAGCTTCTAGAAATATATAAAGTTCTTAGGCTTAATCATTTAGAATTAGAAAATGTAAATAGATTGATCAGCAGTGAGGAAATTGAAACAACCATAAAAAACCTCCCAAAACAAATGTCCAGGAGCAGATGGCTTTACCAGTGAATTCTACTAAACATTCAAAGAAGGTTTAAAACCTATCCTTCTCAAACTCTTCTAAAAAATTGAAGAAGAGGTAATATGTCCTAACATATTCTATGGAGCCAGTATGATCCTGATACTAAAACCTGGCAAAAATAACACTAAAAAAGAAAACTACAGATCAATATTTCTGATGAATACAGATGCAAAAATCTAAACAGAATACTAGCAAATCAAATACAATAGTACATCCAAAAAATAATACATCATGATCAAGTGGGGTTAATTCCAGGAACATAAGGATGGCTCAATATATGCAAATCAATCAACATAATACACATTAATAAAAGAAGGGATAAAAATCATATGATCTTATCAATAATACAGAAAAAGCATTTGATAAGATACAACATTTATGATTAAAACACTCAATAAAATAGGAATATAAGTTAAGTACCTCCACATAACAAAGGTCATCTATAATAAACCCTCTGCTAATAGACTTAATCGCGAAAAACTGAAAGCTTTTCCCCTAAGACAAGAACAAGACATGAATGTCATTCTCACCACTCATATTCAACATAGTGCTGGAAGTCCTAGCCAGAGCAATAAGGCAAGAGAAAGAAATGGAAGGCATCCAAATAGGGAAGGAAGAAGTCAAACTGTCATTTTTTGCAGATGACATGATTCTGTATATAAAAAAAACCTAAAAATTACACACACAAACACACACACACACACACACACACACACACACACAAAAACAACTATAAGAAACATAATCAAATACAGTCAAGCTGCAGGATATAAAATCAATGTGCAAAAATCCATTGCCATCCTGTATATTATAAACAACAAAACTTCATAAAAAGACATGAAAAAAATATACAAACAATTCCTTTTGCAATTACTACCAAAATACAATAATAAAATACCTAGGCATAAATTTAACAAAGAATATGAAAGACCCATATACTGAAAATTACAAAGCATTATTAACAGAGATTGATAAAGACACAACAAAAATATCTTAAGTTCATGGTTTGGAAGAATCAATATAGTTAAAACGGCCATATTACCCAAAGCAATATATAGATTCAATAGAATCCCCATCAAAACCCCAATGCCATTTTTAAAAAAAAATTGTTTTTTTATTTATTTCCGACAGGAAGGGAGAGGGTGAGAGAGATAGAAACATCAATGATGAGAGAGTATCATGGGTTGGCTGCCTCCTGCACCGGAATTGAACCTGGGACCATAGCCTGATGCTCTGTCTACTGAGCCAAACTGGCTAGGGTCCAATGCCATTTTTTTTAATAAATAGAATGAGAAGTCATCAGGTTTGTATGGAACCACAAAATACCCTGAATAGTCAAGGCAATCCTGAGAAAAAAATAAGGAAGCTGGAGGTATCCTGGTACCTGACTTCAAATTATTTTACAGAGCTATGATTATTAAAACAGGTAATGGCAGAGAAATAGACAAACAGAACAATGCAACAGAATAGAGAATCCAGCTATAGAACCACATGTACATATATGGACAGATAATTTTTGACAAAGTAGCCGGAAATACACAATGCAGTAAAAACAGTCTATTCAACAAATGATACTGAGAAAACTGGAAAGCCACATGCAAACGAATAAAACCAAAATTAATTTTGTACCCATGTACAAATATTAATTCAAAATGGATCAAAGACCTAAATGTAGGACCCAAAACAATAAATTACTACATAGAAGAAACTATAGATATCAAACTTATGGACCTTAGTCATGGAGAACATTTTATAAACTTGACCCCAAAGGCAAGGGAATTAAAGGCAAAAATAAATGAATGGGACTATATCAAACTAAAAAGCTTCTATACAGCAAAAGAAACTGACAACAAAACAAAGAGGCAACCAATCAGATAGGAGATGATAGTTGCAGCAGTAGCTCTGACAAATGTTTAATTTCCAAAATATATAAAGAACTCATAAAACTCAATACAAAACAACCCAATAAAAAGGGAACAGGGGACCTGAAAATACACCTCCTCCACGAAGACATATGAACAGACAATAGGTATATGAAATATGTTGAACTGCACTGGCAATTAGGGCAATGCAAATTAAAAAAAACTACAATGAGATACCATCTCACACCTGTTAAAGTGGCCATTATCAACAAGATAAGCAATAACAAGTGTTGGAGAGGTTGTGAAATAAAGGGAACCCTCATTCACTGCTGATGGGAATGTAAACTGGTACAACCACTATAGAAAGAAGTCTGGTGATATCCCCAAAATTAAGAATAAAGCTACCATACAACCTAGCAATCCCTCTGCCGAGTATATACCTGAAACACTCGAAATCATGTATTTGCAAAGATATATGCACCCCTATATTCATTGCAGTATTATTCATGGTTGTCAAGACATGGAAACAACCGAAGTGAACTGCAATAGAGGACTGGATAAAGAAGATGTGTTACATATACACAATGGAATACTATTCAGCCATAAGAAAGGATAAAATAGTACCATTTGCAACAACATGGATGGATCTTGACAACATTATGCTAAGTAAATCAGTCAGAAAAAGCTAAGAACCATATGATTTCACTAACATGTGGGATATAAAACTGAAAGCTGTGAACACAAACAGTGGTATGGTGATTGCCAGAAAGAGAGGAGTTGGGGGGGGGGGGGGGGGAGAAGGGAGTCTTAATATAATAGCAGAAGATTTGACTTTTGGTCACACATTGCAATATACAGATCTTGTAACATAGAAACTGACACCTGAAACCTATATGTTTATGTTGACCAATGTCATCCAGTCAGTTTAATAAACAAATATTAAAAATAAAAGATGCTCAAACTCTGAATGACTGACTGCAGTCCAGCCTCCTTAAAGTGCTAAAGAGAGAATGAATGTTCCCCCTTTCTGAGAAAAGCCTAACACATAAACATACATATATGGCCTAAGTGACCAAATGACCAGAACCAGAATGATTGGTTGACTAGTTGCTATGATGCACAATGACCACCAGGGGCCAGATGCTTAATACAAAAGCTGCCCTGGTGGTGAGTCCACTCAGCTGACTGACGGGTTCTGGCCGCCCACCAGCCTGGTGGCAGCCACTCAACTCTCTCAGTAGTCCTACAGGTCCAATCTCCAGAGAACAGGCTAGGCACCAAGGTACCAGCACCACTGGCATGATCTCCACAGCATCACCAGCCTCCTGGAAGTTGGCCTCAGGCACCATGGCCACTCCCCCTTCCTAGGCTCTCCTCAAGGAAAAAAGAATATGAAAGCAGCCACCAGGTGGCTCCCGACAACCTGCACGAATGTCAGCAGGATAGATCTGGATCCTGGGCAAAGGCATCCAATTACCCACCTGGAAGGCTGATTACATCCTGGCCCCCCATCCAACCCCCTTGGGACTCCACCCATGTAAGAATTCATGCACCGGGCCTCTAGTCATCAATAAGGATCCAACATCTTAAGTGGTTTTTTCCAGGTATTATACACAGTACATTTGTATCTCTGAAAGGAAAAATGTGCTGTGTTTTTACTTTTAAAATTCAGTTTTCTGCTAATGAGGAAATTGGTGAGGAAGCTAAATTCTAAATTATGACAAAAATGTGTATAAGAGATTATTCAAGCAAGAAACATTTAAATAATGTGGAGAGTTTGGTACTGGAAAGAGGATTGGTTTGGAATTAGAAGAATTGGGCTCAAATTCCAATTCTTTTTAAAAAAATATATTTTATTGATTTTTTACAGAGAGGAAGAGAGAGGAATGGTGAGTTAGAAACATCAACAAGAGAGAAGAGAGAATCATTGATCAGCTGCCTCTTGCACACCCCCTACTAGGGATGTGCCCACAATCAAGGTACATGCCCTTGACTGGAATCAAACCCGGGACCCTTCAGTCCGCAGGCCGACACTCTATCCACTGAGCCAAACCGGTTTTAGCTCAAATTCCAGTTCTTATACCTATTTATTGTATGTGCTCTTTTTCAAATCATTTCATGTCTCTGAATGTCAGTTTCCTTATGTAAGAAGATATAATAATAATCCTGCCCGATATCACATGGTGGTTGCAAGGATCAAATGAGGAAATTAATGTGAAAACACTGTATATTTTAAGTGGTTTTATATATATATATATATATATATATATATATATATATATATATCAATTACTATTATATATGAGTAGGATTCAAGTGCCCTGACCTAGATATGATGGTCATATGTATTAATATTTAGGTGTGAACAGTTCCCTATTCACAAAAACAAAACCAAGGAAACATAAACTTAAAAACATTATTATTATTCAACCATTAAAATTATAAGGAAGAATGTTTTAATATGAGGATATTAATGATAATAAGATTTTGAACATGGTGTGTATAGAGTGATTTTATATTTATATCTATATCTAAATACATCTACATGTATATATGTATATATGTATATCTATATCTTAATCTATATCTCTCTATATATCTATATCTCTATACATATCTTTATCTATCTATATCTATCTATCTATCTGGAGAAAGACAGAGAGACAGTATAAGAAATGTTAACTCAATGTTAATGGTTGGCTCATTAGGGCATATTTTTATGGGTAGTTTTTATATTTTCCATTTTTTTCTACAGAAAATGTACATTACATTTAGGAACAGAAAATAAGGACGTACAAATCAATATATCAATATTCCTTAAAAACAGGGAGGGAGAAGGAGAAGGATAGAGGAAGAGAGAGAAACTCAATTAAAAGTTAAAATTCTTCTTCAATCTAAGACCATAAGGCAGTTAAAATGAAGCAAAACTACCTTAATTTATAAAAAACAACAAACTACTGCAGAGACTTATCAAGGTTGAGCTTCTTATGAGTAGACCAGTTGAATTTTCATGAAGCACTGGGCTAGTGGAGTAGATTCCAGGTTGAAATGGCTTTGAAATTGAGTTCTGATCAAACTTTGCCATGCGGTGGTAGCCTGTGCCCTCTGTATGGGAAACCCTGCCCTGCGCTCCCTTTAGTAAGCATACAGATAGAGTGCAGACCAGGGTCTCCCAACAGCAGCTGATTCAACATTCCATTTCAGGTTTCCTCTCTTCACTTGTGATGTTATGTGGGGAATGGATGGCTCGTTGAGTTACCTTTTCCTTTTGAATTATTCTGCTGCATTGATGAGTATGGTGGCCTTGTGGATCAGTTGTCCCCTGTAAATAATTGTACTTTGGGAATTTTTATAAATCTTATTAATCCAGTCTTAGAAAAAAAGGCAAAATATGACAATATAAAGATAAAATCCTCATAATTTTCTAAGAATTATAGACTGCTGCCATATTGGCCTGAAGTCAGCACGTCACTATGTGGACTGTAATAGCAAATAAGAAGACTAAACATTTATTGACTCTGTGCTTAACTCTAAAATGCTGTGCATGTGTCATCTTATTTAATCTTCTTAGGGAGGACTAGCTTACGATTACCTCAATTTTATAAATGGGAATACTAAAGAAAGTAGGATTAATTCCTTACTTTTTACCAAAGAGTCATAAACTGTATAAGCAGTTGATCTGTGTTTCAAATCCATTTAGTCTGGCAGAGCCCTCCTTCTTAACTACTTCAAGCATCTTGAAGGCAAATATTAACTATTATTTATTAATGATGTTGGAGCCTGTTTAAACCTAAGGCATCAAAAAGCTGTTACCACAGGGTGAGAAGTAGATTATTCTGTTTTATTTTGGAGACAGACATAGTGTTGGCTATTTTGAGTTTGAAGAGCCATTAAGTGATAAGAAAATTGGAGATGTGGGGTAGCCAGTTGGACATACAAGTCTGGTTCTCAAGAGTGAAGTTGTTTGAATATGGATGGTGCCCAAAGCTATAAGAATACATTAAATAATTCAGAGAATATCTGCAAAATAGAAGACAGCCACCGAGGCTGGAACCTGAGGTAAAGAAGACATCAACATTTTAAAAGATGTAAAAAAGGGATGAATCAAAAGAAAAATAGTGGTGTGTGGAACAGAGAAAACAGTGTTGTGAAACCAAAGCAAAATGTTAGTTTCAATGAGGAGGAGGAGACCAACACAGTTCACTGCTACAGAAAGGAGAAATAATAACTCAAGTAAGCAACAAATTACATTTCATGGTTCTAGTGACCTTAGTAACAGATGTTTAAGGATGATGGTGAGTGCAGAAGACAGAATGAAAAGGGTTGATAAATTAAGTAGTAGATGAGAAAGCAAAGATATTAATTTTGATCCTGGCTATCAAAGGAAAGAGACAGGTAGTTAGAACAGGAAACAATTCCACAAGGCCTTTTTTTATGATGGGCAGTCCTGAAATGATCTGTATGCTAAAAAGAAAAAGCCAATAGTCAAGGAGATAAAGTATGGGGAAAAGGATAATTGATGAATTTAGTCCACATGTCTTTAGAAAAGGATGCAATTAAGGGAAAGATAAGAGGGTGTAGCCCAAAAAAGAAGAGGCTTTCTTTTACATGACCTGTAAGACCCTTAAAATATTAATATTCTTTAACAAAGGACAAAAGAAGTCTAATATAAATTATAGTGAGTTTTGGATAATAGGAAGGAAATGTTCTCCTATGGCTCTACATAGCACGGAAGAAAGTAATGCTACTTCAGACAACTACAAATAACCCTTATATCTGATGCTAAACCTAGACTTTTCAACAAAAACTTGCTCTCTTTTTCTGTCTTACCTTGCTTCTTCTAAAAGCTAAGAATGAAATGTGATACCTTTGCATGAAAATGGCATGCAATCTACATGTAAGTTGACAAGAATATATTAAAACTATGTTAGTTCAATAATATGAATTGGGGCTCCCTCCTTCATCTCAGTCTCCATTATGTCATTATTATCTCTAGATTACACATCCTGCTTCCCCTAAAATACATTTAGGATTTGTCCTGTGTGTACAACAAATAGCATGATGTACATTTCAGCACTTCTTCAAAGAGACTTAGTACAATCAAGTGAGATGTGACTTTGGGTGTCGCATATACAATATAATATACATATGATGTATTATAAAATTCTACACCTGAGACCTATGTAATTTTATAAACCAATGTCACCCCAATAAATTCAATAAAAAAGAGGCTTCCAAGTGCTAGGTACAAGCAGTAGAAGATCTTATGTAGTTTTCCCCCCCTTTAGATTTAAGTAGTCTGATTCTCAGTATTACTCATGGGAACTGCTTCAAAGGCTGAAGTGTCAGAATCAGATAGGAAAAGAAATGTGTCAGTGGAAAGTTGCTACATGTTATTGCACAGTTTTATTGTCAGCATCAAATATAACAAAAAATGTCAAGAAGGTTAGTTTGGTATATTTTAAGTGAAAATGTTCAACAGATTTGATTTTTAACTTAAATAGCTCTCCCTATTAATAAAACATTTCATTCTCTTTGAATGTACTTTAAGAGAGAATTCTAGGGCAAAGTACACAGTAAAATCTTATTTATTCAAATTTTACTACTTACTTTGAAATTTAGAATAATTTAAAAAGAGAATAGGGGAGAAAATCATATTGTTTATCAATCCATTATTCACAGAGTACAAAATAATGACACTGAAGAAATTTTAAAAATACCTGTAAATCAAATATGAAAAAATGCATGTGTAAAGATGTTTAGCACAGTATTGTTTTATAACAACAATAAAAAATTAAACAATCTAAACATTCATCAATAAGATTGGCTATGCAAATTATGCTACATACATATAATATTATAGAGTATTAATAACATTTTTAAAATGATGTGGGTGGGCATTTATTGATACTGAAATATATGCATGAGATGTAAGTGAAAAAAGCAAATTACAGAACAGCACATATTAAATTATAACATTTAGGTACAATCAAGTATATATATATATAGGTATATATACACATAGAGGCATATGGCTGACAGACACCAAAATCTCTGGTTGGTAAGTAGGGGGTGATGTTTAAACTTCTTTACATTTTCATATAAAATAAAAACTAGAAGTAAAAAAGTACTGGGGAACAAGCTTTTGTGCAGTCCTCAAATAACTTAAATTCATATGAAAACAACTAAAATATGAATTATGCATCATTTCTTTAAATCCAGTTATCTCAAGACCCTTACTAAAAATGAATTAACATAACTTGATTTAATATGGGGAATGGGTATAATTGAACCTTTAAGATAATACTTTATAAGACTGACCACCTTGTAATTCCTTTTATTAGTGAGTGGGTTATGTGTATGTATATGTATGAACTGAATAGCAAGTCTCAAAGTTGTTCTTTAGCGGTGGCACACCCATATTACCACCATCACCATCATAATCGTCATCATCTCCATTAATAACCTACCTCATCATAAAGGATATTAAAAAGACATAAAATGTGATTATGTAACTCTTAGGAGACAAATGTATAATTATAATACTCATAGTGGCCCTGGATGGCATGGTTCAGTTGGTTAGAACATTGTTCCTAACAGCAAAAGGTTGAGGGTTTAATCCCATTTGGGGCATGTATGAGAGGCAACCCAATCCATGTTTCTCTCTCATATTGATGTCTCTCTCTTTCTCCCTCTCTCTTTCTTCCTCTCTCTCAAAAATCAGTAAAGAAATAAAATTTTAAAAAATGTTTTAATTATTAAAAAATACCCATGGCTTTCCCTAGCAATAAATCTAAAGAAGTAAGAAATGAATCAATGAAAATACAATGCTATAGGAGTTCAAGATAAATTAACCTGAACACTAGCTCTGCTTCCTGCAAGACAAAGCTCTGGTTTTCATATTTATATGTACCAGTTTTTAAAAAATAAATCAGCATTTCCACATCAAGGAGTAGAATAAAAGTATAAATCTTAAAAACACAGTCAATGGTGGTTGTTTTTTTCTCATATAGCACTTGAACATTTGAATTTGAGCATTATTCTTTGAAACTGTTTCAAGCATGAGCTAATAATCCATTAATTAAAATTTTCAATATACATTTATTGAGCACCTACTATATAGTAGGCACTATCTCATGCATTTGAGATAGATCGCTGAACAAAATACAGAACCAGCCCTCAAGACACTGACATTCTACAATAGTAGAGGAACACAATAAACAAACATGTACATATTCATTATTACAACAGAAACCATGAACAAAATTCCTGTTTATAAGTAACATATTCTAGTGTATTGATACAAACAATATACAGATAAACATTTTATTCAACAGATATACATTTAACATATTTGAAAATGCTATTTTAAATTAGTCAAGCCTAACTGATTTGGCTCAGTGGATAGAGCGTTGGCCTGCATACTGAAAGGTCCTAGGTTCAATTTGGGTCAAAGGCAAGTACAGTACCTTGGTTGTGGGCACATCTCCAGTAGGGGGTGTGCAGGAGGCAACTGATCAGTGTTTCTCTCTCATCAATATTTCTAACTCTCTATTCCTCTCCCTTCCTCTCTATGAAAAAAAAAATATTAAAAAATAAATCAGGAAAGAATCTTTGATAAGATGATGTTTGAATAGAGACTGGAAGGTAATCAGAGAGTGAACAATGGTGATATATTGGGAAGAGGAGCCCAGACATAAGGGATAGCCAGTGAAAAGAGTGTGTCATGATGTGAAGGGAGCAGCATGAAAACCAAAGTGACTTGAGCATAGTAAGTGGTGAGAGAGAAGCTAATCAATATTAGGAGGGTGCAGTCAGACAGATAATTGGGGGATCAAGTCACAGAGGGTCTTACTAAGGATTTTGGAATTCACTCTCAGGAAGTCACTAGGGGTCTTGCACAGAGGAGTTATTATAGGATCTGAAAAGGATGACTATGTGGAAAACAGTGTGAAGAGGCATATAATGAAAGAAGGAAGACTAATTAGGAGGCTATTGCCAGAATCCAGGTATGACAGTGTGGACCTAATTGGTATAAATGAAGGGGATGGACTAGATTGATTCTCTGGTGAATATATTTGAAGGAAAAAAACAAGATTTGCTGATGCATTGGGTATATACTGTTATTAGTACTATCGTTAGATAAAGAGGCAAGGCAACTCCAAGGATGTTGACCTAAGCAATGGGGAGGATGGAGTTGCCATTTATTGATATGGAGAAGACTATGGGTAAGAGTGAATTTGGGGAAGGGAAATGACTTTTTATTTGGACAAGTTAAATGAAAAATGCTAATTAGGCCTCCAATTATAAATATCAAGGAAGTAATTGATTTTAGTTAAGAGGCCCTGGATGGAGATTTTGGGGAATATTTGAAGTCATGAGAGTAGTACATCAAGAGAGTAAATATAAAGAACAGAACAGAACAGATCCAAGAACTGAGCCCTAGAACCCACAAAACTCTAAAGGTGAGGAAAATAAGAAAGATCCAGCAAAAGAGACTTAGAAAGATGAGCCAGGGATAGAGGAGAAAAAAAAATGAGAGAGTGTGGTATCCTGGAAGCCAAATGAATAGTGTTTTCAGGAAAGAGTAGTGAACTGCATCAATCACCACTGTTAGGTCAAATACAAGGAAGATGAGCATTAGACATTAAATTTGGAAATAAGTAGGAAATTGGTAACTTTGAGAAGAGTACTTGGGTGGAATAATGGGGTTAGGGGTGGGGTTGGGTAAAAGCCTGATTGGAATAGGTTTAAGAGAGAATGGACCAGAGATGGAAGACACTGACGATGCCTTGCCATACTAGCAGTCAGCAGCTGTGTGTTGCTGAAGGTTGCCCAGGACCAAACCAGAGAGGTTTGGACCTGTATCGCCACCATTTGTCCACCATCCAGAACTGAAATATCATTGCTGACAAGTACACATAAGGAACTGTTTGACATAGAAATTGGGACTCAAAAGAACTGTTGGCCCAGAAAGAAACTCACTACAGACTAATTCATTTACCTCTCAGCATAACCATTATTGCTTGTCTCATTTTCGGTTCTTATAAGTGTATTTCTAGTATCACATGAGCTCACTCATCTAGGGGAAATGATGAATAACATAGACTGATGAACAAGAACAGCATCGATCAGACTGTTGGACCTCAGTGGGATAAGGGAGAGAGATCAACCAAAGGACTTGTGTGCATGCATATGAGCCTAACCAGTGGTCATGGACAACAGGAGGGTAGGGACATGTGTGGGGAGGGGTTTGGGAGAGAATGGGGGGGGGATGAGGACAAATATGTGATACCTGAATCAATAAAGTAATTTTAAAAAAGAGAATGGGAGGCAATGAGATGATGAGTACACAATTATTTAAGAAAACTAATAAGTGAATTGGTATCTGGAGAGGGAAGTATAATAAATGGATTTTTTTTCTTATTTAAATAGGAAAAATAATAGCATGTGTGTATGCTGATTGGAATTATATATTAGAGGGGGAAATTTAATTATAATGAAGGGAAGAGGGACGATTTCTAGAGTGATAATCTTGAGTAAGAGTATGGGATAGTATCCAGTGCAAAACTATAAGGGCTGACTTTATATAGGAACAAGGAAAAGTGATCCATAATAACAGAAAAAAGACAAAGTATATGGGCACAGATCTAAGTGGGTAAGTAGAAATGGTGGTAGAAGTACAAGGAAATTTTGTTCTGACTTTCTATCTTCTTTGTGAAACAAGAATCTTTGCCTAAGGAGAGAGATAACACAAACACATAATTTCAGGGGAAGAAGGTATGAAATAATCAATAAGGTTGGTATAAAAGTAATTCAAATAAGGAAATTCTAACAATACTAATACTGCATCAATCACCACTGTTCTTATCAATTTATTACTTGCCAACTTTGGCTGTTCAAATTTGTTAATTCTTTGGTTATCCCATGCCCTTTTCCCCAAGGAAAGAAGTGAAACTTTATATGATACAAAAGCAGAGCTCAAGTGTTGTAAATAGCTCCAAACAGAAATGTTAGATATACATACATACATTTTCAAATTGCTGATCACCTAAATCCAAGAAACAGTATTTTCTCAATTCCAAGACAAAGGATAAATTAAATCTAAAGTTTTCTTAAATTTAAAATATTTATGACTTTGTTATGAAAAATTTTATTGTATTTATTTTCAATTTTTAATTACAGTTGGCATTCAATATTATTTTGTATTAGTTTCAAGTGTACAGTGTAGTGGTCAGACATCCAAATAATGTATGAAGTTATTTTCCCACAGTAAGTCCAATATCCACCTGGACTTACATAGTGATTACAATATTTTGTACTAACTATATTCCCCATGCTGCAATGTACATCCTCATGACTATTTTTTAACCACCAATTTGTACTTTGCAATCCCTTTGTGATGAAAATTTTAAGGAATCATAATAGTCATCTGCTATATTTTAACTCTATATTGTATACCACATTGCAACAATAATTCTGTGAAAGAAACATTCTTATGATTTTTATATTTTATTATTATCATCATTAATTTACTCCCTTTTTCACAATGAGGCAATTCTGATAATCTAATATGCATATTAATGACAATGTCACATATTAAAGCAACATCTGTATAAAGGGGAATGGAAAACTGAGGTAGCTTCAACACTGATGTTTTGCTTTTTAATTATTTAAAAATATAAAGCAATAAAACTAATTTTAGAAACTTTGAAAAAGCATAAAAATACTATCATGCAATAATAAACACTAATTTTTTTTGGAATATGCATCATTTTTATAATTAAAGAGCCAAGAAATGTGGCCTGAGTCCTCCAAGATATTTTGTTGTTATACCTTCATAGTCTTTGCATTTTGTAGTAATTCATGTTCCTTTTAAATCATGGAGAAAATATATGCTAATTGCTAAGACATCATTATTATTAATTAAAGGTTTTGCTTTAGATGAGATATATTTACTTTGAAAGAATAGAAATATCTTCAACCTGCAGTAAAATGGCTTTATATAGAGATACTTTGTGGTGGTGACCAAAGATTAGACAGAACAGAAAAAGATATAAACAAGAAAACGTTGAAAAACCCGTACTTTAGTGAAGCTGCAGATACCTAGTTAGTCCCTATAAGATCTGTTAGCACAGCTGCCTAAGAAAACAGGGTTAACTGGAATTAGGGCTAGTCTCATTTATGGGGCCTTTCTGGGGTGAAAGGCATGTTAAAACATGGATGGGATTAATACTCATGGAAAACCCATTTAAATGTTTATTGGTACTTTATTTCCATAAATACATGTTTTATTCACCAGACATCCCACTAAATTCAAAAAAACTATCTGGGCCCTAGTCTCCCAATTTAGAAAAAAAAAAAATTAGATAATTCTGGTGGAGACTGTTGAGAGTTCCTTGTAAGTTATAAATTATTTCCCATCCATCGACCAATCAGAAATTTAAAAGGTTGAGAATATAATTAATATTTAAAACTAGGTCTTCCTTCAAATTTAGTTGATCCTTTCCCAGAGCTTTTCATTTTTCACAATGAGATACACTGCCTGTTATAGCCATGTACTGAAAGACTATCTCTGCAAAACAGAATAGCAGTTTGGTGATGAAGTATGGAATGATATCTTAGGAAATAAAGGAGCATTCCAAATAATTTATCCCTTGAAATGGATAACTAAGCTGTTTGATTCCATGATCTCAATTTTTCTTTTAGTAGCTCCCATGCGTTCTTTGCTCCTTTCTAATATATGACATAAACCATTCACACACATCTCTGATCTACAACAAAGCTAAGAAAGAAAAAGGCTATGACGGTGAGACTGTCACAATGCCCAACTTGTGCACATTTGTGATAGGACCATATGTTTTTAATGCAAGACAGGTGATCCATGGAAAGTCTTAGCTCTGAAATTATTCTAATCTTACATAACATGAGCTTTTGTGAGTGTAGTGGTGTTTTGTTTTGTTTTTCCAACTGATAGCCCTCAGTTAATTTAATTTAGAAGAGCTTCCAGACTATAATGTACAAAGAAGTACGCTCAACCAAGGAAAACAGGATAACAAAGCATTCACAATAGATGTTTTTCTTTATAAAAATATTTCATAGCGAACTCTTAAAAACTAACTGCTTTTCCACAAGCCACACTTGTAAACAAAAATTAAATTTTAAACTCTACAATTGCATTACCCTCAAGAAATGTTTCCAAAATTTTTGTTACATAGAAGTCTGCTTTAGTCCAATATTCACTCAACCACAGCAATGAGGATAAAAACAATTATGGAACACCTATATGTGCCAGACAATTGACATAGGTAATCTTATTGGGCCCTAGGAATATAAAATATCCCACATTTCATGAGTAGTCTTAAAATAAAAAACATAATTTGTCTAAGGCAAAAGAGCTGGCAGGTGATAATGGAGGATATATGTGTTTGTGATGCCTATATTAAGTTTCAGAGGTTGAGTCTCCTATTTCCCCTATATTCTGTGACTCTGTGAACAGGGAAAATAATGTTATTTGTGGCTACTACCTTAATTCCTTCCCCCACATTTCTATAAATATATAATGAGACAGAAAATTTCCTTCATTGCCATGTCTCAGGAATATTTATAATGCCCCTAAAAGTTGTACCACTGAGATGGTCTGTCTCCCTAAGACAGGAAAAAAACTGTCAACAGTAGAAAGCTATATCATAAACTCATCATCATTGTCCTACAAGTTAAATGTACTCAGAATCCTCACTGTTCTTGATAGGATTATACACATCTCTTACTTAAAATATATTGTGAAGGAGAAAACTCAGAACACTGAACTTACTATGTTTCTCTAAAATGAAATAATTTCTGCATAACTAAGAATTTTATGAAAGACTAGAGGCCTGGTGCAAGAAATTTGTGCACAGGGGGAGGGGAGTATCCCTAAGCCCAGCCTGCACACTCTCCAATCTGGGACCTTTTGAGGGATGTCCGACTGCCTGTTTAGGCCCAGTAGGGATCAGATATTCCTCTCACAATCCAGGACCGCTGGTTCCCAACTGCTCGCCTGCCTGCCTTCCTGATTGCCCCTAATTGCTTCTGCCTGCCAGCCTGATCACCCTCTAACCACTGCCCTGCCAGCCTGATTGATGCCTAACTGCTCCCCTGCCAGCCTCTTTGCTCCTAACTGCTCTCCCCTGCAGTTCTGGTCACCCCTAACTGCCCTCCTCTGAAGGCCTGGGTCACCCCCAACTGCCTTTCCTGCAGGCTCGGTCGCCCTCAATTTCCTTCCTCTGCTGGCGTCGTCACCACTAACTGCCCTCCCCTGCAGGCCTGGTCCCTTCCAACTGACCTCCCATATTAGTCTGATCACCCACAACTGCCCACCCCTGCAGACCTGGTCCCTTTCAACTGCCTTCCCCAGCTTGCTGTCTTGCGGTGGCCATCTTATGTCCACATGGGGGCAGCCATCTTGTGTGTTCAAGTGATGGTCAATTTGCATATTCTTCTTTTATTAGATAGGATTCTATGTCCTCTAAAATTTATCTTTAATTTCACTACCATTTAGAGATGAAAGGAGACTATAAACTATGAAACAGATTTTCTTGGCTTGTTTATGAAGGAATAGGACAGAAACCCTTGGGTTTAATTTTAAGAAATCCCAAATGCCAGTATTTATTTTTGATAAAGTTAAATATAAAGGAATAGATAAATTAAGCTAAATCAAACCTATTACATTAGCCTTTCTTTTTCCTTCAGACCATCAAAGCTTGGATCTTTTATCTACTAACAATTCCTCCAAAGGAATCTCAAGCATGTTTTCTTGCTAAACAAGTAATATATATTCTAGGGAATCATAACTTGATAAATTCAAAAAAGAGAGAAAACTCTCATGAATATATAAAAAGCTTGCTGATATTTTGTATTAACACTAATAAAACTTGTTAGCAGGGTAACTTTGGAAGTAAATTTGTTTCAATTTGACCTATGATTTTATATTTGTAAAATCTTGCATATTCAGCTCCTCAGAGATCCCTTTTGATAAATATAAACTATTTTAATACTATTTTACTGGATTTGGAATGAAACCATAGAATGGGTAATTACTATCTGAGAAAGTAAAGCTTCTAACTACCACAACTACCCACATTAATTCAAATTGCACAAAAACAGAAATAACAAATGTTTGGAGCATCACTGTTTGGCATAATAAGATTTGAGGTTGAAGTCCACTTGATATGTTTCCTGGGGCAATACCAGTAGGTCTAGGAAACAGTGGAGGCAAGTGAACCTTACCTTAGATGATATAATAACTAAGTGCACCATAAAAATTTATTTCTAAACCCAAATGAGAATTTTATCAGTTTAGAAATATCTATGCATGTACCTTCCATTTTCAAAAATGGTTTCCCTCCCTTTACTTACAAAAAAAAATTGCCATATTTAGACACTGTTTAAACATTCATTCATTATATGAGCCATAGACCATGGAAATGTGACATTTTCCATAATTCAATGGGTTGAACAGAAGGGCTATTAACTAGAGGCAATTAGAAGACACAAACAAATAGTCATCCTTTATTGGTCAAGCCCAATTATGCTCCCAGTGGAATCCTAATGTTAGTTTTATATAAATATACCAGAAAATAAACGGCAGAGAAATAGAAAATAACATCTCAATGAAAAATTCATTAGAAATCTAAGTCTGCTGTTTTTAAAGTTTATATCTTATTATTGACAATATTACAGATGTCTTATATTGTCCCTGCTTCCCACCTCCACCAGCCTCCACTCCACCACAGGTCTTCACCGCACTCTTGTCTGTGTCCTTGGGCTATGCATATATGTATATAAAATGTAAATTCTTCAGTTATTCTCTTCTTGTCCCCCACCCCTCTTTTCTCTGAGATCTATTAGTCTGTTCCATGCATCCATGCCTCTGGTCCTATTTTGTTCGTGAGTATTTTTTGTTCATTAGATTCCACATATAAGTGAAATCATGTGATATTTGTCTTTCTCTGACAGGGTTATTTCACTTAGCATAATGGTCTCTAGGTCCATCCATGCTGTTGCAAAGGGTAAGAGATCCTGATTACGATTGGAAAATAATTATTCCTTTCCTCATGTATAACCTATCTATTTCAAAGACTATCAACTGCCCAAATACTACTAAGGATGACTCATTCAACCTACCCACTACTTAAACCTATTGCTATGGATTTCATTAAAATTTTAATGTTGAATGGAAAGATGAGGTATTTATGTTTTTCAAAATAGATTCAATTTCCATGGGTCAAAGGACTAACATTTAATACTCATTTAATATTTGAAATAATTCAGGTTTTGACAAAAGAAAGGAGCTGCCCACATGCATTCATTAATCTGAACAGAATTTAGAAGCTGCATTCCCAGATTTCCAGTTCAATGTATCCACCAGTAAAATTGTGATATTACTACTTATTTGACCAGTGTTTCTCATGTATTAAAAAAAAGACATAATCAAATAGCATTTTATTCACCACTATTTTGGAATGGTGACAAAGATTTGGTATACACATAAACCTCAATGATGAAGAGGGAAAGAGACATGTACACATTTTACATATAAGTTGGACATCTAAATGGTTCCTACTAAATCGTATAATTTTTTGTCTTTGGCTTCTTACATAGTAAAATTTCCTCCTATCATTTATATACTAAATATTAGCATAGTGCCTTCTGGATATTTAGTAATGAATTTTGTCTGGTGGGAAATATAAAAGAAAGAGAGCACCATTCTTACACACAAATAACTTAAATATGGTTTTGGGACACCAGATTTACACACAAGAAACAGCTGGAGAATAAAAGAAGTACATAAAAATAATACACACATTGTGTTCTGAGAACACAAAGTGAGGCACTGTGATACTTACATAAGGTTTTATAAGGTTGGAACATTAGAAGAAAAGACTCTGATATTATCAGATACTTCTTTAAACTATATATTTACAATTGACTCAACAAAGCCAAACAGAATTATGGCCTCCAGGATGTGTAATTCATCTTCTATCAAGGGACTTTTATTAAATAAAAATGTGAAGGTAGTGAGTCCTTTCATGAGCAATACAGGAGAGAAGGTAATTATTGTAGATAAAACAACGTAAAAACAAATAATAAATTTTATCTCATTTGAATTCAGATGTCACATCTAAAGGGGGGAAAAAACTACTAGTTATTCTTTTTGTTTTCTTATTTTTTGATTCTTTATTGATTAAGGTAGAAAAATACTAGGTATTCTTATAAAAGAAAATTTCAATTAAAACAGGGTTGGTAAGGAAGTTTCTTTTAGCAACTACAAGAAAATACAATTAAATAGTGAGGAACAATTTTCCCTTAAATTAGGTGGGATGGCCATTGAAAGCATATAATTTCAAGGGACTACCATTGATATCATAACAGCAAGAAAATCTTTATAAGAGCTTTGGAAACTATATGAACATGCCACAAGAGCATATCAGAATCAGTGATTCTAGAATTCTGCAGAAGACTGAGATTCAAGAAACAACTAAACAAAAGTTCATATATCTTCCAAGAAAGCCACTTAATGTTTTTTGACAGCACTGCCTCACATATAAATATTATGTACATACCTACAACTTGTAGAATAATGCAGAACCGTTTCAGTGTGACTCTAGGCCATAATAAAAAATTTAAATGAACAAAATGATGAATTTCAACGTACTATTTTTGTTGTTGTTACAAAATACACCTATTGTGACTTTTTATTTAATTCAGCAGTTCAAAATAGTAATCTAAATACAGTTTTACTTGACTACTTGTCAAGTACACATACTGTAATATAAGGTGATGTAGCCAATAGGGCTATGAAAGGGTAAATCACCATCCTATATAATAAAAGCCTAATATGCTAACTGTCCAGTCGGCAGTTCAACCAATCAAAACATAATATACTAATGATATACTAAAGCTGTTCAACTGCTTGATATGACATGCACGGATCACCAGGGGGCAGATGTTCAATGCAGGAGCTGCCGCTGGTAGTCAGTGTGCTTCCACAGGGAGAGGGTTCTCAGCCAGAAGTAGGGCTCATGGCTGGCGAGTGTAATAGCAGTAGCAGGAGCCTCTCCCACCTCCAAGGCAGCACTAAGGATGTCCAACTGCTGGCTTAGGCCTGCTCCCCATCATCAGGACATCCCCCGAAGGGTCCCAAACTGTGAGAGGGTGCAGACTGGGCTAAGAGACTACCCTCCCCAAGTGCATGAATTTTGTGCACCAGGACTCTAGTATATATTATATATTTTGATATTATTATTACACTGGGCTATTTTGTAATTCTACCCTTGGAGTCCTAAAGACAGGGGAAACTTTTTATAGCAAAGTTTCTTTGTATCACATAAACTAAACTATCACACATGAGATCCTTATATACAGAGAAATACATTTATTTTAAGGTGTCCCCATGAACTTTTGACCCATCAAGGATTCTGGTATAGCAGCTCTGCATGTGGCTTCTCATCAATATATTAAATAAAACATTGGTTTATGATAAAATGGCAATAGGGTTGGGTGGCAACAATAACAGCAAATCAAGATTTAATAAGATCTCATAAAAAGATAATTTTTTTTCCCATGACTGCAGTATTTAGATAAAACCCCCCATGAAAAACATGATATTTTTGACATCTTGCTGCTAACTTTTAGGAACAAAATTTAATCCTGAATTTGAAGAGTAAATGCATTATTTATGCAAAGGATATTGGTTGGCTTCAATTTTTTCCTAATGCTCCAACAAATATTTTAAAATTCAGTGTAGCCACTTGGTTGGGTTAACCCATATGCCAACTTATAACCAATAAAACAGTTATTGATTCATTCTTTATACCATTCAGAAAAAGAAAGTATTGTTTTCCTTTTAAAAGTGAAATAGGAACATGTTGAACAATTTGTGAAATCATTAAGGAATGTACCAAAAACTAACAACTTGCTGAAAATACTTTCCAAGATTTTTCACACTGGGCACTATATTCATTTCCCCTGACTTAAAAACACTATATGAAGTTTGATATCTCTCAGGTTAAAGAGCAATGAGCCATACAAAAAAACAACATTTACTAATTACTAATAGTTGCTATTTATTCAATAAACCAATGGGTTGATATATCATACTCTTATGATACAGTTCATATATAGAGAACTTAATATGCTTTTACCTCTATACAAATGGCATGAACATCTTGGTATAAATAATTTCTTGGATTTCTGAATTTCGGATTTAATGAAGTCTATATAATACCAGCTAAGAAAATTATGTCATGTTAAAGAAACAACTGAAAGAAGCTGCGCAAATGGCATCTGCATAGAAGGTTAGTTATACATAGAAAAAAGGGCTAGATTGAATGTTTACAAAGCCTCTCAAAGATGGATTTAAGTCATCATCCAACGATGCATAACAATACTTCAGGAAATAATAAAAGACACTCATTTAGGGGTGTCGAACTCAATCAGAGAAGGGGCCAAAATCTAAAATCCAGCCTAAATCGCGGGCCGAATGGTTTACTGAACAGTCATAAACTGTCATTTGTGATGGAAACGCAGCGGAGTGCAGTGATGACAGCGCGGTGCGGGCCACATTGCAAGGCCTGGCGGGACGGATTTGGCCCGTGGGCCTTGTGTTTGACACATGTGCATTAAGGCATGGGTGGTTAAAAGAAAATAAAACTCCAAACCAACTAATTATCAATCTTCT
The DNA here is from genome assembly GCF_014108245.1 of Pipistrellus kuhlii. Classification (NCBI taxonomy): domain Eukaryota; kingdom Metazoa; phylum Chordata; class Mammalia; order Chiroptera; family Vespertilionidae; genus Pipistrellus; species Pipistrellus kuhlii. The sequence goes on along the minus strand of NW_023425504.1, from coordinate 6,117,934 downwards.
TTCAGCATGCTTTATTTTTTAGTATCAGTATTTAGCCAGTACAATAACATACCACAGCACCAATGAAATCTCATTATGTTTCAAATTTTTAAACTAAAGTAATTTGCAATTATTATGACAAAAATGGCAAATAGTACTCCATCGCAAATGGAAGACTGACCATACAAAAAGACCACTATATGAGTGCTCCTCTGTTTACCATAAAAACTGTAAAATATTCTAACAAAAATGCTAAATAAAACAACAAGTAAACCCGACCATTTAGGTATGTAATCAAACAATTTAAATCCTGAGAAACCAAGATGGTGGCATAGGTAAACAACTAAACTGCCAAAGAAAAAGAGAGAATATTAAAAGCATCAAGATTAAAACAGTTAATTACCTATAAGGAAGCACCCATATGATTGTCAGCTGATTTCTCAACAGAAACTATGCAGGCCAGACAAGAATGGCAAGAAATATTTAGTGATGAATAGCAAGAACCTACAACCAAGGTTACTCTACCCAGCAAAACTATCATTCAGTATTGAAGGTCAGATAAAGAGCTTCACAGACAAGAAAAAGCTAAAGGAGTTCATCACCAACAAAACAGTATTATATGAAATGCTGAAAGGTATTCTTTAAAAGAGGAAGAAGAAGAAAAAAGTAAGAATAAAAATTATGAACAACAAATACATATCTATCAACAAGTGAATCTAAAAATCAATGAATTAGTAATCTGATGAACAGAATAAACTGGTGAATATAATAGAATCAGGGGCATAGAAAGGGAGTGGACTGACAATTCTCAGGGGGAAAGGGCTGTGGGGGTGCAGGAAGAGACTGGACAAAAATCGTATACCTATGGATGAGGACAGTGGGGAGGAGGTAAGGGCAAAGGGTGGGGTGGGAACCGGGTGCAGGTGAGCTATGGGGGGAAAAAGAGTTACAATTGTAATAAACTAAAAAATAAAGATTTATTAAATTAAAAATAATAAAAACTAAAATAAATAAATAAAAAAATTAAATCCTGTTTGCATTGCTACTTGTATGAATAGTAGCACAATTGGATAAAAAGGCAATGATGGTAAATTTGAAAATATCTGCCATCCTATAACCTCCTATACTAGCTCATTTAATTTCTGCCATTTTATGGGATGTGTTTATTACTAAAGTGAGAGCAAGAATTATTAGGTACCTGAACCAAGTGATCCTGCACTGTTGAACCTCCACTATAGATCTTAACACTTAGAGGCTAATCAAAATTTCAGAGAGTACTAGTAACCTTGCGGAAGCAATTGCACTTCATTTCTATTTTGGCTCTCCACAACTGCCCTGCCCTGACTGAGGTGTCCCAACTGTCCAAAAGAAAGGTAACTGGGTCTGATATAAATCTAGTCCAGAATTGTTTCAAAAACATCTGGATTTCTTATATTTCTTTACTATTATTGTTCCTTGCCTACTTGCTTGCATCTTTTGAATGTTTTGAGAGTGTTTAATTATAAAAATAACTATGATTACTATACAGACAGCTTGTAGCAAAACAACTGCCACCTTTGTCCACATCCAGGTGCAAGCCCCAAGAGGCAGAGCCCTTACCTACTGACAGCAAGAACGAAAAGCAACAGGTGAAAATCACCAAAACGTGTTATAGATATTGAAAAACAACAAAACAAAACATCTCCCCTGATGCCGAAGCTCCAGTAGTCTCACCAAGGCTTCAGAGGTTTGAGACAGCAGTTCATGAGGATGGTGAATAAAAGGATAAAATGATGGAAAGTAAGAAAAAAGCCTCCACCTCAAAATCTGGAAAGAAGGAATACCAAGAAAGCTTTCAAATCACATAAAATAAAATGCTGCACTGTGTGTCTTAAATGTGGATAGAAATCAAGCAGAAGTACAAAGCAAAAAAAAGCACTAAGCAAAACCACCCATAAAGGTTCTGTTGACCTCTATTTTTAAGGTTAATTACTAAGTTGAATACAGTCTCATACCTAGGTCAAAGACATTCACTAGCAGTTAAAGTGTTTCCCAAGCCTCTTATCTTATGTGAAGTTTAAGAATTGTTAGAATCAAATATCCTTGTGACATACAAGTGCTTTGGTTTATTGATAGTCCTACTGAAAACAAAACTTTTTTGTTTGAAGAAATAACTCTATTTAGGAATAGAGGAGTACAAAGAAAGATATGGCTAATTTACTTCCACTATTGGTCAGGATATTAGGAATGCAAATATAATAAACACCTTTATTAAAAATGTTTTTATCCACTTACTGTCCCTAGTTTTAACCATTCATCCAAAAACCCTTCTAATCAGAGAGAAGTGGTAAGTGTCTAACAGGGATCTCAGAGTAAGAGATGATAAGGATCAAAGTCTTACTCCATTGCTTTAACAGTCATGCAAAGTCACTGATATAAAATGGCAATTCCATTCTGGAGAAATGAACACTTGGTATTCTTCAAATATCAGTTGTTAATATATCTTACATGTTATAGCTCCAAGAAGTTGTATCAATGGGTCAGCATTGCTTCTCTTTGCTGTGCCTACTGCTGCAGCATGTAATCATAGAAAAATGAATAAGATTTCCTTCTGTCACTGTCCAAATATGTTTTGGTTGTTTGAATCCACTCTAAGCCACCTGTGTTATACAAGTGGAAGACTTTTTTAGAGACACTTATTTATAAAACTTTTAAAGGACTTCAATTAACATCATTTCTTGATATAATTAAAACCTGCTTATCCACTGTATTCCATTTTACCTTCCCATGACTTATAAACATGGTCTTAATGTAATCTGCTGAAGATTGTGGTTCTAAACATCCAATATATATTGTTCAACAAAACCGGTACATTTCCATAATGATGTATCCTCACAAACTATCAAACAGAAGGGCATTCAAATTATTTTCCTATGTGCAGTTTTCTAGCAGGGAGTTCTGGACTAAAAATAGCACTACATAGCTGCAGAAATCAGGGAGAAAGTTTATGCCTATCCTTCCTGTAGTATAGGGGTGGGGAACTTTTTTTCTGTCAAGGGCCATTTGGATATTTATAACATCACTGGCCATACAAAATTATCAACGTAAAAATTAGCCTGCTCTATTTGGTCAAACATTTATTTAATTAAATCACCCTTAATGTTTTGGCAGGGCCAGACCAAATGATATCGAGGGCCTAATAGGGATCTTGGGTGAGAACGTTCCCCACCCCTGCTATAGTAGGTCAACTATTAACAATTAGGACTCTGAACATAAGATGAGTCTCAATATAGATCATGGTGACTACTGTTTGGGGTGCCTAGTCACCCTGTGGATATTCTACATATATTTGGTAATTGGTTGGTTGACAAAGATCCTGAACCCTCTTTAGTCCCAGTTTCTCTGGGAGTTCCTGAGACTGGGCTTCCTGAGACTAGAGGAAAGAAGAGAGTTTATAGGAAATCTTTCCTTTAAGGGTTATAATACAGTAAGGAAGCACTCAGCTTCAATTCTCCCTTAGGCTTCTGGGAAAATAGCCTACAAAGAGGCTCTTTCATTAACATTTATATTACAATGAATCATAATTATGATGGGCAAGGACCAGAAAATATTTTTTACAATATTTGTGAGAATTTTCTAATTAGACAAGCAACAAAACTTTTGTTATTGTAGACTTGCTGATTTTGTGGCAGCTTATAGCAATAGATTTTTTATAAACATGCGTTTTTGTTAAAATATTTGCTATATACAATCAAGTTTTACCTGTTAGAGTCTCACTTCTGAAAGCAGTCACTGTCATTTTTTAGTGTTTTATTGCCAATTATGAAAGTATTATGGAATGATTCATACTCTCCCTCTGGTAAGCATTTTTCATCCTCTGTATTATAGCATTCTTCATTCTAACACCTTGGAATTGTTTATTTACACTTGACTTTTTCAAATCTCCATAATCATTTTTTTTTTTCTCTAGTAAAAATGGACATCATTTCTAATTCTGGCTACTTGTGTTAATGCTGAGCCAGAATTCCTATACATACCTGAGACTCATAAGGAAGACAATGTTAATATATTATAGCTACTGGGTATATATATCTAAGAAATCAATTGAGGCTTTCCCAGTAGTTCCAATTCCAGGACTGCCAAAAGCAGTTAGCATAAAAGTATCTGATGAATAACTTAATCAAAAATTTAACATAGCCGAAACCGGTTTGGCTCAATGGATAGAGCGTCGGCTTGGGGACTGAAAGGTACCGGGTTCGATTCTGGTCAAAGGCATGTACCTTGGTTGTGGGCATATCCCCAGTAGGGGGTGTGCAAGAGGCAGCTGATCAATGACTCTCTCTCATCGATGTTTCTAACTCTCTCCCTTCCTCTCTGTATGAAATCAATAAAATATATTAAGAAAAACAAAACAAAATTTTAACATAGACTTGTTATCTATTCACACATTCAACCTGGGCAAAACATATTAAATGTATTAGTTAGGGTTTTGCCAATTATTAACCTTGGTTCCAGCTATTATAATGATCAAAATGATGCTTTCATTTAAAGTTTCCCTGTTAAGCAGTGACAGTTCCCTTTAAGCAGTATAATCACTGAACCAGTGCTGTTGCCTTCGGTTATTTTTCTTGTGTCTCAGAAATTTACTTTCTTATATAATCTTAAAATGTTAACACTTGAGAGGATCCATGAAGAGTTATAATTGGGCCCATTAGCTTATTTTAAATATTCAAAAGGCCTGGCAGAAATCATATAATTTGCTTTCATTGTTTATTATATATATCTGAATTAATTATGTATTAGAAAGGTATTTTTTACTTGGCATTTTTCTATGAGTAAGGGGAGGTGAAGAGAACTCAAATTAGTTACTACTTAATGAGTACAGGATTTGTTAGATAAACCTTTTTATAACACAACTTTAATAGAAAGAAAGGCAATAAGAAATAAGGTCTTGATAGTTTCTGTGGAATAATATTATATAAACATTTAAGATTGCTATTTCCTTTGTTGATTTTCTGTCTAGAGATTTTATCTATTAATGTTAATAAGATATCAAAATCCCTTACTATGACTGTATTACTGTTGATCTCTCCCTTTATGTTCATCAAGATATGCTTTAGATATTTAGGTGCTCCTATCTTGGGTGCATAAATGTTATATGAGTTGTATCTTCTTGTTGGATTTATCCCTTTATCATTATGTAGTATCTTTTTTCCCCCTCTTAATATAGCATTTGTTTTAAACAGACTCATAGATACAGAGAAAAGACTGACAGTTGTCAGAGGGGAGGGGTTTGGAGGAGGGCTGGGTAAAAAAGGTGAAGGGATTAAGCAAAACAAACAAAAACAACCCACAATCTCAGACAGAAAACAGAATGGCAATTATCAGAGGGAAAGGGGGACTAAGAGAGGTAGGAGAGGGTAAAGGGAAGATAAATGGCAATGAAATGAGATGACTTTGGGTGGTAAACACAGAGTACGATATGCAGATAATGTATAATTGTACACCTGAAACCTATATAATTTTATTAACCAATGTCACCCTAATAAATTCAATAAAAATTATGCTGCAGCATTGTAAATAAAGATATTAATAAAATATATATATATATATAATTATACAAACAAGAAGGGAAGAACTAACAACAATGTTTTCACCAAGACATGAGATTCATTGGATAATTACATAAAATATAGCCAAAAGTTTAATTTCTTTGTTTTATATAGCTATTAAGCATTACCAAATATGTCTATAGAACAATCTGCAAAGGTATTTCATGTTCGGTGTAGGATATATATTTAAAACAGAATTATTTTAGGAATGCCAAAATAACTCTTACCATAATAGTAACAGAGTGATAAATACAAGATTGGTTTCTTCCATTTGTCTTTCATGTATGTGTGTTGAATATGTGTCTCTGTGTGTGTGTGTGTGTGCATTACATATTACCTTTTTATGTCTGGCTTTACTTGCTTAATTTTTCCTTCATTGTTCTTGCCAATTATTTTATTCTATAGCTCTAAGAGACTGGCTTTTCTTCATACAAATATGAATTTCACTTCTAAGTTAAAGCTGTTAGACACTCTATTAAGTATGTGTCCCATGACCTCTGATTTGAATTATTTTTTCAGCTTGGCCCCAAAAACATATGGAGCCAATATTACACTATTTAGCTACAAATACTACTGTGTCCTTGATTTCTGAGAAAACACCATCCTTAGTCATTCTTCACCCTATGAAACTAGACCTTCACCCTGGATAATTTACCAGTTTGGGTTATTTTTTTTGCAGATACAATGAAGAGAAGACACTTGACTCTGAAGGTACAACCAAACAGATTTATCTGATTTCATATTCAAATAATGCCAAGGTAGATTGTCTTCCACATTTGAAGGAAACTTCCATTAACTGCAAAATGATCTAAGTATGTGAAAGAATCTGTGACTTTAGAAATGTATTTCAGGTTTGAAAATTATGCTGATTCATTGGTATTCTGAATGAATATCTAAGACAAAAACAGCTACTTCTGTATATTTTTCAATACAATACTTTTATTGACTTATAACTCAGTAGGATCAGCACAATAACTGGAAGCCTCTTTAAAAATTAAATTTAGCTTCTTGAGCTAGCAGAACCATACATAAGCAAATAAAATGTGCTTATTTTATCTGCATTTCTTCCTGTGAAATAAGTTCATTTTCTTCATTGTACGTGTTTGCTGATACCACTCAGAAATATGTATATACGTTTATAACTTCCCTTATAACCCATTAGTCTGAACTAAAAATGCTCATAAAAAAATGTTTATCCAGAGGAGAACCAAGATGGCGGCATAGGTAAACACCTGCACTTGCTGCCTCTCACAACCACATCAAAATTACAACTAAGCTGAAACTGGTGTTGCCTCTGAAGTGGGAGATAGCCTTATGCAGCGAATATAGGCCTAAACCTGTGTTTTAACTGTAAAATTAGGGGGTCGTCCTATACACCAGAACCAAAATTTAATTCACCTAGACAATATAAACTAACCTTCCATTAAATAATGGTATTTAAGCACAATGACTAGAATGCTGAATCCAGAAAATTCTTTGCTGCTGGATATTCTTTTTATGATGTTTTTTCACAGTGGTTAAAAAAAAATGTTAACTTTTCACCTCCTTAATTTAGCTATTGGTCATTTCTCAATTTATTGACAAATTATTTTACTTTTTAAAATAGGTTGGGATTCCAGGAAATGTTTTAAAATGGGGCTCTTAGGAGCAGGATGCTTATTCAAAGTGTTTCTCAATTGATTATTTACTAGTTGTAAAAGAGAAAAAAGCAAGAAGTGCATATTAGAAAATTAGACAATATCTTGATTGGATCATCAAAATTAACATCCGATGAGAGAAGAAACCTGGCAAATTAAGGTATGTGGTAATAATCTAGTAAAGAAGGAAACTACATTTCTTTGTTCAAGTTACAAGTCTTACTAGGTCCCTGTAACACAAACTGTCTCATTTCCATGGCAACAAGCTGACTCTTACAGAGACCTGCTTTCTGTTCTTCCATCTATCGATAGTTTGTTGTCATGGTCTCAGGACCATAAAACAAGGCAGTAAAATCACTCCTATTAAGTCCTTTCTAGAACAGAAATGTTTTACTTATCAAATAATTTCTACTTGTTCATACAATTTAGCTACACCAACCCCAACAACTACCCAAGTAACAATCTGGACTCTGAAAATAGAAAAACTAGTGTAGATGAAAGGTAAGTAACTAGGCAGATAAAAATACTACTGCTTTGTGGAACATTTCAAAATCAAGAAAAAATGTGTGTTGGGTTTAACTTTGAATTTTTATTATCTTACTAGTGGCCCGGTGCACAAAATTTGTGCATGGGGTGGGGGGAGGTTTCCCTCAGCCCAGCCTGCACCCTCTCCAATTGGGGACCCCTTGGGGGATGTCCACTGGCTCCTAACTGCTCACCTCCTGCCTGCCTGATTTCTCCTAATTGCATCTGGCTGCCTGCCTGATCATCCCAAACTGCCCCCCTCTGCCAGTCTGATCTTGCCTCCAACTGCTCTCCCCTGCTAGCGTGTTGCGCCCAACAGCCTTCCCTTGCCAGCCTGAACACCCCTAACAGGCTCTGCCTTGGCCCCCACGATCATGATTTTGTCTGGAAGGAAGTATAGACAGATTATATAGGATAGGGTTGCTTAAATGGGGGGGGGGGGTTTCATCTGGAGGAGATGCTCTTGGCAGACAAAAATACATAATCCCTGTATCTGGACTGATAGCCAGCCATATGCTCTATACGGCCAAACCAGTTGTTAAAAAATTGAACAACTTTCTTATACCTTACACCAGTGATCAGCAAACTCATTAGTCAATAGAGCCAAATATCAACAGTACAATGATTGAAATTTCTTTTGAGAGTCAAATATTTTAAATTTAAACTTCTTCTAATGCCACTTCTTCAAAATAGATCACCCAGGCCATGGTATTTTGTAGAAGAGCCACACTCAAGGGGCCAAATAGCTGCATGTGGCTTGTAAGCCACAGTTTGCTGACCATGGCCTTAGACCAAACAGCTGTTGCCCTGAAAACCACTTCTCAGCCCCCACCTTAGGTTCTGCCTTCGCAGTTCACCCAGATTAGGTTCTGATTGGTCAGTTTGTATGCCAGTCAGTGTCAAAAGCTCCACTTCCTAGGCAGCCATTGGCTCCTCGCATTTCACCCAGATTTGGTTCTGATTGGTCATTTTCTATGCCAGTCAGCATCTCTGGGCCTGACAATGGGCCTACGCCTGACCAGAGAGGTGGGGTTGATCAGGAGACCCAGCAGAGGCCTGAGAGAAAGAGAGATGCGGCTGCTGGCCAGGCCCTGAGAGAAAGAGAGAGGCAGGGCTGATCAACAGCTGCCACAGAGGCTATGGATAAGACCCTGCTTCTCTCTCCCTGGGCCTCTCTTCAGGCCTGACCCACAGCCCGCTTGGCTGTCAGTGCTAGGTCACAGCACCTGCAGCAATGGGCAGTCAGTGCTGGGTCACCATGGCAATCCAGCACTGACTTCTTGTCAGTTGAGCCTTTAGTCGTTTTGGATGTTAAGATCCTAGGTTTTTATATATTAGGATTTCTAATACCTAATATTATTATTATTATTATTATTCTATTAATATTACAATAAATCCTAGGTAATTAATAATATTTTCACATTTAAGACTCTTGGTTTTCTATAATTAATGTTTATTTATTTAAAGCAATTTTGAAATATGTATTATAAATAGTATTATACTAGTAAATATTTATACTATTAAGTTTTGAGGAACTCTCAAAAGCATGTGTACAACTCGTTATTACTGGTAAAGAAAACCAAAAGGTATGAACAAATTTCTCTATTCATAGTGAATAGTAATATCATTTAGTTCCAGGAAGACTTAGTTATATCATGGAAAAAAGTAAATGTGTTATAAAATAATGGCTAATTATGATTCTCTGTGCCACAGATGGTTTCTTACTGCCACTTGAGCCTACATCAAGTCTGTCCCCCATGGAAACAAGGAAAAATAGAAGGGTAAAGGTGTAGTGCAATAATCTAAGATTAACCATGGGGAGTAAATTGCTATCTCTGTAGCAATAACAGCATGGAGGTATTATTTCTTTATTTAATGAACAAAATGGGGGAACATGTGGGTAAAAAATGTAAAATAGAATTTAAAAATTTAAAAGAAATTAAGGGTTTAGAAGCATAAATAAAAAGAGTAGAAAAAATGGAATAAAATAAGAAAGCTTTTCCATGGATAAACATTTTCTTACATTTCAAAAAATAGTTCTTCAGAATGTAAAGGCAATTTTTTTTTACAAGATCAGAAAAATATGAACTGCATCAGAAATTTTTTAAAAAAAATATTTTATTGATTTGTTACAGAAAGGAAGGGAGAGAGACAGAGAGCTAGAAACATCAATGAGAGAAACATTGACCAGCTGCCTCTTGCACACCCCCTACCGGGGATGTGCCTGCAACCAACATACATGCCCTTGACTGGAATCGAACCTGGGACTTTTCAGTCCGCAGACCGACGCTCTACCACTGAGCCAAACTGGTTTTGGCAGCATCAGAAATTTCTAATAAAGGATTAAGCACACATAAATTCATAGTTTATGATTTCATTGCAAGGGTTCTAAATGCTTGAATGCTATTCAAAAATCATTTTTCTTAGCCCTATACCAGTAGTTTTTAACCCAGGGTACATATTAGCATCAGCTGAGTAGCTTTAGGAAATATTCATGCACAGACCCAACCCTCATATTCTGATAAAACTGCTTTAGGTATAGTACACTAGAATTCTTTTTAAAGGTCCCAAGGTGATTCTAATAGGTAACTATGGTTGAGAATCACTGTCTCATTAGGGATCAACAAATACTTTTTGGAAAAGGGCAAGATAGTAAATAATCTAGGCTTGTGGGCCACAGGGTCTCTGTTACAACTATTAAACTCTGCTGTTATAGTGCAAGAGCAGCCTTATACAATATGTAAATTAATGGGGTGATTGTGTTCCAATAAAACTTTATTTACAAAACAAGCAATAGGCCCGATTTGGTCCGTGGGCCATAGTTTACTAGAAAATTTATCTTGTTTTTCTCAAAATAAGTATTGCAAACATTCACCTATGCCATCCTATGTTCTGATTTTCACCAAATGGCCTCTCATTATATTTCAATGGGAAAATACAGATAATTTGGCTGGAAATCCTTCAACTTTCTCATCCATCACCTGCAGACTTACTATACCTACATCTGCATCTGTCCTCATATCTTTGCCTCCTGTTGTAGCAGTAAGCCTTCTTTTCAAAGTGAATCTAATCCTTTCACTTGTACTCAATTACATCACTCTTCTGGACTCCTATGGAACCCCACTCCATAAAGAATCCCATTTCCTATGTCTTTAATTTCTCCCTCTCTACTGGTTCTTTCCCTTCCACTAAAACTATTATATATTCAAATGTCTTAAGCAAAGAACCACCAAAGCCTTCCACAATCCTGTGTCCTCCTCTACACATTCACCCATAACTCTCCTTGCCTTAGAAATTCTACACACACTGCCTCTACCTTCTCTCTTCCCATTCACTCCACAAGCCACTAATCTGGCTTCTGTCTCCACTGAAAGTGTTCTTATCAAGATCACTGAAGACCTTTATATGGTCTTAGTTCTCATTTTACTTGTTTTCTCTAAAGCAGTTGACATGGCTGACTGTTCTGAAAACTCTGTTTAGCTTTTGCAATATTATGCTATCTACAACAATTAGTTCTGCTGCTGCTGGCCACATCCATGCTGTTATTTGCTAATATTATAAATTATTTTTTCTTCTTTTGTTACATATTCTCTGAACTATTCTCATGGCACCAGCCACAACCTACATGTGATAACTCCCACATTTTATCTCTACTTCACATCTCTTCCTCTAGCTATGGGTTGTACTTAGGTATCTTCTTTCTTAATTCTGCCCTTTTTCCTTTGGTCTTCATCTTGATTAATAACTTCACCATCAACCTGATTGCTAAAGGTGAAATTCTCCCTCTCTCTCAGGGCCCCTACCAACCTACTATTGTGCAAATTATATATATATATATATATATATATATATATATATATATATATATATATATATATATGTTTCCCTGAAGGTATTTTATTTCCACTTGTGTGGTGAGAGGCAACCATACATATTCAACCATCCATAGTAGTCCTGTTTTCTCTCAAAATCCAATAAGTCACTAAATTCTGATGATGATTCTACCTCTAAAATATCTTCTGAATCCATCTTTATTAAGCTTTTGCTACTGCAAATGCTTTAAGTAGACCTTTATAATCCCTCACCAAGATTATTTTTCAAAGACTTTCTTACATTTTTTTACTTGTCCACATCAGTAGCTCCTACTTCATTTTCTTACTTTGTTTCCTCCTTAGGTCATCATCCAATTCTGTTTTCTCTTTGCCAAGTGGCAGCTAACAAAACTGCATACATTTCAGTAGCAGATACTGTGGTTTTATGTAAGGGAATAATGATCCTCTTCCAAATGAAGCATGACGTTCATTTAGCTTTTTGGTCCCAGGGACACAAGTTGCTGAAGTCATTAAACAGACTATATCCTCAGAGAGTCTGGGCACCACACTTCAAATAATAATAATAAAAAAAAATGGAGCACCCATTGAGGATAGTGATCCATATGGTGAAGGGAGTCAAAATCAAGATCAACAAAAGGTGTTAAAAGAACTGAAAAATGTATGCTGAAAAGAAGATTGATTCTTTCCTGGATAATTTTCCCGTAGGTAAACTCCAATATTATCAGTCATACATCTTTCATCCTTTACAAAAACATAGTTCACTTTCCTTAATAGCAATTGCTTACTTAAGATTCCTTTTTCTTAATAGAAAATTCACACAGCATCCCACATGTGCTCTCTATTGGCCTGCCCAACATGGAAAGGAATCCCATCAATCTACAATGTTGATTCCCCTAGGAAGCCTTAGAAATGAACTCATACTGACATTTACCCGTTTGTTGGAATAATGGTCAATTTGAATGGTAGGCTATACAGTTTTTGTTTATTTTTTTTTCCATCACTAGTTAGCCCCTGTATGTCCTCTTCCACCTCCCAAAACCCTTCCCCCAATCCTTTCCTCCCCAGTGTCATCCATGTGGATGAGTTATCCTTTTTTTTTTTTTAATTCTTTATTGCTAACTCTTTCCCCCCAACCCAGAGCTGTATGCCTGCTTTCTATCTATGAGTCTGTCTCTGTTTTGCTTGGTACTTCAGTTTGTTCATTAAATTCAACATATGAGTGAAATCATATTACTTGTTATGCTAAGTGAAAAGAGTCAGAGAAAGGTAGGTAGGCTATAGATTTTTAACATAGTTCTCTCAAGGTAATACTGAATACCCTAATTTTCTTGAATGGGGAAACCTGACATACTACCTAATTTAAATTACATTTTTTTCATTCTAACTTAAATATTATTTCCAATTTAAAAAACTGCATTGTTGCAAAATTTTAAAGTGTCAACCTTTCTCTTCGTGGCACTATAATAGTGACCACAACTTAGTAAAAATTATTTCCTATGCCATCTGGTACTTATCTTCTCAAAAGTATGTCCAGTATATTCCATTTCCTTCCCATGATGAAATACAAGTTTCAGAAAGCAGTCATTTATTTTATTAAAAACCTACCTTTGAATCGGGTCCTGTTGAGGTAGTCTATTAATCTGAATGAGGTTAATTAAAATTCTTCATTATTAAATTATCTTACCTTGATGCACAAATCTGAAAAGCAAATCCCTTTCCTATTGTTTATATAATAGCAATGTATTAAAGTGACAGATTTCATGATATTTGCAATAAATCAAAATATCTTTCATTTGTAGAAAGAATAAATTCACTGCATTTATTAAACAATACAGTTAAAATGGCCTGATAGGAATATTGATAGTGACCAGGCTTTGAGGATTATGTGATAATTAATCTTTTATCATAGTAATATAAAATGGACTCCCCAGTTTACTTAATGAATGGGCCGTTTGTGGTCTTACTCTTCTCCAACCTTTCTTTCTCATCTCACAGTTTCTAGATACCTGGCTTTGAAATAAACTGTGGACACATGAGAGAGCAAGAGCAGTTAAAGGAAATGACTTTTGTATTTGGAGAAATAGATTTCTAAACTCCTGGTAATAGCCTACTTCAAGGCTATCTAGTCAAATATTTACAAGGCGTTTTCTCCATTTTTAACATACTACCCTTTTCTTAAAATATATGAAATTCAAAACAAAGATTTAAAATATTCATATATTAAGTGGCCTCCTATAATTTGTAACTAGATCTACTGATGATAATGAAACTCTAAACCTGGTATTGTACTATTTCTGTCTATACTTAAATATTTAAAAAAAAACTTAAATATTAATTTGGCCCCATGTTGCCAGTATTGAATTGCTGTCTACAATGTTTATAAATTTCTTGGAAAAAGTTCTATTTTTTACTGTTCATTATAAATTTGCAAAAAAAAAAAAGTAAGCATAAATTTTTTGTACAAAGAGGTTGAACTGTGCTTGATGAAATAATAGTATTTAAAGTAGACACAGAAAACATGAAATAATTGAACTAAAGATAAGAAACAAAAGTATATCTAGAACTGTTCGTTATGTCCTAGCTCTGATTTGAGGAAAAAGTTTCATCAGCTTCTTTAGAAATAAACATAGATAAATTTATGTTGAACTGAGCCTATAGAAATGGCTTTCCCCCAGGCTGCAAAGCAGGATAGCTACATAAAATAATAAACCAATGCCATTGTATGCAAAAATGTTCAGTGGATCTTTGCTATGACACCCAAAATATTAGATTCAAATTATTAGTAATAAATATAATTTTCACTGGAAGTTAATTTATCCTTTCAAATGAGATATTCCTACCAAGAACACTCTTTCTTGCATCACAGAAATCTGCCATAACACATATGCAGCATATTTCATTTCATATCAGATAAAAACTGTAATAATCAAAGCATGGGTAAGTAAAAGGCTTACCGAAGTATACAGGTATCCCTCGCTGTTCATTGCCAAATACAGCTTTGTTTGAACTCCTTGAATAGCCACCACTCGAAGTCCCACGGGGATGAGGTTAAACAGAGCTGAAATGTAAAAAAAATGTAAAAACTATGTTATATTCTGAAATCCATAGGTTTCAAAGTTTCCAAAAGCACTATCTGGTTCAGCAAAAAGAGATGTGTGCTTGGTAAGAAAATATAGATACTGACTATATTTATACACATACAAATATATAGGGCATCTTCTACTCTTTAGGATACTTGACTCATGGTTGCAGTCACATAACTGGGACTATAACTACACATATTCAAACACCCTGTAAAAATGGAAGATAATTCCATAGTTTGTATAGTGTTAAAGGTGGGAAATCTTAAATCTTCTGGAGTGATTCTGTTACAGGAATTGGTCTATAGGTTAAATAGCTTTATCCTCAACAGACTAACAGTTTAATCTGTGCCTTAGACAACTGCTGCAATTCATGGAGACATTTACAGTCTTCCATTTGGGGACAAATTCCTAGAATCTTAGAAAAGACAAGAGTCCAATTCCCTCATCTAAATTGTCTGCATTATTTCCATTGCAACAACCCAAAAATAAATCCAGGCTTTGGAAAAAATGCATTTTTACTTTCTGTGTTCCAAAGTAGTATTTCTTAAAGAACAAATATTTACCAAGGTAGGTTTTAGAGGGGTCCTAGTTTTTCATTTCTAGGAGCAAAGCTTATAGGAATAAAAATAATGAATTTGATATGTTTACTTATTTTTAATTAATTAATTACTTTTTGCAAAATAGTTGTAAGTGGGCAACCAGCTGATGCCAATGGGGCCCTCATTTCTCCATTTTAAGGTTTGACTGCGTGAAAGTTACACCCATGCTCTCCTCACAATCACACACCACTCACTGGAGAAAACCAGTGGGTGTCCTCCCCCTACCAGCTGTCTACTCCCTCCTACACCCTGAATAAAAATAAAACAGTACAGTTTTAAAGTGTAGTCCTTGCCACACACATCTTTTGAAAATAGTCTATGCACCTTTCTCTCAAGAGACCTAGACCAATGTTGATGATTTCTGTCTTGAGGAAGATGTAAATCAGTCTGCTATCATTTCTGTGAATAAGAATATATAAAGGAGCCGAAACTGGTTTGTCTCAGTGGATAGAGCATCTTCCTGTGGACTGAAAGGTCCCAGATTCGATTCAGGTCAAGGGCATGTACCTTGGTTGCTGACACATCGCCAGTAGGGGGTGTACAGGAGGCAGCTGGTCGATGTTTCTCTCTCATCGATGTTTCTAACTCTCTATCTCTCTCCCTTCCTCTCTGTAAAAAATCAATAAAATATATTTTAAAATAATAAATAAAGGAATCAGACCATGGGTAAGAACATTTTTTTTTATCTCTTATCTTGCTGCATATAGGTTCTGCTCTAGTAGATGGGGTTATATGGATGAGAAATATTAAGGCACAACTAAACATTTCTCAGTGAGCCTACAATGTATCTTTCCCTTAAAATCAGAGTGTTACCAAAGAGGAGCTAGAACACACTGTACAGTTCAAAATACAAGTGTTCCTACCACATGTCACTGATGGTATTTCATTTAATACTCATCATATTAAAGCTGTGCTCTTCTGTTATGTGAGGTAAAGGAAAGTAATTGCACAGATTGCAAGCCAGGATTTCATGCTATATTTGACAATGCAATGAACAGGAAAGAAGTCTGAGATCTTTGAGAATGTCATGTATATCTCTTTCTGTTGAGGATGCCTTGCTCAGAGTAGGCGCTCAACACCCATTTGTGGGTTGATAGCAATTTGTAAGGTGAAACAGGTTATTACATTTCTGGAAAGTAATAAATCATAATCCCATCATATAAAAAATCATAGTTTACAAATTCTGATATTATTAAAATAAAACTAAACCAAATCAAAACCTCCATATGGAATTAGTTTAAAAGCCATACTACTAGACAACTACACACCAACATAAATATGAATCCTAGTTTGGTCATACTAAAAAATGACAGAGTATGATAAATAAATTCCACAAGTTTCTAGAACTTGACTTTTTACAATATTCTGAACCTTCTTAGTTCTCTTAATCCAGTTTATAACAAGTAGAGAGAGATTGGTTTGATTTTCACTTTGTACCCCAGCCACTTTCTGGTGTGGGTTCTTTCTAATGAGCAGTAGAACACTTATATACCAAACATCAGAAAGTAGTAGAAGGAAGAGAAGCAAAAAACAATAATTGTATCTTGAATAATGTTGTTAACAATATAGTAAATATGAATTTCTCACTAGGTTTCTATGAAGCCTAATTAAAAAACAAAAATCATACTCAAAGAAAATTTGAGGACGGTAGCAAAAGCAGAAAATGGCTGGTCATACTATTATACTCCAATCTTTTCTTTATGATCAAAATAGATCCTAAATTGGGTTGGTTTAAAATCTGTCTAAAAGGCCAGTCTTTCCAGATAAAAATGCAAAGCAATTTTATTAGGAGTGATCTTAGACTGATCAATGTTTTTCTCTATTTCTTTAAATATGGATTACTTCCTCATGAACTTAAGATATTTTTTTAATTAGGATAAACCTACTGTAAATATGATAAATAAATAATAGATTTAATTTGTGTATCTAAAACACATTACTACTAGTAAATACATAAATTCCATATTCCTCCATGTTTTAAAGAAGCTTTTAATAAGAAGGGTGTTTTTTGTTGTTGTTGGTTTTGTTTTTGTTTTTTGTCCTCTGTCTATATAACAAAAATTAAATTCCTTGTACCTTGCAGGGACCATTTTCTCAGAGATGTGCACACAGTTGGTACTCAGTGTTTCTGAAATCAACAATGAGGTCATCCTTTCAGTTTGGCTAAGGTGAATTTCTCAAAGGGAGTAGTTAATAAAAATATACCCTAGTGAAGGTTGGAAAGACCTCAAGCATTAAACTGGTAATACCACTGCAGGTTTGAAGAGAAAGTTGCCTATTTTATTAATATAGCTCTCACTGCATCCAAGGCAGATATAATAAAACTGCTGCCATGAAATGTCTATCATTTTTTTCCTTTTCAGGAGAAATACATAATTTACAATGGCTGATTTGCTCATGATGAGATTTTATTGGACGGACATTTATCATTAAAATAAATCTATCTGAGGTCATCTTAAATACATAATGCCAAACACATGTTTTTAGAAATAAATGTATCTGAGTAAACGTGAACTGATCTGTCTTATCATCATCTTGCTTACCATCTCTGAATTAAATATAAAACCAATCAAATTAAACTAAATGAGAAAAGTATGATTAAAAATACTAAAAATTAGAAAAATCTATACATATTAAAGCCAGTGACCAGAATGCTATAACAACCAGAACCAGAACAACAGGTCGCTATGATGCACACTGCAGCCAGTGAACCTGCTGATGGAGGAGGGGTGTGTCCAGCAGGCCAACCTCCCTTGGCCCCTCCCCAGGCCGCCCCGCCCCTGATTGGCTTCTCCCCATCATCTCTCCCTCAGGCTGGCCTAGCCCCTGATTGCCCTCCCTGCCCCAATAGAGGGCAGGGCCTGCTGGCCAACCTCCTGCAGCTCCTCACCCCAGTCAGCCCCACCCTCAATGGGCTCCCACCACAACAATCAGGGGCAGGGCCTGCCAACCACCCCTGGCCCTTCCTTCCCCAAGGCCACTGGCCCCTGACCTCCCCTCACACCAATTGGGGGTGGGGCTGGCCAGTCAAACTCCCATGGCCCCTACCTTGGCCCCATTTGGGGGTGGGGCTAGCTGGCCCACCACCCACAGCCCTCTCCACAGCTGGCCCCACCCCTAATAGGCCCCACATCCCAATTGGGGGCAGGGACCACCAGCCAATTGCCCAATACCCCTCCCCCCAGCCTGCTGGCTCTGATCCAGCCCCAATCAGGGAAGGTCAGCCAGCCATCCTCCTGCCATCTCCTTCTCTAGATTAGAACTGGGCCAGCTGGACATCACCCCCATCCATGCATGAATTTGTGCACTGAGCCTCTAGTAAAAACATAATACTAGAAATACATGGTAAGGAAATCCAGTAATACATATTAAGAAAATACTATATAATTGAAAAAGTGCTGCAGAGAAAATAAAATTTTCCCCTTGTTCTACTCATTTAAAGTAATTAAGTAATGAATGCCAAGAAAATTGCTTGGCTTTAGGGTGAAAATTATATATGGCTAGACTTCAATTTTAATGATCCTCTTAATCATTAAACATTCTTGTTTTATTATGACTTATACCCTATAATATCCTCAACTGGGAAGATACGCTAGCTCCCTCGCCTCTGGTCACACTTATTATCAAAGGTAGAGTTGAGCCCCACAGACTTGCTATTTGTTTTGAGATACTTCTCATTTGTATCCTTCATGTTATGGTAATACTTAACCATTGATTGACTTACCTTTTATTATTTCAATCTGCCTAAACACAGATTCTGGTTATTAATCTATGCTCTTGAAAGGTCTTACAATATTGTTAGCATACAAAAATGCCATGTATATCAGTGACAATTATAAGACAACCAAAGATAGAAGCTATGCATGTGGAGGAATTGAAGAGTAAAATCTACTAAAGCTACATAGTAAGGAACAGAGCCTTGTTTTACGTGTGTGTGTGTGTGTGTGTGTGTGTGTGCATGCGCGCATGTATATATATGTATATGTATATGAATATATATGCATATATAGCCTAAAATGACTATATGCGGTGTAATCTTAATGTATTTGGTACATCTCTGTTTATAAGGCACCACAAATGAATCACTTATTCTTTTTTTCCTTTTCAGAAAATACATCTGAACACTAGACCCAAAACAAATTTTTATCTGATTCCAAGGTTAAAAATAAATGGGAGAGCACTGACTGGTTTGGCTCAGTGGATAGAGCATCAGACTGCAGGCTCAAGGGTCCCAGGTTTGGTTCCAGTCAAGGGCATGTACCTTGGTTGTAGGCACATACCCAGTAGAAAGTGTGCAGGAGGCAGTTGATCAATGTTTCTCTCTCATCGATGTTTCTAACTCTCTATCTTTCTCCCTTCCTCTCTGTAAAAAAAAAAAAAAATCAAAAAAAAATATTAAAAAATAAATTGGGGAAATTTTGACTGTTTGAGGCTCATTAGCAGCTACCATAATCATAAATTTCCTTTCAACAACACCCAAAGGATCCACTGTGCTGTGATACTTTGGAAAACAGCAGCTTGCATCTCCTAATTTCTTCTCCACATACCGATTTGTACATATTGGCTTACAGGAATGTTTTATTACTGAACATCATTACTAATGTCTGTAGTTACACTTGACTAATTTTTTCAAAGGAAGAACATGCATAAGAGAATGTCTAGGCTACTTTTATATCACAACAGTAACATGTCATTTTGCAAAACAGTGAAGAACCATTCAGTATTTTTTTCATCCTAGCTACCAAACGATATTTCCTCACAGGTAATTAAAGGAGACTTCCTCTTGAGTTCATAACTTCGCTATCAGCACAGGAAACATTCTGAATAGGTGTGAAACTTTAACACCTAACTTTGGAACCCTAGTCTATGGCTTTGCTGTCTATAGCCAAGAATCTATACAAATGTATCATAATAAGACTCATTAGTATTCAGACTGGCTTTCCTTGGCAGAGTTCAGCCAAAAATGGGAATTATTTCTGGGAAATTATCAAAGTCTGAGGGAAATGCAATATATATTAGAAAAATGGAGAATCAATTGCCAAAACTAGATGTTTTAGCCTCATAGAACCTTTCATAGGTCTGCAGGAATCTGTAAATTGTAAGAAAACACCAATTATTATTACTGAAGATGGGCTTCACTATTTGTGTGTTTATGTTTTTATTACTCCAAATAAAGAAAGCATATATAATAAGAAAATTATGTAAAAACTTGGAATCATCTTACTTTAATAATTATATACAAAATTTAGTTTTGACATGTTTATTTTTTAGGTTCAACATTATGGTCTCCAATTTGGTCTTTACTTAATTCATAGTTAAAAATAAAGTACTAAAAGAGACCTCTTTACCCACCTGTGGAGGTATCTCTGTTAAAATCCCAATTAGTGTCAGAATTATCAGTGTGTGTGGAGGGGGACAGAAATAAAAGCTTATAACGTTGAATTCTTATGACATGAAACCACTTCTCTCTCTTGGGACAGGTCAATTCTTTAGAGTAGAAATAACATGCTATTTCAGGATCAGTTTGTGGGTGAGCAAATTTTCTGTGGGGGAAAAAAGTAATAAACTCTAACGGACAGTCATAAATCCATGCAGATTAACATGGAGATGACATTTGAATTGTTCTTCAGAAGGTGTCAACATTATTTTCTTTAGTTCACTGTTTTAGATATTTTTAGGTTCAACTTCCTTTAGGTTAATTTTCATAACCGGAATTACATAGTATTGACGACATTTTGCATTGTCTTCAGCGTTTAGTAAGGGTTGTTTATTTAAAAAATGAGGAAAGAAAACCATGTCAACATGCTGAGATATACTTATTTATTTTGCATTCACTTACTGTAAGTGCTATCCTCGTCTTTTGTGCCATCAATGGTTCCATCTGCCTGCAGCTGCAAGTGAAAGCCTTGTCGGCTGTATAGTTTGGTAACTATACCCTTAAGTTGAGGCTCTGTAAAGAGAACCAGGTTTGGATCATGTTAAGTTGTGTATAAGTAGTTGAAAAGATTCAGAATTCAAACTTATAACTTTATGTACAACTTTTAGTGGAAAAGGTCAAGCTATATTTTAAACAGTCCTCTGAAAGAAAGAAAACAAACTTCATTTTAGAATAAATCTCCAATCAAAGAAAACACTTGATTTCTACCTCATAACACTGATAAAGCCCTAAAGCTGACAGCAGCTACAGCTTATGATAGCTTGTCTTTTGCCTTCCAGCCTGTTCCTCTATCCCAATGAGTATTAGGAATGGGTTGGCAAATGCCAAATTCTGCCTTTTAGCAATGTGCCACTTTTCACATGGAAGGAAAAGAAAAAGAACAACTGTAATTAAGAATGATTTGCCAAACAGGAACCAAAAACACACTAGTAAACATTTCCCTCAGAATTATGGAAATTTGAATAAACAATCCCCTCCATTCTAAGAAAGTTGAAATACATAAATAATCCACAACCCCATCAAGGGACTTATATATAGAAAATTGAACTGTGATACAAAAAAAGGCAGAGGGGAGAATAAAGCAGCCATTATCATACCCTAGCATATTTATTATCCTTAGGAAATTGGGTGCAAAAAGACCAGGGTTTTTTTGTTGGTGGAAGGAAAGAAAAATAGTCCATGCTTATTTTTGAATTTAATGTGAGAAATATAATTATCCTAAATATGTTCTCAATTAAAATGATTTTCAATTATGACTTACCATAGATTAATAAAGTACCTAATTTACCAATAACAGCTATGTTATACAAAAGTTGCTTATGTTGAATACACCTGCACTGAAATAATATTTATGTGATTATTCGAGCCTCATAATCATGCTTTGTAACCACTTAAGCCTTCCAGCTAATATCTTGAAAAACTTCAAGCCAACAGAAAATGTATGTTTGCATTTCCATTCCAGGGTGAACACATAAATAGAGAAATAACAGATTGGCAAGTCTGAAATTCTGCAGTACTTACCTAGTTAAAAGAAAAAAAGCTGAACTGATTCATTTGGTTATGAATCCCCAAATAAGCTGCAGGTTAGGCTGAATGCCTACCTTGACACAACCTGACACCTACAGCTGTGTGAATTTCCCCTGGCACAGGAACATGCTGTTAAGCTAATCACTCAATAGGTTCAAAACGACTTACACTCTGGCTATGCATTTAGATCCTCTCTACTGCATTTTAGTAGCAAGTAGGCAGTTTTACTATTTTAACCAGATCACTCAGCTCTTTGATAAAAGGTTCTAGGAACCCACTCCCCTCTTTCCAGCAAAAAAATCTCCAAGCTGCACCACAAGTCAAGTCTGTCTGATCAGCTTTAAAGTGATCAAAGAAAACAGAATGTCCAGACAAGGGAAACCCAGAGAAGTTGGAGGGGAAGGGTCAGACTTGCAAGAATAAAAGGCGAGGGAGGAATTCCCTAGGTTATCCTTGGTTGTGGGGGAGGGAGAGTGGTGTCTGCCCAGCTCCGCGCCCGAAATGTATACACACACACACACACACACACACACACACACACACACACACACACACTGTAGCCATGTCTGTGTCGCGCCTGCCGGCCCAGGGGCATGCACACATGTGGTATGCCTGAAGCTAGGGGCGCGCCGCCTGAGCAGGGCATGGCTCTGCGCCTGTCCCATGGCAGTGGCAATGCAGCAAGCCCGGTGCTGTCATGAAGGAGATGAGAAAGCAATCACTTCCCTCAACATGCACATTGGCTAGGTGGCCACATCCACGCAAGGTGAGCCACAAACAAACTCACCTACAGTCACCTACACACCCTCTTGCTCCTCCAAATCCGTAAAGTATGAAGCAAAAAAGCACCACCACAACAAAACCAAAACAACCCAAAGCCCCTTCCGACCTGGTCTCCTTCTGCGCCTCTTTTTGGAGCCGAAGAGTTTGACCCGGGAAAAGACGTTTAACTTGTTTTTGTCGCAGCTGGTCTTGCCTTTGCTGGGGCTGCTGACACATTTGCAGGCATTGGATTTCTCCCGCTCCCGGGCTTGTCTCTTCTGCCGGATCAGGGAGCTCGCGATCGCCGCCGCCATGGCCAGGACGCCCACCACCACCACTTCTTTCCTGCCCCTTTCTGGCTTTCCCTCCTCCGCCCTCTCTTCCGCCGCTCTTCTGCAGCCCTACGCCTTTGCCGCCTTTGGCTCTGGAGCCTGCTCGCCTGGACTTCTCCACTCTAGGGCTTCAGCCCAGGAGGGGGCTCAGCGTGCCGTCTGAGCTCCTCTGGCAGCAGTGGTCCCGCTCAAGCGCGGGCTTCGGGGTTCGGGGTTCGAGCAGCAGGCTGCCTGGGTCTAGCAGGCTGCCTTGGTCGAGCCTACGCCACAGCCCCGGGCCGGGATCGCGAGCGAGACGGGGGACAGAGGCAGAGCTGCGCGACTGTGTGCGCTTGGCCCCTGCGCCCCGAGGACACTGTGCAAGTCCAGGCGGCTCCAGTCGGAGTTTGGCTGCACCCCGCCCCCCTCTCCCTCCCGGCCCTGTGCTTTGCGGAGGGGGGTTGCAGGAGGGAGGCGAGGCAGGCGGAGGGAGTGCGCGGGCGGGAGAGAGGCTGCGAGTGCAGGCGGGGAAGGGAGGAGGAAGGGGCGACGCTCCCGGGAGCGCGTCCTCACCCTGGCCCCTCGGACCCTCGGACTAGTCCTTGCAACTTCTCGGGGTGATGATCAGGAAAAGTTGGCCGGCGCCAGCTTTCCGACGGGGATCAAACAGGTAATGGCCTCCCATCTTCGCGGTGGTTGTCGCTGCAGCTGCTCTGGGCAGGGCGCGGCACGAAGTCTGAGCACCAGAATCCCGTCGCTGCAAGCAACCTCCTCAGGAAGAGCTTTTCTCCTGCTCCTCTAGCTAGACAGCCGCCCAGAGGCCCCCTCCCCTGGCGGCCCGGGCCTCTCCCACCCGCCCCCCCACCCCCCAAGTCCCCAGCTGGCCGCTGGTGCTAACACCTGTAGGGGCTTAAGCAGTGCCCCATCACTAAATCCTTCTCCCTTCCTCTTCCCTTCCCGAAAGGAGCTTCGGGAACAACAGTGATGGAGGAGGTACCAGGATGAGCTAGTTGCATTGGAGGAGCGGAGGTGGGGGTGAAGGGGGTGGTGCTTGAAGATGGGGAACAGCAGGATGGGGTGTTTCTCAGTATATAACTCTCAGGTGACCAGGTAATGAATGCCCCAGCTGGAGTCCTCAGGAAGTTCCTTTTACTTGCTCTGAGCTCGGACTCACCCCGCCCCCCTACACACACACACACACACACACACACACACACACACACACACACACACCATTGAGGTATTTTGCCTGGCAACACTTGTAGCCATTCTGGAGAAAGACCGGAGCTCCCAGATGAATTCAGCCCCCCTACCCCCACCCTCACTCCTATGGCAGCAGCAGAAGCAGTGGCACTGCAGAGCTGCTTCCGAACACCAGAACACCAGGCTGCCACCCAGTGGTTTTAGCTGAATTTTCATTTCTAGCCAGTAGGCAACATCAGAACACTGCTTTTCCTGGATGCCCCCTTATCCATTACGTTGGGGTTAGCATCCCAGCAGAGCTTGAATTGTGCCCCATAAGCAGTCTTGGGGAAATGCAGAAACCAGCCTATCCTCCTTATTAAGTCCTAGCCTATCTCCAATCTCCTAACTTCTTTCTTTCTCCCCCCCCTCCCCCCCCACTCACACACTGGCTCCTCAAGCTCAGGCAGCCTCTCTCCCTCCAATTCTGGAATCAAGTCCGGCCTTTTGCTCACCTCACTCAATTCACAAGTTCTGTACTTGCCCTATTCCGTATTTTAATCTGCAGTAGGAAAATAAGGAATGTTGAGGTCAAGAATATTACAGAGAATGGTATATATCCACATCCCTCCTTTCAAACAGAAGGGACTATTTTACATGATTTCTGATGCCAAAAAACGATGCCTCCAATAGGACTGCTCTATCTTGGAGCTGCCACTACACTACCTTTACTGGACTTCCCCCTCCTTCAGATCTTTTCAGAATAGATGTAGATGCAAAACCAAATGCCCAGACTCCAGCCCTTCTTTTCTTGCCTGAACTCCCAACTAGGAAACTTGGACCATCAGAGCTGAATCACCTTACCCTTCTGTAGATTCCACAGTTGGTCCACTGCCAGCTGCTGACACCCACTCACACACACTTCTCCCCAATTTTGAATATCTCTTGCCTCATCAGAAGCACTGCCTTGGCCCTAACCGGTTTGGCTCAGTGGATGGAGTGTTGGCCTGCAGGGCGAATGAAAGGTCCCAGGTTTGATTCCAGTTAAGGGCATGTACCTTATGTACCTTGGTTGCGGGCACATCCCCAGTTGGGGGTGTGCATGAGGCAGCTGATCGATGTTCCAAAATCAGTAATTCATATATATATATATATATATATATATATATATATATATATATATATATATATATCACTACTATGTGCCAGCAGAAACAGGCTGAGATGAAGGTTGCAGGGGCAAGATAAGACACTTAGTTACAGGAGGGTGATACCAAATGGTCTGAGATTCCCTGAAGAATAGCCTACATCTTTGTGCTTTTGGATTTCCCACAACAAAATGGAGGACATGGTAGAATGACAAGTCAATTCAAGTATCCAATTCTTCAGACTTTGATTCATGGGGGGAAAGTCCTAGTCTGCTCCAACTGGACTTTGAACACCTTGAAACTTGGACTAGGTCCTATCTCCTGGCACAGTTCCTGTCACAGAGTTTATGCTCAATAAAAGTTTATTGGAAATAATTGATGATGACTGGTTTATATTGATTCTGGAGGATGGGAGGATGTTTCCTGGCCCAGAATGTATGCGATTCAACTTCCAAGTATTATGAAGGGACATAATCTCACTAAAAGGAGGGTCGGACCAAAGCTAAATATTGGGTGTGGAAGGGGCAGTTAAGATATTCCTACTCACTCTCTGCATGTTTCTATCTTCTGAAGATCCCCAATCCCAAAGGTCTTTCTTTCTTCTTGCCTCTCTCTTAAGGCACCAAACCAAAGCAGGCATGAAAAAACTAAAGAAGGACAAAGTTCTGATTCAGGCAAGGACTAGAACTTAGAAAAAATGGGAATGAGGAAATGGTACTGAGAAAATGAGGGTTTTCCTACAGTCTTTTACCTCCACTTTCCACTAGAAGAGCACTCACTGAGCATTCATAAGGTATTTTCAGGATGCGTGGAGAATTACTAGTGTGGTCACTAGGGGGTCAGTACTAGAGGTAAAAGGGCATGGGAAAGACTTTAGGAATATACAATGTGGAGAGAACATCATGACAAAGTCGCAGACATGTAAATATTTAAGTTTTACTAACCTCTATGCCATGAGCTCATCGAACCACTGGGCCAAAGCTAATAAGATTCTATGTGTGTTTATGGAAACCTTTCTTAAATTTTATAATCTTAAAAAATGAGAATGTATAGGAGGACCACAAGCTCTTACTGCCACATGTTCCCATCAGTCCATAAAAGGTACTTCTGCCTTTTTAAAGCCCCCATAATCATTCTCTCTGTATAGTAGAGAAGTAACTCATGATAGGTGAGAGTGGAGATAGGGGCCTCTAATTCTCTGTGTTCTGTCTACCTACAGACCATATGCATCCTCCTTCCTCCTTCTCTAAAGGAACTCACAGCGGCCTATGACTAGATTGGAGGGAAAAAATAGAAGGCCATTTTGATTTTGGGTTAAAATCACAGTATGCCTTCAGCTTAATCATTAATTAAGTATATATTTTTATCCTTTCCTAACTCTTGTGTTTATTTCTTAGGTACTTTAAAATTCAGATAAGAATGTGAATATAGCCTAAACCGGTTTGGCTCAGTGGATAGAGCGTTGGTCTGCGGACTGAAAGGTCCCAGGTTCGATTCCGGTCAAGGACATGTACATTAGTTACGGGCACATCCCCAGTAGGGGGTGTGCAGGAGGCAGCTGGTCGATGTTTCTCTCTCATCGATGTTTCTAGCTCTCTATCCCTCTCCCTTCCTCTCTGTGGAAAATCAATAAAATATATTTTAAAAAAAGAATGTGAATGTAACTCTCAAGTCTTCAAAGGAGAACTGTGCCCAAATTCTAGTTATAGTAGGAAAGCATATAAAAGAAAGACTGCACTCCACCCTAGAAAAGCATATATTGTCTTTCATTTGTATTTTAATGCTACTCCAGTACTATGCCATTTTCATGGGAAGAAGAAGAAATAACTTTCTTTTTTAAAAAAATATATTTTATTGATTTTTTACAGAGAGGAAGGGAGAGAGATAGAGAGCTAGAAACATCGATGAGAGAGAAACATCGACCAGCTGCCTCCTGCACACCTCCTACTGGGAATGTGCCCGCAACCAATGTACATGCCCTTGACTGGAATCGAACCTGGGACCTTTCAGTCCACAGGCCAACGCTCTACCACTGAGCCAAAGTGGTTTCGGCAGAAGAAATAACTTTCTATTGACAATTATTTCCAAGGTATTTTGTTCTACTGTCTTGTTCTGTGCTTGTCAGTTTGTACTGCACCTTTGTTATGGAACTTCCTGAGTCTCTTCCAGATTAATAGAATTTCAATTCCCAGGACTTCCAACTTCCTAACATGGGTAAGTCCACTCTCCTTTGCTTCTCCTAGACCTCCTCCTCTCACTGCACTACCCACCTAGCTGTCTTTGATTATGTTAAAAAAAAGAAGCATATATAGCTCCTTTCTCCAATTCAACTCACAAAGAGTTCTAGCCTGAGTGATAAGAGAAATATGGTTTCATTCTGACTGTTGCTAATGGGATTGTGTGACCCTCAGGATGCCATTTCTTCTGTTGGGGCCTCAGTTTTCTTTCTACAGTAACCCCATACATTCAATGAATGACTTTCACATTGTATTCTACAGACACTAAGAGTACATGGAGGGGATGTAAGTTTCCTCACCCATGGTTCCATAACAGCATCTCTGCTTTCATTTATTTTATATACTGGGGCTTACTGTATAACTTTTTTTATGAAAAAAGGATTATATTGTTTGAAAATCAATGTTTGAAATATGAAATGTTTGAAAATCTCTTGATGAAATGTTACTTAAAGTAATTTTGCTCCCGAGGGTCAATGATTTTATTTTATTTTGTACATGTCCCTATTCCTCCAAACTGTTTATCTTCCCCTCCTCATACTTTTGTCCTCCCCTTTCCACCCCACCAGAACATGAAATCTGAACTGGATTCCAATGAAAAACACATTAAGTCTCCTTGGCTCTATTCCTCTGGATTCACTTGAGAACCAGGCTTTAGCGTTCTTTTCAGAGAGAGTTACATAATTTATCAGAGCATAGAATGCTAATCATCCTCTGTCAATCTCTTGGCAGGGCTTGGATGAGCTGTAAAGAAGCTAAGGGGACCTACTCCTAAGATTAATCTCCAGGAGAAAGACAGAAATCCAAACAGATGTGCCTGTGATAAGTAAAAATGAGGGAATTCAGACAGCCTAAGTAGGAGCAGCCTCCAAGCCATTTAAGCAGGAAGGAATTGGCTGTCTTTCTGAAATTCTGAAAATGAGAGATTTCAAACAGCCTTTTTTCATGAAGATAAGTTTAAATGGAGCCACTTGCCAGATTGCTATCTTCATTGCCCATCCACCAGAATATCTGAGTGAGCGATTACCAGGTCAAAGACAATAATGAGCTCAAAGTGAGGAAAGGGAAGCAGAATCAAGAGTACCAAAGTCAAGCAAAATTGGGATCCCCCCTTAACTGAGTAGGGCAGTAAAGGGGGTATTTAAGAAACTGAGCAACAAGTACCACCTTTCGTAGTACATCCAAAGACAAGAGAAATGACTAGATAGATATACAAATTAAAAGATTAGAGAAAAACCATTAGAAAAAGCATTTGACACCTAACTTCAAGCAAAACTGAAAATGCAATTTAAGGGACTCGTCCATGTGGCACTGGAATTCCAGGGACAGAAGAGTGATGACTGTATTTTATAACATAACCTGACATATAATATGTATTAGCTGGCAATGAGTTTCTCATAGTCAGATCATTTGGAGGAACTATACTTCAGAACAAAGGTCTCCAGAACCAATTTTTTAGCAATTGATTGGCTCTCCTGACTTGCATTCCTGATGAAAAGCCAAGGAACCCTAGGCTTGCATTGCACTAGGATGATGGCTTAATTTTCATTATGTCCCATTTTTGAGATCATTCTCTAAATACTTAAGCTGTAGAATTTACTAAAGCCACCTTTAGTTTCTTTTAAAATCAATTGTGAACATACTGATTAATTCTGATCCTTTAAGAAGAAAAATCCTATAACCCATAGGATTAATAATAAAAATTTATTAAGAATGAAAATTCATTATTCAGTTATAATTTACAAAGAGTAAAACCATAAAATACCCTGATGGTATTAATCATATCAATGAATTCAGATCTTTGCCATTTAATTAGTCATAGCAGCTGCAACATTAAGAGTTCAAGGCTGTGGATTATCTGCTTGGTCATTTAATCTAGAAAACCTGGAGAGAAATATTAGATAGTTGGTGTCAAGTTTTATTAAATTTTTTTATCATAAGTAAAGAACACAAGGAAATGAGTCTAAACTACAATTTGTGGAGATTTAAGTTTTGTACAAGGAAAACCGTATTTTTAGTAGAGGTTGTTAAAATGTCATGATTGCTGAGTTTCCTATAAAAGGTTTTTATGAATAGAACAAAAATTTTATCTATCTTGGTGGGTATGTGAGTTGATTTCCCTGAAGACTCTCATTCTTTTTTTTTCTTTTTTCTTTTTTTAACATATTTTATTGATTTTTTACAGAGAGGAAGGGAGAGAGATAGAGATCCAGAAATGTCGATGAGAGAGAAACATCGACCAGCAGCCTCTTGCACACCCCCCACCGGGGATGTGCCCGCAACCAACGTACATGCCCTTGACCGGAATCGAACCTGGGACCTTTCAGTCCGCAGACCGACCCTCTATCCACTGAGCCAAACCGGTTTCGGCTGAAGACTCTCATTCTATTATAAAAACTATAATATGTACTATTTTTATTACCCAGGGCCTGCAACCAAGAATTGGTCACAGGGAGAGGGGAAGCAACATCTTGCTAAAAAAGCTTAAGGTCTTGTCCCTATGGGGCATGGAGATAGCTAGTGCCATTGATTTTGGAAATTCATATTGGGTGAACTTGGAGCACGTGGGTCAAAGGAGTTAAATCCATTTTATAAAGTTTCTCTTGTCCAACGTTTGGGAAATACTTTCTAGATACAATAAATTTATTCTTAACCAAGTTGCCTCATTGGTGACAGAGCCAATAAAAGCCCCAGCTTCTCTAAGTAAGGATGATTTAATTTTATTCAATAACTAGAGGTCCTGTGCACGAAATTCATGTACTGGAGGTGTATGTCTCTCAGCCCAGCCTGCACCCTCTCCAATTTGGGACCCCTCAAGGGATGGCCGACTGCCTGTTTAGCCCCAAACCAGGTGGGATCGGGCCTAAATGGATAGTTGGATGTCCTTCTCACAATCCAAGACTACTGGCTCCCAACTGCTCACCTGCCTGGCTTTCTGATTGCCACCAACCACTTCTCCCTGCCAGCCTGTTCACCCCCTAACCACTCACCTGCCAGCCTGGTCACCCCTAACTGCCCTCCCCTACAGACTTGGTCCTCCCCCCCAACTTCTCTCCCCAGTAGGCCTGAGTCCTCCCCAACTGCCCTTCCCTGCAGGCCTAGTTGCCCCCAACTGGCCTCCTCTGCCTGCCAGGTCACCCCTAACTGCCCTCCCCTGCAGGTTTGATAGCCCACAACTGCCCTCCTCTGAAGGCCTGATCCCTCCCTTGCTGGCCTGGTCCCTCCCAACTGCCCTCCCCTGCTGGCCATCTTGTGGCAGCCATCTTGTGTCCACATGGGGACAGCCATCTTTGACCATATGGGGGCAGCCATCTTGTGTGTTGGAGTGATGGTCAATTTGCATATTACTCTTTTATTAGATAGCATAGAGACCTGGTATACAAGTGCGGGCCAGCTGATTTGCCTTAAGGTTGTCCCAGATCAGGGTGGTGGTTCCCTTGGGGTGTGGGGTGGCCTGGGTTTAGGGGCTTGTTTGCAGGCTGGCCATGTCCCCCCAGTGACCAAGCAGAGGCCCTGGTATCTGAGATATATTTATCTTTTATAATTGAAACTTTGTAGTCTTGAGCAGAGGCCTGGGCCCACCAGGGCAGACAGAAAACTTGGCTTCCTCCATTGCCAGGGGCAACCCAAGGCTCTTGCTCTCTCAGCGGCAGCATCCATCTTGGTTGGATTAATTTGCAAACTCATTCCTGATTGGCTGGTGGGTGTGGCTTGTGGGTGTAGTGGAGGTATGGTCCATTTGCATATTACTCTTTTTATTGGATAGGATATTTGAAGATATTGAAAGAGAAGTTGCGCCGAAACCGGTTTGGCTCAGTGGTAGAGTATCGGTCTGTGGAATGAAAGGTCCCTGGTTTGATTCCAGTCAGGGGCATGTACGTTGGCTGCGGTCACATCCCCGGTAGGGGATGTGCAAGAGGCAGCTGGTCAATGTTTCTCTCTCATTGACGTTTCTGGCTCTCTATCTCTCTCCCTTCCTCTCTGTAAAAAATCAATAAAATATATTTTAAAAAAAGAGAGAAGTTGCTATTTTATAAACTGATTAGTAGCTAACAAACATAAATGAGGTGTTTCTATGATGAGACATTTATGGCAGATTAAAAATGAGCAAGACTCAGAGGCAAAATATCTGTAAGACTGGGTTCATTTTTTGCCCAGTGAACTAAGTAATATAAATGAAAAGCTAGGGGGAAAAATGATGGAGGATTTAGGACAAAAGCATACAATCAGTAATTTTCCTGGATCTAAGATTTTTCAGGAAATAAGACTTCTGGACAAAGATGACCTAAACTCGGGATTTGAAAATGGGAATGCAGTGCTTGTAAACGATAGTACATGATTAATTAGCATATGGGGGTGGGCTTCTAAGACAGCAGAAGGAATTCTGTATTGATTACCTATTTGCTAATGACACTGATTCCATCAATTTCCTATCAAGAGTTGTCATTTTAAAAATATTTTTTTATTTATTTCATAGAGGAAAGGAAAAGTAGAGAGAGATAGAAACATCAATGATGAGAGAGAATCATTGATCAGCTGCCTCCTGCATACCTCCAACTGGGGATCGAGCCCATAACCAGGGCATGTGCCCTTTTGACTAGAATTGAACCCGTGACCCTTCAGTCCACAAGCTGATGCTCTATCCACTGAGCAAAACCAGCCAGGGCAAAAGTTGTCAATTTTTAAAAAGCAGAGAGGTAATGGGAAAATATTTCTGTGTTCCCTCAGTATTAAAAATCTTGATATCTTGTTTTGGACACCAACCAGGATGTGGGCAGTAGCACCTGCTTAATTCAGAGGAATGATATTCTCCAGATTCTAAGGAGACAAAGGAGAGGTCCATGATCCACCTGAGAATTGTGCAGATAGCCTAGATTTAAAAAGCCAACTTAAGTATAATTGGTATGCACTTTTATATTGGTTATCTTAGTTTCAGATATATAATATATATTTATATTTTCAACATTTTTATCCCTTACTGTGTAATCACCCTACTAATTTAGTAATCATCTGTCACTGTGAAAACTTACCACAATATTACTGACTATATTCCCCTTCACCTTTTCACCCGTCCTCTCACCCCTCCCTGCTAATAACCATTCCTTTGATCTTTGTTTCTCTGAATCTGTTCTATTTTGTTGGGGTTTTTTAATTTTATTATTATTTTTTTAGGTTCCACATGAAACCATAAAGTATTTGTCTTTCTCCGCCCTAATTATTTCACTTTAGCATAATACCCTCTAGATCCATCCATGTTGTTACAAATGGCAAGATATCGTTCTTTTTATTGTTGCATAATATTCCATTGTATAATATCTCTCTCTCTCTCTCTCTCTCTCTCTCTCTCTCTCTCTCTCTCTCTCTCTCACACACACACACACACACACACACACACACTACCTCTATTTTATTGACTCACCTAGATGGTTTTTAAACTTTCCACTCTACTTTCCATTTTTGGGGACAAAACTTGTGTTTCAAATGGTGATAACACTCAATAAATTCTGTGGTTATAATTGGACAAGCAACCTTTTCAATATTGTAACTATTTTTCTTTAATCCTTACAACAACTTGTAAGGTAGATATTATCACTATTGACATTTAACAGATTAGAAAAGTAAAGTATAGAAAGATTAAGTGATATTTCATATTATTTCCTGGCCTGTACCATGGTGGTAGTGCCAGTGTTTAAGTCAAGGATATTCAGCCAATACAATATATGTGTACAACACCAGCCTTTAAATATGAGTTTTCCCTCTTTGGCACTGCTTCTAGAATGTTGGTTGATGAACAGTGAGTGTGGTGCCTGTAATGGCTATCTCTTAGCTTGAATAACAGAAAACTATGCACACAGAACCCCAAACAAAAGGAATACAAAGAGGACCACACCAAGACACATCATAATTAAAATGCCAAGAGCAAAAGACAAAGAGAGAATATTAAAAGCAGCAAGAGAAAAACAGTTACCTACAAGGGAGCACCCATAGGACTGTCAGCTGATTTCTCAACAGAAACGATGCAGGCCATAAGGGAGTGGCAAGGAATATTCAGAGTGGTGAATAGCAAGAACCTACAACCAAGATTGCTCTACCCAGCAAAGTTATCATTCAGAATGGAAGGTCAGATAAAGAACTTCACAGATAAGTAAAAGCTAAAGTTGTTCATCACAACCAAACCAGTATTATATGAAATGCTGAAAAATATTATTTAAGAAGAGGAAGAAGAATAAAAATGTATAGATAACAATTATGAACAAATACATATCTATCAACAAGTGAATCTAAAAATCAAGAGAATTAAAAATCTGAGGAACAGAATAAACTCGTGAATATAATAGAATCAGGGGCATAGAAAGGGAGTGGACTGACAATTCTCAGGGGGAAATGGGTGTGGGGGTGCAGGAAGAGACTGGACAAAAACCATACACCTATGGATGATGACAGTGGGGGGATAGTGGCAGAGGGTGAGGTGGAGGAGAGCTATGGGGGGAAAAAAGAGCAACAATTCTAATAATCTCAACAATAACGTTTTGTAAAACAAACAAATAAATACATGAATAATTTAAAAAATAAAACACACACACACACACAAAAAAAAAAAAACAGCAACAATTTTGACCTCATAAAGCAAGTAGCCCAGTATCTATTAGAATGATCCCCCATCAACTATAAGCACTGAAAATTAAATCCAAACTGAAATTACTGCAATTATCCTGCTTGTATTAGGAATCTAATCAACCAACAGAAAGCAGCAAGGTGAAATGAGCTGAGACTACAAAGAAAATTGGTCCATGAGGGTGCAGGGGCCCGGTTTTTTTTGTTTTATTTTGTTTTTTGTTTTGTTTTGTTTTTTGTAGAGCTACATATATACTGGAACATGAATTAGACCAAAAGGTAACTTGGTTTAAGAGGTAAGCAAATTCAGTTTTGAGCACAACATATTTAACAGACATCCACCTGCTCCTATATTTTGTTGAGAATTTAAACAATAAAGTGGCTTTACATGGATCCTGTGAACTGAAGGAGAATCACAGTTACCGTTTTCCTAAGTGTTTTACTGAAATTGAAAATGATAATACCTATAAAAGCTCTCTGGTGCTGACATTTCCAAGTCTCTTTACTAGCACACAAAAAAATTACAAAATGGAGAATATAACCTTTCTAGCCCTGTACTTTCTTCACAAGGGTATAAAATTGAAATGCAGTCTATATTCTAGCATCATAACCAAATAGCAGGAATGATAATGACATGAGAGCTACAATAATAGCAGCTATTTTTTAGAACATTTACTCTCAACCAGGCACTGTTCCAAATATGTTACATATGTTAACTTATTTAATTCTCACATTAACTCTATGAGGGAGGAACTGTTATTGTGTCTATGATATACATGTGGAAGATGAGATTTGAAATGGTGAGGTTAAAAAAAGTTGCCTAGGTTCATACACTAACAAGTGCTGGTAATGGAATAATAACCCAGACAATCTTGCTATACACAGATATGCAAATAACCTTAATATAATCCCAGTTTATGGTTACTTACTCATATAGATGGGTTATATATTTTGTGGATTGTTTCTGACATTTTTTACTTCCTCTTGCTTTTTCTTTTTTGTCGTTATTGTTGTGGTTGTTATTTGTATCATTGCTAAATTAACATTCCAGTAGTAAGTTCCCAGGATAAGTAATAATACTACTAAACTTATTGAAAGATATATGAATTTCTTCAAGAAGAATGAATACTTCTCTTTTTTTTTCTCCTTAATGCTCACTTCAGTGATTTCTGTTATATTTTGCAGCTTGGAAATCACTTACTTACATGTATACAACTAATACTGATGTTACCATGGGAATTTAGATCAATGCTACTAGCAGAGGCCTGATTTGCATATTTTGTTGATTAACACTGGTACTTGCTAATCCCTGTCAAACTCTCCCATCCACTGCCATGACTAATCTCATATGTTGGTGATATGTAGGATTCATGAATGTCAGGAACTGATTTCTCGGGTTTTTTAACACTTCAGTTCTGTTCAGTAACAGCTTAATTAAACCTCAAAAAAAAGAAAGGTCAACAGAAAAATAAAATCAAGCCTTTTAGAAAATTAGTTAAAAATGATAAGAGAAAGTAGAAAAAGCTAAGAATATAATAATACAGGGTAGGCAAAAGTAGGTTTACAGTTGCTCATATGGCAATACTATAAATAATACAAAATTTAATTGATAAATAATAGAAGAATAAATTAGTCACTGTAAACCTAATTTTGCCCACTCCTATATAATAATATAATATAATATAATATAATATAATATAATATATACATTTCATTCTGAATATTCACTGAGTTGATCATCTTGACTAAGAATATTCTCTGTGCCTGGTTGTGTGCAAGGTGCTTCCATATATATTATTTCATTCTATTTTCACAATAATCATATCAGACCTGGAGAGGAGAGTTTGAGTCACATTGCTCAAATTCATATAGCTATCAAGTGATACTGTTTGAACAAAGATGGACCAGACAAGTGTGTTTGACTCCTTCCACACCACTGGAGTGGGACTGTAGGTGGAGTTTACTTTCCATCCAATATCATAATTCTCTAGAGAACAGAAAGAGGGTCAATAACAAGAAGATGCAAAGAAGCAGATTAGGGTTCACTTTTACAGAGCCATTTATAACAGGGGCTGTCCAAAAATACACAGAATAGATTATCTTGAGAAGTAATCAGTACCTTGTTACTGGAAGTGTTCACATGGGGGCTGCAGAATTCATGCAGTCCTGCTAAACCCCTATAAGATGTTATAGAAGGGATTCTTGAATTTAGTGAATTAATACATCATCACGGACCATTTGTCAAAGCTCCAATACAAATACCACCAGAGAAACCCATTAGTCATAAAAAGTTGGTCATGTGAAACATGCTGAATAAGGAAAGTACTCCCTTGAATGAGTTCTCAGTGGTGGTTAAAAAGGGGAGAGTTAGAGAATAGTACTTACAGGATTTTAGGTGCTGAGGTTAGTCATTAGGTGGTTTTAGGGCAGAATTTTATAAGTATGGTCCTTACAAATTCAGGTCAAAATTTGTAAATTATGTGAGTTGCTGGAATAATCAATGGTCTTATCCTTGGTGCACATGAGCAATATGGAGTTACTCTTAAAAGAGTCCAAGCTTATTTTGCTCATTATATTCCACATATGAGTGAGAGGTTACACTTATCTTTCTCTGATTGGCTTATTTTGCTTAGCATAGTACTCTCCATGTCTCTCCATATTGTCTCAAAGGGTAAGAGATGCTTCTTTTTTCACAGCTGCATAGTATTCCATGGTATAAATGTATATCATTGTTTTTTATCCACTCATCTTCTGATGGGCACTTTGGCTATTTCCAGATCTTCACTATTATAAATTGTGCTGCTATTTGTAGAGGTGTGTATATCCATTCTGATTGGTGTGTTTTGGGATTCTTAGGATGTATTTCTAGAATTGGGATCATTAGGTCAAATGGGAATTCCATTTTTAGTTTTTTGAGGAAACTGCATACTGTCTTCCACAATGGCTGCACCAGTCTGCATTCCCACAAGCAGTGTACTAGGGTTCCCTTTTCTCCACATCCTGGCCAGCATTTGTCATTTGTTGATTTGTTGATGATAGCCGTTCTGACAGGTGTGAGATGATACCTCATTGTTGTTTTGATTTGCATCTCTCATGATTAGTGACTTTTATCATTTTTTTCATATGTCTCTTGACCATCTGTATGTACCCTTTGGAGAAGTGTCTATTTAGGTCAGTGGTTCCCAATGTGGGAAACATGCCCCACAGGAGGGAAATTTGATTTTTAAGGGGGGCAATTGGAGAATAAGTTATTAAAAGTGAATTTTTGCATTTCTTATGGTTCTACAGGCCTCATATACAGCATATAAACATATATTGTGACATATTTATGCATTTCAGTTCTCTATTATATGTTTTGAAATGTATGCTATTTATTCATATCACTTCATATTATTATATTTTATTCATATTATTATTTTTTAACAATTTCTTAGTGATTTATTCCTCAGTTCTTCAACTGTCCTTTTGTTATTTTATTTTTCTCTTTCATGGATACCTTATTTTTTAAAAGCTTGTTCAGACCAATTTAATAGTCTTTTAGGCTTCCTTCACATGAATAGGAGTTCACTTTTTGAATAATAAGAATTATATGTCACAGAGAAGGCACCAGAATTTTAGAGATGCTTAGGTGGGGCATGGAGAAAAAAAAACAAAAAGAAATTGGGGACCATGATTTAGGTCTTTTGCCCATTTTTAAATTGGATTGTCTTCCTTTAGTTAAGTTGCATGAGTTCCTTACATATTTTAGAAATCAACTCCTTATTAGAAATATCATTGGCCAATATGTTGATGATAGCCATTCTTACAAGTGTCATTTTAATTTTATCTCTCTGATTATTAGTGACTTTGAGCATGTAAACAAAATAGATCCAGAGTCATAGAAGCATGGAATAGACTAACAAATCTCAGAGGGAAGGTGGGGTTGGGGAGGTAGGTGGGAAGAGGTTAACAAAAGAATTTATATTCATATATGCATAGCCCATGGACACAGACAATAGTGTGGTGAAGGCCTGGAAGGGTCAGGTGCTAGGTGAAGGGGGTTAATGGGGAAAAATGGGGAGACATCTGTAATACTTTCAACAATAGAGATAATTTTTTTTAAAAGCCTAAGCTAGAAATAAAAAAAGTCACAAAGAAACTGTTATAGACAACAGGAGACTAAAACATTGTTATTAGATATGTTATCCTGATGGGACCGTGAAACAGAACACGGGCATTAATAAAAAATACTGGTAAAGTCCAAATCAAATCTTGGGTTTAGTTGATAGTTATGTACCAGTATTGGTTTCTTAATTTCAACAAATGTATTAAAAGGCAGGGTCCATCTAGTCTGAGTAGAGTATCTATTTAACCTGAACTATGGGAAAAGAAGTAATGGGTTTTAAATGGGTTGGAATGGATGTATCTGGAATAAGACCTATTTCCACTCACTGTTGTTTTTATCCCCCAATTTTATAATTTCCTGAGTTAAGGGAACCAGGCCACCTTGACTATACAGATAATACTGCACCAACAGGGTGGTGAGAAGACAGCTGCTCAGTCTGTAGGAAGATGTATGGACATTCACCATCACTGCTAATAGAAAAGCAACATGAAACTCATGCTATGGTTATTTATTAGGGGATTCAGCTAACTGAATCTAAAAACCACAGCAGAAGTAAGGGGGAGAGATCAACCAAAGGACTTGTATGCATGCATATAAGTCTAACTAGTGGTCATGGGCAACAGGGGGGTAGGGGTATGTGTGGGGAGGGGTTTGGAATGAGGGGATGAGGACAAATATGTGATACCTTAATCAATAAAGAAATTAAAAAAAAAAACATCAACACAGCAGAAGAGGTCAAAACAGGTCAAGAATAGCTCCTTTATATCTCATTGAATCAGAAACAGCACTCTTGTTCTTCTAAGCTGTACTGTGAGATTTCTCAGCATTAGGACTCCCAGCACCAGACATTATGAATTTAAAGTCTTTACCTTTTAGAGGAGCCAGCTGCAGATGGTGTTTGTGATTGCAGCAGAGGAAATGCCATTTAGGGGAAAGGGAATTGATAATATAATGGCTTATTTCCTAACTAAGGATATTTGGCATGTACTCCCAGTAGTATTTACATTTACTTTCCCAGGGACTTGAAGCTCCTTTTCTCTACCCTGCAAAAATAGTGGTATAATTGGTAATGGACAAAACACGGCTTTGCCTTTGCAAAATAAGGATGAGGGATTGCAACAAGTCAACATTTGTTATTGGTTTATATGTGATAATTAGAAACAGTATTTAGTTGTGTCCAAGATAAGCTTTCATTTCCACTTTTTAAACTACAGGCTTGATGGAATGATGAAAATAAGAATCCTCAGTTTGAGTCTCAGTTTGAGTCTTGGTTCTTTAGGAAAACTCTTTCTTACACTCTGGGCTTCTATGTCCTTGTCTATTACATAAGAGATCTATGTACACGAAACCTCTTTGAATTTAACTGATCCACTACAAATCAGAAGACAATGACAATGGGAGTTTATTACAAAGTCACAGAATTATTTGTCCATTATATTCAATTGTTCCATCAGATTGAAAAAGTCATGAAATACAGGAAGCCAGAAACCCTAGGGCAGACTCTCTACATAATGTAGATGATAGTGGTAGAGTGACTAAGACAATGGGTTCCACAACTAAACCTTAGGTGTGAATCTTGTTTCCATAGCATGTTAAATGTGTGACCTTAGCATGCCAATTGACTTTTATATTCCTCAACTCTGAGATGAAAATAATGATAGCAACGATCTCCCTATAATTGTGAGCACTAACTGGGTTAATATTTGGAATGAACCTAGCATGTATTGAAATAGTTGGTATATAGTACACACACAATAAACTGTAGTTGCTATTTATGCTATTCTTTTTGTTTATATATCTTATTAAAACCACCTTTTTCTGGATACATATCTGGACAAAAATAGCCAGAACCTCCCATCCACTGTAGACTAATGAAACTTGATTGATATTTAGTTGAGACCTCCAATGTTTTCCTATCTCCTGAGCCAGCCTGGGCCTTGGCTGGCTGGAATATAAAAGGAATAATAGCAAATATTCTATGCATCAAACACTGGTCCTTTATATGTACAAATTAATGTACATGCCAATGAGGTGGATACCATTATTATCCCTAGTTTTTGGATGAAAAACTGAGGCATAGGGAAGTTAAGCAGCCTGCCCAAGTGGCAGCCAGTATATTATCAGAGGCAGAATTTGGACTGAAACAGTCTGGTTTCAGAGTCCCTGCTTTTAACTATGCTTTCCTGTCATAATAGACTGTGTTTGTTAAGTGCCACACACATTACACACCTTATCTCTAATACTTAGGTAATCCTAGAAGGTAGGCATTATGCTTATCTCAATTTTTACCAATGTGGAAAGTGAGGCTCAGAAAGACTAAGTAACTTGCCCAACATTAGATAGGAAGTGCTAAAGTCTGTCTCCACAACCTGTGTCATGTCCACTCTACCTCCCATTAACAGGGACAGGGACAACAGAACAGACTTCAGTGAAGGCCCCTTGGTGCTAGTCCAAGCCCCAAAGACACTGGGGAGAGCTGTAGATCTCTAGAACAAGATTTTCTTTTATATAAAGGCAAAGAATTACTAAAGCACATAAAGTAAGTTTTCATAGGAAATTCAAACTTGTTCAACCTTTATAAGAATAAATCTTAAGTGAACAAAATAACATTCTGACTAAAGCCCATAATCACATCACTTTTTATGTGATGAAAATACAATGAGATGCTTTGAAAAAATAACTGTGGAACAAATTCACTCTAGTTAATTCTATGGGAGAGAGTCCTTTTAGATTTACTCTAGAAGTACTAAGATGTCAATGAGGCTAATACATTTTGTGATATACTAAGAAAATATACCTAGTAAAATATAAAACAAAGCTAATAATGAATATGTCTTTCTCCTTAGATTTTTGGAACCATAGCCCACAAAACACATTCTAAATGGCATTACAGTGAACAACAAGGGATTAGAAAAATATATAAGTTCTCTGGTTTTTATGCTTTTCCCACTGGACATTACTTTCATATAATTCCTTATTTCAATTTTGTATATAAAATGTATCCCCAATTCAACAAGTTCCTAAGACTAAATATAAAAGAGAAGACAGACAGGAAAACTTATATTTTAAATATAACAATGACTTTCACTTGCCCGGTATTTTAATATCATATTATCTTTTCTAAACCATTGTCAGCAAAATATGAAGAAAAATATGCAAATCCATACTCTGTTTAGTATCCTTATATGAACATATTTATATTAAATCAAAGCATTTTATGAATCATAATCCAGCATTCAATGGGTTATTTGCTTATACTTCTCTCTAAGCTGATACAATTTATATTGTTTTTCTGTTTTGTCTCTATGGGTTATAACTCCAGGTTCTCTAAAGTTTCATAGGGGAGTCAGTCTCTTATGTAGCATTTAAATGTTAGTAGACAGAGTAAAGTTTTTTCCCCTTTTTTCCATTCTCAAATATTCCATCCTTGAAGCCATAACCCTTGACTCTTTAAAGACATTTCATTGAAAATTTACCATAAGCAAACTCTGACCTCCAGGTTGAAGACTGAGTTTAACTATGTCATATGTGAAATTATAGTTTATTCAAGTATGCAGAGAATTTTGGAAAATTATGTGATTGGTGGATATTTTACTATCATTATATTAGTACTATTACTGCTGCAATAATGGTACTCAAGCACAAATCTAAAATGTGATGGTAAATAAAACTCAGAAAGTATGAATTAAAATTCTTCCATACTTCTGGATTTATAATGACTAGAAGACACTGGTTATCTGCCACTGGACGAGGGACAGGAAAACTGAGAGAGACACCCACCTCTACGCAGTTCCAGGAGCATAGTACAGGGAGGGCAGGGATAATTACTGAGAGAAATCCCACAGGCATTGAGAATGTTGAATGCAATGAGTACCCCCATTAGCTCTGTACTGTTGTGATGGGCAAGAGATAAGAAAAAGAACATTCTTCCTGCCAAGTTTCCAGTAACAGTCTGCTGAAATATGGGGTTAAGGAAGGAGAACAGAAACAAACTATCCAGGTACTCAGATTGAAAGTTCTGCTAAAGAGTTGTGATCCTGCTCTTAAATATGGTGAAAACTATGGTGAATGGAATATAACTAACACAACAACAACAAAGCTTAGATCCAGATGAATCTAACATTAGATTGATCCCAAACCAAATACTAATGGCCTAGTATTTCCATTTTTTTAATAGTGATATGATTTACCTCAATTTCTATAATTTTATACATAGTGACTTATATTCAAAGAGAAATTACATAAATAAACTGGTGAATATAATAAAATCAGGGGCATAGAATGGGAGTGGATTGATAATTCTCAGGGGGAAAGGGGTATGTGGGGTGTGGGAAGAGACTGGACAAAAATCGTGAAGATAGTGGGGGAGAGGTCAGGGCAGAGGGAGGGGTAGGAAACGGGTGGAGGGGATCTATGGAGGAAAAAGGAAAAACAATTGTAATAATCTGAACAATAAAGATTTATTAAATTTAAAAAATGAAATGAATCTGCAGCAGCTCTTATAGGTAAATTTATAATTTTATATGCCTTTACTCAAAAAGAAGACAGTTAAAAAATAAATGGCTTATATTCCCACCTTAAGAAACTAAAAAAAGAACTAACTAAATCCCAAACAAGTAGGAGAATGAACATAATAAAAATGAGAACAGTAATCAATGGCATAAAAAAAAAAGAGCCCTGGCCAGTGTGGCTCAGTTGGTTCAGGTTGCACCCAAAGGCTGCCGATTAGATTCCCAGTCAGGGACATGACCACATTTCAGGATCGAAACCCAATCATGGGCACATGCAGTAGACAACCAATCAATATTTCTCTCTCAAATCAATGTTTTCTTTCTCTCTCCTCCCTTTCTCTCTGTATAAAATAAATAATAAAAAAATATTTATAAAAACAAGCAAACAAGTAACAACAAAAGACACAAATAAAGACAGTCATCAAGGCTGGAAGCTGATTCTTTAAAAAGATTAATAAAATGTAAACCACTAGTAAGTCAGATGAAAAAATGCTAAGTATTAACATAAATGAAAATGAAAACAGCACTAGAAGGGCTATAGACATTAAAAGGATAAAGGAGAGTCTATATTGAACAACTCAAAAGTAAGACAAAAAGACCTTGAAAAATATACGTGAAACACTTGGACAGATGCTTCAATAAAGAAGCTACACAAATAGCCACCTAAACACATGAA
The DNA here is from genome assembly GCF_014108245.1 of Pipistrellus kuhlii. NCBI lineage: Eukaryota > Metazoa > Chordata > Mammalia > Chiroptera > Vespertilionidae > Pipistrellus > Pipistrellus kuhlii. Next base: position 6,074,179 of record NW_023425504.1, on the reverse strand, counting down.
AAAGTATTCAAGATCATTAGTCATCAGGAATATGCAAATTAAAACCAAACTGTAATGTTACTTGTGTTACACACAAGAATAGGTAGAATGAAAATAACTGACAAACTTAAATGTTGGTGATTATATGGAGCCCTCAGAATTCTCATTGGTGAAGTGTAAAATGATGGAAAATTTTTCAGCAGTGGTTTAAAAGTTAAACTTAGATAAACCTTATGACCCAACAATTTCACTGCTTTCTTTTTTATAAATATTGTTTATAGAAGCTTTATTTATTGTAGCCCTGGAAACCATTCAGATATACCCGAAATGAAAGAACAGGTAAACAACTGGCATATTCATGCAATGGAAACTACTGAGCAACAAAATGTAATGACTTACTGATGTACACAGATATTTGGGTAAATTTCAAAAACATTATTCTTGGCAAAATAAGTAAGCACACAATAAAAGCACATACAGTAATGTTTCCATGTTTCCTTTTATATGAAGTTCTAAAATAGGAAAACTAACCTATGTTCAGTGATTGCTTCTGGCAGTAGAGGGATGCTGACTAGAAAAGGGCGCACAGGGAACTTTCTGGAGTGATAGAAATGATCTATGTCATACATATGGATTATATAAGTGTACGTATTTTTCTAAACTGATCACTGCCTACTTAAGACCTGAGCACTTTAATGTATGTAAATTATAACCAAATAGCAAAAACTTTAAAAGTAATATACACTCAAATTCTGTGGATATGGGACGCTAATTAGGGAAGGACAATAATAAAAATTAGGAAGAGAGAAATTAGTAGAGAATATTTCTAGGAAGATTTCTCTAAGGAAGAGGTGTGTAGTCTTCCTGTTCCAGAATCACATAGAGTATTTGTTAAAATGTATAGTTTTGGGTTCCAACCAAATCAGCTGGGCTTTTCCAATTTTAACCAGTTTCACATTGAATAGCAATGTCACACACTAAATATTGGCAACAGTTGGATTAAAAAATGTTCATCCCAGAACACAGAATTTTTCCATATAGGAATAGTGTTGTTAAACAACAAAGAAGCTGATGCTTAAAATGTGATTTTGGATATTCTCATGAGTTATAAATGTTATGAGTCAGCTTTCATAAGCCTATAAAATCAGATTATTTTATTTCCTTGTGATGACTTGACATTGTAATTTTTAGTTGGATGTTTGAAACTTTGCATCTGACAGAAACTATAACCTTAACTGAGGTTCTAAATTTTCCTAAAGGAGAGTTTATATTGAACTAAGTTAGTTAGATAAATTGTCAATATATATGCATGTAAAAATGTTTAAGAAAAGTGAGCTATAGTGTGTAAAACAATAGTTTTGCTTTCCTTAAGCATATCGCATGTGTAGAATTGCTGTTGGAACATAAATACACCTGCCTATGACTGATAGTAACCAAAGACTATCAACCTCTTAAATTGAAATTTTAAATATATAAAGATCTTGTCATCAAAATGGTAACATCCAATCAATGAACCAATATTTGCTCAAAATCTATTATATCTGGGATAGTATCATGGACCTGTTTTAAAGACTGGCTCCAGTGTTCATTAAAGGGGAACTCTGTGTCATTATTTAACTGCTCTGAGCCTCAGTTCCCTCAGTAGTAAAATGAGGAAAATGTTCACGTACTTTGCAGGATTGTTGTAAAACATTTGAGCTCTACCTCTAAAATATTTATACTGGGGAGTGCCCCCCCCCCCAAAAAAGGAACCTGACTTCTTATTTTTGGGTTCACCTTTCCTTATCTTTGGAATGTTAAGATCTATAGATCAAAGTTATGTTGTGATTTAGAGGAATCAGGACAAAAAGTCTGCTTGAGTTGCTTCTATACTATATAGTCTATGTTTTAAGTAAGTACTACTAGAGACCCAGTGCATAGATTCATACACATTAAAAGGAAATTATATAGAAGAAATATTTTAGAGGCTGGGGAGGGACCAAGGAAGGTTGGCCCCAGGGCATCTCCACCCTGTCTCACCCAGTCCCGGATTGGTTAGACCCCAGCAGCAAGCTAACTACCAGTCAGAGAATCTACCCCCTGGTGGTCAGTGTGTGTCATAGCAGCCAGTCAAATGGTCAAAGGAATTGTTGGACACAGCATATTAGGCTTTTATTATATAGGATACATGCCTGCAATATAGTAGGATCTCAATGCATATTTATTAAGTAAATGAAAGAGGGCAAAAATAATCTTCATAGCTTGGATTTAATCCAGTATAGCTCAGTAATCATGAACTTGACTAGTTTTGTTCTCTAACTATTTCAGCATACTACCATGAAGCAGTGATTGACTAAGTAGTCATAGAGTCCGCAGGACTCAATCAATAGTCCCCCGGCCCCACATAAATGACATTTTAAGTTAATATTTTTATTAACCCAGTGCTATTGATTGGATAGATAAATAGAAGTATTGAATATGGCTTTGCTTCCTAGGAACTTATAATCTAATAAATGAGCACAAAGTCTAATATAATATGAGGAAGTTTAGAATGGGTATCATATGATTGGTTTAGCTAGTAAGTACTAGGAGAGTTCTAGGGGTGATTAAGTCTTATTGAGTTGGGGGAGGGGAGAAGACAGGCATCTCAGAGGATTTGAACCAGTTTGATACACATTAAGTTCCTGGTTAAATTACACCTCTTCAATGAGGCCATCCCAGATCCAGCCAGCAGAAGGCATCTATTCTAATCCTGTTCCCCTGTGGCTTTTTGTAGTTCCATTACAGCACTCATCACAGTATGTCTGGTATTAGCTAGATGGGCAACCAGATGGTGTCTTCTTGGAAGGCAGGGCCTATGGCTCTTTCATCTTGGCACCTTTCTCAATGTGTAGCACATCACAGAGAGGGCACTGCATATATTACACATTAATGAATTGGATAAACTCTTCTAGGTGCAGTGGAGACAACTGGATTGACTGAAGCAGTTCTCTTAGGGAAGGAAGGAGAAAGGACTGGAAAGGTATGCTGAGACAGACTGTTGTAGGCTTTGCTTAAAGTCAACTACCCCTGCCCCCAACTGATTGGCATTCAGTGAATCCAGTTCATTTCACTTTTTATATAGGGAAGGAACATGATGAATGGCATTTGGAGACCTTATCATATTCTATTATATTAGTGTTACAGTTGAAAAAAGTATCTTCTTACTCAACTGTGCAGTTAGGTCTGAGTGAAATAATGAATATTACAAAGAATACTGGAGTATTTGGTCTTTACATAGATGCATGCATTAAACAACCAAAGAAAGAGCCCTACTAAACATCTGCAATTCTTACTCCTCTGGAGCTCCAGTGTATGCCTAAATAATACTCATTGTCATGCAAGGAAAGGCTCCTGAATCATAACTTAGTTGTGTGAGAACATAGTAAAGGATAGAGTTGGGAAAGAATTAATATTTGGACATTGCAGGTCCACCTTGAAATAGACATTGGGAGTTGGTATAGGTAACTAATTAGAGTTTTGGGTTCAGGAGACATGTATAAACCCTCTTTAATATGTTAATGACCATGCCTGTTATTTACAACTCCCTTTGAGTAGTTTTTTATTTTATTTTGTTTTATTTTAGCCTTGACCAGGGTCATCATCCCATACACCAGAGTGTTGTGGGTTCAATTCGTGCTCAGAGCACATACCTAGTTTGCAGGTTTGATCCATGGTCAGGACTTGTACAGGAGGCAACTAATCGATGTTTATCTCTCACATTGATGTTTCTTCCTCTCCCTTCCTTTCTCTCTAAAATTAATAAAAGCATATCCTCAGATGAGGATTAAAAAGTTAAAAATTGTATTTTAGAAGTTAATAGTATGCCATATTAGATAATAGTTGCTAAATTTTAAGTAACACTAATAACTTATTCAGAAACTTGCAAAAAAAAAGTAATCAGATTTAAATGTAACTATTTTTAACATTCCTACAAATGAGGTACTATTATATTAAAACACTAGTAGCCCAGTGCACAGATTCATGCACATTGAAAGGAAATTAACTAGAAAAAGTATTTTAATATTGCTATACATCCTTTCTCTATAATAGAAGTGTCAGAGATGAAAGAAAATTAGTAAAATGTATATGAAAATAATATATCAATTGATTAATAAACAAAAAACATGATATAACACCAACAAAGACATGAAATAAAAACAAGAAAAACATGATATAAAAACAACAAAAATATGATATAAAAACAACATTGATAAAAACAATGACTAATAAATTGATTAAACTTATTCTAATATCTCCCTGTATACCAAATTAAGAGTAAAAACACTTTAAGAATGCTTGACTAATTTCCCTTGTGATGAATTATTTACAACTTTAACTTTAACATCACATGCTCTTTGAACTCAAGAAAAAGTAACATATAACTGACCATGTCTGAAAATGGGTTCAGGTAGGAATATTCCTACTGTCTTGAGTTTGTCTTTGTGATATATTAATAGTCATCACAAATGCTAGCATCATGGGAAACTGTCTTTGAATTAATTTAAATGGGAGGCCAGTGTCAGACAGCGACAGTTGTGCCAATAGTTGGTTTTCAGAAATATACTGTCAACGATGCCACATCCTTTCAGCTTCAGAATGTCAACTAAAATAACCAAATTCACGATCCACAATGACAGGTTGAAAAACATGCGTGCAATTGGGGCCAGCAAGAGCTTTATATGTATCGTGCATACACTAGTGAACGTTTATTTTTAAATTGCCAATGCACGGCACATGTACCGGCTGGCCAGGTGGTCAGTCAGACAATGGATGGTCGGTCACTTCGCCTTATAAATATATATATATATTCTCTACCAAGCCCTGGTGAAACAATTCTTTCTAAAGAGAATGTAGATATAATGTTTATATCTGCTATAAAAAATTCAGACTTTCAAATGGATAGATTAGAATGTAATCCTTTAAATATGTATATTATAATCAAGTTCTTTGTTTTATAAAAATACAAAAAGGTTCCTTTCCTTATTACATACCCAATGCAAATTTTAAATGTGACTCAATTTACATATAACTTTCTGGAAACAATTTAATTGTATAAAGGCATAGTTGTTCTGTGGATTGCTTACACTTTTAGTCTATGCCCAGTTGCACTGTTGGAATGAAAAGAAAAGTTATGGCATATTCATCTTTCTCTCATGGACCTGTTAGCCCTAGGGAAAATTACAAAACCTCTTCCACCCTAAAGGCACTTGTTTCCTGTTGGATATCCTTCTTCCTTCACAAGAACTTAGTTGTGATGAATTGTCTTACTGTCCAAGACCTTTACACTTCCCGTAGTCTTCACAAATCCAAAGTCTCCAATTTTAAAAGCAAATGGCAAAAGACCTCTATAGAATTCCAATACACATTCTAAAGACACAGTTTGGAGAGAGTCCTCTGTTCAGTTTTATAAGATCAGTATAGATTTTTTAAGTCATATCCAAAGGAAATATATTGAAATAGTTTTGTGTGTTCTATGCAGCCATTGTCAATATATTAATTTACTTAACAAACACTAAATATCTACTAAACCTCAGGCCTATATCTAGGCAGTCAAAACTGGTATTATGAGGAAGCATTGCCCAGGTGACAATGGCCTCAGTGTTTAGAATGAGTGATTTATGGAACAGTCGAAAGTACACATCTATATCCTCTGAAAATGAACTAAGTGATTATTGATAAACCAATTAATAAATATATTATTTTCTATCAATAAAAAATTACCAAATGTTGTTTCCTGTAGTTCCCAAAGAGGGAAATCTGTCCTGAGGTGTTCTACATTTTGAGAACTCTAAGTCAGTATGATATATAAACAATCAGGCAGGCCACTGAATAGAAGGCCCATAACTAGCCAGAAACAGAGAAAAACATAATGGGATTGTGAAAAGCTGAGTAGTTGGGGCACAGAAAGCAGCACAACAAGGACAAAAACACTTAGAGAAGTAAGTGGGTGAGTACAAAACAGGTTGGTTAGAAACAAGACTAAAATAATAAATTAAATAAATCCGAATTCTTTAATTTAAATAAGTATGATTATGAGGGCTTCAAGGCTGTCAGGTGTTACACAGAGCCCAGCTATTGTCTATACTTTAGCCTCCGTGAGGACCAAAGAAGAGGCACCAGATTGACTGGATGATGGGGAATTTAGGGTGAATACTCCTTCTTTGAGATCTGTTGAAATGAATTATTTTCGCTTCCAGTAGTATTCTGGGTACAGGGACTGGGACAATCTCATCTGTGTACCAGGGCAAAGAGATAAACTACCTGACCTCTCTTGGGTCGTCCTTCTTTGGTTGTGTAATCCTTTTCTCTGGTCTCATTTGCACTGTGCTTCTATGGATTCATAGCTTATACCATATTGCATCAGGTACTTTTAACATTCAAAAATAAACTCCAGTCACTGTCAATCTGCCCCATATTTTGCATTCATTTTTACTAAGCATCTCAGTTTGCCATGAACATACATCTACTTAAAACAGACATGTCTATTTATAACATTTCATCACTCAATCTAGAAGTCTTTAGTAAACAAAAAGTTGGTTGGTGCTTGAATCTAACGAAGGAGCTTAAATGGCAACATGATCATTCCCAAACAATGTATGCACATGTTAATGCAATATTTTTTGGCGAGTATTACCTATGTCATAGACCTTACCCTACAAAGAGTTAATGTACATGTTTCATTCAAATACTCTATAAGCAGAGCGATGAGTTTAAATGTTTCTGCCAGGCATACATCACTTGAGATAAGGTGCATAGAAGCTGTAGTCTGTTCCTTAAAAAAGATAATTATAAGCTGTTTCCCACCTGATAGGTTTTCAGAAACTTTGGTGGGTTTCTTAGAGGCATGAATTGTGAAAATTAAAAAAAAAATGAAATGTTGAATCCACCTCAGAAATTCTATAATGATTTTCATCACTAATTTTAACTACTGAAATGAGGTTGTTGTTTTTTTTCTCCTACTCATAGGGCAAACAATTGAAAAATAACCAAATAAACAATACCCGTACAACATGACGGATCAATTGGAGCTTTTGTTTGCAAAAGCTCCAGGAACACTCCAAGGAGTCTAAGAGATCCTGCCAAGTACTCAGATGGGGAAAGCCTAATTAGTATCAGTTAATTCCATGAATAAACAAATACTGTGTAACAATTTCAAGACAACGGGGAGGATTTTGAAGAAACAAAACTTGCTAAGAGTAGTCACTCATTTGGACAATATGTCCTAGCAAAAGAAAACATTCGGAAGAATCAGCATTGACTAAGACCCTTTCGACTTCAATGTTCAAGTGCAAAGGGTTTCACTTAGCTTGATGCAGCTACTTCGTTCAGATAATATGCAGTCTGCCAAAAAGTTTCCTATAAAAATATGTCACTTTCCATTTACTTATTGGTACAATTTCTCATGAAAAAGCAGTCCCTGGAATAATTTTAACCCTCCAAAAGAATGCTTGTATTGCTATTTTCAGAGGCTTGAGAGTGGCTGCCCCGGCAACCTTCTCTCATCTTGTTTTTCTCCATGAGCCAGAGGCTCTTGGGCGTTGGTTCCATTAGCTATCTGCCGCATCTCCGTTGCCGCCATGGAGGAACCCATCCTCTCCTAGTTTTGCTCAGACATTCTGGAGTGCCTATCTTCTGTGATTTCCCTGTAGATACACCTAATAAGATTCTCAGAATTAATGTGTAATTGTGTCCACCTTGCCTTAGCTCTCTTGCCTTCTCTGACTTTCCCTTCTCTGCACTTAAAGCAAAATACATTTTAAAACCAATTATAATAATTTATTCTATTTTCTCCCTTTAAAATGCAAATGAATGTTTTGCGCTATATGCATAGAGTAAATGCAAATCTGGAGGATGGAAATATCTCTTGAATCAGCCAGTGGCAAGGTTCTCTAAACACAAATAGGGCTTTAAATAGATAGAAATACAATTCACTCTTCTATAACAATTAATATCTAAAATTCCTCTTAGAGAAGAAAACAACAAAGGAAGCATTTTTCAAGAGTCTATGCTCAACAACCACATATCATGGGGTATAAGGAAACTCAAAAGCCCCTGTCCCATCTGGAAAGAAATGATCTCAACAGAAAGATACCTAGCTTAATTTTGCTATTTTTTACAAAGGCAATCATATCCAAGATAAGCTTTCAAATCTATATTCTTCAAAAACATTGCTTAAATAAATCTTACCTGAATATGACTTCCTTAACAAAGCCATGCTTCTTTAAAAGCTGGTCCTATCCAGACAACTGCTGTCTACATTTGGAGCAGTCACAGAGCGAGGAGATCAGAGAAAGTTTAAGGCATATCTCAAGTATTCTCCAAGGTACTGGCCAGAAACATCAAGCCCATAACTCGCGGTATAGAGAGATCATTAATGGGCATTAGTGACAGACCATTATGACTCTCACAGATCATTAATGATTCATCTTGTAGCGGTATTGTTCTGGCAATAATCAGTCCAATGCTTGGACTCAGATATAAGCTTCGCCCATACTATTTGCTTAAACTAATTATTTCCAAGCAGAAAATTCTATTTGGCCTTCTAGAATTACGAAAAATACTTTGTAACAGGATCCCTCAGCACATTAGAGGCACTTTTGAAGCTCGCTGCCTTCTTTGGTAGGCGCTTCTCCCAGTCAGGAATCTCATAGTCTGAAAGGCTCCCCAATAGCTTTTGGGATGCAGAAAATGTGTCTTTTATTTTGAAATTAAATTATTGATGAACAGAAAATGCTACAAGCAAAACAGACAAGTGCTACAGTTGCTCAATCCTCTGTAACAATTACTTGCAAAATGCTAAAATTCTACCTGAATTTTGAGTTTCTTGCCAAAAAATACATTTTCATATTGAAGTCTTTTGTTAAAAATTTAGAGAATCTGCTAGCAGCCTATGTCTAAGGCTTTCAGCTAATTATAACAAAAAAAAAAACAAGAAACATAGACTATTTTAACATTATACCATATATGTTACTGAAGCACACTCAACAATGTTAATATTGGAATCAATTTTTTTAAGGAAAAGTGAAACTCCAAACAAACTTGTCATGCTTTTTATTTTCTTTATGAAAGATCCACTCCTTTTGTTAAAGATTCAAATGGAAATTAAGTTATTCTGGGAGCAAACAAGTCTTTCCTATTGAACAGATTGGATTCTCCTTCTGTGTGGCTCTGGGAAAACTTCCCTTGAGTCAGAGCAAAAGGAAATCTGTCTCAAACTCTGAATATTGTCACTATCAATGAATATTGAAGATTTACTGACACCCACAAGGAGCTATATTTACTGAGTCCCACCACCCATACTCAGTGCTATATGAAAAGGAAGACTGTGTATATCTAAAAGCATTTCATAAACTTACTTTTTTTTTTCTTAAGCTTCTCTGAGTAATCAAAATTGCCTTGTTCTCTCTGCCTCCTCATTTCCATCCTAAATGAAAAGTTAACAGACAGCTGCAAACATGAGTCTTTCTCAGATGGATCCAGCCTCAAGTGAATTTAGTAAAGCTTTAGGACCAGATTTCAGCAGCAGGCAGAGGATGGAGAAAATGTGTTCTGCCCTAAAATCAAACATCCTTCCCCATCCTCCACCAGTAGCCTAGAATCCAAGGGCCTGAATATCAGCAGCCCTCAGAATCCAAAATGGGTTAAAGAGCTGTTCTTAAGCAGAGACAGCTTTCCAGAAGTATGTCCTGTGCAGTCACCCAGGACCCTGCTCTGAGAAAGACCCTGTACTTGGTTTCAGGCTTTGTTATCACCATTTTTTAAATTCTTTAAACATTTTTGAACAAAAGACAACATTTTTCAACATTTTGTTTTGCACTGGACCCTGCAAATTATGCAGCCAGTCCTGTCCCTTTAAAAAAAACATTTGTTACCAGTCCGCCTGCTTAGAAGGGCAGCTGATGTGCTTCAGAATGTGGCCAGAGCTCTTCCCCGGGGTCCTGTGACTGGGAAACCGACCTAGTGCTCAGCCCACCAGGCACACAGTTGCAAATACTCAGATTCCTGTTTGCAAACCAAAATGGCTAATGGAAGAATTTAGGCTTCAGTGAACTCCTTATACAGGAGAGATGCCAACTTCCTTCAAACAAAAATAGCAAACCCTAATATGGAGGCGGTCTGTCTTGGCCAATATATGAGCTCTTTAAAAAAGGCATTTCCCGAGGGACAAAACTAAGTCATCTTAATGAGTGGTCCTAGTTCTACAGACTTTCTTTTATCTGTGCCATAGTTTCTTGTGACCCTGCAGGGGCTGCACTGATCAGCGCAGGGGGGAAGGAGATTCCCCTGGGACAAGAGAAACTCAATCATTGATGTCTAGACTGCACAGAAATAAACAAAGTGAGGGCTGATATGGAGCCAAATTGCAAGACAGGTAAAATGTATTGCTGATACCGTTTTTCTCCTTATCCTCAGACAAATTCTCAGCCACTCCTGGCCTTCCTGCTACTTAGGGCCTCTGTGCTGCTCTCTAACTGTTGTCCCTACATTGTAGGAGTTATCCACCTGTCGGGTTTAGCAGCCTCCTGGGGACCCCATGCTTCTGTCTTCTCTTACATTCCCATTCTCAGTATTCACCTAGTCCTCAATGTGGCTGATCTTGGTTAGGTGTTCTGAAGGTAAGAAATCCGGATTAAACTAATTGGCATGAATTTTTAAATAAATGACAGCTTTCACAAAGGTGTTTTCATTTGGAAAAAAGAAAAAGAAAAAGCACCTTGTTCTCTGATTGGCATCTTCCTGGATAGTGGGACAAATGAAAGGATTTTAAATGATACAAAGGCACAGACAATGGCAGTGCTCACCTGTTTTAATTAACCTTAGGGATATAGGTTTGTGCTGATCCAGCCCAATGGCTCATGGGAAACGCCTAAACACACACACCAGACCGTTTCAGTTCTCTAAATGTCACAGGCTCTTTTTTTTTTTTTTTTTTTTTTTTTTTTAATCTTCACATGATATCCAGCTTGGGATACCCTTTCCCCTTTGTCTTCCTACTTTCAAGTAGAAAATCTTCTAGGAAGCCTTTTCAGTCAGCCTTTTCATGCCTCTCAAGTTGACCATGTCCTCTTCGGTCCTTTCATTGTCCCTAACACAAACATTTATCATTGAACACTGGATTGCTTTACAATGTTTACATGATCCCTCGTTTACTGGACTATAAATGGCTAGAAGGTAAGGACCACATGCAAACTGACAAGCTCCTGTGAATGAATGAACTCAATAGCGAATAGTGTGCCAAAACTGGTTTGGCACAGTGGATAGAGCGTCGGTCTGCAGACTGAAAGGTCCCAGGTTCAATTCCGGTCAAGGACATGTACCTTGGTTGCGGGCACATCCCCGGTAGGCAGCTGATCAATATCTCTCTCGTCGATGTTTCTAACCCTCTGTCCCTCTCCCTTCCTCTCTGTAAAATAGGGGTGTCGAACTCAATCAGAGAAGGGGCCAAAATCTAAAATCCAGCCTAAATCGCGGGCCGAATGGTTTACTGAACAGTCATAAACTGTCATTGTGATGGAAACGCAGTGGAGTGCAGTGATGACAGCGCGGTGCGGGCCACATTGCAAGGCCTGGCGGGACGGATTTGGCCCGCGGGCCTTGTGTTTGACACATGTGCTGTAAAAGATCAATAAAATATATTTTAAAAAATAGAGAATATTGTATCCTAAATGCACTGGAACCCTGAGCCTGTGTGGCTACCATAATTGTGAAACATAAACATTTGCAGGTTGTAGGGTATAGTTTTGCATTAGTCCACGTAGGCAGGGGTTGCATAAGCAGCCTTCACTTCCCTTGTGATGATTTTAATTCAGATCTAATCAATACTGGGGTCAATTCTCAGTGCTGTGTCACTCACCCCCTTCCAATAAATGCCATTAGCACCCAATGCTCTCTCTCTGCCCATCTACCAAGAGAACCCCTCTGAAGTCAAAATCTATCATCTTCCCCTACAGGCAAAGTCTAACTAAACAGAAATTGACAAATCCAGTTAACTCTCTGATGAGTGGCCTTTAATCTCAGCCCAAGATGTTACAGATCTCAAAGCTTTCATTGCACTGTGGTCAATCGGCCCAAGTAAGCTTCCGCCCTTCCTGGAGGCCCCAATCAATAACCTGCCCTCCTCTCAGAGCCCAGACACATCAAAAGCAATAATGCCTGATATTTAATAATTTCCCATTAAAATGCAAAACTCTGTCTCCAGGCCCCCTTGACAGTTTAATTGTTTTTAAAATGTCTGCAGAAACTGATGTAAACAGATTTGTACTTGATATGCCACCATGATCTCTTGGCTAATTAATAAAGAGCATTTAGCCGCAAATCAGACATCTTGGTTGCAGTAATCTCCCACTTTGGGAAGATTTATGGGAGTGAGGACAGATAGATTTTTCATTTAAAATGAACAATGAGTTAAAATTTTGCATCCATGCAAAATTCTGCACTCAGGTGTTTATAACAGCTTATTCATAATCCTAAAAACCTGGAAACAACAGAGATGTCCTTCAGTAGGTGAATGCATAAATAAACTGTGGCACATACAGACAGACTACGGAATATTATTCTGAACTAAACAGAAATGAACTATGAAATGACATGCAGAAAACCTCAATGCATATTACTAGGTGAAATAAGCTAATCTGAGAAGGCTACATACTATGTGATTACAGCTGTATGACATTCTGGGAAAAGCAATATTATTGAGACAGTAAAGTGGTTCTTGGAATTAGGGAGAGGGGGAAGTCGAGAGATGAATGAATAGGCAAAACAGAGAGGATTTTTAGGCCAGTGAAAATACTCCACATGATATCATAATGATACATGCATGTCATTAAACATTTGTCCAAATCCATAGAATGTGCTACACCAAGAGTGAACTACAATGTAAACTAGATTTTGGATGCCAGTGTATGCTCATATAAATGTTCTATACTGGTAGGGGATGTTGATAAGAGGGAGATTGCATGTGTGGGGACAGGAAGTACATGGGGAAATCTCTATCTGTCACTCAGTTTTGGTGTTAATCTAATGAAGATGAATATAGGAGGCAACTGGAGGGGAGGGGCTAGCAAACTGAATCTGTGCCAGTGACAGGTGTCCTAGTGTACATTATTTTTTTCAATAATATATATTTTATAGATTTTTTTACAGAGAGGAAGGGAGAGGAATAGAGAGCTAGAAACATCAATGAGAGAGAAACATTGCCAGCTGCCTCCTGGACACCCCCTACTGGGGATGTGACCACAACCAATGTACATGCCCTTGACCAGAATCCAACCTTGGACCTTTAAGTCCGCAGACCAACGCTCTATCCACTGACCGGTTTCGGCCTAGTGCACATTCTTGTTAGCCTATAATTAAGTCACTGCCCCTTCCTTAGGCAATAGTCTGTTTCCCTGGGTGCTCCCAGTCATGGGCCGGGAATTTGGCAGCTTGGCCAGAGGCGGGGGGAGTTGCTGGTGCCACCGGCCAGGCATTTAGATACAACTTAACTTCCCCATTCTAACTGACTCCAGAAGGGCTGTGAAAACCCACCACAAAAGCCCGGTAGTTAGGAAACAGATAGAAAACAAAGAAACTTAAGGATATATATTGGGTGATCTCATTGTATTAGCTGTTAAGGCTTTGGATCTTTGAAACTGCTGAGTCAGCAGCGCTGCTTTAAATAAAGTTTTTTTCCCCTTGAATTTCCAAGTACTCATTATGTATTTTCTGGTCACCTGATAAATTCTGCAACATAATTTGGTTTCCTGATCAGAAAACACGCAGCCAAGTTGCCCCTTTGAGGCAGCACTGCACGAGAGCAGGTCGATAGGACCACTCCACTGAGCCCAATTATGGGGAATCATGCCTCCAGTGATTTACTGGGCCCCAGTACTCATAGGGCCTGGGCAACTGAGGCCTCCACTCACACCTCCGTGGACTCCAAGGAGGACAGGAAAGCCCTTTCTGGAACCAGATGTCTGACCAGTGAGTTTTACCCCAGGGGTAAGGTGACCAGATTTTAACATTGGTAAAGCGGGACACCATTGACCAAGGGGGGTTCTTCTTGATTAAAAATTTGGTCTATATGGAGCAACAAAAATTTTCATAGAACGCAAAAATAGTATTATAATATATATATATATATTTAAATTTCAACATAAGTACAATTTATAAATATAATAAATAAAACAATCATGTATAGTATTATTTTATTCTTTGGCATATTTCTCATTTGAGTGAATTCTAACATCTGATCAACAATTCGAACTTTGATAAGCAGTTATCGATAATCAGTTCTCAACAATTATTTGTTATTATTAAAGTTTAACATTATAAAATTAACAAAATAATATAAAACTCATATCCTGGCTAAATAGCCACATGGCCACCGAAAACCTTATACTCCCTTCCCATTCTCCTGCAGTTCCCTAGCTTGTCGTGCATTCTTTCCAAAAATTGGGACTTTTTAAAAATGCTGCGGGACGCGGGCCAAATTGTTAAAAGTTGGGACTGTCCTCCCAGTCCCGCCAAAAGCAGGATGTCTGGTCACCTTACCCAGGGGACCAGTCTTGAATTCAGGCCTATCTTTCGGGGACAGCAGAAGTGACTGATCACCACTTTAGGCAAAATATTTGCCTCAGTTCAGGAACTTTCCATGGGTGGAAGTCAAAGCTGACTGTTGTGTGAAGGTAAACATAAGAGTTTGTGTGAAGTGAAAGTTACCTTGTGTTGTCCTGTGTCTCTGTTAACTGGGAGGGATTACAAGGTTTAACTGCAAACATGGGAGGTAGCTCCTTTAAACCCCACTGTCTTAGAATGTATGCTAAAGCATTTTAAGAAGGGCCCAGAACACTGCCTGCGATGCAGATATCTCTCTGTGAAATCAAGGGCTTCCATCTTATGGCCAAGGATGGGAAACAGAAATTCCAGGCCTAGGAAATATATTCTCCCAAAATACTAGTAGTCCCTTGGGGAGAATGCTGAGGTTCTGGGGAGGGGCAGTTCTCAAACCAGGAACAGAAGACATTGCTCTGCTTTAGCAGTTCTTAAAGCAGGGGAGTCTGTGATATAAGCTTTTAGTGTGTTGTGTGTGCATGTATAAGAATTTTTCTGGCCAAAACTGGTTTGGCTCAGTGGTAGAGAGTCGGTCTGCAGCCTGAAAGGTCCCGGGTTCGATTCTGGTCAGGGGCATGTACATTGGTTGCGGGCACATCCCCAGTAGGGGGTGTACAAGAGGCAGCTGGTTGATGTTTCTCTCTCATCGACGTTTCTATCTCTCTATCTCTCTCCCTTCCTCTCTGTAAAAAATCAATAAAATATATTTTTTTAAAAAGAGTTTTTCTGTTGATGTTTTATGTCTCTTTGTTGTTTGTTTAATTTAAAGATGGGGCACGTCCCACTTTGGGGAAGCCCAGTTGTGTGTGGTGAGGTTGAACACTTGACAGAGATTGCAGGACATCCCAGCAGCTGCCAGAAATCCTTATTCTTGGGGACTCTTCCTGCTCTCCCTCTCAGGTACTTCAGCCACCAGAAACTTAGCTAGTGAGATCTCTGTCTGTATGTCTACAATGTAGTTTTGGCTTTCTAACTTTTAGGGACTTTAGTTTTCTCTTCCATGGTTTATGATCATAGGAAACTGTCTGTGTAGGCTTTGTGCCACTCAGAACCAAAGGTCATTTTGCTGTGCTGGGCTAAAAATTTAAGTTTCTAAATCTAATTTGAAAGTGTAAAATTTGTGAAGGTTGCACATGTTAACCCAGAGAAGTTTAACAAAGGCCAGACAAATAGCTTCTTTCATGCCTGCCTACAACATTATAAACCTGTGCAGGCTGGCTAAAGTGGAACTGAGGCCGAAACCGGTTTGGCTCAATGGATAGAGCATCGGCTTGGGGACTGAAAGGTCCCTTGTTCGATTCCCCGGTCAAGGTCAAGGGCATGTACCTTGGTTGCGGGCGTACCCCCAGTAGGGGGTGTGCAAGAGGCAGCTGATTGATGACTCTCTCTCATGGATGTTTCTAACTCTCTATCTCTCTCCCTTCCTCTCTGTACAAAATCAATAAAATATATTTTTTTAAAAAATAAGTAAAAAAAATAAATAAAAATAATAAAGTGGAACTGAGGCTGGCTACAGGGCAGTCACAGCTTTGCTGCTTCTTCAGGAAGAATGGGCGGGCAGTAGGCAAATCTTCTCAGCATTTTCTCTATAACATTCAAAGTATATTCTGTACTTCTGTGGTTTTACTTGAATATAACAATTCATTCGCCAGATTGAAAAGGATTAATTCTGTGGTCAAGACTAAATCTGTAATGTTAAAACCAGTTTAGGCTTTGATAATCTTTAAATTGGCTATTTAACTGAGAGATAATGTTGTGACATCACAAGGGCCCTGAGGTGACACAAAGATCTACTCTCCCTAAAAAGCAATATTTTTGAATCTTGAATTAGTCCAATACAATATACTTGAAATTACATAAGGAAGTAGTAAGCTATGCAGGCTGGGTTGGTCAATAAGGTTAATGCTTCCATAATGGGCAGTTCTTGAATAAGGGTGGATTGCATTCCAATGGTGACTCCCAGGTCCATGGGGGCATATGACTCCCTGGCAGATTAGTATGACCTTTCTTTGAACAGAAAGGGCAATCATGGTTAACAGCATAATTAATATTTCCCATAACTGTGACTAGTCTCCAATGTTCTGTTTTCCCCCACAACACTGGGAGTACCTTCTACAGTAGTTTAAGGTAATCAGACGTCCCGCTTTTGGCGGGACATTCCCGCTTTTTAACAATTTTTTAATGATTAATCTGGACTGTTTTAAAATGCCATGGGACGTGGGACAAATTGTTAAAAAGTGGGACTGTCTCTCCAAAAGCGGGACATCTGCTCACCTTATTCTAGTTGTGAAGCAGGGTCACTCCTCTTTTTATAAAGGAAAATAAAATAAAACAGTACTTTCACATTGAGTTATTCATTACAAAATTGGTCAAGAAAATGCTTTAGGTAATAATTGGCCTTAAAATCTCAAAATGTTAAGATATAATAAATGAATTAACTAAAATGAAGGATCTGTGATTAAGCTTTTCAGTAATAATGATAAATATGCTAATAATAAAAGTCCAGTCACTCCAGAGGAGATTAACTATGCTCTCGGTTGGAGGAAAGGGCCAGTCATCCTTCTCCCTGCAAAGGCAGAGAAGCCTAAAAGAGAAAAAGGGCAGACAGAGAAATGAGATCTCTTGTCCTGCCTTCCCCTCCCTATGTGACCAGGGGACAATCTGAGGGAACAGTCAAGATGGTGATTTACAATCCCAGCCTCCCCCTCAGGAGGAGAGCTATCCGGAGGCCACTGCACCACCAGAAAAGAGCTTTTCTAGGCTGCGAAAGGAGTTGGAGCAGAAAAAAAAAAAAAAAAAGAGTCAGAACCTCTGCTGGAAGATACACATGGCTTAGCTGACTAGCTAGATACATTTTTGGGCACACCCAATATAATGTCTCTCTTGGGGATACTCTTCTCAGGAAAAGAAGGCGGAATGATTTGAAGGTCAGCTATGGCTATCTGGGAAAGAGAGCATTTGGCTAGCCCTGGTGTGCTTCCAGCAGATGTAAAATTTCCAAACCTGGGAGCCCCAGTGGGACCTTAACAACAAGACCCACAGGGGACACATGAGAGATCTCTCAGGGAACTAATAATTAAAGGGATTAGGGAAGCAGTTCCCTGGTCTCAGAACCTAAATAAAGCCTTCAATGTTCAGCAAGGCAAAGAAGAAGGGCCTTCTGAATTTTACCAAGACTAAAAGATCAAACTAGAAAGTACTCAGGGCCTGACACTAAGCACCTGTTGGGCCAAGAAATATTGAAAATTATATTTCGTCACTAATAGTTGGCCTGTAATCTCAAGAGAACTGCAAAATTAGAAAACTGGAAGGAAAGAAGTGCAGAAGAGCTATTAAGAAAATCTCAGAAGGTCTATGTACATTGATAGATCCTCCCTTCCTCCAGTTGATGGACAGAGGTAAACCCCACCTGCAGCCAGACATTCCTGAGCACTGAACCACCAATCAGCACCTGCCAAATACCCTAAGATCCTGATTCCTAAGTCCCTAGATCCCTAATCATAGGCCTTACATGAAACCACCAATCAGCCTGTGCTGAGTGCCCTAAGCCCCATCCCCTTTCCTCCCCTTAAAGGTGCTTGTACCCTGGCCCTCGCTCTCTTCTGCGCTCCTGTTTTCTCTCTCTCTCTCTCTCTCTCTCTCTCTCTCTCTCTCTCTCTCTCTCTCTCTCTCTCTCTCTCTCTCTCTGGAAGCAGCTGGCAGTGTACTCTTCTCTACAATAAAGCCTGTGTCCCGGCATCCCGGTCTCCAACCTTCCCTATTTCATCTTTTATACATAAAGATAAGAAAGACGGAAACAGAAAGCTAACATAATTTTCACAGGTGTAGAACAAACGGCCCAGGGAAGGGCTGGCCTGGAGGGCCAGAAACAGAATCCACAACAGTATCACCCAAACCTTAGCATGTTATCTCTAAGGAAAAAAATGGCAGTTTTGAAACAGGCTTCCGGGTCTGCCCCCTTCTCCTTCACCTTTTTCTCCAGCCTCCTAGGCCTATACATAATTTCCCAAAGTTTTTGATAACTTAAAGGCTTTAAAGCATTGCTGGGTTAAGTGAAAAACATCTAAATATTTTTAAATAACATAAAATAATGGAACATTAACTGCTAGACATTTTAATTCACCTGTTCTTAGTTTTTATTAAAGGTCTCTTGTACTTTGTTGAATGTATATTCTCTTGAAAGTGAGTGTTTTGAAAATGTATTCATAAATGTAAATGGCTGTTTACTTTTTGGTAATCATTTAAAAACGAAGGTTTCTAAGAGTGAAGAATTTTAATACATTTTAAAGAAAAAAAGAAAAGGTCTATACAAGTTGCTGAACATATAACAGAAAGAAAGATTAGAGTAGAACTATTTAATGGAAGGTCTGAGGCATTGTTATGCATTTTGAAGGAAAAGAAGGTGGTTTCTAAAGCTGGTTATTTCTGAAAGTTGTAGGAATGTTTCTGATAGTTGTAAGAATGTCTGTGAAAGGTATAGAAAGTTTGTAGAAAGAAATGCTAAAAAGAAATTGACTAAATGACACAGGCCAGTAAGCCAAGACTAGCAAAACAGGGAAACTGAGATAGTAAAAATAGCAGTTTTCAACTATCTACAAAATACTGTGTTCCCTAAACAAAGGATACTTAAGAGTAAGCGATTTGCATTTTGCCTCCCTAAACAGAGGGTAAATAGCTTATATCAAGAGATAGATATCAGAAATCCAATTTGTCATTTGTTGTCCATACCCAAGGCCAAATGAAGTTATAAGCCTTATTTTGGTTAGTTCTTTTCTAGTAAAATAATTGTTATATTAATCAGGTATTTAGTTTTTTAAAAAAGACCATCTTTTTTAATTTTAAGAAACTTTCTCTTGATCTAGAATTGGCTTTACATCATCCTAATAGGCTCTGAAAGGCCTCAAATGTTTGTTTTCTCTCTCATGAAGGAAAATTTTATACTGAAGATACATAGGAACCTTTGTCAAATACAGTTATAACTAATGGTTATTGGTTATAATATCATAGAAAGTTGGGTTTTACAGAAAGGACAACAATCCATGTCATCTGCATTATAATAAAATCCATGTCATTGTAAATTTCTTCTTGACATTTGTTTTGCTATAATGCACTTGTAAAAAAATAGTACTATATCTTCTGAAGAGTCCATGGAAAGAACTGGCAAGGAAAATCATAAGATCTTAAAGCAAGTTAGTGTATTTTTCTCCCTATGTTATCCCTCTGAAATTTGGCAATTCTTAATGAATAAATCATGGCAATGTATTTCTTTGAATAAATTCAATAAGCCCAGTTTCCAATGGTGATTTTATTGAATGAAAACTTTGACTGGAATGTCATGTTTTAAAGAGTTATGTCTGGACTCTGAAGACTTGAAGCCAACAAGAGTGCCATGGAGAAAGCCTAGTATCTGCCTTGGTAGCCCTAAAAAATGGATGGCGCTGGAGCATCAGGCCCATACCTTGCCATCGCTGATGGTTGGAGTGGAAGGGATGCAAAAAGGGTACCTTTGCATCCCTGAGGAACCCTCACACACTCTTAGTGGTGATGAGTAGGAAGGTTGCTAAGATGGGCCTTGACGCCTAGAGTGTGGGCCTGGGTGGAGCCAATGTAGGTACAGATCATGGTGAGGAATTCACCTAACCCATCAGATATTACCGGTAGGCCTGATGGCAGCAGGACTGCTTGGCTTCTCTGCCCTGAGGGGCACATTGAGACTCAATCATGAAATTCCAGCAAAGGTAGTCAGTTACCACTCTTGTTGGGTTTATGCAAACAATAAGGCCAAATTAAATGCAATAGATAAATTGGTCTTAATTTGGCTCTTTAATAAAAATAACAGTGATTTTAAGGAGAAAAATTCTATTTCAATAGGAAATGTTTTCTTTTCTCTTCCACCAGACCATTTGTTGTAACTCTTGCTATTCTAATTGATTAATTAGACTAAATTTTATAATACAGTTTGTCTCTGCCAGGCACAAGCCCACCTCCTTCTGTGCCCAGGCCTCATTGTCCCTCTGACAGAGAACAAGGATCTCTTAGCTCTGAAAGAAAAATTTGCCCCTCCTCAGCATGGAAGTAGTTAGAGTAGCCACCAATACCTACTTTCCCTGAAAGAATTCAGAGCCAAGATCCTTGAGGGGATGTGTTAGGCAGTTGGACAGACATGAGCAGGGCAAGGATGACGGGCCAATTGGAGGAGAAATTCACTGAGTGGCCAGATTATAATGATCTCTGAACACATAATAATCTGGCCACTCAGTATATATCCTATATAATAAAAGGCTAATATGCAAATTGTCCCCTTGACCAGGAGTTCGACCAGCAGGCAGGCTGGCCAACAGCCCATGTCCCCTCCCCCTGATGAGGCTGGCCTGACCCCACCTTTGCACGAATTCATGCACTGGGCCTCTAATATATATACATTGAGTGGCAAGATTATTATGTGTTCAGAGATAATAATAACCTGGCCACTCAGTGTAAATGGGACCCTAAGACATGCTTCTCACCACTCCAACTGCTCAGAAGCCAGAAAGGAAGAAACCTGTGTAAACTCCCTCTCCCTTCCTCTAAGAAAGCCA
Source organism: Pipistrellus kuhlii (assembly GCF_014108245.1). Classification (NCBI taxonomy): domain Eukaryota; kingdom Metazoa; phylum Chordata; class Mammalia; order Chiroptera; family Vespertilionidae; genus Pipistrellus; species Pipistrellus kuhlii. Next base: position 6,053,009 of record NW_023425504.1, on the reverse strand, counting down.
ACAGGTTTTAGAACACATAATGCAGATAGAATCAGTAAGTCCCGAAGCCCCAGATGTTACACGAGACAAGATCTCTGGACTGCCATTACAATCCCTTGGGTGATGAAGATGAAAAAGACTCAAGCTACTGAACACCCTACTCCCTAGCTTTGAGTCTTCTATTGAATTCTTAAGGCTGAAAATCCGCTTGAGGATCAAGAGAAGGAAATGAGGCAGAATATAGGGGGTAACCTGGGGGTGGGAGCTAGCAATCTGAATCTGTGCTAGTGACCAGCATCCTAGTGCACATTCTTGTTAGCCTATAATTAAGTCACTACCCCTTCCTTAGGCAATAATCTTTTTCCCTTGGTGCTCCCAGTCTGCAGGGGCCATGGGCCAGGAATTGGCAGCTTGGCCAGTGTGGGGGTCTCTGGTGCCACCTGGGCCAGGCATTTAGATACAACTTAACTTCCCCATTCTAATTGATTCAGGAGGGGCTGTGAAAGCCCACAACAAAAGCCTGGTAGTTAGGAAACAGGAAACAAAGAAACTTAGGAATATATAAAGGGTGATTTCATTGTATTAGCAGTTCAGGCTTTGGATCTTTGAATCTATTGAGCCAGCAAGGCTGCTTTAAATAAAGGATTTTTTTCCTGAATATCTGAGTACTCTGTGTATTTTTGGCCGCCTGGTAAATTCTGCAACACTAAAACTGCTCTGAAAAAAAAAAAAAGTCTACTTAATAAACAGCAAATGGGTACCTAATATATTCGAAGAGTATATGTTTCCTTATTGAATCCTCATGACAATCCTGTAAGGTTTTCTTTGCTCTTTGTTTTTGCAGGTGAGGAGACTCCCACTAACAGGTGAAATTTTTTGCTCAAGATCACATAGCTGGCAACTGACTGGAACACTGTCAAAAGTTTCAAAAGCTTGCTTAGTGGTTACACTGGATGCTCTTTTTGGTTTATCATAACCCATAATCTTCATGATTCTGTGCCCCCCTCCTCCATAAAGCATTTTCCAGTGAATGCAATTGGTTTAAGTCCTTCATCACTGCCCATATTACTCATATCCCATAATACCAACGAGTTCCAGGTAGGAAAGGAAATGCTGTACAGGAAGCCCTTCACTCCAAGTGGATGATGGGAACTGTTGCTGTCAACTACCATGAGCTGCACCTGTCTCTCATTTTCTCTGAGGGCAGCAGGGGCAGAGAGGCAGCGAGGGGTATCCCTCTTCCTCTTCCCTGTGAACACAGGACCCAGCTTTAATAACAGCCCTTTGGCTACTCTGCCCACAACTCAATTCCCAATTAGAATCACCAAGGCTCTTAGTACAGAGGCACAGGCTAAGCCTTGGACACTCCCAGCAATGCCACCTAATTAGATGGGATTGGGGTGGTGATCATTTCTTCATTGGACTATTATAAAAATTAAATGAGAAATTCATATAAGTTGCCTAGTCAATGCCTGGCACACTGCTCAATAAAAGTTATCTTTCTTCTCTTCCCCTTGGTCCCCTTTTGACCATTTGCTTGTATCCCCTGTAATCTCATCATTATCCTCCTTAACAGTTTTGGCAGTATTTTTTGTGGAAACTGATCACTAAGCAAGTACTCCATGAACTGTAACAATCCTAACAATGTACCTTTGCACAATGTACCTCTGCCATATGCGAGAGATACAAATAGAAAACACGCACATTCCCACAGAGCTCAGAATCCAAAGGGGAGATAAACATGAATACAGTTTAAAAATCACTCCAATACAAGGCCATAAGTTATATGCTGAAGGCAGAAACTGGAGATAAGATGTTAAAAACAAGATTCTATTTAACTAAGTTACTGGTTATACAAATTACAATTCCCCAAATATTATGTGTGTTGCCCCATTATGGTTTTGTAGAATCAAAACTGAACTAGTGCATATGAGTTGATAGCACTGTGTCAGTGGACTCTTAGTAACAAGATCTAACAGATAACCCACCTCTGATACTTAGACAGGTTTTCTATAATAGTCTCTTTTATGTCAGGGTTAAAAGCAAAATAGTACATGCTTCTATTCTGATTATGACATCATAGTAAATGACACCTAAATTTTTTGATGAACAGATTCTGAATATACCACAAATCATGTGTTTTTAAATTTAATGTCTGGATCTTTTAAAGATGCGGGAAGGAGTGCTATGTGCATTCATGTACACATGCACATGCATGCCCATTTTATTAGCAGAAAGACATGTTCCAAACATACATAATTTTCAAGCATGTTGGAAGAGTTATCATTTCTTGCTAAAATTGTATGCAATGCAGGGAAAAGAGAAAAGTTATTTGGTTTCTGCAGTTTCTCTCTGAGGAAGAACATATTAAGGCAGAATGGCTTCTCTTTGTGTTAATAGCACCCCCTGGTGGACAGCCAGCATATTTCTACTGCATGTTAAATCTCCCACCCTCAGCAATTTTTATTTTCTTCTGGAGAGTTTTATGGAGCAAAACATTAAATATTCAGATTTTAGATTCATATCTCATAACAATAAGAAGATAATCCAACTATAATCCTCTGTCTACTTATTCTGAAGTTTCTCTTAGATTATTTTTTTAATTTAAAATGTTTATTATTGACACTGTTGCAAATGTCCCCCATTTTCACCTCCTTTGCCCACCTCAACCCAGCCCACCTCTTGACTGATTTTCAAATTAATGTCAAATACTTGCCTATTTTAGAGAGACTTCCTTTTCATTTTTTTAGTCAGCAAACATTTCCTGGGTGACTATTATGTGCTAGGCCTATTCTGGGTGCTTGAGAAACAGGAATAAACAGCCCCAGGTCCCTGCTGGGGAGGAGCTTGTCCAAAGCTGAGAGGTACCATTGGGAGACAGTCTTCAAAAGTACAAGGCTGGGAGCAAAACTCAAAAAAGCTGAGCAGGAACCAGAAAGATTTCATCAAGTAGGTGACAGTTGACCTGAGAGTGATCAGTTGAATTATTGTTCCCAAGGCAGAGGGGGCTGATGAAGAAGATAAAGTATTTCAACTAGTAAAAATAGAGAAGGAAAAACACTTAGGGGTGTGAAACAACCTGAAACCAGATGGGACACACCAGAAACTGGAAGTTGTTTGGCACACAGAAGAATTTGAAGGCATACGCTGAAGAAGTAGACAGGGGATATTTAGAACGCCAGTTTAAGGAGTTAAGATTTTATCTTAAAGGTAATTGGGTTTTACAGCAGAAAAGATTAAAACTACTTTCAGAAAGGAAACTTGGGCTACAGCATGGAGAATATGAGGGGAAGGGGAAAGGCTGGTGATAGGGAGCTCTGCTAAGTTATATCAGAGAGATGATGAAGATATAAGTTAGTACTTTACTGTGAGGGTGGTAACTGGAGTAGTAGGTCCCCTATGAAGACCCCAGCAAAACCTGGATCACTGTCTATAAAACAAACATCAAGCTAGTTCTATTGACTACAAAACAATAGACTGGAGTTGGGGGAGGGAATAGGCAGTGATTATTTCAAATAGTCACCTAAGCGACTCTTTGATTTGGTCAACACAATTTGGATAGGCTCCATCCCATCTGAAGATACACTAGGGAGCAACAGAGCAATGCAGTAAAAACATGGGCTCCAGAGCCACATAAACATAGACTTGAATCCTGGGTATGCTACTCATTATAAGCTATGCTTCCTTGAGCCTCAGTTTCCTCCTGTGAAAAATGGATGTGATAATTATATCTATCATGTAGGGTGGTTGTAAGAATTCAATTAAGTGATATATGTAAAGTACTTACTGTTGTGCCTGGCACATAGTAAGCCAGTGATAAAAGTTTATTTTATCTCCCTCTTTCTTCAGTGTTCCCAGATGCAAATTAGTCTTTTGTAAGATGGCTAGTACACAAGTCCCTTAGTATCTCTCTAGTGTAATCTGCCTTGGACTAAAGAAAACCCCTATTTGAAAGATATCTGGTGATTTCCACATTTTGTTTCCCTCCTAACCAGGACAGTGTCTAAGCTCTGCAGATACAGTTGAGAACAAGCCAGATTCTCATGGTCCAGAGAATCTGGTTTGCATACCTGCCAACTCTCACTGTAAAGCATAGAGGTTGGAAATGAGGCTGGCAACAAAATCCTATGTATTTCTAGTTTCTCCAATAAAGAGATAGGTGAGCAGGAAAAGACTCAGCCAAGAAGCGAGGCCAAGTGGATTTGGCATTACTGGGAGCAAATAGGTAGATGGGTGCAGGGAGGGAGACAGCAGGGCTAGGCCTAGAGGAATTCCTTGAGTTAAGCTGTACCTCATGAAGTAGTGTTTTATATGATTCTCTCAGAATTAGCATTTCTAAGTGAGTTGTGGTGAACACTAGTACTACCAAAATTCTCTGACTGAAAATATCCTCTGATAAATAAGTTTGGGAAGACCTGTTCACTAGACAAAAAGGTGAAGACAAACTAGGAAGTAGTGTTGTCACAGAAACCAAGGGAGAAGAGAGGTTCAGGGAGGAACAAGTGCCTCCTGAAAGTGCCAAGTAAGATGCTCTTGAGAAGTCAAGTTAGTTTAGGATTGTATGTGTCCACTGGATTTTGTAATCAGAAGGCCTGTAGCAACCTTGGAGAAAGTTGTAGGGGCAGTGTATTGAGGAAAGAAAGGGAGGTGAAGTACAATAGTTGTTTCTCTCTCCTATTCTCTGTACACAGTATATTCATGCACTATTCTATAGACTAGTAGATTCTGGCAGAAGGGATGGGGAAGTGATTCAGAGGGTCCTTCTATATTTCAGAGTTGATTAATTTGGGGGAGTTAGTTCATAAAAAGATGCCACATTTCAATTGCGCAGTGTCTTTTAGTCTTACTTTAAACCATTTCTATTACTATCTTTTCTTCACATTGTTAGTAACCTATACTGTTGAAAAACAGCAGTTTTGGAGATGTGCTTAAAGCGAGTAAACATATTTTCCTTTTCTCCAAGTACATTAGCAGTAAATTCTGTTCACAAGCTGGAATGGAATTTCCAGTAAGAACAGATCTCACAAATAGAATGCATCATTTTAAGTAGTATAAGGGGTATTCATAGTAAAAAGTAATGATGTGATGAGGGTAGAGTCTAATATCATTTCATATAAGAAGTAGGGAATTAACCCTGTTTGCCACCACCATCATCATCATCATCATCACAATTATTATTTACTAGATTGTTTAATTTACTCTTCACAACAATTCTCCAATCCAGATATGACTACTTAATCCTATTTTATGAATGATAAAACAAAGGCTCAGATTACAGATAGTATAGCCTGCTCAAGTTCACATAGTTAATAGCTGAACTTAGACTACAATAAGTATGATTATTAATTGACTACTTATGATAGACCATACACTAAAAAATGCACGAGTCTCAGGAATGGGTAAAACAATTGGATGTGGCAAGAATATATTGTACCTTCAATTATATTTATTTTTCTATCATTTTTAACTTCTATGCTTATGTATATTTTATAATATAAATAATTAAAATATAAATTCTATTAGTAGATATACACATATACCTAATTTGTATACAAATAAATATTCATGCTCAGATAGAGATGTGTTAACAAAAAGATTGTAGGAGACTGGTGTAGACATAGTGGTGATCAAGACCTCACTAGCCCTAAACTTCTAGAATAATTGCCTAAGACCAACTGTCCCCAAGCTCCTGCTCCTGAGCTTCTCTATTTTACACAACTATGAAGAACAAAAATCCTTTGCATTGTTTGGTCCAATGCACAAACCATGGATTTAATTTAAAATATGGTTTTGTGGACAATTTATTTTCCAGGCATTTATCCTCTGAGGCTATTTCTCATTGTCAGAAAAAAAAAAACACAGAAGTATCTATGTTTGAATCAGCACATTCCATAACTCATTTTTATTGATGATGATTTTTTATAGTTGAAACATGAAAAAATGAAACTGAAATATGGACTTAGATAACTGACCTTATTATATTTTAGATTCAATTTTCACGCATCCTAATCACTATTTTGCTTTTATGTTTTCTTTATTTTTTTAAATCCTCACTCTTCTAGGACATGCTTTTACTGATTTTTTAGAGAGAAGGAAAAGCAGAGGAAGAGAGAGAGACACATTGATGTGAGAGTGTAACATAGATCAGTTGTCTCCTGAATGCACCCTGATAAGGGATCAAACCCACCACTCTTCAATGCACAGGACAACACTCCAACCAACTGAGCCATAATAATCAGGACTGCTTTTATATGTTTAATCCATCCAATCATTTACTTATCCATTCTTCATATTTATTGAGAAAATACTGGGTTCCAGGTACTGTTCTGGGCACTAAGGAATTCAAGCATTCAACCTGTATGTCAGCACATTTAGAATTTTTGCCTCTCCCAAGAGGCTAAATACTAGGGAATATCTTTACTTACCTGGAGTGTTGCTTTTTTCCTTGATCTGAGTTTCTTGGACAACAACAGCCAAAATGGGAGGTACTGTCAGAGTTACTCATATTTAATTGTCAGATAAGAATATAGCAAATGTGTAATGATTTTTAATTGGTGGAAATGATGCCATAGTTCCAGAAGTGATTTCCCTTTTGATGGCTATAATCTACACTTTGAATTTTAGAGTACAAAAATCAGAATGTGTTTCTTATCCTTTAGATGACAGTGTTTGTTACACATCCCTATCAGAGCAGAGCAAAGAAAAGGCAGCTGGTCGTCAAAGATTCCAGAAGGCCTTGGCAGTTTTTCCCTTCCTCCAGCTTCCCAGTGAAATTTCAGAATGGAGAAACCAAGCCAGCCAGTGGGTGCTGGAGTGGATTCAGGGTGGAGCCTGCCAGGGCAGCCAGTTTGAAGCAGGCCTCCTGTATGCTGGCTATTAGCAGGCAGCTTCCTGGAGATGGCAGCATTAGCTAATGATTACTACTTCAGGCAGTACAGCTGCTTTTTCTGCTTTCTCCCTAACAATTTGCAACAGGAGAGGATAAGCAATGGGCCCAAATAATCAAAGACCCTCGCCAAGACCATATGTTTCTAACTAAAGTGGGGAGCCCTAGCGAAGCTTATAGAAATAATCTCTTTTTCTTATCTAATTTCAACACTCACCCTTCACCTGCTACCCCAGCCCTTTAACAGAACCTCCATAAATGCCAGGCTGCCTGGGGAACAATTAGACCATTGCATCACTCATTACGAGTTGCAGACTCTACATTCTAGTCATCCTGGTGAACTCACAGTCCTTCCATCCCCCTCCTGTTACCACCCCTCAAAACCCAGAGACAATGTACCATGTATATTTCTGGCTCTAGGCTTGTGTATACTCCAACTGAATACCCTCCTCCCTTCTGTCTAGTTATAATCCTTTACCTATATTAGGCTGAACAAAGCCCCTGTTATCCAAGAAGGCTTCCATGGCATCACAACCCATAGTCAGGTGTCTATTCCAGAACCACAGTAATACAGTGTGATGATAGTCATATAATGGAGCTGTATACAAGAAGCTTCAGAAACGCAAATGGGATCAGGGGTTTGATGGGACAGGGGATAGCAGAGAGGAGAAACATCTCTGTCAGTACACCTAGTGCGACACTTCCTGACTTGGCACCTAATCACATACTGTTTTAGGAACCTGTGTGATATCACAGTTTGACCCTTAGGTCACTTTACATTTTATATATGCTAATCACTGCTACCTCAGTGCCCCTCCACAAAATCCCCACTCCCCATCATCTGTGTTTTACCTGAACCTAGTAGGTATTAAATATACATGTAGAGGTGAATATATATCCAGCGTGGCACCTCAGTGAATTTTGGGGAAAAAACTAGAATTAACTACCTTGTGATTGTTTTCTGTCATGATTAAAATGTCAATATGGTGCTTGAAGGAAGAGCTAGCTGCTCTCTTTGAACTGCTTTGTGCCTAGAAATGTGTGTGGGTTGATAGTGAGTTGGAGGTTACCAGATGTGGCAAAGGAGCAGATGATGAAGGAAACAAAACAAAACCAAAAACTGCCTAAAACAGGATCCCTGACATTGAAATACTCAGATTAATGGGGAAGACAATAAACTGAGTGCTACAATGAGGGGTGGGCAAAGAGATTGGAAGCACTAGGATACAGAGGAAGTATGAGTGAGGAATGTTTATTGAGAACACACTCTATGCTAGGTTCTGTGATTATTTTATTGCTTTATATGTACTAGTATTATCTAATTCAATTGCTTTAGCAACCCTGGAAATGTAATACTGTTATTACACCCATTTCTGTGTTTTTTGTTTTTTTTTAAAGAACAGCTTGATTTTTAGAAAAGGGAAAGGAGAGGGAAACATCAATGTGATAGGGAAACATGGATCAGGCGGCCTCCAGCATACCCTCTACCAGGGATCTAGCCTGTAACCCAGGCATGTGCCCTGACCAGGAATTGAACCAGCAACCTTTTGGTGCATGTGAAAATGGTCAACCAACGGAGTCACATCAGCCAGGGTATATCTATCTTTGACACGACAAAAAGCAAAGTTAATTGACTTTCCCAAAGCTGCACACCTAAAAAATAAGTAGGGGCAAGACCTGAAGCCAGGCCAGTTGCACTCTGAGGGCTGTACTGTACTGCTCACCACTGTGTGAAAGTGACATATGCAGTACTAATCAACATTGTCACATAATGTTTTGGCTTTGATTTCTTGGTGACTGGGTATTTTCTTTTTTAAAATTTAATGAATCTTTATTGTTTAGATTATTACAGTTGTTTTATTATAGTCACCATTTATTCTGTTCATCAGCTTTTTTATTCACTTGATTTTTAGATTCACTTGTAGATATATATGTATTTCTTGTTCATAATTTTTTATCTTTACCTTTTTCTTCTTCCTCTTCTTAAAGAATACCTTTCAGCATTCCATATAATACTGGTTTGGTGGTGATGAACTCCTTTAGCTTTTTCTTACCTGTGAAGCTCTTTATCTGACCTTCAATTCTGAATTATAACTTTGTTGGGTAGATTAATCTTGGTTGTATGTTCTTGCTATTCATCACTTTGAATATTTCTTGCCACTCCTATCTGGCCTGCATAGTTTCTGTTCAGGAATTAGTTGACAATCTTATGGATGCTCCCTTTAGGAGGCCAGAGCTTTGAACAGTTTTTTCCAGACACAGCTAAGAGGAACCAACAGCCACTGAACTGACCAGGGAAACACAGAAAGCTCCTGGGTCCTAGTGCCTGATTTCCAGACTCTCAACTATCTTCTCAGTTACCACCATCTAAAGGTTAATATGAATTTGCCTTGGCTTCTCTCACACAGGAAATGCAAGTCCCTTGGCAGACCCTATGCACCATCCTTAAACTGCCCAGCTCCTGTGTCTTGCCCTGAAGCATTCTGGTCCTACAGTTCTTTTTGCTTTGGGCAAGTTTTGATTACAAAAACTCTCAAAAGTAAAATCATATATTCTTGCTAAAGGATAAAGCCAAAGTCAATATGTGCATTCTATCTTATATAGCAGTCCTTTCACTTATGCTAATTTAATACTAAATCCACAATCAATTATTTGGCTATTTACTAATGAGAAATAATGAAAGTGGCCTGGTAAATAAATTCATGACCCCCTCCCTTTTTAATTATCTGGAATGGCCTGCATATACTTCCTACAGATGTGTTCATACTCCAGATCTGCTTGAAGAGTACAGAGACCCCTTACTTTACCTAACTCTTTAAAGCCAACTGGGTAACAAAGAGCAAATTGCAGCCTATTGTAATGAATGGGAATTGAGCGGATAAAAATGTTTACCAGTACTGTACATAGCTACACTCAGTTTCCATTGCAGATTGCTCTGAATCATTGTTGGATTTTGGTTCATAAGTAAAGAAGCAAATGTACGGTGACCTTTGGATCCCAAACCAAGGGCTTAGATGAATGACATTGTGAACGTGATGAAACCACTTTTGCTTCAAGATCTCAAGTATCTAACTTTTTGCAATAGTTTGGGAACACTGCATATACCAGGAGAATATTGGTGTCTTGACATTTCCCTAGGGCTTATTTCCAACTGGTCACCTTCCCTGTAAAATGTCATTGATGGCAACTGGCTGAAGCTATTTATAGTAAGCAAAGCAGGGCGTAGCTCCAGCAGACACCTCAAGTGATCTTTCTCTTACAACCTGTTTCTCTGGACAAACAAACAAGAGGAGAACTAAGTCCTAATACAGGTCGAGGAGAAAGAAAATGCCTTAAGTAGCTATAAAGGCCCAGCTTGTTGATCCCAGGCTCTGGGTTACAAGAAATATAGGGTGACCTTTAACCCTGCTTAGTGTAGTCCAGCCTGCCTCACTCTGACCTAATCCTGGGCTCTTCATTGTCTCCTTTGTCCTGCTTCTTGAATTAAGTTTGGAAACGTGGAAAGGATTTATATCCTTTAAACTCAAAGACCTGGATTGATTCTGCCATTTAGGAGCTATATGACCTTTGACAATTATGTCACCTCTCTGAATTTCAATCCTTCACCTATAAATAGAGCTGGTCAGGGTTGTTCTGGGGCTAAGAAAAGATAATTCAAGTAAAGAAAGGGATACATGATAGGCCTTCAACAATGGCAATTGTTACTGCTAATACTAAAAGTCAGAACCCTTTATTTAACCTCTTCTCTATTCCTAACAATGATTATCACAGTTACTTCATGAATAAAAGTGGGATCTTATGAGTCCTTGCTATGGGCCAAGAACTAAGCTAAATGCTACACATTCCTTGTTAGAGCATGTGAGGGTGGGTGGGAACAAGTGGGGAGATGATGGTTGTAACTGAAGGAATAATCTGGTTCCCAAACTTCTGCTAACTTCAGCAACCACTATTAATCTTGGAGATGCTCACAGCAGAATCCCTCAACAAGGCATAGTTAATCCAGATCAAGGTTATTAAAAACACACACACACACACACACACACACACACACACACACACACACACCGTTTTTTTCGGACCATAAGACGCACTTTTTTTCCCCCAGAAGTGGGGGGAAAAAGTCCCTGCGTCTTATGGTCCAAATATAGCCTACACATATACTTTAAAAAAAAAGTTTTTTAACTTGCCCGGCTCTGTGTGCTTGCTGCAGCCACTGTCCATTCCTCCGTGCCCAGAGTGTCTGCCCCGCTCTGTAAACCCCGAGTGGTAGAGGAGTTCCCATGTATGGTAGTCAGCCTCCATGCCCTCGCTGCAGCCATATCTCCATGTCAGCCCAGGTGCAGTGTACGGTAACTGCGTAATCCAAACCGTAATCATCGCCTGTACCCCTTGCTGGCCCGTACTCCATGCCCGGAAGAATGCCGCGTCTATTCCCCCAATCATTCCTCTCCGCCCTCTGTTGCCGTGCTTGACTACTGGGTAGGCATACTGTAGATCTCCGCCCACCAGTAAACTCCGCCCTCCGCTGGATGCCCTGATTGATAACGCCGCTATGTCAGAATTTCTCTTCATACTATTATACCGGTAACTGTCAAAACGTTTGTACTGCAACAAACTTCATACCGGTATATTGTATGCAGAGACTTTCTGTGATACCAAACCAATAACATTTACCATAATGTAAAACACTCTCCAGCCTCTTCTCTCACCACTACAATGTGTAGATACCCATAATAAACTATGCAAAGAAAGCATAGAAAGTCTCTGCATGATTTATGGGTTTACACATTGTAGTGGTAACACTGAACTTTTTGTTTCAGAATCTTTTTTTCTTCATTTCCCTTCTCTAAAAACTGGTGCGTCTTATGGTCCGGTGCGTCTTATGGTCCAAAACATACGGGATATATATATATATATATATATATATATGTGTGTGTGTGTGTGTGTGTGTGTGTGTGTGTGTGTGTATACACATACATACATATATATTATTGATTTCAGAGAGAGAGAGATCAATGATGAGAGAATCAATTATTGGCTGCTTCCTGCATGCCCCACACTGGAGATCACCCTACAGCCCAGACATATGCCCTGTGTTGGAATCAAACCATTATATCCTGGCTTATAGGTCCACTGAGCCATGTCAATTGGGCCAGAGCAAGGTTATTTACAGTGTAGTTCACCTAATACATTTTCCATCCTTCAACAATTTATTGGGTTCATCCTAAACTGAATAGGCAGAAAGGTGTTGCTGTGTGGTTTCCATGTCTCTGTGTGTGCACATAAATGCCAAAGGGAAAGGCAAGGGGGAGAAAGCCCCTTACATTAACCTCTCACTGTTCTTTTAATTCTTGTTTTGATTCTTGGAAAGAAGATCAGGCAACTGATGCAAGCTTGACTTCATGTTAGCATCACATTGCAAGGTTGGAGCCTCTTTGGAGAATTGAGATTCCAAAAACCCCATTGTGAGTGGAATAGGGTATTGGGTGTATGTCCAAAACAAAGCAAGATTTTAAAAGATAATTTAGCCAAAACCAGTTTGGCTCAGTGGATAGAGTGTCGGCTTGTGGACTCAAGGGTCCCAGGTTCGATTCTGATCAAGGGCATGTACCTTGGTTGTGGGCACATCCCCAGTACGGGGTGTGCAAGAGGCAGCTGATCGACATTTCTCTCTCATCAATGTTTCTCTCTATCCCTCTCTCTTCCTCTCTGTAAAAAAATCAATAAAATATATATAAAAAAGACAATTTATTTCAGATTAGAAGCCTGAAAGTTACAAGGCTTGCCCTTGTCCATATCATCCCACCTGATCCAAGATTCCACTTCAACACATTATCGAGGCTTCCAGTTTTCATCCTGTAAACTACAATATAATAATATAGCATAGGGACTTTATCTACAGGTCACTGAGTCAACAGTTGAACTGAATTAGAATCTGCATCTAAATCAAGCTAGCCCAGATCCTTTAACACTCCATCAGAGAGGTGCCTAAAATGCTATAAGAAAACCTGGAACAAATGAACAAGGACAGGAAAAAATGAAAGCTATACTTTCTGCAGCTTCTAGGAACATGTGTATGGACATATTTTACATTACCACAAGCACTAGGTCAAAATTCTGAATGTGCAGATTTATGTTGCTCTCTGGCTCTGGATCAGAGCAGAATTACCATGTTAAGTGTGCCTAAAAGAACCCCAGGGGGTTACTTTAAATCAACAAAAAGGGCCCTTCACAATGCTTTTAATGGCCCTTGAGATTGAATATTATCTATGATGCTGCCTCATCTTCCTTCACTTGCCATCCAGTTCTTATTGATTACTTATAAATTTAACAAAAGTCACAGACTCAATTTTTCACTCTCATTACCAAACGCAAGCATCACCTATGAATTGAATAGTAATGCTCTCCCAGAGCTCTGAGCACTTTTTCACTTCTGGAACTGCTTTGGGAATATTCAAAGCCAAAAGCTTTGAAAGAGCCACTGAGGCAGCTTCAAGTTGAGAAGGAGACATGCTGCCACCCATACTGTTATAGCCAGTGGTAAGTCAGACTCTCAAAAAGGAAACTGAGCCCTGACCAGTGTGGCTCAGTGGATAGAGTGTCGGCCTGCGGACTGAAGGGTTCTGGGTTTGATTCTGGTCAAGGGCATGTACCTTGGTTGTGGGCACATCCCTAGTGAGGAGTGTGCAGGAGGCAGCTGATTGATATATCTCTCAATGTTTCTAGCTCTCTATCCCTCTCCTTTCCTCTCTATAAAAATTCAATAAAATATATTGGGAGGAGGGGGGGGGGGAAGGAAACTGATAGTGCACCGCTGTGTGATGTCTACCCCATTTGGCTTTAGAGGAGGAGCTGAGGCTGGGGACATTCACTGTCCAGCAGTATCTGTCATAAAACAATCCTATAATCAATGTCTACTAAGGTGGTATCATGTGTCCTATTTATCAAATTCACAGGATATTTTTCAATTCTTCAAAATATATGTACAACCCCCCCCAGACACACACACACACAAAATATATGTATAGCAATTGACATTGAGAACCACACTTTGCTCTTTGTTATTCTCCATTCTTGGCTTTCCTGATCCCACATTATCCTAGTCATTGTTTCAACTTCTCTTTTACTGCCCCATTTTCTACTTCCTGACTCCTAATTATAGGTGGTACCCAAGGTTCTATCAACAACTCTCTTAGTTCTTCTTTCTGACTTTTTCTCTGGATCAATGCTATACAGTAGAACTTTCTAGAATGGTGGAAATGTTCTATACCTTTACTGTCCAATATTGTAGCCACAAGTTACTTTTGGCCATTGAGCAACTAAAGTATAGCCAGTCTGAATGAAGTAGATTTTTAATTACAATTCATTTAAATTAACTGGCAACTTGTGGCTAGTTTCTATCTTATTGGATAGTGTAGAATTTTGCATATAGCCGTTTCATCTCTTTGCATGGCTTTTGGTGGCAATTCTATGTTTATGGCTTCTCAATATGCTTTTAATTGATAGCCAACTATATGTAGAAGGTCAAATTTCATAAATGCTACCTATGATAAAATTTATATGTATAGGTCGAACACATACAATAAATACTTATTAAATGCAAACATGAACAAAAGATTGGATTAATTTTAATTTCATCCATTCTTAAGAGAACTAGATTTTTAACTAAGAGCAATACTATCCAGACCAAAAAAAATTGTCTGGTTGTTGAAAAATAGAACTTATGCTCCTCTCCAAATGTATTATATTGTTTCACCACAATTACAATCTGAAAAGCTTAGATTCTTTCTTCAGGGGAGGCAGCATAGTGTTGGGGTTAAGATCTTGGTATCAGCATTTAGACTGTATGAATCCTGGCTCTACCACTTACAAGATATAAATGTAGGCAAGTTACTTAACCTTTCAATTTCTTCATTATAAAGTAACCTAATAATAAAAGCCCAGGGTTTCAACGACCAATCATGACTAAAGGCTAACCAAACAGAAGTAAGTCCTGCAGTCAGCACTGGATTGCTCTGGTGCCCTTCACAGCCGCTGCCACATGCTGTGGTATAAAACACAGTGTGCAAGTGATCAGAAGCGCAGGCACCACCTCCATGACAGACCCCCACTTCCATCAGTCCCACCGGGCCTGAGGCACCCTCCCATTTCTCTCCAGGCCTCCACCAGGGCTGCTGATCAGCCCTGCCTTCCTTTTTTTTCCAATCTCCAAGGTACTTTATTGGTAAAACAGGTCACAGAACGCAGCCTTGGCTGGTTCTGCCAATACACAAGCTACAAATGCTTGCTCTGCCGTAGCATGTTTGAAAATTGAATGAAAATCATAAAAAACAAATATTCAAATAGTTTCCATAGAAACACATAAGTGTGACCCCGTCGCCTAAGCTTTTCAACTTGTTCCATCTGTGTCACCCCCATTTACTAAGACATTTCAAACTAGCACTCATTAAGTTAAGTTGTCCGTCCAATCCTTAAGTCAAGCTACACTCAGATAACAGCTACAAGGATGGCATCTACCCATTAACTCTGGCATAAGCGCAGGCTGCTGGGAGAAGCTCCATCCCACTCTTCCAGGCACAGGACAAAGGCAGGGTTCAGGTGTCCTCCTCCACCTTGGGCGGGAAGTCGCAGTTCTGGACTTGCTGCATCAGTTGCCATGACAGCCTGACATCACATAGTAGATCATCGGCCTCTGGAACCCATTGAAGGTAGAGGCAGCAGCCAAGGTGTAAGCACCCATGTTTTCAAAGAGCATCCAGTCCCCCACGTGCATCTTGGGCAAGCCGCAGGGCTCCAGGATGCGAGATCAAGGCCCTCACAGGTAGGTCCCCAGATGATGGAGTAGTACTTCTCATTTGGTTTGGGTCTCTTCTGCAGAAGGGGATTCATGTGTGCATGACCCTAGATGATGCAGTTAAAGGACCCATATACTCCATAATTCACGTAATACATGAAGGTCTTCTCCCTTGACTCATCTTCATCATCAGAGCCTATTCCTTCCTTCAAGACCAAGTGTGTTTTTTTGTTTTTGTTTTTTTTGCAATGATATTAACTGCACGCGTGACAGCTGATGCAGCATAGTATCTGCCCGGATCAGCTATGAGTGTCATTCCCTAGTATCATGGAAAATACTTGTCTAGGGCTGGGTTGATTACACTGATGATCTCCTCAAAGTTAAGCTTTGCACCCTCAGATCCAAGAAAGCCACCACTGATATCCATCAGTTACATGTTGAAACCAATCTCAGTCCCCAAGTCGAAGACACAGCGGGCATCGAAGATGGCCTGCACAAAGGTCTCAGGGTCAGTACAGACACTGCCCATGTGAAAGCTCACACCGATGACTTTGATGCTTAGTTCCTTGGACCATTCCAAAAGAAGCCTGTTGGTCTGGAGTGTGGCACCAAATTTAACACTGAGACGACACATGGCTTTGGAGTCATTGGTGGCAATCCGCAAAACCAGCTTTGCCTTTGGATGTACCCTGGCAACTTTCATCAGCTCGACTACACTATTGAAAGTCACCATCTGGACTCTGTTGCTGGCGGCATATTTAATCTGAGACACTTGTTCAGAAGGGTTTGCGTAAATGATCCTCTCTGGAGGCACCCCAAGACTCTGCACCAACTGTATCTCAGTCTTGCTGGCACAGTCAAAGCCCGTTCCGATGGCGGCCAGGGTCTTCACTATGGTCCTGCTGTTATCGCAATTGACTGTATAGAAGGGGGTGACCCCAGGAAGAGCTTCTAGCCACCACAGGTGTTTCTTTAGAATGTCTCCCAGGTCTACTACATAGAAGACATCCTTATCGTCTGAAGACTTAATTTTCTGGTCCAGGATGTCCTTGGCAGTAAAGCCCTCATTGAGGAAATGGCAGTCAAATTCTTCATTACTAATGATGTTCATGGTTTCTGGATGTTCCCAAATGCAACACAAAGGAAAATGAAGAGACGGGACTTAGAAAATTATTGCCAGCTGTTCAGACCTGGCTCTCCAGGAACTCCCAGTCCATGGGAGACGGGTCCTCTCCGACAGCAGCAGGAATGCATCAGAGCGCCGGCCGCCTCACGCCAACCCCATGAAGCCGCCACTGCCACCTCTGAGCATGCAGGACCGCAGACCCCCCACCCGCTCGCTCTCTCCTTCAGAGACTGCCTTCCTGAGTGGCACCTGAGCGGGGCGCTGGCAGAGGGGCAGCAGTGGAGGCTGAGGGGACTGACCCAACCCTGCCTTTCTGATCAGGCCCCATTAATAGGCCCAGAGATGCTGACTGGCAGAGAAAATGACCAATGAGAACCAAATCTGGGTGACTGTAAGGAGCCAATGGCTGCCTAGGAGGTGGAGCTTTTGATGCTGACTGGCATAGAAACCGACCAATCAGAACCAAATTGACCAGCAGAGGAGGGCAATTAGGGGTGATTAGGCAGGTAAAAGCAGTTAGGGGTGATTAGGCCAGCAGGGGAAAGCAGTTAGTGGCAAGATAAGGCCAGTAGGGAAGGGCAGTTGGGGGTGAGATCAGGATGGCAGGAGAGGGCAGTTGGGGGCCAGCAGGCAGAGGCAGTTAGGGATGATCACGCAGGCAGGCAGAGAGGTTAGGGGTGATCAGGCAGGCAGAGGAGTTAGGGACAATCAGAGAGGCAGGCAGGTGAGTGGTTAGGAGCCAGAGGTCCCAGATTGTGAGAGGGGTGTCCGACCACCAGTTTAGTCCTAATCCACTAAACTGGAGGTTGGACATCCCCCGAGGGGTCTCCAATTGGAGTGGGTGCAGGCTGGGCTGAGGGAAGCCCCCCTCCTTACATAAATTTTGTCTGAAAAGCCTCCTGGTCTAATTAGCATATTACCCTTTTATCCTATATAATAAAGAGATAATATGCAAATTGACCATCACTCCCCATTTAGTCAAAGATGGCCACCCCCATGTGGACACAAGATGACTGCCATATGTGGAAACCAGTTTGGCTCAGTGGATAGAATGTTGGCCTGCGGACTGAAAGGTCCCAGGTTTGATTCTGGTCAAGGGCATGTACATTGGTTGTGGGCACATCCCCAATAGGGGGTGTGCAGGAGGCAGTTAATCGATGTTTCTCTCTCATTGATGTTTTTAACTCTCTATCCCTGTCCCCTCCTCTCTGTGAAAAATCAATAAAAATATATTTTAAAAAAGATAGCTGCCACAGATGGCCTGCATTGGAGGGCAGTTGGGGGTGATCAGGCCAGCAGAGGAGGGAAGTTGGGAGGGAACAGGCCTGAAAGGGAGAGTAGTTGGGGGCAATTGGGCCGGCAGGGGAGGGGCAATTAGGGGTGACCAGGCTGGCAAGGGAGGGAAGTTAGGGATGACCAAGTCTTCAGGGAAGGACAGTTAGGGGCAACCAGGCCTGCAGGAGAGGGCAGTTGGGGGTGGCTAGGCCTACAGGAAGGATAGTTAAGGGTGACCAGGCTGGCAGGGGAGGGCAGTTAGGGGTAACCAGGCCAGCAGGAGAGGGCAGTTAAGGGCAATCGGGCCAGCAGGGGAGCAGTTAGGTGTCGATCAGGCTGGCAGGGGAGTGGTTAGGGAGTGATCAGGCTGGCAGGCAGGCAAGAATTGGGAACTAGCAGTCCTGGATTATGAGAGTAATGTATGACTGACTGTTTAGGCCTGATCCCATTCACTGGAATTGGGCATAAACAGTAAGTCAGACATTCCTTGAGGGGTCCCAGATTGGAGAGAGTTCAGGCTGGGCTGAGGGACACACACCCGCCCCATGCCCGAATATATATAGGCCTGGTGCATGAATTCGTGCATGAATGGGTGGGGTCCAGCTAGCCTGGCCAGTGGGAGGGGACATGGGTGGTTGACCAGCCTGCCTGCTGGTCGAATTCCTGGTTGAGGGAACAATTTGCACATTAGCCTTTTATTATATAGGATATATGCTGAGTGGCCAGATTATTATGGGTTCAGAGATCATAATAATCTGGCCACTCAGTGTATAATATAAAATGCAATACACTTTATAGAATATGTATACATATACATAAATCTATTTTCCAAGCTTGCTATGAGCTGAGCAGAGGACTTTATTGTCTCTAGTTATATCCATATATCTATCAATAAATCTATCTATCTATCTACCTATCATCTATCTAGATATATATAATATAAATATACAATATATTATATATGCCATATAATACAAAAACATATCCTACATATATGGAGGAGTTTCCCCTATTTGAGTGGGTCATTAATACCTACAAGTCTAGCTGGGAAACCATGTGTATCCTTTTTGGTTTGAGGACAGACACATAGCTCACTCCAAAAGTATTTGCAATCCTTCCGTGTCACATCCAGTACATTAGCCTGTGCACAAAAGTGTGGCTGTTTGTATCTGCAAAAGCACTGTCTCCCTTGTACAACAAGCAAGATAATTGAAAGAGAAGACCTTCAAGTCAACATTTATTTTTAGATTGAATATTCTAGTAACAGTTCATTAGCATCCTTATTCATAGCATCATCCTTTTTCCTAAATCATGAACCTTAACGTAGGGGACTGCTTTGACAGATACTAAAGAGTTGGCACTCTTCCCTTTGTGTACCATCCCCTCCCTGTCTTAAATTCACTAGCTGTAAAACAAGGTCTTCATTTTTTTCCCACATGGTGAGCTTGTAGTTTTTGCTACATTTAGTGCTAAAAATATATCCTCAGTAATAGGATAGTACTGCCACTCTTGCATTTATTTATTAGACAGAGAGAAAACAGAGCTGGGGAAGTAGCTGAATTGGGGCAGCATAAGTGCAATAAAAGCTCACACTGTCAGCTGGCTGCTTTTTACGAAGAAGCAAGTGGTTATCAGCCAGATACCTTGTTTTCTAACCTGTGCCTGCAGCACAATAGGAAGGAAGACACTCAATTCGTCCAGTAGTTCCAAAACCAGCCTCCTTCCACCTGCATGAGTAGTGTTTGCTGTGTTTCTAGTCTATACCCTGAGCCAAGAACCCCCCACACACACCTCTTCCATTTCCCAGGGATCTGTGAGAACAGGGCAGTAACATAGGAATAAAGTATGATTAGGCAGCATGTCAACCCTGAACCAGGCCAATGAACTGTTTTTTTTTAAAAAAATTCTTTATTGATACGGTATTACATATGTGTCCTTATTCCTCCATTACCTCCCCACCCCCCACTCCTGCCCTCACCCCCCCCCTTTGTGTATGTCCATTGGATAGGATTATACGCATGCATACAAGTTCTTTAATTGATCTCTCCCATTTACTCCCACCCTCCCCTACCTTCCCTCTGAGGTTTAATGGTCTGATTGATGTTTCTCTGTCTCTGGATCTATTTTTGTTCATCAGTTTATGTTGTTAATTATAATCCAATGAACTCTTGGCAGCTTTTTCAGATGAAAGCATTTGTAGTTAACCCTTTAATACTCTATTGCAGTGATTCTCAACTTTTCTAATGCTGTGACCCTGCTAGTGGTTCTCAACCTGTGAGTTCGTGACCCACAGGTTGAAAAACTGCTGCTGTAGCACCTAAGACCACTGGAAAACACAGATATTTACATTATGATTCATTCACAGTAGAAAAATTACAGTTAAAAAGTAGCAACAAAGATAATTTTATGGTTGTGGGTCACCACAACATGAGGAACTGTATTAAAGGGTCGTGGCATTAGAAAGGTTGAGAATCACTGCTCTAGTGAAATACTAAAATGAAATCCAGTTGTTCTTCCAAAATTAAAATTTAGGTATAGGGCAAACCTCTAACCCTGCTGATTATAAACACCCAACTTTTTTTTTTTTTTTTAACAAATAGTACAACAGTTACTAGGTGAACACCCATATGCATGCACCTTAACCATAACTTAGCAAACTATGGTCCAAAGGTCAAAGACAGCACACTGTCACCTAATTTTGCATAACCAAAGTTAATAATGATTTATTTTTACATTTTTAAATGGTTCAAAAATATAAAGAAGAATATTTTGTGATACATGGAAATTATATGAAATGCAAATGTCAGGGTACATAAGCAAAATTATATTGAAACACATACATGCCCATGTGTTTCTGTATTGTCTGTGGTTACTTTCTAACTACAGTGGCAAAGTTGGAACAGAGACTGCAAAGCCTAAAATATCTACTATATTATCCCTTTATTAAAAAATTGGCCCTGGCCAGGTAGCTCAGTTGGTTAGAGTGTCGTCCTGACATGCCAAAGTTATGGATTTGATCCCTGGTCAGGGCACATAGAAGAATCAACTAATAAATACAGCAATAAGTGGAACAACAAATTCATGTTTCTTACCCCCACCCTTCCGGTGCTTTCCTCTTCTCAAATCAATAAATAAAAAATTTAAAAATCTGTCAACCACCTTCTTAGTGTTCTAATAGCTTCTTTTATAAAATGCTTGTATTAACTGTTTCCTTTACATTAAGACCTTTGTAGGAATCAAACTAAATTATTTGTATAAATGTGCCTTCTTGGGAATTTGAAAGACAACTTGGAAGCAGGAAGAAATTCTGCAATCCTCTGAGAGATGTCTGTTATTTTTCTTCAGTCAATTCATTCATGATAATGGCAAGGATCTTTAAACTCAGTAAATAATGTACTAAGCCTCTGAGTGGCAAAAAAATGAGTTAAGAACTCTAGTTGAAGGGACTTTAATTTGGATATTGGCCCTACCATTTGTTTAATATGTAACTTAAAGAAGTCTTGTGGCCTTTTTGAGCCTCTTTCCTTATCTGTAAAATGGGTTAATAATATTTCACCCCATTTAGTTCTCAGCCACTCAGTGAGATAAGTAATTAGTTAAAAGTACTTGTTAAATGCAAAAATAAAAATTTATTGCATATTGGTATGATTATTATTACATATTTCTCCCTTATTGACTTGCTTGGCCAGCCCCTCCAAAAATACCATACCTATTAAGAATAGATTCCTCTTATAGAAACTAATTACACATATTGCATTTCTCCAGGAAGGATTTTGTGATCCTGTCCTCTATTACATACTCCATCATTTTATTTGTCATGGAAAGCTAGACTACTTTATCTCGCTGCTACCATGCCAGGCACTCTGCCCTAATGCCCATTTGTCACATAGTAGAAGGCACCCCAGACATATTTCAAAACAAATCAAGGTATACAATTTGAATTACAGATGGTCTAGAGGAGATTTCAGAAAAAAATATATAGCCACATAAAAATGAACAAGTGCTATGCTGTCATGATTAAGAAAGCTGGCTAAGCAGTCAGATGCCCTTGGGTTTGGATCCCCACTCCATCCTTTATAGCTGTGAGGCCTGGAAGAAATCATACTCATATTAGTATCTTTGAGAATACTAAAAACCTTTTGAGGTGTCATCATTATCCCAGAGATGGCATTATCATAATTTATACAACTGTCAAGGCTCTGCAGGTTCTGGTTCCTATACAATTCTTCCTTTCTCTTTTTATTCAAGCCTTATTGGACTTGGTCCAGATCCTTGAATGTTCCATGTTTTATCCCACCAAAAGGACTTTGCATGGGCTGGGAATGAACCTTCTACTCCCATTCAACTCTTGTGCACTTCATCTATTGGGTCGGCAGCTAAGTAATTGCGGGTTTCACACAACAAAAATTCAGTTGAATTTTTAGGTTTGCAGACGTAGTACAAATGTAAAACACATTTTGTTATTTGATAGTTGGCTATTCAGCTGTTAATCAGTAAAAAAAGTTTTTTGATCTGTTTTGTAGTTTTCGTTTGGCGTTCGTTGAAAAATGGAAAATCAAAAGGAACATTTTCATCATATTTTGCTTTTTTATTTCCGCAAAGGGAAAAACGCATCGCAAGCTCATAAAAAGTTATGTGCTGTTTATGGTGACGAAGCCTTAAAAGAACGGCAGTGTCAAAATTGGTTTGCCAAATTTCGTTCTGGTGATTTTTCACTCAAAGATGAAAAACCCTCTGGTCGTCCAGTTGAAGTTGATGATGCCCTAATCAAAGCAATAATCAATTCGGACTGTCACAGTACAACACGTGAGATTGCAGAGAAGCTTCATGTATCACATACATGCATTGAAAATCACTTAAAACAACTTGGCTATGTTCAAAAACTCGATACATGGGTTTCTCACGAACTGAAAGAATCACAGTTAACGCAACGCATTAGCAGCTGCGATTTGCTAAAGAAACATAATGAAAATGATCCATTTTTAAAACGACTGATAACTGGGGATGAAAAATGGGTTGTTTACAACAATATCAAGCGGAAAAGATCGTGGAGCAGGCCAGGTGAACCAACTCAAACAACATCAAAAGCTGATATTCATCAAAAGAAGGTTTTGTTATCAGTTTGGTGGGATTACAAAGGAATTGTCTACTTTGAACTCTTATCACCCAACCGAACGATCAATTCTGATGTCTACATTGAACAACTAACGAAATTAAACAATGCAGTTGAAGAAAAGTGGCCCGAATTGACAAATCGAAAAGGTGTTGTATTCCATCATGACAATGCAAGGCCACACACATCTTTGGTCACTCGGAAAAAATTAATGGAGCTTGGTTGGGATGTTTTGCCACATCCACCATATAGTCCTGACCTTGCACCATCTGATTACTTTTTGTTTCGATCTTTACAAAACTCCTTGAATGGTAAAATTTTCAATAATGATGATGATGTCAAATCGTACCTGATTCAGTTTTTTGCTAATAAAAAACAGAAGTTTTTTGAACGTGGGATTATGATGCTGCCTGAAAGATGGCAAAAGGTCATTGATCAAAATGGGCAATACATTACAGAATAAAGTTATTCAGTTCCATGACAAAATTGTCTTTGATTTTCTTTAAAAAATTCGCAATTACTTAGTTGCCGACCCAATAGTTAACAGTCATTCATCTTTAAGACCTCAGTTTGAATGCCATTTATCCAAGAAAATTGTTTCTAACCCTATCCTCATGGTCACACAAATGGTTTGATTCCTCCTTACTGATCCCCATTGCACCCTGTACCTCTGTGTAATAGCATTTGACATCAATACTTCCATTTTTAAAAGTGGAGATTAAATACTACTTGTTAAGTGTTTGTCTTGCCCATGAGATCAAGGACTAGATTAGGGGTGTCGAACTCAATCAGAGAAGGGGCCAAAATCTAAAATCCAGCCTAAATCGCGGGCCGAATGGTTTACTGAACAGTCATAAACTGTCATTGTGATGGAAACGCAGCGGAGTGCAGTGATGACAGCGCGGTGCGGGCCACATTGCAAGGCCTGGCGGGACGGATTTGGCCCGCGGGCCTTGTGTTTGACACACGTGGACTAGATCTAGCACCATTATATCTCTAGCGCCTAAAACTGCCCGCTACATAATAGAGTATCAGTAAATACTAATACATATTGTAAAAATGAATGAATGACTCTGTGATGGGCTCTTCCTTACAGGACACCAACCTTATTATCTCACAGGGTTAAAAGTTTCAGAATGTTAACACTTACACAGTGGTCAGTTCACTGATGACAAAATGACTTAAGGAGCAGGAAGAACCTTTTCAGAGTAGTAGTTCTAACCTCCCTGCTGACTTAATTTCAGCAAAAAACCTATTTCGCTTTGTTGTTGCTAGTAAGAGTGCTATTAGAAGCCAAATAATGCAGTCCCTATGTAGGCTGTTTAAATATTTTTTTTGGTATTGCATATAATTTATTAACATCAACAAAGGCATAGCTGAGATGGCTGATGTTTTCTTACAGTGCAGCAAAACAAGGCATCTATTTTCCCCAGTAGGTAGGTGAATCCTATAATTCCAATCAATACTAATGACAGCATGTGCCTGCAAAGAGAGCAAAGTGAATGAGGGAGGCTGTTACTATTATAATCTTTTCACAACCTCCCATTGCCTCAGTGACAAGGAGACAGCTTCTTTTTCTTGCTCTTGAAACGAGATCAATATTCTCACTCATATTGTCCATGTCTTTTTCCCAAGATAGATAGAAGCTCCATTTTGAGAAGAGTACACTAAATTATGTTCTCTGGCAGTCAAGTATGTTTCTTAAACTTAATGTGTGCACACATCTCCTTGGGATCTCATTAAAATGCAAATTCTCACTCAAAAGTTTTGGGGTGGGGTCTGAGATCCTACATTCATACTGTTAGTCCATGGAACACACTTAGAGAAGTGAGTCCCGATTGGTTCTCTGGTCTCATAAATGGTAACTGATATGATCAATGATCATTTTGAGGCTCTGCAAATTCCTTCTGAACAACTGCAAAAGAGAATATATCAATTTGAAACTCTGGGGCCATAGTCAAGAATTCTCAAAAAAAAAAAAAAAAAAAAAAAAAAAAGAAGAAAGAAAGAAAGAAAATTCTCTAATAGAGCATTCTTTAGGAAGCTAAGAGGTGTTTCAAGCTTGGCATATAATGGTTATAAGCAGAGACTCTAGTAGTCAAAAAAAGACATGGGTTTCCTGCCCCAGCCAGTTACTATGTGAGGGATCTTGGCCAGGGCATTTAACTGTACTATCAGTTTTCTCATCTGTGAAAAGGGCCAACAATTGCAGGGATGAGTTTGAAGGATTAGAGACCAGAATGCAGAGCCTGGCAGTGATTGTAACAGCACAGCTAAAGGTCATCTTGGCCCCATAAAACCTGCTGCATTTAAAACCAACACTAGCTGGCCAACTGAGCTTCCACATGGGTAATTTCTTCTGTGGAAATACCTGCTCAGAGGGGTCTCTGGGGAAACTGCAAAGCTGAAGAGTTTCTGGACTTGTCTCTTAGCCTTTTGAGATCATTATTGCTATCAATCCCACCAGACAACATCATGGAAGCCTGGGATAATCTCAGACTTCCCTCCCTATTGCCATGGTTATTCTTTCAGGCCTGCTATTTAGGCACCTAACATTTCATCTCCAGATACAATCAAAGACTTGGGAAAATATAGAAAATTCTCCTCTCTATGGAATTTGGAGAAGTTTTGCAATTTTAGGCATGCATTGTCTATCGTATTAGCTCCAGAGTCAGATGGTCCAAATTTCATGCGTGACATTTTGTAGATAGGCCACTGTTGTAATTCTTTTAGCTTCTATGCTTTAAAAAGTCAGAATAGATGTTAGCCTTAGAGGTTAGTGACTAGAGTGGCTCTTCTTGGGGTGCAGGTAATGTCCTGTTTCTTTATCTGGGTGCTCATTATTTAAGCATGCCCCCTTTGTAAACAATAATCATTAATTATATGAGTACTCCTCTGTATATGTTATACTTTACTACAAAATTTAAAATAGCCCAATCACATTACTCATCAATAAAGACCATGCTATTTTATGAATAAATGTTTTAATATTTAAAAAGCAAAAGTAGTATAGTAATATATATAATTTCACAAGGGCCAGTCTCTGTGCAACAGCCCAGAAGGTGATGTCCTACTAATTTTCATGATAAGCTTATTTCCTTTTATTTGGGTCTATGTGTGAAAAGATGCATGAAGCAGGTTCATGGAAATCTACAACTCCTGTGGGAAAAGTAGTAAAGACTGAGCAGTTTGCGGTCCAGTATACCATATTCCTGACTTGTTTATTTTGGTTCTGTCCCAGGTGATATCTAATTTTGTTTTGCTGCAGAAGCCAACATCCGGCATCAGGTGTCAGTTATGAATCAGCATTGAACATGATTCAGCTGCTCCTTCTAATCCAATAACACTGTCAAAAAGTTTTATCTATAATATACAGAGCAATAATATATACTTGATCCATGACTACTTCAAAAGTAGTCACAAATGGATCCTATTTCATGATAGTCATTGAGGTTAGTATTGTTTCTCGAGGATACATTTGTATGAACATACTAAGGAGTTATATTCAACTTGTATTTGGTTATACATTACAAATGCTTTATAGTATAACTAACAGTATCATGGTGGGGCAGTTAAGCATGTGGACTTTTGTGTCAGATCCAGATTCAAGTCCTTGCTCTGCCACTTCCTAGCTATGAGACCTTGCACTAGTTACTTAACTTCTCAGTTTGTTATCAAAGGATCCGGTTGTTATAAAGAATTAAAGAGATAATATTTATACAGTATACTTAGCCCAGTAATTATTATTATAGTATTATCATGCCTGTGACTGTTGTGGAAAATTTATGAGATAAAATATATAAAATACTTTTTGTAAAGTTATTGCTTGATTAATGCTGCTGTCTTAAGACCACTGTATGAATGGTTAGCATTAGTGTGAAAACAGTTGACCCATAGGAAACTGGGTATTTCCTGATTAGCTTCAGTGTAATTTGGGCTGAAGTAAAGAAAAATGTGACTATAAAGTACTGTCCCTGAAAAGGCCTTTCTTGAAAAGCCCCCTAGGATTGTGGCAAGCTCACCTTGTGTCTGGCCTCCCATGCTGCCCACCTGCAATCAATCATTCAGTTCCAGGAAGAATCAACAGAGAAAGTTGTGCATCCTTTTACCTAAGTGAAAACCCTTATTCTGGATTTCTCTCACTTTATATCATTCATGTATATATTAATTTTCATGCCTACTTAAGTCATGATTTTCCCAAAAATATATTAAAAAATAAGTGTTTGAAAATGTATTATTCAGTGAAATTAAAAAATGTTACGTGGTCAAATTATATAGAAATTCTGTATACTATATTCCTCTTGAGGTCTGGACTCTGATCTGACAAAAAGTGCCATTAATTAAATCACTAATCCATTTATTCATTCATTAATTCATTCATTCAATAAAATATGTATTGAGTGTCTGCTATTTGGCTGTCACTATTCTTGGCATGGGGAGGGGGGGTAATGAACAGGAAACATAATTATCCCATAGTGCATTGGTTAATCCAGTGTTTCCCAAATGGATTCTCTTGGTAAAGAATCTTCATTAATGAGGCACCTCTTTGTCCTCCACCCTCACTGCAGCTAAAATGAGTATCCAGACATTTCCAAAGCATGACATTCAGTTTCACACTTCTGTGAATCGGCTTGCGCCACTTCACCTTCTGCCTGGAATGCCTTTTCTCCCCTCAACTCCTTGCTGCCTAACTAACCCCATCCTTCCATCTGTATTCTGCTCAAGCTTATCCTAGAATGTCTTTTAGTTTGTGTCACTGGGCTGAATTAACTTCCTTCTCTTTGCTCCCATTGTGTCCACTGCACACCCTACATCAAGCCATTTTTTGTAACTATCGCTTTACTTGTCTGTCTTCTACCAGTCTCTGCATTCCTAGAAGGAAGGGACCATGCCCCATCCATCTCTGCAATAATATGGTCCTTGGCTCTCAGTAGTGACTTTTCAAATACAAGCATACTTAATTTTATTGCGCTTTGATTTATTGTGCTTCACAAATGTCACATTTATTTTTACAATGAAGGCAGACCCTCCACCAGCAAATAGATAACAATTTGCTATATTGCGACACTGATACTCATTTTGTGCAATGATCTGCAACTGAACCCGCAATATCTCTGAGGTATGCCTATTAAGTGAGTCAAACCAACAGTCTTGTGCTTTTATGCAAATTATTTTAAATGGCACCTGCTCTTAGCAGGCTCAGGCTGGGAGTGCATCATTTGGCAAGTGCAAGGCGCATATGAGTATGGAGGGAGGGGCTCTTTCTCTAGATGCAAGGCATGGGAGTCAGAGAATGGATTAACTTTCAGTCTCAATGATCGCTTTGCGATCTGTTAGCAATCACAGAATAAAAGAATGAGATTCCAGGCGGGGGTTGGGCATTTTGGAGAAAACATTACAAAGATTGACCTCCACAGTCCTTTCAGAGCTGAAACACTTTAAGTAAACTAAAAAGGCATTTGTATACAAGCCTGCATTTTTAGCATGTTTCCTTTCTCTTATTTAAATTACCATATATATGTTGATTGTACTCAGCTGATGGCACATTAACCAAATCAGACATCTGCTGCTCATTTGTCTCTAAAGAAGTGAAGCTCATTCTGCAGGATTCCATTATAATAAAACAAGTTAAGATAGGCCTTATTGTTTTATTTTACTTGTGTAATTTGGAAATTATAAATAGCTCTTAGGATTACCAGATAAAATACAGAATGTTCAGTTAAATTTGAATTTCAGTTAAAAATATTTTTTTTTTTTAGTGTAACTATTCGATATGTCCCATGCAGTATTTGGGACATAATTATGCTAAAAAATTTGTTGTTTCTCTGAAATTTAAATTTCACTAAGTATCCTCTATTTTGGTTTGCTAAATGTGGCAACCCTACCTGTGATTCCTTTGTGTATTCACAGCTAAAACAGGATAGTCAGATTTCCCTGGTATTGCACCTCCAAGGAAAGTTACTGTGCTTTGGGGCAGTAATTAATAGAAAGTAGAGAGCACCTTTATTTTTGCTGTTGATTTGTTAGGTTTTGCTCTCTCTGCTTTTAGAGAAAATAAAAAGTTGTTATTTCTTTAAGATTATGTTTTTAGGCCTTGCCAGTGTTTCTCAGCGGTTAGTTTGTCAGCCTGTGCACCAAAGGGTCAAGAATTTGTCAAGGGCATGTACCTGGACTTCAGGTTCCATCCCTCCCCCCATCCCTGCGTGTGGGAGGCAACCAATCTATATGTCTCTCTCCTTCTCTTTCTCCTTCCCCCTTCTTCCACTCTCTCTAAAAATCAATTATAATAATATCCTTGGGTGAGGATTAACAAAAAAGTATCAGAAGGACGTTTTTAGGATATTACAATGAGGAGAATAAAAATATCTATGTCTCAGAGCCCTAGCAAGAATTAAATGTGATAACGTATTTTAAGCATCTAAAAAGAGTAAAAGTTCCAGAAATTGAAGCTGCTGATATTTTCATTATTTTATTGTTGGTATTCTTTCTAAAACTGGAGCGATCTACTATGTGCTTTCTTTCTTCCAGCATATAACAAGAGGGATTCTAACATAGGAGTAACTATTTGGGGAAGAGGAAAGAAAGGAGGATTCTATACCTCACATTTCACTCTAAATGACTGTATTTGTATTTCAAATTATGGCACTCATAACAATAGTAAAAGCTATACCCAGACAATATTTTTTATGATGTTTATTTTAAATTATTTTTTATTACGTGTGTCAGTTCTTTAACTTCATGCTGTTTTCAATCATGCTTAACATTGTAGTTGGGAAAACTTTGTTAGTATTGTTAGTGAGTTGCAAAGATGGAAAGATGAGCAACATGTTCTGATAGCCAGATCATAAATTAGAAACTCCAGTTCTACCACAAATTGATACACCATGGTTCTGACCAACCCACGTTTTCTTTGACTTCTGTGACCTATTAATAAATCATTAGTTTGAAAGCCTTTTAAAAATCCATGCAGTACTCCAGTTACAAATAGATCTTGTGTTGAGCTGGTATTGCCGCTCACATTATTAGTTCCAATGGTAATCCAGACAAAGTATCACTTATTGAGTCTTGCTGTTAGAGCTAGTTATGAATGTATATATAGTGGGCCCAAATCATAGCAGTATAGAAGACTATTTCTTCACCACTGGCTGGACTACCTGCCATGTCATTTTAAGTTCAAATTGATGGCTGGTCTATATTTAGTTTAAAAAAACGGCTTCACTGAAAATTGATAGCTGTGATTTGTGATCGGTTCAGACACAGTACAAGCACATGATAGTTGTCACATGGAATGAAAAGAGTTCAGGATTCTAGAAGCCAAGTTAATTCAAATAGAACCATGAAATTAGTTAGCCCACCCATATGGTCTGTGCTCTCCATAAAATGCAATGTGCCTGGAAATCTAACATGATGCACAGTGTTGCTCCTTCCAGTGGAGTCACATGAGGACCTTCCAGAGAAATCCTGATCTCATTGGGTCCCTAGAGAATATAAGATCAAAGGTGGACTTAACAATTGGTATAGTTAATGGGAATCCCATATTTCAGAGATAAAGTTGGTAGGGGAATTGCCAACATGTCACTGTTTCCACTTGGACATTTTATAACATAGTAAATACCAATAAAAACTACCTACTAGCCTAAGAACTTTGAAATACCGAACATCAAATGATGAACATTATCCACATTTTGTAAAGCCATGCTAAGGCATTACAACAAAAGTAAAATTTTGATTGTTCATATTCCATAGCAATTAATTTTTATAATCTTACTTTTTAGCTGTTAGTATGCTTGCTATGATATAAAAATTAATTTAGGTTTAAGCAACATAATTGAAAATATAGTTTTTGGAAGGGTAATTTCACAACTTGAGAACACAGAGCATTCAGCATTCATCTTATGTCTACAGAGCACACTTAAGGTGCCATATGCCAACAATAAGACATACACTTGCTTTTATTTTGTTTAACTTCTTTCCAGCTATTGCAGTTGATTTTGTTAAAGCCAACCCCAAATAGATTTTACCTTCACAAGTGTGTATGTGAGTAGATTCCAATAATCTAGGCATTGGCATACCCTTCCACATTGCTTGACACAAGCTCCCATGTACCATGCATTCCAGTGACACCAGTACTACTGTCCTCTGTCCTTTCATTTTTGCATTCCTTTGTTCTAGCTTCTGAGTCAGGGGAAGACTTAAAGAACATGATGATGACTTTTAAGGAGATGATGATATGTTTAAAAAGAGTAGGTCATGGTGGCCCTATGCATTCCTCACAGGAACTGGAAAAGGTAGGACCTCAGTAAGTTAATTCTTGTTAAATAAATACTGAAAGAATGAACACTGACATTTAACCCTTCTTACAAACATGCCTCAAATGCTTCTACAGTAATAGAGAGATGATGCTGATGATGATGCTGACGATAGCTAAATAGTACTTACTATGTGCTAAAAGCTAGTTTAAGTGCTTTGTACATTTAATACTTCAATCATATAAAGTAGGCACTATATTTTCCCAGTTTATAGATAAGGAAACTGAGGTGTAGAGAAGTTAGTACCTTACCCAGAGTCATCCAGCTGGCAAGTATCAAAATTAGGATTCAAATCTAGATTTTAGTGCCAGAATCTATGCTCTTATCCACCATACCAAATTGTCATGTCTTCCTAGAACTCTCTTTACACCTCCCAGATTTTGGCTTAACTTAACACTGTTAACACTTTAAAAAAATGACTAGAAAAAAGGGCATGCTATCTAAGTGCTTATTTCCCACATTGAATGGTGAGATACTTGGAGGCAAGGCCCATGTCTTATTGTCTCTGTATCTTCATGGTTTTCGCATTATGGAAACATAGCATATGTCCAAAATAAATATTTTTAAG
Organism: Pipistrellus kuhlii; assembly: GCF_014108245.1. Taxonomy (NCBI): domain Eukaryota; kingdom Metazoa; phylum Chordata; class Mammalia; order Chiroptera; family Vespertilionidae; genus Pipistrellus; species Pipistrellus kuhlii. The sequence goes on along the minus strand of NW_023425504.1, from coordinate 6,020,959 downwards.
AGAACTGATTTGAAATAGTTGGTCTATATGAAATTGACATAATTATAGGTCAAAATAGTTTATTGTCAATTTCCTTTAGTTCAGTTTGCTAGAATATGGACAAAATACTCAAGATCTGATGCTAACCATATTCTTCATGCTATTTAAAGGCTTTATTAATTTTTAGCACATTGATACTTACAGGAAGATAACAATATCATCAGATAGTATTATACCCTACTATTGACAAGGTCAAGACATGGGAAAGTTGATAGTTCTTGATTTCTTCATGCATCTATTTTATTTCTCATTTCCCTATATGGCAGGTACATAATAATGGGTTATCTAAAACACCATTTAAAATATTTTATTGATTTCAGAGAGAAAGGGAAAAGGATGGAGAGATAGAAACATCGATGATGAGAGAGAATCATTGATCGGTTGCCTCCTGTCCGCCCCCTACTGGGGGGGAGAAATCAAACCTGCAACCCAGGCATGTGTCCTTGGCTGGAATAGAAACTTGGACCCTTTAGTTCAAGGCAGATGCTCTATCCACTGAGCCAAACAGTTAGGGCTACAACACTATTTTTAAATGGCTCCAAACCAACAATGGGCAGTGCATACCAGACATTTTATCAAGGTGATTTCCAGATCAACTTTCCAAAGAAAATCTCCATCCCTCTTATCCCCTGCTCTCATTAATTTATTTTTCAACAAATAATTCTCAAGAGTTTCTTCCAGACTGGGCTTTGAGGATACAAAGAAAATATATACTCAGTTCCCATTGGTGGCTTTTGGAACTCTTATGTGGTAATGATAGATCTCGCCAGAAGATGGCACTCCTCATTCTTCTTTGTATTCCTTTTTCATCATGATGAAAGACCCTATGATATTTCAGCAGTCCCAGAACAAATATAACCATGACATGTTTCACAATTGATATAGTTGACTTCTTACATGAATAGATTTCATAAGAAACACTTTAAAATTATGTTTTTTTGTTTTTTTTTGTTTTTTTCCCTCAGGGACTTGCAAAAGTTACTTTGGGAGAGGTACATATTGTAACATTGAGGGCATGTTGTGACATGGAGGCATGAATACCTTCTCTTATTGCTTGTCCCTACTCTAAAGGAGCACTCAGGGTTAAGGAAAGGTAGGGAAGAAAGCTTCATATAACACTGTAGGCAAGCAGTGCACCTAGGCCAGGGGAGCTCAGTGGGCCCCAATACTCACCAAAAGCTTCCCAGGGAAGTAGATGCTCCAATTGCATCTTAGGAGTTCCTCTTACTGAGTTACTAGATCCTGACTATTCCTATCCAAACTGGTGCCACAAGCCTATGTCTACCTTCATCTTGACCTTCTCTGGCAAATTTTGACCCAAGGATTTTATTTTAGTGAAAAGAAAAGAAAAGGAAAGAAAAGAAAAGAAAAGAAAAGAAAAGAAAAGAAAAGAAAAGAAAAGAAAAGAAAAGAAAAGAAAAGAAAAATCCCCAAAACTAATACCAATACTGAGATGACTTAAATGTTAAAATTATCTAACAAGGATTTTAAAACAGCCATCAACACTTTATAATGATAAAGGGAACATTATATCAAGAAAACATATAACTTCTTTATATGCACCCAACTAGGAGGCACCAAAATATATAAAACAACCACTCACAGAACTAAAGGGAGAAAGACATCAACACAATCAAAGTTGGAGATCTCAATACTCCATTGACAGCTCTAGATAGATCAACCAAACAAAAAATCAATAAAGAAATATAGGCCTTAAATGAAACACTAAACCAAATGAAGATTATTGCCAATAATAGAACGTCAGATTAAAGATTCTTCCCTAGGGCACATGGAACATTCTTTTTTTAAAATATATTTTTATTGATTTTTTTTTTTTACAGAGAGGAAGGGAGAGGAACAGAGAGTCAGAAACATTGATGAAGAAGAAACATTGATCAGCTGCCTTGTGCACACAGCCTACTGGGGATGTGCCCGCAACCAAGGTACATGCCCTTGAAGGGAATCGAACCTGGCACCCTTCAGTCCCCAGGCTGATGCTCTATCCAGTGAACCAAACCAGCTAGGGCACATGGAACATCCTTAAGGATAGACCATAAGTTGAGTCACAAAACTAGCATAAACAAATTCAAGAAAATTGAAATTATACCAAGCATGTTCTCTGACCACCATGCCTTGAAACAGAAGTATGGTGATTGCCAGCAGAAAGGGGGTGGGGGGAAGAAGGGATCCTAATATATAAGATTATAGGCACATGTTGCAATACACAGATCTTGTAGCATATAAACCCATACCTGAAACATATATATTCATGCTGACCAATGTCATCCGAATTCATTTAATAAATAAATATTAAAAAAATAAAACAGCCATCATAAAATATTTAAATAGCAATTATAAATTTTCTTGAAATAAATGAAAACAAAATCCAGAAGAGAAATATAATTTATAAATTAATCAAATGGAAGTTATATAAATAAAGGAATCAATGGTAGAGATGACAGAGGATAGACTCAGTGAAATTGAGAATGGATCAATAGAATTCACATAATATGAACAACAAAGATTAGACTGGAAAAAATACTAACAAAAATAAAAGGTCCAGCAAATTATATCATGGGAATATCAGGAGGAGAAGATAAAGAAAGTGGACGGTGGAGGTAAGGGGGAGAGGTCAACGAAAGGACTTATATGCATGCATATAAGCCTAATCAATGGACACAGACAATATGGGGATAAGGGCATGAATGGAAGGCGGGGGGGGGGGGGGCGGGTAATGGGGGAATAAGGACACATACCTTAGTCAATAAAGAAATTTTAAAAAGAAACTGGAGCTAAAAATTTGTAAAGAAATAAGGGCTAAAACTTCCCATGTTTGGTAAAAGATGCAGACCTACAGATTCAAGAAGCTAAGTGAACATCAAATAGGCTAAAATGAAATGCAAGCCAGTACACATCATAATGAAAATTCTGACAAAGGAAGACAAAGAATAATTCTTAAAAGCAGAGAAAGAGAAAACACATTACCCATACAGGATCACCAATTTGAATGACAGCAGGTTTCTAATCTGAAACCATGGAGACCAAGAGGGATTAGCACAATATTTTTTAAGTACTGAAATAAGATTATTTTCTCTGAGAAGAGCCATAAGAAAATGCATACAAGCTATAGACTGAGAAAACATTTAGGGGTGAGCAAAGTAGGTTTACTGTGGCATTGTGACAACCTTTTGAATTAATAAATCTATTATAATAATTAAAAACTGCATGACTTTTTTTCCATATGAACAACTATAAACCAACATTTGTCCACCCCTGTATTTACAAACCACATATCTGGCAAAAACCTTCTAGAGTATCAATGTATAGAGAACTGCCAGAACTCAACAGTAAAAATCAAATAATCCAATTAAAAGATGGGCAAAAGGTATGAATACACATTTCATCTCATGGAAGAGATATACAGATGACAAATAAGCCCTAAATAAGACACTCAAAATCATTAGCTCTCAGGGGAATGCAAATTAAAACCACAATAAGATACTACTATATACCCACAAGAATGGTTAAAATAAAACATTATAAGAACACAAAATTCTAGTGATGATGTCAAGAAACTGGATCATTCATATATTGTTGGTAGAAATGTAAAATGGTGCAGCTACTCTAGAAAATGGTCTGGTGGCTTCTTTAAAAACTAAACATGCAAATAACTACCAAGTGATTCAATTAATGTACTCCTGGGCATTTACCCCATAAAAATGAAAACCTATATTCACACAAAAATCTGTACACAAATGTTAGTAGCAGATTTATTTATAATAATAAAAACTGATAACAGCTCAGATGTCCTTCAATGGGTTAAATGAACTCTGGTGTATGCATATCATGGAACTCAGCAATAAAAATGAATAAATTATTGATACATAGAATATTTGGATGAATCTCCAGGAAATTATGCTGAATGAAAAAAAAGCCAACTCTAAAAGGTTACATACTATATGATTCCACTTATATGGCAATAATGAAATTGCAAAATTATAGAAATGGAGAATAGCTTAGTAGCTGCAAGTGGTTAGGGTCTGATGAGGGTGGTGAGTGTGGTTATGGAAAGGTGACATGAAGGATTACTGGGTTGGAATTGTGCAGTGTCTTGACAGTGGTGATGTGTACACAACTTACACAAATGACAAAATTACACAGAATTTGACATATATACATATACAAATGCAGGTGGTACTGGGTAGGACTGATGTTTTACATCAACGTTAATTTCCTGGTTGGGATATTGTACTGTGTTATTGTAGCATATTACCATTGGGGGAAGCTGCACAGATTGTGCAAAAATTTCTTTGTGTTACTTCTTGTAACTGCATATGAATTGACAATTATTTCAATAATAATTTCAATTAGAAAAACACAATCAATTGTTGTTCAATTTTAAAAAGGTTTCACTTAAGGCTTCATATTCCTCTCTAGCTACCACTTATTTTATTTTTGTTTTCCTTCACAGCCAACTTTTAGTTCTCTGTCCCAACTTCCTCATTACCTAATCAATTCCCAACCCACCACAATGTATCCTATCATTCCATTGAAATGGCTCTTGTCAAGGTCAATAATGACCTTGTCATTCTATCTACTGCTCACAGTTCTACCTAAATCTTTTGTTTAATTATAATTTTATTGATTTCAGAGAGGAAGGGAGAGGGAGAGAGAGATAGTAACATTAATGATGATAGATTCATTGATTGGCTATCTCATGCACATCCCCTACTAGTTCATAATTTGATGCTCTACCACTAAGCCATGCAAGCTGGGCTCTACTTCTACATTGATGTCTCAACATGTTGACTACTTCCTTCTGGAAACACTCTTCCCCTCTCCTATTTCATAGACCACTCCTTGATCTCACTTTTATGCTCCTTTTTTTTTTATTTGCCTATTTCTTTCCCTTCCAGTTCAGCTATCATAGTAATCTTATTCTAGTAATTAACTTTATGAAGATCTTCAGAGTGCTGACCTCACAGTTTATAATCTACCTTATGTGTTCACTTCATTCTAGCCACATGTTAGGTTCAACAATACATCATTCTATTCATAGTCCCGCAAATAAACTTAATCCACTAAATTCTTTCTCTCTCTATCACATCTGCCTTTAGTCAACTCCATTGTCGGCCTACTTCATCCCTGTATTTTAACAGCTGAATATTGTCTGAAAAAACACACAGCTGTGTTGACAGGTTTAATTTTAAAATCATGGTCACAAATTTCAAATGAGCCCTTTATAATTGTCTGAAGATCCTACCACACTTGTTTTAATACTCACATTCTCACTCTCCAAAACAACTATTTCACAGCTTTTTCTCCCTTTTAAAATCTACAAATACATCCAACATCTGACCTTTCACTCACAAATGACATCCTTGCCTCAACTGGCAAAGCAGGAACTATAGTGAACTGTTCCTCTTTCTCTACTGGGCTAACTCATCTATATGTGTTTGGTATCTGTCCCATTTCCATTAGCTTTCTTGGGTTTCCTTCCTCTGGTTATTTCTTTTCTTTCTTTCTTTTTAAATTTTTTAAATTTTTTTTGAATATATTTTATTGATTTTTCGCAGAGAGGAAGGGAGAGAGATAGAGAGCTAGAAACGTCGATGAGAGAGAAACATCGACTAGCTGCCTCTTGCACACCACCTACCGGGGATGTGCTAGCAACCAATGTACATGCCCCTGACCGGAATCGAACTCAGGACCTTTCAGTCCACAGACCAACGCTCTACTGCTGAGCCAAACCGGTTTCGGCTCGCTCTTTCTTTTTAAAGTTCTCCCTCTCAATCTGATCATTCTCATCAGTTATAGCTTTTTTTTTTTTTTTTTTTTTAATCCTTTGATCCCACACCTTCTTCATTCCAGTTGTCCCCTCATTTCTCTGTTCCTTTTCACAACAAAATCTCTTATAAATATTCTATATTCATAATTCCAATTCCAACTCTTAACCAGTTTTTTACTCAAATCACTCTAATCCAGTTTCCATCTCCACCACTCTATAGACACTGCTTTTGCCAAAGTTATCAATGACCTGCATATAATCAAAGTTAGTAGTCTCTTCTCTGCTCTTAATTTACCAGCAGGACTTGAAACAGCTGACTAGTCTTTGCATTTTAAAACCTGCTCTTCTCTGGCCTTCCAAGACACTGCACTCTCCTGGTTTTATTTCTATCTCACTGGTCTATCCTCAATCTGTTTTTCAGCCTCTTTTTCTTCTCACCCTAAGTGACCTCATTCAGTCCTATAGCTTTAAATACTATGTGCAGATGAATCCCAAACTTACATTTCGACTCATACATCCAGCTGCTTACTTGACATCTTTACTTGAATGTCTAATAGTTACTTCCAAACTAACATGGTTGGATCCAAATTCAAGATTCTTCCTGCAAAAATAGTATTCTCCCCCAGCCATTTCCAGTTACTTACATAAAAAAAAATTAAGATTTATTCCATTTTTTGTCACCTCATGTTCAATTCTTCCACAAGTCATTCCTATGCTACCTCTAAAAATGTATCCTGAGTCTGTCTACTTCTATCCATCACTTCTATTGCCATTCTTTATATGATCTATCATACTTATCTAACCTAAGCAATTGCTTTTGATGTTTTTTATTAGCTTCTGTAACTCCCTACCGTCCATTCTCCACTAAGATTCATCTTATAAAAGAATAAATAAAATAAATAAATTCATTTATTTCTTAAAATCTTCCAGGAATACCCACCAGCCATAGAATAAAATCCAAACTCCTTTTCCTACCTATTTTTTTCAACAAGTAATTTGAGAAATGACAGAGGGATTTTAGTCTTCACTTTCCATAAACACACACACACACACACACACACACACACACACAAAAAAAAAAAAAAAAAAAAAAAAAAAAAAAAAAAAAAAAAAAAAAAAAAAAACTGGGGGAGAAAGCAAGGGAACTAATATGAGCAAGGGAACTAATATGTAAATACCCACTCTGTGTCTGCCCCTGAGGAGGAGACTGTTTTATTTCCAGGAAATTAAAATCCCTTGATATTTCTTTCCCAAGCATGGGTCTATCTCTGCAAATCTGGGTCTTCCCAAGGGACTGCTGCCCAAATAATATCCTGCCTCCAATAGCTTGTTAGAATTTCCCTGCCCATCTATTTACCTCACCTTCTGTCTTTCTCACCACCTAGCCAAATGCAGCCATTATTCTGTCTTCTGGTTCAGCTCAATCTGCCACTAACAAGCTGTGTAACCCTGCACATGTCACATAACACCTCTGAGCCTTAATCGAAATCATCACTATTAATACTAATATTTCATTATCAACTGCTAGTTCTCAAGTCATAACACATTACCAATTCTATTAGTACCAGGGCAAAGAGAGAAAACAAATAAAAATACATTGGGCATTTCCATTTATTTATTGGAAAACTTTTATGGTTAACTAAAGCTCTGACTTTTTCTTTTGTGAGGCAGATAAATTTTCAATTCCTGAATCAAATTACCAATATCTGCTCACTTAATAGCTTACAATTTGGAACAGTTTTAGACTAATTTTTTAAAGTGATACCTAGGTCTTACTTGACTTTTCAAAGGAGAATATTTTTCCTCATTCTCTACAGTGTGAAAATGTTTTTTAAAGAAATTAAATGAAGAACCATGAGTTGATATTTGAATTAATCGCTAATCAGCCAGAAGCTCAGGGAAGTACTGGCTCTGGAAACCCAGATTGGGCTGCACAGAGGAAGTGGGCTGGACAAACCCAAACTGCCTACCCAGTAGTGCCCAAGCCTGAGGCCTCCTGGCCATCCAGCCTTCATACACTCTGTCCTCCCTCCACCCTATCCATTTACCTGCTCCAGGTGAATCTACCTCAGAAACATTTCCCAGATAAGACCAAGCTCACATGACCAATTCTTTCTCTCTTCAATTGTACCCACCTTATGCCTTTTGTGTTTTCACACTCTGCCTTTGTCCTTTGCCTTTAGTAAAATTTCTGCCTCCAGACTTTATTCTCATCCATCCTTTCAAATGCAGCTGAAGTGGGCCATCCTGTGGGAAGCACCCCAGCCCTAACTCCATAAGGCATAGCTCTTTTTCCATCCCTACACTCTTCCAGGACTCTGTCCAGAGCCTTTCCCAAACTGCACAACAGTAACTTTTAAAGTTTACAGGTTAAAGCTGAATCTTTGAGACTTCCTTATTTTTGTACTGCCAGTACCTGGCACAAGGCTGTTGCATTTTCAAAGTACTTAGTCACTGTCAAGTCATTAAATTAGCACAAGAATGGCTCCTCAGAACTTGAATTTTCCCATTCAGGAAACAAAAATTGTACTTCCTTGACCCAATGCCTAGTAAGATGGCAAGATGTACCTTTTGTATGTTACAATGTTAATTGGCTGCTTTGTTTAGGGAAGTCCTTTTCTTTTACAATCCTTTCTGCTATTGCACTTGAACTGATGTCAGAGAACTGAACTGTTGATTTGTATTAAACTGCAATTGAAGGAGGAAATAACAAGGCTAATGTGAATTCCTCAATAATTATCCTAGAAGGCTCCCTCAGCAGTCAGAATTGTAATATCTTGATGTCTGCAGCAACACTTTAATTTCTGTACAATGCAAGATATTTATGAACAGTCAAGCTGGTTTTGTCACTCTAATGACCCTAATTGGAATTTGCCAGTAAAACAAGAAGGAAAACTCAATGAGCATTCAGCTAGAAAAGTGAAATGCAATTAAAAATGATCCATTTGTAGTTGTCTAAATTTCTCAACTTATCCCCAGGACATTTTTAAAATTTATGAATTTTGACATAAAAGATATTAGCTTTGATCTGTGGTCTTGATAACAAAATGTTCACCATAGTTAAAATGTTCATTTGTTAAAACTGAATACCTCTCCCCACCCCACCCCCCAGGTTCTTTATTCCTTCCTAAATTCTGATTTATACAATTTCACCCAAGAGTGAAGAGACTTAACTGTATCCCAAGGAATTCATTTTCAGGGGTATAAGTTGCATGCTGTTTCTAGTTTCTCACAATAATATCATCTTTCCCCTTCTAAGCTCAACTTTCTCTATTGGAGGATCCTGATGTGTCTGCATTTCTCCATAGCAATTGATAGAATGTCTACCATGGACTTGGCACACTCTAACTCAAAGCTAATGATAAAAACAACAACAATAATAAGTTTTAAAAACATGCATTGACATCAACTACATTTTCTGTACATTTTATTATGAAATTCTAACATCACTGCAAGGGAAGAGGGATTATCCTTAGTCTGTGGATGAGGAAACTGAAATGTAGAGGCCTGTCCAAATTACATGGTTGGTGGGTGTTAGAGCTAGCGGATAAGCTATGTCTCAATGGCTCCAAAGGCAAGGTATTTTTATCTCTTATAGGAGTCTCTGACCAAAATTGATTCTTTCATCTCATTCTGTTTTGCAGGTCAGTAAACTGAGTCCTACAGAGGTTAAAGTAACTATCCAAGGTCATATCACCAGGAAGTATTGGAGTAAGTTGTAACCCAGTTGTCAGACTCCTTAGGTTATGTTCTCTCTTTTTAACTATGCTGTTTCTCTGAATTAATGAATCTAGGTTTACCTGAGACTGATTTCAAGGGGTGTCAGGAGAATTTGGGGACTTGGGGGCATCATGGGTGAGGGATGATATTTTAAAAAGTGGCAGTGGAAGGCAGCCATAATACTATCTTCATATTCATAGTGATTTATTTTTGCCCTAAATAGCTTGATTTCATGTGGTTCGAAGAATCATTGGGGAATATGGTAGTGGTTGAAATGGTAATTCCCCCCTCCACCCCGCCCCAAATATGTGTCCATATCCTAACCTCCAGAATGTTTGGGGAAAGGGACTTTGCATATGTGATTAAATTAAGGATCTTAGAATAAGATCTTCCTAAATTATCTGGCCTTAAATCCAAGTACAAATGTATTTATGAAAGAAAGGTAAAGGGATACTTGAGACCAACAGAAGAGGGGAAGATATAGAAGAGGATGTCATACAAAGACAGAGGCACTGATTAAAATGATGCACTTATAAGCCAAGGAACACCAGGGAATGCTTGGATCCACCAAAAGAGGTAAGGAACAGATTCTTTCCTAGAGCCTCTGGAGGGAGTGAAGCCATGCCAACAACTTGATTTTGGATTCCTGCCCTCCAGATAGGTGAGAGAATAAAATATTATTGTTTTAAGCCATCAAGTGTGTGGTAATTTGTCATAGATGGCACAAGAAACTGAATATGGTTTGAAGTACCTACATTAGTATACACACAAAAGAAGAGTCCTGTCTACCTCTAGGGCTGAGTAGCTTGATCATTACAAATCCCCAACTAGGGAATCCATGATGCTTACAATGCAAGCCAAAGTTCTTGGACTGTAAGACATAAGGAGTAAGTGTATAGCAGTCAGGGCCTGTGGTTGGAAACACCCGAGCTAATACATGTGACAGGGAAATACTGGTAGGCATGCACATAAGAATCCTGACTAGGAATCAAGACCATACCAGATGCATTAGCCTATAAACATGAGGACTTCAGCTAGGCTTCAATTAGGACAATTTACCCTGCCTTTAACATCATCTGAAGCCTCACAATGTGGAGAAATGGTATGGACTTTAGTCTAAAAACCTTGAATTTGAATTCTCGCCTCTGTTCAGGGTTACATGGTCATTGAGCTGACATGACTAGAAAGTTTCTCAGTTTCCTTATATGCAGAATTGAGATAATGGCAATAACTATCTGATTGCAGGATTAAATTACATGTTTACATGTAATATCACAAAATAAGAGCTCACTAAATGGCAGTTGTTCTGTTCACTCATGAGACCTCAGACTGCAGCTCTATTATTGTCATCTTTTCCTTGAGTTCCTTCAGGAGTCAGGGACCGGCTCTATTCTCATGCCCAATGTTTTAACTTAAAGGGAGGACAGCTCAGAGCAACGGCCTCCTCTCCTTCTTGGACACAATTCCAAAAATAGGACAGTGGTTAAATACCATGCATTTCATAGCTCAAAAGAGAGGTGATGACTTCTCACTTTGTCTGCTAATTGTTCCTTAGCTCTTACAGCAAAATTGCTTGGATGAATGATGTGACTATTTCCAACCATTATTTTTTGTAACTTAAGATAAAATTTAGTACACTTATGAAATAAATGACTCATGGGGATTAATGTTTTTAAATGAAGTCAACAAAAACAACACAAGCTGCTATCACAGCTAATGGGCTAGATCCTGTCATGATATTCAGTGATGGTATCCACTTGAGTGGCTGGAAAGATTGGATGACACAAGGGACAAGGCGTTTGGAATGAGTACTTTCTATGAAGTCACACTTCATTTGCATTGTGATATCAAATGACTTAATTCATCTTCATCTTTTATGCTCAGTTCACAGGCCTTACCTGCAGTCTAATCTGTCAGATCCTTTCAGAAGTGTTACAAGTAAGATCTGTCAGCATGACAAGTAGTCTTTTTTTTTTATTCCTACAGTTCAGTGTTCTTGCACTCTGGGATTTTGACAACTGAGAAAACTCCTGCACCTTCTTATGTAATCACGAATAATATCAGGTGTGAAGAAACTGACCTACTGTCCCAAAGGCAATCATTCTGCTTGAAGATATTCTCCAGGGAAAGGGTGAAGTGAATAAAATTCAGTGTATTTTTACAGTCTCTATTACTATTACTAAGTCAGAAGTTAACTCCTGCTTTAGAATGCCAGTCATTTAAAAGATAAAAAATAAACCAGAATTATAAATAACTGCGGCCATGAATAATACAATGCTTACATTTGTCCTTAATTGAAGAGTTATTTTGACGTTTTGTGCTGTGCCTGACATCTTAGAGTTTCTCCACAGAAGTACACAAGAAGTCAAACTCAGACAATCCAAGCAAGGTTTTATTCATTCTGTTGGGAGTTCTCTTTACAACTACAAACATTGGATATAATAAGGGTCAAGTTACTCTCTCAAGAAGCTGAACTGTAGGTGGAATGGAGCCAGATTAATTAACTCCTACATAGGTTTAAGTTATTTATAAATCCAAGAAATAAGCACAGCCTGTATTTCCAAGTGCCTTTAGCTAACACATGTAACCCTTTATTGACCAGTTTAAAATATTCAGATCCTCACTTCTACACTGGAGAAATTTTGGTTTGGCCAAGTCAGTTCTGCTATCCTCACTTAATTTTTCACATATGATTTGGAAAATATGCATATGGTCCTGAAATACAGACAGTAAATCTAGGCTAGGTTCTATCATGAGTAATTCCTATGAATAAGTGACAGGCCTACTCTGATTCATCAAGAGCAATCCACATTGAATGTCCTTCATGGATTGATAGACAACACATGAATATCAAGTCTGAGCAGGTTAGCTTTGGAAATTCTGTGTTGTAAAATATGTTACATGTTTGGAAACACACAACACATGTTATGAAGACAACATCTTTCACAATAGTAAAGTCTAATAAAGGTTTCTTGAATTAATAAAATAATAGAGTAAAAATTTTATTGCCTTATTTCTCCAAAGTCTGTCAGTCACTGATCATTGGGGTTGGTATACAATTATTAAGGACTTGGTGGTAGTGATGGTATAATTTAACTTGTGTTCCCAACTCTTTCTTCTGATTTATTTTTGTGAAGGGCACCTCCATTTGCCAATGAGCCAAAGCTTGAAAATCCTGCTCATCTTTTTTTTTCTTCCCTTTCGCTAGGACACATAGTGGACAACACCAAGTTCTCCTGGACCATTTTACTCAATCACTCCTATATTTATCCAACTCTAATGGCAATCAGCTTGGTGCAGGCCCACCATCATTTTCTTGCCATAGTATATCTATCTGCTAATTAGCCTTTTGGTCTTCATTTCTAGCTTCCTAATTCAACCTATGTCTCTATGGTCAATTAAATTACAGTGGAGTAAAAACAGTCTCTTCAGTAAATGGTGTTGAGGAAATTGAACAGGTACATACAAAAAAATGGAACTAGACTACAAACCATATACAAGAATAAAATCAAAATGGGGAGAAACCAAGATGGTGGCATAGGTAAGCACCTAAACTGCTGCCTCACACAAAAACTTCAAAACAACAACTAAAAGAGATAATGGACTTCATCCATAACCACAGGAAAGCTGGCTGAGTGAAAATTCTACAACTAGAATGAAAGAGAAAAGCTCACGGAGAATCAGAGGAACTGCAAAGGGCTGAGGTATGAAGACACATGCGTAGAGAGGAAGGGCAGCTGAGTGCCTGGCTGGATTTCTCTGGCAGGAGGAAGAAGGAAGCTCTCAACTGCACTGAACCCCAGATCCAGGCGAGACCCTGTGGACCCCGCTGCATACAGGGGAGTTTGGACTGTCAGGTAGAGAGAAAGGCACATGGACTCAGGGGAGCTGCAAAGGGCAGGGGTCTGAAGGCACAAGCACTACTGCACACATAGAGGACTGACTGCTGAGGTTGCCCCTGGCTTTCCCTAGTGGGAGGGAGTTGGAAGCTCCTGACTGCACTGAACCCTAGTTCCGACTGCACTAACCCCAGTTCCAGGCAAGCGTCTGGGGGTCCAGGCTCTTATGGAAAGAATCTGGACTGTTAGGTGGAAATATAGGGGAGCTGTGAAAGGCAGAGGTCTCAAGGTGAGCATACAAGTGCTCACAGAGAGGACTGACTGCTGAGTGTGCCGCTGGCTTTCTCTAGATGGTGGGAACCCAGAAGCTCCCAACTTCACTGAACTACAGTTCCAGGAGAGAATATGGGAATCCAGATTCATTGGGGGAGAAATGGGACTGTCTAGCAGCGGTCAAAACTAGAGGGCGGATTTCTCTCAGAGGTGCTTGCAGCGATTACCAAAGGACACTGAGACCCAGGGACCTCATGGGGCAGGGCTAATGGGAATCCAACATTATCTGCTTAGTCCTGAGACTCTGCCCCATCCAAGCTGAGCACAGAGGCTTTTGCAATTTTGCAAGTCTTGTCTCTAGCACAGAAGTTCTCCTGGCATAGACATAGCTGATCCTCACAGCCAACTGGCCTGGAGTTCAATTCCTCCCAATGATACCAACAGCAATCAAGAATTAACTACAAAAAGGTTGTACACAGAGTCCACAAATGGGTGCACCAAGAGTGTCCACCTTAGGTAACTAGGGAGGCCGAGCCACTGGGCCATATAGGACACCTAGTACACAAAGCTACCCTACCAACTCATGGAAGCAGCCAAAATTCAGAGACAAAGAAACAGGTTACAAACAAAATAAATGGAGGAAAATAAATGACTGGATATAGAGTTCAAAACCATGGTTATAAGGTTTTCCAAGATTTTCCTAGAAAAGGCCGATAAATTTAGCGAGACCCTTGAGGATATGGAAAAGTACCAACTAGAAATTAAGCATACACTGACTGAAATAAAAAATATTATACAGAGACCTTAAAGAAGATTAGTAGAAAGCAAGAATCAAGTAAAAAATTTGAAATACAAAGAAGCAAAAAACACTCAACTGGAAAAGAAAAAAGAAAAAAAAAAGAACCCCAAAATTTGCAGACAATGTAAGAAGCCTCTGGGACAACTTCAAGTGTACCAACATCAGAATTATGGGGGTGCCAGAAGAAAAGAGAGAGCAAGATACTTAAAACCTATTTGAAATAATAATGACTGAAAACTTCCCCCATCTGGTGAAATAGACTTACAAGTCCAGGAAGCACACAAGAGGAATCCAAAGAGGACCACACCAACACACATCATAATTAAAATGCCAAGAGCAAAAGACAAAGAGAATATTAAAAGCAGCAAGAGAAAATCAGTTAATTGCCTACAAGAAAGCACTGATATGACTGTCAGCTGATTTCTCAGCAGGCCAGATAGGAGTGGCAAGAAATATTCAAAGTGATGAATAGCAAGAACCTAAAACCCAAAACCAAGATTACTCTACCCAGCAAAGCTATCATTCAGAATGGAAGGTCAGATAAAGAGCTTTACAGATAAGAATAAGCTAAAGGAGTTCATCACCATCAAACCAGTATTATATGAAATGCTGAAAGGTATTCTTTAAGAAGAGGAAGAAGAAGAAAAAAGTAAAGATAATAATTATGAACAAATACATATCTATCAACAAGTGAAACTAAAAATCAAGTGAGTTAAAAATCTGAGGAACAGAATAAACCGGTGAATATAATAGAATTAGGGGCATAGAAAGGGAGTGGACTGATAATTCTCAGAGGGAAAGGAGTGGGGGGGGGGGGTATGGGAAGAGACTGAACAAAAATCGTACACCTATAGATGAGGACAGTGAGGGGGAGGTAAGGGCAGAGGGTGGTGTGGGAACCGGGTGGAGGGGAACTATTGGGGAGAGGGAAAGGAGAAACAATTGTAATAATCTGAACAATAAAGGTTTATTAAATTAAAAAAAGAATAAAGTCAAAATGGATATAAGACTTAAATGTAAGTAACAAAACTAAATAATCCTAGAAGAAAACATAAGCAGTAAAATCTCAGACATTTCTTGTAGCAATACATTGATATATCTCCTAGGGCAAGGGAAACAAAGGAAAAAATATACAAATGGAGCTACATCAAAGTAAAAAGCTTCTGTTCAGCAAAAGAAATAACCAAGAATATGAAAAGGGAACCTATTGTATAGGTGACTATATTTGCCAATGACACATCTGATAAGGGGCTAATTTCCAAAATATATGAAGAATGTATACAACTTAACACCTGAAAGGCAAAAAATCCAATTTAAACATGGGCAAAGGACCTGGATAGACAGGTCTCCAAAGAGGTTATATAAATGGCCAATAGAAATATGAAAAGATGGTCAACATCCCTAATTATCAGAGAAATGCAAGTTAAAACTGCAATGAAGGTGGGAGAGGATGAGTGGGTAGGAAGTAATCAAAGTCCTTGTATGCACATATGCAGAACTCATGGGCACAGATAATAGGGTGGTGAAAGCCTGGGGCAGGGGATGGGGGCAGGTCAGAGGGGGTCAATGGGGGAAAAGGGAGACATACGTAATACTTTCAACAATAGAGAATTATCACCTCATATCTGTCAGAATGGCTATTACCAACAAACCAAGACAAGTGTTGGTGAGGAGAAAAGAGAATTCTTGTGCACTATTGATGGGCATTCAGACTGGTGCAGCTACTGTGGAAAGCAATATGGAGTTTCGTCAAAAAATTAAAAATGGAACTGCTTTTTGACTTAGCTATCCCACTTCTGGGGATATATCCTAAGGAACCCGAAGCACCAATCAGAAAGAATATATGCACACTTATGTTCACAGCAGTGCTATTTACAAGATCTAAGTGCCCATCTGTAGATGAGTGGATTAAAAAAAAAAAAAAAAAGCAGTGGTACATTTACACAATGGAATACTATGCAGCTGTAAAAAAGAAAGGTCTTCTACCTTTTGAGACAATATGAGTGTAATGGAGATTACTATGCTAAGTGAAATAAGCCAGTCAGATAAAGACAAGTATCACATGATCTCACCCATGTGTGAAATCTAATGAACAAAATAAACTGATGAACAAAATAGATACAGAGACATAGAAACATGGAATAGAATGATGAATCTCAGAGGGAAGACAGGTTGGTTGAGTGGGAAAAGATCAACCAAAGAACTTATATGCATAACTCAAGAACACAGACAACAGTGTGGTGATAGCCATATGAAGAGGGGGCAGGGGCTGAGCGGAGGTGGGCAAAGCAAGGTGATGGGGACATCTATCATAATGTTAACAATAAAAAAAAAATCACAAGGATTTTAATTTTCCTTTACTTGAATGTCAAGATATCATCTATCTTAGAAGCATAATTGCTCTTGCTGGATGAGGATGTATGGTGATTCAGAGGCCATCCAAGTACTAGGTAAAGAATTTGAGTAGAAATCCCTCCAAATAACTAGCAGGGCAGGTAGGAAATAGGGGCCTGGAAAGTGAGCATCCAGAGTGCTGGAACAGGAGTTGCCTCACATTCGTTGGGGCCCGTTTTGTTAATCTCTAACCTGGGCTAGTCTCAAACATTCTTGCTGGGGAGTCTTGGCAGTTCAAACTGAACCTTCATGATTTCTACCCACACAGCCTCCTGAGTGAGACCCAAATAAGCAATACCTGTAGAATCTCGTTTGCAAGCCAACTTTATGCATGGTACTTGATCCCCAGAATGTGATTTTTAGGCTGAGTTTATGAAATTGGTAAGATAGTGCCTCAGTTATCTAAAGATGTCACTGTTGGGAATCTCCTGGCCATTACAGTCAACTATTTGCAAATCCTCTCAGATTGGTTAATGATATTTTGATCTATAGTACCGGTGAAGCCTTCCTCTCATCCTCAAAATTCCACTGTTTCAGAAAACTAGCAACAGTAGACTTTTCAAAGAAGCACAATTTTGAAGCTACAATTGCTTCCTGTATAGCAGGGTTGGTCTTTTGATTTGATGCCAGATGGAGTGACAGCAAGGAGTTAAGTTTGGGACTGAGAAGCAAATGAAGGAAACAAAAGCCATACTCTGAAAAACTGTGCCCACATTTGGTGCAATCCGAGCCATTATTCCTGCCTGAGTTCCAGAAAGGAGTCAGTTCTCCAGGTGACCCTCTGAAGATAGGCATATCTTACCACATTTAGACTTACTGTGCTTTATAAAACCTGACACATTCTGCTTCCACAGAATTTAAAATTTCCTCTTCACTCACTTAAAATATCCTTAGCTCCCTAGCAAGGAGAAAGAATTTAAGCTAAACTGCAAACACTATGCTTCTTATTTATTCTCCCAAACCTCATTTGTTGGCTTACTAGAACTATCCGCTTTACTGTCATGGACAGATAGATTCTTTAATTATGGCATTATATTTTCTCAAAAAGCTTTCTATATCACTGTCACAGCTCCTCCTACCACCATATTACCTGTTTTATGTCACCTGTGCCAGATTGGTGAAATGGATGGTAGACCTGAAAGTATCACATATAAACTTAGGTACTGATTTTCAGTATGCACATATATGCACAATCATTATTTAGAGCCAATAACACTTGTCCAGTGATGCTTTTTACCATGATTATTGGTCACAAATTAGTTCAAAATTAATTATGTGCCTGTGAGATGGGCACACACATAGAAACACACACACACACACACACACACACACACACACACACACACACATGAGACCACATACATTATCAAGATCTTCATGGTTTATAAAAGAAGAATCATTGACACGATATATCACAATCTATACACGTTGTTATTTTCTGCATTATCAATCTGACTTTGATTTTTTGTATACACACATCTTACTTTTTAAAGGCTTCTTTGTAATTCACCTCTACCTTGTGTAAGTATATCAGAAGAAAGCATTCAATTCATTATTGCTTTGTGTTATATTGTGGTAAGTTTTGAAACAGATGAATATTTAATTTTCTTAATACTGTCTTTCCTCCCACTGAACTACATTCAATCAATTTTATTCCTGAAAACAGATTATCTGCACTCTTATAAACTCATTTCAGACAGTGAGATTTAAAATACCTCACATTACTTTTGAAGAAATAGTGAAACATCAATATAATAGTGGGCAAAGGTTAACAATAATATTATCTAATGTCATCATGATTCATTTGAGATTAAAAAGAAAGACTCATAAAAAATTTGATACTAATCAAATGGAATGGCAGATGTTTCAAAATTAATGTCAGATGTAAACTGACATGGGTTTATATAAGTTATATAAATAGAAATTAATATATGTAGCACCTTCTATACATTCAATTTTAAACAAATACATTTGGATATAAATAATATAAACTATATATAATAACTTTGGGGAAATAAATATAGAAGACAATATCAATGTCAAGCTATTTTTAGATATTAGTGTATGAAGAAACCTCTTTCTTTCCTTTCTTAAAAATATTTGAAAATCCTCTGCTATATTTTCAGATACTTGATACATCACACCTAAAATAAAGTAAATTTAAATAATGGCATAAAATATGTACTAAACATACACACATACATTGAGGAAGGAATATAAATATTAAAATGGCTGATGTTCTTATTAAATTGATTGGATGGACTGTATTTTTGAAATGCAATATTTGATTGGACCTGTGCTCCAGCAGTCTAAAATGGGGAAGAGGCAGGAGTGGAGAAATTTTTTAGGCCTTGCAACTAATGAATCCTCTGCTAAGCGTATGGAATGAAAAACCAATTAAAATTTCATGATTCAAAAAATGTATAGAGCTAGTTGAATACTATAAATGTGAGGCCTTAACCAATTTTAATCCTAGAGGAAAAGGAGAATATTGGGGAACTATTAAAAATCTTGGATGTGCCTTAGCTTAAGTGGCTTAGTTGGTTAGCATGCCATCCTGTACATCAAAATGTGGCAGATCCATTCCTGTTCAGGGCACATACCTAGGTTGTGGGTTTGAACCCTAGTTGATCAATGTTTCTTTCTCACCTCTCTCTCTCTCTCTTCCTCCCTGTAAAATTAATTTAAAAAAATCTGTAGTGGCTGATTACCTTAATAAAAAGTCTATAAACTCTGTCCATTATTGAGGCTCCAGGATGGAATGTAGTAGATACTGAAAAAATAGCTGTTAATAAATGAATAGATTAATGAAAAAAGATACTTAAATATCTACAATTTTCCAAAATACTCTTTTAATTATTTAATTCTATAGCAAAAATTGTATATATACTTCTCCATGCTCATCTTACTCTAGTCACTTTTGCTGTTTTGCTAAAGCACATGTGTCAAACACAAGGCCCGCGGGCCAAATCCGTCCCGCCAGGCCTTGCAATGTGGCCCGCACCGCGCTGTCATCACTGCACTCCACTGCGTTTCCATCACAATGACAGTTTATGACTGTTCAGTAAACCATTCGGCCCGCGATGTATGCTGGATTTTAGATTTTGGCCCCTTCTCTGATTGAGTTCGACACCCCTATGCTAAAGACTTTAAATCCCTTTAAAACTCATGGTTTTCTTGCTAAATTATCTACCCAATAATTACAATAAACATGTTATGTTGATCAGCAGTAACTAAACAATTCTAAAAAAAACACCCAATTTAATAAAATAATCTAGTCAAATTGTGAGTTTGAATCTATTATGTATAGTTTTAGAACAATGAATCTCAAACTTTATGTAAATGAATCCATAGAATTAAAAATTTAAAAACACACAATTAAAAGCAGAGCTGATTTGCATAGGGAGGTGGCCTTTAGTCTATCCCTGAATATATCTGTCCTCTAACTTCATCATCTCTTTCCTAGAACTCCACAACTCAGAAACCCCATGGTTCCCAACAGCAGTTTGAAAACTACTGCTCTAGGAAATGTCCTTCAGGAAGGCAAGAGAAGGGAAGCCGGGTTCTATCTCAGGATGGGGACATGAGGACATGAATTTGGCACTGGACAACATGGATAAACTTAAAAAAAAAATGTATCACACGGTAAAATGAGCAACAGCTACAATCAGATTTGGTGGCTTCCTAGAATAGCACAGCCTGTACTCCTCTTGGTAGCAGCTGCCTTAGCAGAAACACACAACCTGCTATCTATATTCAGACTGCACTGTTAACACTTCCAAGTGCAGGAAGTGCTTTTCTCCCCATGTACCCTCCCACCTGCGTATCTGCATTTCCTTCCTTAGTTTTTCCAACTGAGAAACTGAATTAGTACTATGAGAAAACGACTCTGCATCCTGGTCCAAGTTGAGAGTGTAGTTTTAGAAGGAGGTAATTATCTCTGGTGCTAGAGATAGACCATACAGGGCACAAATGTTCGAGATTCCTTGAAAGTCATGTGCTCTGCAACACTCCAATATCCATATCCCTTAACCATGTGCAAACACTATAGCGAAATTAGGGCATTTCCACCTCAAAGCAAAGTGGAGAACAGCACCCAAGGCACTCTCAGGAAATGTCAAAGTCATCAGGTGAAGCCATATCAAAGAACACTCTTACAAAGAGCTAAGGCCAAACAATGTTTTTTCAGAGCTTTGAATGCTCAAACCCTTCTTCTCTCCCTGAGTATAGTGTTCAAGGCCCAGAACAAATGTTACCTCTTGCAGGAAGCCTTCTTTACTACAGTCTTCAATGATCCCTCTCTTTTCAGGCCTTCATTTGTGCTTATCATTTTTATCACATCTCATTTTAATTGCTTACTTTTTCTCTTGAATTATTCTGAAATGGTTTTCTATCTTACCAAATCAGACTGGACACTAAAAGTACAGATAATTTATAATACATAGTAATGAACCACTTTAATTTATAATAAATAGGAATGAACCACTTAGCTCTAGGTCAGGCTACTAAAAATCACATAGGTGAGAGCTGTGAACTATTAATAGCTTCAGTATTGACTTTCTTTTAAATTCCACATTCACAAAGCCAACTGGCTACCACAAAATCTTCACTTCAATGTTCTCAAAATTGACATGATCATAAAAGAACTCTAGATTTTCAATCCCACCACTAGTTCTTCCTGATTCCCCCCAATATTCCCTATCTCCATAAATTATACCACCATTTTCCAAGTTGTTTAAGCCCAGACCTACAGTTTATATTTCATTGTTTGCTCTCCATCATCTCTTACCTCCAATCTATCAAAAATCTCATTAATTATACCTATAAAATATATTTTAAATCTAAACACTTTTCATTATCCCCACTATCACTCTAGAGCATGTGTGAAGCCCACAAGGAATATTTTTGTTGCCCAGCATGTCTTTATCAAAATAAACCTATGTTGCTGTGAAAAGTTGCAGCCCACATAATCTTAAACCTTATTTATTTGGCTCGTGTTAGCCTTTGAGTTTGACATGCATGCTCTAGACTAGAGTCTAGAACAATGGTTCCCAACCTTTTTTTTTTGGCCATGCCCCATGTAAATAACCCCATCTCTAAAATCATGATGCCCCCCCCAATAATAATTCTTATTATTAAAAAAGTTAACTCCTATTCACATGGAGAAAGCCCCAAAGGCCATTAATTTGGTATAAACAAGTTTCCAAAGAACATGACATCCATTAAAGAAAAAAATAAAAGAATTAAATGACAATTGCTAAGAAAAAAAATCACTAAGAAATTGTTAAAAAAAATAATAATATGAAGTGATATGAAAAATAGCAAATAAAGTTTCAAAATATATAATAAAGAACTGAAATGCATAAATATGCCATAATATATACTTATATACTATATATGAGGCCCCTAGAACCGTAAGAAATGCAAAAAAATCAGTTAACTCATCTCAAATTGCCCCCCCCTTAAGAAATCAAATTGCCCCCCCCCCGTGGGACGTGGGAACCACTTGTCTAGAACAAATCACCATTGTCGTCTGCCTATATATACCATGTCATCCTCCTCCTAACTGAGCTCTCTGCTTGTGATGTTGCTCCATTATAATCCATTTTCTAATTCTCATTCTCTCCCTCCATAATCCCTTGCTCCACCTCTTCTCCCTCACACAAATTCTTTGGTCAACTGAAACTTTACTAGGAAATTGAAGAAGAACTGAGGTCTGTCCCCTTGTCACTTTCCTGTTACTTCTTGCTCAGCATTGCTAAGATCCTGAGACTTAATTTATCAAAGATAAGAGCTCCAAGTTTTCTCTTCTTTTTTTCAATATCTCCAGCACTTTAAAGAATTCCTCACAGCAGATGCTTTCATGACCCCTTGACATCTCTGGGTTCTCTTATCCATATTCTCCCTCATTTGTCCACGTTTTCCTTAAATTTATGATGTTTCATCACAAATGAAGAGAGTGCTACCTAAAAATTGTTCTAAACAAAGTAATGAACTGATTGCCTTGATCTGGCCACCACATTTGTTTTTTAATTAATCTTGGGTAAATATATTATTTTAACAGTTACTAAATAGGTAAGTATGGGTTCCTGTTAAGTGTATGGACCAATCTAGACACCTCCTCCAAATACCAAAAGCACTGCAGCTAAAGCAGTTTTTTCTGACTTTTATCTATGCAATTCCACTTTTGAATTTCAGTATACACTTTTATCCACTTATTGAGTTTGTGATGTTAATTCTAAACTTTTAAAGTATTTTTTGTCTACAACTCTTTACTAAATGCAGAAACTATGTTTTGCATCTTGAATGGAAGAGTAAATTGATGATAAGTTTGCTAAATGGCCTCATTCACATTGAACAGGGAAGAATGCATAGTACTTCAAAATCGATGAGATATCACTAAAGTAATTCACACCCTCACAGAGAGGTGAGAGAAGAGTGGCTGAGAATGGATTGTGCTTATTGGAGTCAATTATTTTTAAGAGGCTACCTCCTGATTATAATCAAGAAACTAAAAGGTTTGATTTTTTTAGCATCAATTGGAACAGAAAGGAGGGAGCTAAATATTGTATTAATTCCAATCTTAATAATGCTTAAGAAAGGAACAGTGTTATTTAATAGCTTTAAAAGTGAAAAAGAATCTCCAGTAATGCGATATAAAATTTGTCTAAAGAGGCCAGCAGTTCCTAAACTGGTGGGCAGTGTCATGAGGCCATAGTAGTTGATCATTATCATAATCATTAGGCTTTTACTGAGATCCTAGGCACTGGAGGATTAATTTTGAGAAGGAAGAGAGACATATCCTGTGATGTGGGAAATGGAACAGAGGGTGAGTGCAATTGCTGGTAAGTCTAAAGAAATAAGAAAGTTCACCTGGACTTTTTTCTGTAACATTAGTTCACCTGCTAAGTACTTGTGGTGATTAATTTTATATGTCAACTTGATTGGGCTAAGGGATTTCCAGATTGCTGGTAATGTGTCTCTGAGTGTCAAGGAATTAGAAGTGGTTAGGATTTCCAGGAGAGATTAATATTAGAATTAAAAGACTGAATAAGAATATCACACACCAATGTTGGTGGGCATCATCCAAATGATTGTGGGTCTAAATAGAGCAAAAAGACAGGGGAAGAGTCAATTTGTTCTCTGTTTGGCTGGCTATCTATCTTCTCCTGCCCTTTTATATTTGCCCTCTTGGTTCTCAACTCCCATGGTTCTTAGGCCTTCTGACTTGGACTGAATTACACCATCAGCTCCTCTGGTAATCCAGCCTGCGGATGGCATATTGTGGGATTTCTTGGCCTTATAACCTAATTATTCCTATAATATCCTCTCTCTCTCTCTCTCTCTCTCTCTCTCTCTCTCTCTCTCTCTCTCTCATCTATCTCTATCTTTATTTTTCTGGAGAATCCCAAGTAAAACAGTAGGCTTCAGATAGAGCAAAGGCTTGAGCCAAGTGGCAGAAAGTTTAGGACATTTGTTGTGGGAGATGGAAAAGGGAGACAATAGGATACATGACAGACCTGGTGACTTAATGGCAAGGCTATATATACTATATGTACTTTCCACTGTAAAGGAGCAATATGTGAAATTTTTCTTTTCTTATGTCCCAGAGTATAAATAAGCTAATACATTAAAATAAACCAAGTATAATACTTTTTGTAAAAACTGACTTAATGGAGGTCAAATTAAGTGATAACTGAAGATGCATACTAGTAATGTCTTATTCTTAGTGATACAAAGTACATCTTAAAAATGGAGCTGTGTCAAAGGTCCTGGCCATAAATGCAGGTCAAGTTTCATGAAATTCTGCCAATATTCTGTCTAATCATATTTAAAGAGATCATAATATAAAAACATTTGGTCTTTAAAGACAAGGAATCAGAAGTGGTTAGAATTTTTCTATGCTAAAAAGCCTCTAATTCACATGCCTTCCTTCACTTATGTCATAGTTGCACAACCTCTAAGGAAAAAGAATGTGGTCTTTCTGCTTCAATGAGCAGACTACAGGCAGTCCTTAGGTTACATTGGACTCGATGTACCTCATTTTGTGGTTATGTTGCCATCTCCCATTTATTTATATATAAAAAGTTCTTATATGCATGCATACAAGTCCTTTGATTTGCCAGTATGATTGATGCTTCTCTGTCTCTGGATCTGTTTTTGTTTATCAGTTTATGTTGTTCATTATATTCCATAAATGGGTGAGATCATGTGATATTTATCTTTCTCTGACTGGCTTATTTAACTAAGTCTGTATGCATGCATATAAGCCTAACCAATGGACACCGACAACAGGGGAGTGAGAGCATGAGTGGGGGAGTTGGGGAGTTAATGGGAGGATGAGGACACATATGTAATACCTTAATCAATAAAGAAATTTTTTAAAAAAAGAAATAAATAAAGTTCTGTCATTTCGATGTATGTACATATGTGCTTTATGTTTTTTTATTATTTACCACAAGTAAATATATATATATATATATATATATATATATATATATATATATATATATATATATATATATAATACATAATACAGTAATTAAGGACTATGGTCTTTGGAGTCACACAGATCTGGGTTCAAATCTCAACACCACCATTTACTGACTATTTGACTTTGGGGAAGTGAATTCTAATTAATACTCCAGGTTTCTATTTTCTCATCTCGAAATTGGGGGCAAATAATAAAATCAGACTCACAACATTTTTAGGAGGATTACAAAAAATAATACATGTAAAGCCTCAACCTGGAACCTGGCACATAATAGCACTCCATAAATTGTAGTTAAATAAAAATAAGTAAGCACTTTCTTTTGCCTTTGCTTCAAAGAGAAACCTAACTTGTTCTTTGCCTTTGCAGTCCCCCATAGTAAGCATGAAAACACTTTCAAAATGGACTGCTGTTTTGAAGAACTTGACCTCTGGATTCTGATTGCCACATTTGAGTCCTTTTTTTGCTACTTAAAAGCTATGTAAAATCAGGCAAGTTACCTTTCTAAGCCTCAGTTTTCTCATCTGCAAAACAGGAATTGAATAAAATCATGTATGTAAAACACAGTGATTGGCATATAGTAAACATTTAAAATGTAGACGATGATATTATTTTTAATATATTTTTATTGGTTTCAGAGAGGAAGGAAGAGGGAGAGAGAGATAGAAACATCAATGATGAGAATCATTGCTCAACTGCCTCCCTCACACCCCACACTGGGGATTGATCTCACAACCAGGGCAGAAGCCCTAGCCTGGAATTGAATTGTGACCTACTGGTTCTTAGGTCAACGCTTGACCACTGAGCCACACTGGCTGGAGAGCAATTGATACTATTGAGTATACTCACACTTGGCAGCAACTGATACATTTGAGTAGGCTCACAGTTAGCTGAAGATAACATTTTCTAGAGGCAGTCTGACAAAAATGGCATTCTAGGTTTCCCAACAATATTGCCCAAAGCTCTACACCAGTGGTCAGCAAACTCATTAGTCAACAGAGCCAAATATCAACAGTAGAATGATTGAAATTTCTTCTGAGAGCCGAAAGCTGACTTCTGTGCATGGGTCACGAAGTTTCAATCGCACTGTATATGCGTGTCCACACGTGGTATTTTGTGGAAGAGCCACACTCAAGGGGACAAAGAGCAGCATGTGGCTCATGAGGCACAGTTTGCCAATCACTGCTCTATACTATACTTGATTCCATGGTGGCAACCACACTCACACCACTCTGGTTGTTTGGCTTCTTAAACAGGGACTTTATACTCCTTAGGGAATAAAAAAATAGTTCAACTCCACTGGGCTTCTAGAAAATGTAACCCCTCTCCAATAGTGGTTCTCATATTTCAGGTAAGAGCATTTAGGAAGTAGCATCTAACCAAAAGCTTTCCCTGAGAAAATAAATCTATCCTCTCAGTCCCCATCAGTTTGCTTTCTGATTTATAACAATTTTTTTTTTTTTTGCTAGAAGATCATTATAATTGTCCTTTCTGAAATATTTGGTGTGCAATTTCCCATAGGACCTTAGTATTATAATAGTTCAGTTTTAGGATAATTCACCTAATGCATTAGGTGCTCTCAGGAATAAGTTTGCTATTTCTGAAAACCTCTTATCATTTTTAGGCTAAATGAATATCTTTAGACAACATATGACTGCAATGTACTAATGACATCCAGCTGGTCTAAAAGTTGGCACACCCCTTAAGTGCTTAACTCATTTTCCTACAAGTCTTTCGTAGTGTAAACAAAATCTATCCAAAACAAAACTGAAAAATTATGCATTTTCCACAGAGTATAAAATATAGAAACATAACTCTAAAGTACAAATTTCTCAAGTGGTAAAATAAAAGACCTGAATAGTAATATTTCAAAAATATTCTGGTCATAAAAGCTTTTTCATGATCTGCATACTGTATAGAAACAAAAAAATAAGATTAAATAATGCTGTTGAGGGAAGAAATCAAACAACCTAACCCAAGGCTGCTATCCCTGACTAATACAATGGTTTTATCTTAGAAAGTTACATATAAATAAATGCTTATTTAAAAATCCTAGTTTGGAAAGGCCTTACAAAGCAATGTTGCAGTAAGTCTATGAGTAAAATTAATAATGAATTCCATTTACATCTTTTATACATTAAAATGCTCAAATAGCAAAACATAAAGTGGGATTTACTTATGACCTAAGTGACCCTAGAACAACAGCTAAATACTGTATGCAACTTTTATTCTAAGATATGCATGATTGTACTAAACTGGTACACTGAAATATTAACGCACAATAAACTGAAAGACAAGCCATAAACTCTTTACACATGAAATTGTAGAATGGAGGGGTATATATGTCAAATAGACTCCTCTATACGAGATCAAACTCCCTATTCCATTGGGTATACCTTAAAATTCAGTTAATATCAAAAGAAAAGTCTGCTGAAGCATGTTGTGATGCTGGAAAAACTTGTATACAAGCTGTCACTGACTACCAACAACCTGGAAACTTCTAATGACAGATTAGTATGTTCTATGGTCCCTGGTGGCCTAATCACAATGACTGCAACTTGATAGCCTCTGTCTATTAAAGGACTCTCCTGAAGTGGGTGCAGTGAAAGAATGATAGCAAAAACAGATAAGCTTTCATAGGGGGGAGGTACTTTGTAATTGCAAGGACACTTTTATCTGTCTAAAATAAGAATGAGATAGGGCTCCTCAGAGTCTTTGATATTCTAACCTGCAGTGCAAACCTCCAAGGCAGTGGATGACAAGCAGCTGTTTCTTAGATAGTTTTAATCTCAGGACCTTTCCTATGGGAACATTTAATATGAGTAACATATTTGGAAATGCTGCTCTAAAGACAATTTTAACAACAAGAATAGGTAGCATTTATTAAACTCCATGGATTGAGCTTAAAGTGACACTCAGGAGCCAGTCTGGAAGCACAGAGCTAGATGGGTCGCATTACGTAGTTTGGAAGAGTGGCTGAAAACTGTACATGACAATGACTGAATAGGCTTAAAGATGACCTCCTGAGTTAAAAGACTCACACAGAGCTCAATCTTCATCTTCATTATTTATGATAATAATAAAGATCAGCTTCATTGTCCCTTGCTATGTTTCAGACACTATGGTCAATCACTCTCAAAGACAGCCCTGTAATTTTCACCTGTTATTCTATTTTACACTCATTTGTTCAATAACCCAGGATGTGTTAGAAGTGGGGTTGAAATCCAGGTTTGTTTCACAATGAGTTCAGTATTCTTTCCATTCCACTACAGCGGTCTCTCATGTATGCATCAGTAAAGACAAATTCTGAAGGATCTATAGAATACCATGTTATGCTGTAGTTAATTACACCCAGCAGAAGACTCCAAGAGAAAATAATATATAAGAATGAATCTCACAGCTCAGCACTTAAAGTACAGAAAAATACAATTAGCAACTGAAATGTTTCTAACCTGAAGTAGCTTGCAAGCACATTTTATGTGGAGGTAATTGCCTTGATAAAATAATGAATCTATTGCTCATTCAACATTTTAAAATTTCCATTATGGTAAAACAGCACTCAAGAGATTGACCTTATTGTGCAACACGTTCTCTGAAAGCCATTTACTAGTAAGACAAACATGCCCTTCACAGAGATGTTTAACACACAGTATTTTCCAATTCTGAGAAGTATTATTTTGTGCATTTAAAGAGATACTGGGTGGCTCTAATTACTTAATATGTCACTGTACTTCATTTCTAAAGCAGCAGCATTGCAGTTTTCAATGGGTAAGCTTGTATTTGATACCTACTATATGCCAGGAAGAAGACATGGGTCTTGCACTCTATGGGGAGACAAAACCTGTTAATCTTAGGTAAGCAGTGAAAAGACCTAAAATGGAGGAGTTCAGTGCTGAAAACTGACAAGAAGACAAGGGTGAACTGCTTCCAAGAGGGTCTCAGGGTAGAAGTGTTGAAAATAGATCTGGGAAGACAAAAGCTGAGGTTGCATTTGAGCAAGGCTTTTAAGAGTTTTGTACTTGACCAACTTTGCATTTACAGGGATGACCTGCATTGTCCATAGTAAAAGAAAAGTGAAAAGAGCCCAAGTATTTTTAAAGGTCCAGAAATGAATATACTCAATAAATCACGTCTTCTATTTGTAGAAAAACAGATTGCAATGCATATTTATGCTACTACAATTGTACAGAGAACAAAAGAATTACCACAGCAGTGTCTTATGTGTCTAGTATACCTATTACTCTGGAAAAACAATTTTATTTTTATTTTTTATTGATCTATAGAGGGAGGAAGGAAGAGAGAGAGAGAGAGAGAGATCAATGAGAGAGAGACACATCTATTGCTTGCTTCCTACATGCATGTCAAACGGGGGTCAAATCTAAAACCTAGGTATGTGCCCTGACAGCAAATCAAACCTGTGACCTTCCAGTGCATGGGATGATACTCCAACCAACTGAGCCACACCAGCCAGGGCTAGAATAAATTATTTTGTAAATAAAAATATAAATTGAAATTTAGTCACATTTTAAGCAAGAGTTCAATTCACCAATTTAGGTGATACCCCAGATGAAGAATAAATATATAAAAAGATTGGTTGAAATCACTTACAGTTCAAAATTCAAATAAAATATTTTAAAATACCTACTGGATTGCCAAGTTCTGCCTAACCAAAATTCTCTGAGCCTCAGTTACCTGAAATATAAAATGGGAATAAAATAGCTAAATTAATGAATTTATATAGAGATTACAGAAGCTTGACATATTTGACCCTGACTAATTTGATCACATTACAGTTGAATACTCAGAAAATGTATTCTTATCCCCATCTCCACACCAGCCCATGCCTAAGTTTTACTCTTCTCAAAGCTAGCCCAGAATCAAGTCCATCAGTTTCACCAAGAGCCTGAAAAAGGAGAAGCCCTTTGTCATCACCATATGACCATGAAGCCCCTCTAGCTTTTGAACTGCCCAGCTGAAGGCAGCAAAAACGTGAAAATTATGAAATCAGGCTTCATCAATATCTATTAGACAAATTTCCATTCAAATTGTCCATAAAGTTGTTATGAAACCTAGCAAAAATTTGAGTGTTATTTTAAGCCATTCTGACATAGAGAATGGCTCAAAATAAGAAGAAAATTAGGTATCCATTCAATCAATTTTTAAAATTTATAGACCCAAGGAAGGAATGAACTTTGCCCAAGTCACATAACTCACTGGGAATACATTACTATAATAAGGAAATAAAAGCAAGCTAAAAAACAAAAACCAGACCATCTGCAATTACTTAAAAAAAAAATAACCCAAAATATATTAAATTAGCTAAGAGGCGAATTTCACTCTACTCTTTGATAATCCTTTAGAATATTACTTTCTCTGAATTTTAATGAATTTAATTTTTGTATGTCACTTAATATATTATCCGAGGCTTCACAAATTCTCTTTTTCCTGGTCTCGTGTACTTTTTGTTGTAAAGGAACCAAGAGGATAGGGAAAAAATGATATGTTTTTAGAGTTGTTTGAAGGACTCAGAGGAAAGCAACTAGCCAAATGCAGTCAATGTTAGTTGAGTCTCAATGGTTAGATTTAAAGTTCTAAGCTCTTGAATTTTGAATTAGATAGTAAAATATGCCAAAGCAAATACTATGAAAAGCTTTCACCTTTGCTCCTCATCACCTCTGATGAAAATATAGAGTGGACTGAGCAGAAGCTTTCTGAAAAGACTGCAATGAAAATATCTTCCTACATAAGGTTATACTTGATCCTGGGTCCTTAACACAAACTTACATTTTTTTTTTTATCAGATATGAGAGGCTTGACTATTAAGCTCCTAGAAGACAGGAGCTCTGTTATACTGTTCCATATTTCCTATATTAGACACAAGAAAAAACAAAGTAGGTACTCATTAAATGACTATGGAATGACTATTTTAACAGAGGCCTCAGCTTTCTTATAACAAACCACAGCACTGAGTTCCACTGGAAAGTTTTATAGTTCAGATAACTTAAAAAGCTTTTGGAGGGGGTGAAGGAAGGAATGGAAGCATAATGAGGAATTTGAATTCAGTTGAAACTATTAGTACACAAGGAAGGTAGACATTGGTCGTGATTAAACAGCAGCATTTTGACTGGCTCATGAAAAAAAGGGGTAATTTTCAGACCATATCTTTCTTATTTTCATAGTTATTATACAGTCAAATGTTTCTTAATAATGCAATTTCTTTCCTCCTGGGGCATGTGGCAATGTTTGAAAACATTATTTTTGTTGTCATAAATTGGGGGTGGGCAAGTGTATATATAGAATCCAGGGATCCTGTTCAACATCTCACAATGTACAGGTGGCCCCAGAGAACAAAGAATTATCTGACCCCAAAGGTAAATAGCAGCATGATTAAGAAATCCTCGTATAGTTCATCACAGATCCTGGAATTAATTGAAGGAAAAAAATAGTTATGTCAACTAATTTTTAGAGCAAGAAAGAAGAATTAACAAATATGCCCACTGGGTTTTAGTTCTCCCTTGTGTTTTCAATATTAATTTGGTATTACTTTTAATCTAATGTTATTTCTTATCAAGTATTGGAATGTGTTTGTTTATTTGTTTAGATCTTATATTTGGGAAAAAATAGGCAACAATGCACAGGGATAATAAATACTACCACTTGGAGCACTCTAAGGGGCTGAGGTTCATTTCTAATTTTCCAAGTGTCCACTTTCTGCTGTGAGCAGGAAAGGAGAAAAAGTTTAGACTGTGTTAAATCTAAATGTCTTCTCCCTACTTACAGAGATATTTCTCCTATTCAAAGCCCTTTCTCATGGCCAGGAAAGAGATGAGAAAAGGATGACAGGTTATCAAATGGTTTTACAAGCTATAGGAATATATAGTCTCCTTGGTTAGCTACCATTTTCCATCATTGAGAACCCAATATACATTTTAAGATACAGGATACTCTCTAAGCACAGATTTAATTAAAACACAATCAGGGGGGGAAAGTAGCATTGTATAGGCTAAGAACAAATTAAATGTTATTAGGGATAGGTGCATGAATGCAGTGTTTCTGTCATTTTCCTGTCTTGGTAAAAAGGGTACAGAGCAAGAAGGGTCTAGCAGCTATAACTTATGGTCTTAGAAATGTACAGCAACCTAACACAATCTTAAGGGCTAATCCAAGCACAAGGCTTTATTCAAAACTAATATCTTCCAAAACGCTCTGGACCAACTTACATTATGAAAAAAGTTAATTAACTTAATTTTTATATTCTTACCCTGAAAACACAAAGCTTCTTTCCTCTCTTGAGGCCATTAAGGAAGAGTTATTTTACCTTAGACAAGAGGACACCTCATTCAGAAAACTTTCACTCAATTTTGTATGAGAAACTAACATTTTCATGGGAAACAATTTGTAAATACTGATGAATACTTAGCTTAGTTATATAGATTCTATATCCTATTGTCAACTCAATAGTTTTCCACCACAAAACTATATTTGTTCTTTTGAAATATTAGTTCTTTGATTATGCAAGAAACTCATTGCTAGACAAGGAATCAAT
Organism: Pipistrellus kuhlii; assembly: GCF_014108245.1. Classification (NCBI taxonomy): domain Eukaryota; kingdom Metazoa; phylum Chordata; class Mammalia; order Chiroptera; family Vespertilionidae; genus Pipistrellus; species Pipistrellus kuhlii. The sequence continues at coordinate 5,988,070 of NW_023425504.1, read as the reverse complement.
TTCCATGGTCTAGTAAGAGTGTACATGTTTATAGAGTTGGCAGAAAACTTGTTTTACTGGAAACCCACATCATGTATTCCTTGAACGTAGTATATTAATATAACTCCAAAGAATGTTAGTTCTACAATCCTGAACTCAGGAGGCACTGTATATATAATTTGAATTCCCAGTGGTACAATATTTTTTTGGGGGGGGGTTCTGGTTACCTCACAGTTTCTTTTTATTTTTTAAAATTTATTATTATTATTATTATTATTATTTTACATATGTGTTCTTATTCCCCCATTATCCCCCAGCCCCCATTCATGCCCCACCACCCAGTGGTCCAATATTTTTAGGCTATTAGAAAATATTGAGCAAGCTTAACCAAATTAAAAAAGACAAAATAACAAAAGAATACTTTATACTTGGCAAAGACAAACACTAGATGCATTATGGAAAAGAAAAATCAATAACATCTTTAACAAAGACTTACTACTAAAGAAATTACAGGCAATATGTGATTCCTCATCACTCCATCTGTCAAACAAACCCAATTCAAAGATTTATGCCAGCTATTTACAAGGGTGTGGGAAGTGGAGAGACATATGCTCTATACAATAACGTGGTGTTTAATGACAGAGATAGGTTATGAGAAATGTGTCATTAGGCCATTTCATCATCATGCGAACATCATAGAATCCACTTACACAAACCTAGATGGTATATATAACCTACTACACACACATGTTATATATTATAGCCTATTCCTAAGCTGCAAACCTGTAAAGTGTGTTAATGTACAAAACAACCCAAGATCAAATCAAGCACAAGAGGACATGATGCAATTACGAGATGTGATAAACATAAGATATATGAGGCTGCTGCTGGTGTAACATGACATAGTATTTTATAGTAAACTTTTTAATAAGTAGAGTGACATTTAAAATAATAACAAAATGTATATTAAATACATAAACCAGTAACATAGCTGTTTATTATGATTATCAAGTACTATGTACCATACATAATTATATGTGCTGTACTTTTATATGACTAGTAACTCAGTAGGTATGTTTACACCAGTATGACCACAAACACATGAGTAACATGTTCTGCTATGATTCTAGGATGGCTACATCACTAGGCCATAGGAATTTTAATATAATCTTATGAGACTACCATCATATATGCATTACATTGTTGATGGAAATGTTATGCAGCACAGACTATTGAAATAAATAGGGCTACAAAGTCTAGATGTTAAAAGGAATGGGTGAGCAAAGGTATGTATAGTTGTGAGTATGCAAACTTGTATCCTTGTGTTATTATTTATTAATTATTGTATTATTTTCCATACAAAGAACTATAAACTTATTTTTGCCATACCCTGTATATGAGAGGCTTGCATTAAATTAGTAACTCCTCACTGCATTCTGCTATACTGATGTATCCCTACTTTCTACAGGTCAGTTCTTCCTTGGCTTTTTGAGCACCACATTCTCCTAGTTTTTCTTTTTTCACTCCTGAGGAGTCCTTTCCCTATACCACCTTAAAATATTTTGTGCCTCAGGACTCACTTTTCTACCCACTCTTTCTCCTTAGGCTCTCATGATTCCTCGATAGGCAGAAAAGTGTTAAATATATGCCACCAGCCTATAACTCATTCCTGAGAAATTTGAAGGCTAGGCCATGTAGTGTCTGACACATAGTCAAAGTTACTTCATAAGTGTTAAATGAATAAGTGAATGAAATATAAAACTGGATTTATGGGACTTCAGTGGTAGTACTGTGGAAGGGAGCTAAGTTGTCCTAGACAAGCCCATCATAGAACAGTTGGAACCACCATGGTTAATCAACTGACCACAAATGTATGAATGAGCTCAGACAAGATCAGTAATGCCCAGCCTAAATCAGTAGACCCTATAGACTATTGCTGCACAATATTTGGTTCTGTCAAAAATGCCCATGAAGATATTTGGTTCACGACAAAAGGTCCTTGATATTTAGTCCTGTCAAAAATATCCATGGATCAATTTGGTTCATAGTTCATTAGAAAAGACAAAAACATTTAACCTTGTTCAAACTGTATAAATGTTATTTTTTTGTAATTCATGAAGAATCTTGAATTTCACATTGATTATTTTCTTCCTCATCAAGAAGATCAGCAGGTTTACTCTAAAGTCAACAACAATATACTGAATTGATTATTATTTGTTATATCTGTGAACAATTTTAATAATGTGGATTTGATTCTTTTTTTGTAAGGTTGGTGGCTGTATTTGAGTGTGACCTGGATTACTTGTTTCTGGTTCTGCTGTTCATCTTTTCACACTTTAAGAACCTTTCAGCATAGAAAAAATGCCTTCATGGATGTTTTGCAACAGGACCAAATATCAAGAATCTTTTGGTATGTACCGAATGACTCTGAACATTTTGGACAGTACCAAATGTCTGCTAATCATAAACTATCTGTAGCAGACCTATACCACCTATAGACTATGAGAAAAATGAATTTGTTCTTGGTGTGAGCCATTTTGTTTTAGGATGACTTAAAAGACAACAAATGCTAACTGATAGACTAGTTCAGACTGCTTTTCCTGCCAGTCTTTCTTCTTTGGTGTAGGGATGGTGCCTCTTGTCACTGCTGTGTCTAATAACCAGAATAATTGTTGGTTTGTACAAGTCAATGAATATCTATTGACAAATACATTAATTCTATTAATGGCGATTAAAAGCACCATCAGTCACTTGCTGCCTAGAATTAGGTCAAATGGCCAGTTGAACTCAGTATATCAAAATTTGTTATTTGAAGAAGCTAATTGTAATGATAAATATTTATTGAGTATTTATTGTTGAAAGACTGTGCTATGCTTCTGGCATTTATTTAATAAAGCTCTGTTCAGTAGGGATAAATAAAGAATGTATGTTTAAATAGAGTTCTCATTTGGAATGCAGCTAGATCTCTTTTAAGACACCAGTCACTGCTCCCAAAGAAAAAGCTGCACTAGAATAAAACTCTCCTAAACTATTCTGATTTGCTTTGGAGATTTTTTCCTTCCCACAGTAAATACTCTGGGTATATTGAATTAATTATCCTCTAAGTGAACAGTTAACTATGCATGATAATTAGAAATTTACTAAGTCAGTTCATGAATCTTCTAACATGGATCCAAAATACTATTTTCTCAGAGGAAAACAAAGTGATTACAGAGCAAAAATGGCTGAAGAAGGAACAAAAAAGAAAAAGTTACTGGTTGGAAGCAGTTCTGAATCCTACTTTTAAAAGTATATATATATATATTTTGATTTTTTACAGAGAGGAAGGGAGAGAGAGAGTTAGAAACATCGATGAGATAGAAACATCGATCAGCTGCCTCTTGCACACTCCCTACTGGGGATGTGCCCGCAACCAAGGTGCATGCCCTTGACCGGAATTGAACCTGGGACCCTTGAGTCCACAGGCCGACGCTCTATTGACTGAGCCAAACTGGTTAGGGCTAAACCCTACTTTTTGAAATGTCCTTTGTTCTTTCCTTGTTGTGTGCAAAAAAGTAGATTTTGTACATAGGTTAAAGCAGGCCGTTAGAAAAATGTCCTCACTGTATCAATGGCCTGCATGAGCCCACATTATACTTGAGTGCTATAATTAGGCTTGTGTTGCTGTTGTGAAAGGGCATTGGTAGAGTGACCATGTGAGCTCTATTACTTTTCTGCATCTGTTTTGCCTCAATAAACTATTTTAACTAGTTATGTATGTGTGTTTGTATATATGTGTATGTTCACACTTTCTTTGTATGCCAATTAAATACTACATTTCATTTGTCCCAGTGTTTTGCATTTTATAATGGGGCAACATCAACAGTGTCACTATGGGGGCAATGTAACATCTCTGGTAGAGCTATACTGAGACAGCTCCTGCCTCAACGAGGTCCTTAGTGGAGGGCCTACACATAATCAAGGGGAAGTCATACCAAGAGAGAGAAACAGAAGGAGCAAATAAAACCAATATGGACATATTTGTCCCTTTCATCTACTTGCATTTCAGAGAGACTACCCTAAAAGATTGTGCACAAGATTGCTCCACTCCCCAGTGGGCACAAACATTGAGAGCAAGAATGGAGCCTCTGAGTTCTCACTGAGGGGGACCAAATCTGGATGCTATAGAAATAGGCTTTTTCTATCTATGGGAACCCAACTCAGAAACATGGCACTCCTGGAACTCTTCCCTTATCTTGGGGAGACAATTCATGGCAAAACCAGTTAAGGCTATTTTAAGGTCTAGTGGTTTCATGAGAAAAACTATGGGTATGAAGCCTTATTCCACTTAAAGGGGCACTACAAGAAAAGAAAGAAAAAAGAAAAAAAAAAAGGACCTGCACTTAGTAGATGTTCATGTAAGGAACAAAGGAGAATATGTGACAAATGACATGTTGCTTTGTTTAACCCTTTGTCTACTGCTTATGTCAACATTCAAACCAGGCTGTGGAGAAACAATAAAAAACAAAACAAAACACAAGAAAATGTACTGAGTTAAGTGTACTTTGCAGAGAGGTAAAGCTATCTCTCAACAGTGGTAGATAAGAGCTTTTCCTTCTATCTTGCTCTGAAGAGGGGAGTCAGGGGTCAAGGTATAGGATAAACTGAAGCAACACAGTGTGGTAGAAGAGGTTGCCTTGGGATATTTGGTTTCAAATCCTAATCAAATCACTTATTAGCTGTGTGACTTTGAACAAGTTATTTCACATCTCTACATTCCAGTTTCCCCATTGTGTCATTCAAGATTGATGACACCTACCTCATGGGTTGGGAAGATAAGCAAAAATAAACCTGAAGTGCCTGGCATATTAAAAGATGCAAACAAACAAACAAAGCACAAAACCCTGATAGTTAAGCATCCATCCAAAGCACAATTACAGAGTAATACTGCACAGAATACATCACACAAATTCCTGAGACTTCCTTCTTCATACTTCTGGAGGGAAATAAACTATTTCATGCAATCTCACTGCTTGTGAAAATAACACAGAAGGCTATCTTGACAATGACCCAACCCAATTTGGCAGGACATTCTCTTCACATGTTTAAGTTAGTTCTCACTATGCAAAGGGACTTTTGTCATTCAGGGACTTCAGTCAGCAGATATTTTGTGAGACCAGGTTTTGAAGTAGAAGGTCAATTGGCCTGAGGTGATTATGAACAGGCCTGGAGCTAAATAAATGTATACCAGCATAGTGAATAAATCCAATTCTGACACTGCAGATTATAAAGGATTTTGACCAAATTAAATTTGTCCTATAATCATATTAAAGTTAAAGCTGGCTGTTTCTCTTTTCACTGAAGAACAAGTCACCTTTTTAACCTATTGTGGGTGGTTTTTTTGTTTGTTTGTTTGTTTGTTTTTTCCTAAAAGTAGGTATAAAGTCCCTCTATCTCTGTTTAATTAGTATGTCTCTCAATAAGATGACACTGGAATAACTGGCTCTCTATAGGTTAAGCCTTGTTATTACAGACTCTTGTAATTGAAAGACCATGGAATTTGGAGGGAGACAAGCTGCATTTGAGTACTGGCTCCATTTCATAGTCACATGACCTTGAACAAGTTATTTCACTTCTCTGAGTCTGGGTTTCCTCATCAATAAAATGTAGAGAGAGAAAAAATATCTACCTACATCCAAGGATTGTTGTGAGGATTAAGATAATGTTAGGTAAAATATTTGGCACGTACTAAATTCTGGATAATTGCCAATTATTGTTTGCATTATTTACCTCAAGCTAGAGAGTAGGGTTCCAACAAGTTATTAAAGATAATTCATTGCTAATATCCAAAATATTCATACCTGTAGGTAACACCTAATTCTATGAAACTGGATGTGCTCAGAGATATTATTTTTAAAAATGTTTTTATTGATCTTTTTTTAGAGAGAGAGGAAGGGAGAGGGATAGAGAGACAGAAACATCAATGAGAAAGAAATATCATCAACCAGCTGCCTCCTGCACAACCCCTATTGGAGATTGAGCCCACAACCTGGGCATGTGCCCTGACAGGGAATTGAACCAGTGACTTCTTGGTTCTTGAATTGACACTCAACCCCTGAGGCACACTGGCTGAGCTCAGAACAAGTCTTAACATTCCTATCAATGTTGTAACTTGATGGAGATGAGAAGAATGGACCAAGAGAATCAGCTTCTTAATAATTAGAGATGATGTTTCCTCATTTCTACCATTATAAGTGAAGGACATCCCCTGGCTTAAAGAAAGGCAGTTAGGCAAATGACCTGATTACATGTTTGTTTTTTAATCTAAGGACAGTTCTATTATATCCAAATTGAATTTAGTTATTCACTAACCATTCTACTCATTCGTTGTGTGTCCTAGAGAAAGTAATCACCTCCTTCAAGATAAGGGTGATTTCATTTACTTCACATAAGTGCTACACTTCTCCTAAGTATAGGCACACACAATTAGCAAGTACCTCCTGAGATCCTTTTGCTTATGACGGCTCCTTGTCATAAAAAAAGTTGAGAATGGATTGTGGACACCGTTTTATTTATTTAAACCTAAGACATCTTTTCTGCACTAAAGTTGCTTTTTGTTTGTTTTATTTCTCAACCAAGGATATTTTCCCCACTTATTTTTAGAGAGTGGAAGAATGTAAAAAAGAGGGAGGAGAGAGGAGAGGGAGAGAGAGAGAGACATTGATTGGTTTTGCCTCTGGCACGTTCCCTGACTGGGGTGGGTAAACAACCTGCAACTCAGGTATGTGCCCTTGACTGGGTATGGAACCCATGGCACTTTGGTGCACGGGCTAGCACTCTAACAACTGAACAATGCTGGCTAGGGCTTAAAATTGCTTTTGGACAACAATCTCACATATAGGGCAAGGGTATATGGAAAAGTCATGGAGGCCAGAAAACAGTTTCAAATTGAGTCCTGTCATTTATGAGAAAGTGTTTTAACCTTTTTGTAACAGTGTGTGAAGTGTTGGAAGCATCTCCTACCTGACATTGTTTTTGTGATCATGCCTCTAAGGGGCTCTGCAGAGTGCTCTCATTGTATATAGAAGTAGCTCAGTGGAAATATGCTCTCTTTTTCTTCCTTTACGTAGATCTGGTCTTCTAACCAATGTACACTTGTTGTTTCCAAACTGGACATGCTGTTCTGAGAATCTGGAGCTGTTCTGAGAATATATATCTTAAAATAGCTGGGGCTCATAAGTTGAAATATGCTAGCACATGGGTAGAAGTGGACATGTGATTTTGATGTGTTGGAGTGAGTGTGGATATTGGCTGTGAAGCAAGAGAAGGGTAAGTGTTGATAAACTTCAGGATGTTATATCTCATTCCACACTTTCCTGAGGGCATTATTCAAGCTGCATATTCTTAGTATACTAAACAAATGCTGTAGCGTATAACATGAAAACCTGAATCAATGTAATTTGCATTGCTGGGAATGATTTACAATCATGGATAGCATTTAAAGTATCTGAATTATGTCAATGTCAGTTTTTCACATCCATGCTGCTGTATGAATTTTATGCTTCAGGAATTGGTTATGTTTATATAATAAGAGGACAATGCCTCAATCATGATATTCTGTAGTATAACTTGGGGATAAACAATCAAATCGTGAGCAGTTTGAGTCAACTTTTGCAATCTTATCCTAGAGCAGTAGCAATCAAATAAAGATATAAAAGAACTTTTATGGCATAGGAATACTTTCTTCTCCTCCACTGTCTTCTTTAAATACACTCAGACATGGTCCCTAGACACTCTTTCAACTACATTGCAAGCTGAGTCATAGTTTAAGGGCAGAACAAGGGTTGTAACAATTAATTGCAAGAAAGAATGTTGGTCAAAAGGTGGCAGATTACCACACTTTTATGGAGAATTGTGATTTTTATTTTTTAAAAGCAAAGAGCGGCAAAAAGGCAAGGGGCTTCAAAGAGGAAGAGATCAACCAAGGGACTTGTGTGCATGCATATGAGCCTAATCAATGGACACAGAAAACAGGGGGGTGGAACATTAGTGGGGGGTGGGAGTAATGGGGAAATAAGGATACATATGTAAAAAAATTAAAAATTATTCTTGCTTCAATAAAAAAAATTGAAAATTAAAAAAATTAAAAAGGCTAAATTATCCTTTCTTCCAATAGTAATAATAGTAGGTGTGTGTGTGTATGTGTGTGTGTGTGTGTGTGTGTGTGTGTGTGTGTGTGGTGGGAAGATGGATACCTTACAAGGCCACAAGTTCTAAAGGTCATATAAGTGCTGCCTGTCCAGCAATGCCCCTTAATCACACGGCACCTCTTAAAGAAGGCCATGAAATCAGCATGATAAGAATTCTTAATTGACAGCTGACATCACACAACAGACTGTATGCCAAGATGATATTTTTCTAAGGCAAGTATTCCTACCCTGTTAGCACTTTAGAATTACCTTCGAAGCTTTTTTTCCTTTTTTTTTTTTTTTTTTTAATAAGCCCTGTTGAGCCTCTGTTACAAGAAATTTTGCAGGGTTCTGTTTGGAGAATTAGGTGAATTGGTTGATTTTGGACTGATGGTGTGCTCAGGCATTAATATTATGAAAAAGATCCTCAACTGATTATGACATTTAGTCATGGTTGAGAATCATCTAAATATTCTAAAGCATTGTCATTCAAAGTATAGCCACAGACCTAGTGCTGACCTGTGAGCTGTATCTAAGTACAATTTTATTCAGTTCAAATTACATTATTTTTCACAGAAAGATAGCAGTAATTTTTAAAATTTATTTTAAAGAGAAAATAAGAAGGGAGAGAGATAGGTTTCCTTCTGCACACACCCTCACTGGGGAACATGGAACCTGGGTTTGTTCCCTGACAGGAACTGAGCCCCTCAACATTTGGTGTATGAGAGAATGCTCTAATCAACTGAGCCACTGTGTCAGGGCAATAGCAATATTTAATTGATGAAGAAGCAGTGCATTGATTTACATTCTGGCAAAGCTCCTCATTGTGGACTGGTAACAAACAATTTCAGATCCAGCACTCATCCATGAACCAAGTTTAAAAATATATATATTTTATTGATTTTTTACAGAGAGGAAGAGAGGGGGATAGAGAGTTAGAAACATTGAAGAAAGAGAGAAACATCAATCAGCTGCCTCTTGCACATCCCCTACTGGGGAAGTGCCCAGAACCAAGTTACATGCCCTTGACTGGAATCGAACCTGGGACCTTCCAGTCCGCAAGCTGACGCTCTATCCACTGAGCCAAACCAGTTTAGGCATGAACCACACTTTGAGTAGCACTGCCCTAAAGATAGTAGGTGAGGGTTAGAGGGAAAGGGAGCTGCATTCATGTTCAAAACTGTGTTAATTGTCAAAGCCCAGCTTTGATCCTAATACATTGTTCAGTGGAGCCAGCATGGCATTTCCCAAAGCAAACTTGTGGGATATTAACAAGTGTTTAGAATAAAATGGGTCCAATAGCTGGAAGTTTGTCACTGAAGTGCCCAAAGTAGGAGAGATTCCTAATCTGTAAGACTCCTCAAAACCTTTAATATAGTCTTACGCACTGTGATTCAGTAAGAGTGGTGTGGAATTTGGGACACGTGCATTTGATCACAGAATCTGTCTTTTTCACAAATACATGATCAGTGTTTCATGAAACATGATTTGGAAATTATTAGTCTGATAATTATTTAAGAACATGTGAAAGAGAACAGAATTGATTTCTGTGTTGTATTCCTCCAGGCAAGTGAGTTATTGAAAACAAAAGGCAGTGATTTAAAACAAAAGGCAGAAATTTTTCTGGTGCCATTTTCATTACCCTTCAGTTGCATCTTCTTAACCAGGCTGACTTCTACACATTAGTGTTGGGCTTGGTTTGAGGAAACAGCTAAAAGTCACTCAGGCTCTGCCTTTTCTGGACATGGAACATAGTCTACATGGATCATACCAAATTGGGTCTGAAAGGCAGATTTCCTTCTAATTTATTTTTAATTTAAGTGATTTTATCAACTGGCTGTGAAGAGAAAACAAAAACATAACAGAAATCACTGAGCTACAAGACCCTCAAAAGCATCCTGGCAATGCACTCTGAAGTAACAGATTTGATGGGGCAGAATTCATATTGAGAGATAATTTTCAAATTTTTTCAAGTATTAGCACTTATATTTTGACATTAAAAAAAATCAGCCCTAACCGGTTTGACTTGGTGGATAGAGCATCGTCTGCGGACTGAAGGGTCCCAGATTCAATTCTGGTCAAGGGCATGTACCTTGGTTGTGGGCACATCCCCAGTAGAGGGTGTGCAGGATGATGCTAATCAATGTTTCTCTCTCATTGATATTTCTAACTCTCTATCCCTCTCCCTTTTTCTCTGTAAAATTTCAATAAAATATATTTTAAAAAATCAAAATCACCACCATAATTCTGTCAGCCATCCAAGTATCAGTATTGGCTTCACATAGGAAGAAATATCTGCTTCCAATATTGTCCAAGGGAAATCTCAGTTATGAGGGTTGTAAAGAAGAGACAACTTTTTAGGGCAACTACCCCACCAACTCAACAGGGACATCTAGGATCAAAGGAGAAGGGAGACCTATTGCTTTAAAAAGTGAATCATCAAAGTATTAATAGTTGTTAGTTTCTGCTGTAAAAGGCAGCCTAGAGTTGCAGTTGAGATGTATATCTATCTATCTATCTATCTATCTATCTATCTATCTATCTATCTACCTATCTATCCATCCATAAGCCTAAGCAACTGACCAGCCAGTAGCTATGATGATCAATGACCACCAAGGGTCATTGATTTTTTCTTTCTCTTTTGCTCTTGGAATTTGAGAGAGAGAGAGAGAGAGAGAGAGAGAGAGAGAGAGAGAGAGAGAGAGAGAGAGAGAGAGAGAAGAGAGAGAATAACAAATGCTGGCCTGAAATTGAATTATTGGCTGGTTAAGTTTACTTCTTTGATCAAATTATTAGTTTCCCAGGGAGTAGAAATACATCCCCAAAATATGACTTAATTTTGATTTTGCTACAATAAGGTGAGGAAATAGAAGAGAGAATGTGCTTCAGTGTCATTACTACTTTGCTATTGTTATTGGGACATTATAAGTTGTCTTCTAAGCAGTAGCTGACATGCAACCAAGAGAAACACATTCAACCACTCTGATGGGAAAGATGATGTTTACTCATTGCTAATCACCAAGCCCTTCAGATTTCTGGTTTTATTTTGATTTTGATATGGACCATTTTTTGAAATCTTTTTTTTTTTTTTTTTGTGTGTGTGTGTGTGTGTGTGTGTGTGTGTGACTCCACAATCATGCTGCCCTTTGCTTCAATGAGCAAATAAATTTTTCTGATACCATTTTCATTACCATTTAGGTCATAAATCAAAGTCAGTGAAACCCTAAGTATTATTTTTATTTATCTTTTTATTTTTAATAAATCTTTATTGTTCAGATTACTAGAGTTGTTCCTCTCCCCCCCCCCCCCGCCATAGCTCCTCCAGTTCCCACTCCATCCCATGCCCTTATTCCCACCCCCAATGCCCTAGTCCATAGGAGTACGATTTTTGTCCATTCTCTTCCTGCACCCTCCACACCCCCTCCCCCTAAGAATTGTTAGTCCACTCCCTTTCTATGTCCCTAATTCTATTATATTCAACAGTTTATTCTGTTCATCAGATTTTTTATTCACTTGATTTTTAGATTCATTTGTTGATAGATATGTATTTGTTGTCACTTTGTTGTTCATAATTTTTATCTTTACTTTTTTCTTCTTCTTCCTCTTCTTCTTAAAGAATACCCTTCAGAATTTCATATAATACTGGTTTTGTGGTGATGACCTCCTTTATGTTTTTCTTATCTGTGAAGCTCTTTATCTGACCTTCAATTCTAAGTGATAGCTTTGCTGGATAGAATATTCATGGTTATAGGTTCTTGCTATTCAACACTTTGAATATTTCTTGCCACTCCCATCTGGCCTGAGTAGTGTCTGTTGAGAAATCAGCTGACATTCATATGGGTACTCCTTATAGGTAACTGTTTTCATCTTGCTGCTTTTAAGATTTTCTCTTTGTCTTTTGCTCTTGGAATTTTAATTATGATGTGTCTTGGTGTGGTCCTCTTTGGATTCCTCTTGTTTGGGGTTCTCTGTACTTCCTGGACTTGTAAGTCTATTTCTTTCACCAGGTAGGGGAAGTTTTCAGTCATTATTTCTTCAAATAGGTTTTCAATATCTTGCACTCTCTCTTTTTCAAGCACCCCCATAATTCTGATATTGGTATGCTTGAAGTTGTCCTGGAGGATCTTTACACTATCTTCAAATTTTTGAATTCTTTTTCTTTTTGCTTTCTGGTTGGGTATTTTCTGCTTCTTTTTATTTCAAATCTTTGACTTGATTCTTGTGATCCTCTAATCTGCTGTTGGGTCTCTATATAATATTTTTTTTATTTCAATCAGTGTATGTTTAATTTCTAGTTGGTTCTTTTTTCATATCATCAAGGGCCTTGCTAAATTTATCAGCCTTTTCTAGGAAATTCTTGAAAAACATAATAATCGTGATTTTGAACTCTATATCCAGTTGTTTGCTTTCCTCTATTTCTTTCATTTGTGACCTGTTTCTTTGTCTCCGCATTTTGGCTGCTTCCCTGAGTTGATAGAGTAGCTTTGTGTGCTAGGTGTCCTATAGGGCCCAGTGGCTTGTCCTCCCCAATTACCTGAGGTGGACACTACTACCTGAGGCCACCCAGAAAGAGCTACAGAGAGATCTGCAGATTCCTCCTTTTTGTTTCAGGTTTGAAAATGCCCAGATAAGGCCCAGCTGTTAAGCGATGCAGGCTGTGCTGCCAGGACTTAGGCCTTCTTTTGGAAGCTTTGGAGTTTTCTGACTCAGCTGCAGTTTATTAGGTTTTAGATTGTATAAGGACAGGCCATTCATATGCAAAAGCTGATGCAAACTGCTTGGGTGGGGTTGTAAATTGGGTGGGGCAGGGTTTCAGGGAATCACCAGGGTGGAGAAAACAGCAATAGCTACCAGTCAGCTGTCTCTGCAACCCGCACCCTCACACAGGAACAGTGATCACTGCAAGCACCTCTGAGAGAAAGCCACCTTTGCTTTCCTGTCCCCATATGCCAGACAGTCCAGTTTCTCCCCATTTGAGTCTGGGCCCCTAGAGTTTCCCTTGGAACTGGAGTTCAGAGTAATTGGGATCTTGTATCTCCCTCCAGATGGAAAACAAAAACAGCACATCCTATTGCCATCCTATTTCAAGCACCTCCGCACCTTCTACCAGTTTCAATGCCTGTTTCTCTTTCCTTATAGTTATAGAACTTCCACTCAGCCAGCCTTCCCATGGTTCTGGATGACATCTAATTTGTTTTTTAGTTGTAGTTTTGATGTAGTTGTGTGAGGCAGCAAGAACATGTGTTTATCTCTGTCACCATCTTTGTTCCTCTTGGATTATTTTTAAATTAATAGTTATTTTAAATTAATAGTTATTTTTCAATTAAAAGGTTAAGAATAAAGTATTTTATCTATTCAGAGTCACCCTAACATATGGCCTTATGTGCTCCTAATAAATTATAAATAGCTCCTTAATTTTTCAGATTTGGAAACTAGTTATATCTTTCCTGAAAGTCAAAACATTTTCAAGTATCAAATATTAGAGGTTGCTTCATTATACTGGACTGGTTATTCATTTAAATAGAATTAATTCCATTTTCTCAAAAGGTAAATTAGTACTAAAATTAAATAGACACATGACAAAAAAAGATAGTTGAAATATAAGGTAAAGATGAAAATAAAAATATTTTCCTCAGCATATTCCTTCATATTCTTCTACCTCCTTTCTCTCCTACCATTTAGATAAGATTTATATACATGTGATACATTCTCCTTCTGGGATAAAGAAACCATGGCATTAATAAAATAATAGACATCATGCTAATTACAAACATGTCCCTTTAACATTTGGCACAGAAATTTGCTTTATTTTGGTTGAAAAGCTGATATACTTCATCACCAGTCTGGAGCACAAATGCTCTTCTCCAACCAAAGTCATTATGGTTGGATGCCTCTTTGAATAAAAAAGGTTAAGGATGTCCTGAGGAAGATGGAGTGTGTGTGTGTGTGTGTGTGTGTGTGTGTGTGTGTGTCTTTTAAATCACATGAAAACAAGATTGTACAAAAGAAGCCAAAGGATTGATTAAAAGATGGTGACAAATCCCTGAGCTCTGTAATATTTTCCTATATTATGTTAACTCGTACAAATTTACTATAATATTATAATCAGGATATTCAATCCAAAAGCAAATGCTAGGAATCCATGATTTAGTTTTCTCCATAGATTTTCAATAGTAATCAGATGCAAGCATGTATATCATGGTGTGATTCTTTTGCACAATTTTTAAACATCAGTAAAAGCCCAATGACAGGTGTTTATTATTAGCAACTATGCTGCTAATAGATTGACTTTGAGAAGTTACTCTAATCATTGATTTCCTTTTGTCACACATGACAATGGAAGGAAAAAATAAATAAAAGAATACAGCTCTGATAATTATAGTTTCTCTTGCCAAATGGTTCCTGGAACAGTAAGGAAAAAGATTTTAGTAATGATTTCCACTCTCCATGTGGCTTTCTCATAACAAAGACAGCTGCTGGTTGGTACTAGGCCAAATTAGACTCTCAGATATTTGTATGTGCTTCTTCAGCCAAATTCCAGTACTCAGATAAGATTACATCATAAGTGATTTTTATGACAATAATCATAACAGTGAAAATCACAAGCATTTGGATCGGAATATATGTTATTTTAGAATTGGCTTCTCAGAAATAGAAACCTGTTTTTAGCAAAACGTAATTTGGCCTTAGTGTATCCTGAAAAGCAAATATATAACTCATTTTATGTAATGTTTTACATGAATTCTGAGGGCCCACAAAAATGTCTTGAAAAAGACAGATGAGCCAAAACCAGTTTGGCTCAGTGGATAGAGCTTTGGCCTGTGCACTGAAAGGTCCCAGGTTTGATTCTAGCCAAGGGCATGTACCTTGGTTTTGGGCACATCTCCAGTAGGGGATGTGCAGGAGGCAGCAGATTGATGTTTCTCTCTCATCAATGTTTCTAACTCTCTATCCCTCTCCCTTCCACTCTGTAGAAAATCAATAAAATACATAAAAAATTAAAAAATAAAAAGACAGATGACTGAACAATATTAAATAAGTTGTCTGTACTAAATCTCAGGTGGTCATAAACTATGGAAATTACCTGCCCTTATAAAAAATATTACCAACCAGCTCACTCTGATTCTGAAATTATTCCCGGAGTCCACTAGTGTTAATGAACCACAATCTTTGGCCCCTTGAGTGTGACTCTTCCACAAAATACCACGGCCTGGGAAAGCACCCACGCGGGCTACGTCCCTGCCAGGAGCTACCTACCGGCTTGGACGGGGAAACCTCGCCATCTTGAGAGGAAGATAGGATCTTGTCAGAGGCCTGAATATCCACAGCCGCAGCAACCACCAAGCAGCTGTGACCCCCAGAACACGGATCCCAGGCGACGCAAACACCTGGCTGCACTGGAGTGCTCCACTGCTCGGCGAAAAGGTCAGATTTCGCGGGGAGAGGGTGGAGAGTGCTTGCAGCAAAGACAAAAGCCTGCGTGCACAGAGCGCACGGAAGCTGGAGGACAAGGGCGGTGATTACAAGTATGGATAGAAGCCCCAGCTGTTGGGCGGTTGTCACCCGTGAAAGTGGACGGGGCTCCTAACAGGGGAGATATCTAAAGAGCAACACATTTGGATCTGCCTCAGAGGGATATCGGAGAGTTGCGGGAGATTGCAGTTGCTCAGACCTGCCCCCTCCCCCCTCCGTAGTTCCTGCTTCAGAGAGGATGGGGAAAAAAAGAAAAAGAAAAAAAAGAAAGAAAAAAAAAAGCTGGAGAGGCTTTAGAGTCTGGGAAGTCAACCTAGAAACACTGCCCCCAGAGACTAATACACAAATTGACTCTAGTGTAATAAAAACAAAGCAAAACCTGCCTAAAAATCAGGACTGGATCATAACAATAGAGGAAGCAAATGAACCGCATTACTGCAAATTTTATTTAAATTTTTGAAAAAAAATTATTTTTTTTTAATTTTTAAATTTTTGTTTTTTATTTTTGTTTTCATTATTTGCAACGTTTACTAAGAAACTATTTTTTTCTTTTTCCCCACTTGATTTTATCTTTATAATTATTACATTGTATATGTAATCAACATTATTACTACTACTAATTTACCTCTTTCATCTTATTTTCTTTTGTTTATTTTTATTATTTTTATTTCATTTGATTATATATATATATATATTTTAATTTCAGGATTACTGTTCTACAGTCTTTATCTATCTTTCCTTCTCCAATGCTTTATTCTATCTCAACCCTACCTTTATGCCTTCACCCTCTTTCCGATCTTTTCCTTTGGTACCCCGTTTATCTTAACCCTTTCCTGCTCTAGATTTTCCCCATTCCTTCTGTCTACCCCCTGCTAAAATTTCACCCTACTTGTATATATCTAATTTCCAACTACCTGCTCCAAACCCATTCACACCTCCCTCGCAGTTGTCCTAAAAACAAAACAAAACAAAACAAAAAACAGTCTTTCTCTCTAACTCTTTGAAGTTGTATGTGGAATGTTAACTATACTGAAGTTGTATGCTTTTTGTTATACAATAAGATTGATTTGCCTATGCTTTTTGTTTGATTGTATGTTTTGTTATTCTGGGTTCTTATTGGTGGTTATTAATATCGCAAACACATTTCTATTCAGTGCCTTGTGTGTTGTACCCGGTTGTGTTGTATTTTGTTCCTTTAAATCAAAGCAGGAGAGAGAGAACTATACAACCAGACATCCTAGATCATGGAGACACCAAAAAACACCCCGCATATGAAAGAAAAGCAGGCTTCACCAGAAAAGGAAGTAAACGAGATAAAGGCAAGCAACCTACCTGAGCAAGAATTCAGAATAATGATCATAAGATGGCTAAAAAGAATGGAAGACAAATTTGACAATATGAGTAAGAACCAAGAGGAAATGAAGAAAAACCAAGAAGAAATGAAAAACGACATTGCTACTGTAAAGAACTCAATAGAAAGTATCAAGAGTAGATTAGAAGAAGTAGAGGACCGCATCAGCGAGCTAGAAGACAAGATGCAAAAAAATACCCAATTAGAACAACTTCTGGAAAAAAAAATTAAAAAACAGGAGGAAAGTCTAAGGGAACTTTGGGACAATACAAAACAAAACAATATTAGAATAATAGGGGTTCCAGAAGGAAAGGGAATTGAGGAAGACATGGAAAACGTATTTCAAGAAATAATGACAGAAAACTTTCCGGAGATAGAGAAGAAAAAACCCACACAAATCCAAGATGCTCGCAGAGTCCCAAGCAAAATGAACCCCAGAAAACCAACCCATAGGCATATTATAATTAAGCTGGTAAACACCAACGACAAAAAAAGAATTTTAAAAGCAGCCAGAGAGAGACAGAAAGTTACATATAAAGGAACCCCCATCAGACTAGCAACTGATTTCTCCACAGAAACTTATCAGGCCAGAAGGGAATGGGATGAAATATACAAAGTCATGCAAAGGAAGGGTCTGAATCCAAGAATACTATACCAAGCAAGGCTATCAATCAAAAGTGAAGGTGAAATCAGGAGCTTCACAGACAAAAACAGACTAAGGGAATTTATCTCCACCAAACCAGCAATGCAAGAAATTCTAAAGGGTCTACTGTAAAATTAAAGAAATAGAAAGCAAAGGAGGAACACAGGGGTATAGAATAAAAATGGCGTCAAATAAGTATCCATCAATAATAACTTTAAATGTAAATGGACTAAATGCTCCAATCAAAAGACATAGGGTAACAGATTGGATAAGAAAATAAGACCCATATATCTGTTGTCTACAAGAAACCCACCTCAGAAAAATAGATGCACACAGACTGAGGGTGAAGGGATGGAAAAAGGTTTTCCAGGCAAATGGAAATGAAAAAAAAGCTGGGGTAGCAATTCTTATATCTGACAAATTAGATCTCAGAGTGAAGGACATAACAAGAGATAATGAAGGCCACTTCATAATACTAAAGAGAGCAATCCAACAAGAAGAAATAACCCCGGTAAATATATATGCACCCAACACGGGAGCACCCCAATATATAAAAAAACTGCTGGAGGACATTAAGGGAGAGATTAATAGCAATACAATCATACTAGGAGATTTTAATACCCCACTATCACCCTTTGACAAATCATCTAAACAAAAAATCAGCAAAGAAATATCAATCCTAAATGACTCGCTAGACCAGATGGAATTAATCGACATCTTCACAAAATTCCACCCCAAAGTCACAGAATATACATTCTTCTCAAGCGCACATGGGACATTCTCAAAGATAGACCACATTTTGGGACATAGGCAAAGTCTCTTTAAATTCAAGAAGATAGAAATCATATCAAGCATCTTCTCAGATCAGAGTGGCATAAAACTGGAAATTAACTACAATGAAAAAAATCCAAGAAATCAAACACATGGAGACTAAACAGCATGCTATTAAACAAGCACTGGGTTACCAGAGAAATCAGGGAAGAAATTAAAAACATCTTGGAAACAAATGACAATGAAAACACAACTATCCAAAATCTATGGGACACAGCAAAAGCAGTTTTGAGAGGGAAGTTCATATCCCTACAAGCCTATTGCAAAAAACTAGAAAAAATGGTAACAAATGATCTAACTCTACAGCTCAAAGAGTTAGAAAAAGAGCAACAAGAAAAGCCCAGTGTAAGCAGAAGGAAGGAAATAACAAAAATCAGAGCACAGATAAACGACATAGAGACCAAAGCAACAATACATAAGATCAACAAAACCAAGAGCTGGTTCTTTGAAAGGATAAACAAGATAGATGGACCTCTAGCCAGGCTAACCAAGAAACAAAGAGAGAGGACCCAAATAAACAAAATCAGAAATGAAAGAGGTGAAATAACAACAGACCCCGTTGAAATACAAAGGATTGTTACAAAATACTATGAACAATTCTATTCCAACAAACAGAACAACCTGGAGGAAATGGACATATTCCTAGAAAAATACAAACTTCCAAAACTCAATCAGGAAGAATCTAAAAATCTCAATAGACCAGTGACTTGGGAAGAAATTGAAACAGTCATCAAAAAGCTTCCAGCAAACAAAAGCCCAGGGCCAGATGGGTTCATAGGAGAGTTTTACCAAACATTCAAGGAAGAACTAAAACCTATCCTCCTCAGACTATTCCAAAAAATTCAAGAGGAAGGAACACTTCCAAACTCCTTCTATGAAGCCAGCATCACTTTAATACCAAAACCTGATAAAGACAACTCAATGAAAGAGAATTACAGGCCAATATCCCTCATGAACATAGATGCCAAAATCCTCAACAAAATTCTAGCAAATCGGCTCCAGCAGAGCATCACAAAGATCATACACCATGACCAAGTAGGATTTATTCCAGGAATGCAAGGTTGGTACAATATCCGCAAATCAATAAACGTGATACATCACATAAACAAATTGAAAGATAAAAATCATATAGTCATATCAATCTATGCAGAAAAAGCATTTGATAAAATCCAACACCCTTTCCTGATAAAAACTCTCAACAAGGTGGGAGTACAAGGATCATACCTCAACAGAATAAAAGCTATATATGATAAACCCACAGCCAACATCATACTCAATGGGCAAAAACTAAAACCATTCCCTCTAAGAACAGGAACAAGACAGGGATGCCCACTATTGCCACTCCTGTTTGACATAGTACTGGAAGTACTAGCCATTGCAATCAGACAAGAGGAGGAAATAAAAGGCATCCAAATTGGAAAAGAAGAAGTAAAGTTATCCTTATTTGCAGACGACATGATATTGTATATAAATAACCCAAAAGACTCCATTAAAAAACTAATTGACTTAATAAATGAATTTGGCAATGTAGCAGGATACAAAATTAACGCCAAGAAATCTATGGCATTTCTATACACCAACAGCAAATTTATAGAAACAGAGAATAAAAAAGCAATTCCATTTACCATCGTACCAAAAAAATTAAGATACCTATGAAAAAACTTAACTAAGGAAGTAAAGGACCTATACGCGGAAAACTACACGACACTGAAAATAGAGATAGAGGAAGATGTAAGGAGATGGAAGAACATACCATGTTCATGGATTGGTAGAATCAACATCATCAAAATGTCCATACTTCTAAAGCAATCTGTAGGTTTAATGCACTCCCTATTAAAATACCAACGGCATATTTCACTGACCTAGAAAGAACTCTCCAAAAGTTCATTTGGAACAATAAAAGACCCCGAATAGCCACAGCAATCCTGAGAAAGAAGAGTAAAGTAGGAGGGATCTCAATACCAGACTTCAAACTGTATTACAAAGCCACTGTTCTCAAAAGAGCCTGGTACTGGCACAAAAACAGACATATAGATCAATGGAATCGAATCGAGAACCCAGATATCAATCCAAATCACTATGCTCAATTAATATTTGACAAAGGAGGCACAAATATACAATGGAATCAAGACAGTCTCTTCAATAAATGGTGTTGGGAAAATTGGTCAGATACATGCAAAAGAATGAAACTAGATCACCAACTTACACCTTGCACAAAAATAAACTCAAAATGGATACAGGACTTAAACATCAGACGGGAAACCATAAAAATACTAGAAGCATCCACAGGCAACAAAATCTCAGACGTATGCCAAAAGTACTTCTTCAATGATACTGCCCCTAGGGCAATGGAAGCTAAAGAGAAAATAAACAATTGGGACTACATCAAAATAAAAAGCTTTTTTACAGCAAAAGAAACCATCAACAAAACAACAAGAAAGCCCACTGTGTAGAACATATTTGCAAATGTTACCACTGATAAAGGTTTAATCTCCAACATCTACAAACAGCTTATACAACTAAATAAAAGGAAGATGAATGATCCAATTAAAAAATGGGCAATGGACCTAAATAGAACGTTTTCAAAAGAAGACAGAAGGAAGGCCAAAAGGCACATGAAAACATGCACAAAGTCACTAATTGTCTGAGAGATGCAAATCAAAACAACAATGCGGTACCATCTCACACCTGTCAGAATGGCCAACATCAACAAGTCAACAAATGACAAGTGTTGGCGAGGTTGCGGAGAAAAAGGAACCCTCGTGCACTGCTGGTGGGAATGCAGACTGGTGCAACCACTGTGGAGAACAGTGTGGTGTTTCTTCAAAAAACTGAAAATGGAACTCCCATTTGACCCAGTAATCCCACTCCTAGGAATATATCCCAAGAAACTAAAAACACCAATCAGAAAGGATATATGCACCCCTATGTTCATAGCAGCACAATCTACAATACCTAGAAGCTGGAAACAGCCTAGGTGCCCATCAGCAGATGATTGGATCCAAAAACCATGGTACATCTACACAATGGAATACTATGCTGCCATAAAAAAGAAGGAATTCTCATAATTTGCAGCAACCTGGATAGAACTAGAGAACATTATGCTGAGTGAAATAAACCAGTCAGTAAAAGAGAAATACCACATGGCCTCACTCATTTATGGACATTAAAAAACATTATAAACTGACAAACCAAAAGATAGATATAAAGACCGTAAAGCAACAAGCAGACTGTCAAATTACAGCAGGGAGAGTAGGGAGATCTGGGGGAGATAAGAGATCAACCAAAGGACTTGTATACTTGCATATAAGTACAACTAATGGACACAAAACTCTGGGGAGGGAGGGTATGTGGGGGGGGGGGCAATGTTAAAATATGTACACAGATAATAATTTAATAAATAAATAAAAAAATTTAAAAAAATATTACCAACCAGCCGAAGCCGGTTTGGCTCAGTGGTAGAGCGTAGCTCTGCGGACTGAAAGGTCCCTGGTTCGATTCTGGTCGAGGGCATGTACCTTGGTTGCAGGCACATCCCTGGTAGGGGGTGTGCAAGAGGCAGCTGGTCGATGTTTCTCTCTCATCGACATTTCTAGCTCTCTATCTCTCTCCCTCTCTGTAAAAAAATCAATAAAATATATTAAAAAATATTACCAACCAAAATAAACATCAATATTTCATCTATAATAATGCAAAAGAAGTTGGTATATTTGTCAATTCAGTAAGAAGAAAATTAATTCCAGTCTTATCAAAGTACACACAAACCTCTTTTACCTAATTTAATTATTTCAAAGACATCCAAGTCAAAATAATCCTTTCCTCTCAAATTTAAATATATTTTACATTTTTCATATGAGTGCTGTATAAACATAACTTCGTTAGAAGAGGTCATGCTGATAGTTTGGCATACACACAGCAAACAATGGGTAGATTCAACATCCTGTCCATTGCCTTCACTTGCAGTAAAATCGGTGGACATCTGATTTTACAAGGTCAATTAAGGTCTCATCCTTGGGCACAGAGACAGTGAAAGGAACTCTCTCTTTAAATGCTTAGCATGAGAATAAAATGTGTCAAGGTATGGGGCATAGTTTAGAACTACGATTATATTCATTTGTACTTGAAATTTTATCACAACCATTTATGCCAAGTATAATAAAGCATTATAGCAAATGTAAGAGAGAACTGAAGACTGTACCTTATAGTATTTAAAAACTAATCTTGCAAAAATCTTCCAGGTCACCAGAATGGCCATGGAACCCTTTGAAACTCACAGTTACTTCACTTCCTGGTAATGATGAGCTTTGGTACCGTACATGAAGTAAGCATGTTAATTTCTTAACAACATTTCCTTATCTGACATCTCTTCCCCAGAAAATTTTCTTTTGCCCCCACCTAAGGTCTTCTGTATCTTGATAATTTGTACAGAGATCAAGTGGTTTCATTAGCTTCTGTGCCTTTGTTTGAAGGGGTTACAGTAAAATTGTAAATGTCATCCTAGAAAACCTCAATACTATTTACAAATAACTCATAATGAGGAATACGGAGTTAGCTTCGCTGTTCCATTGGACTTGGCAGGAGAGTAAGACTAAGGAAAATCTTCAGTCAAAAAGACTAAATGCCCATCATCAAAGTATTAAACGTGAAAGGATGGCAGCCACTCAACTTGTGGATGGAACAACAGACTAAAACTATCCAAAACTTATATAAGAGTTTAACTGCTACCTATTCTCAAAGTAATTTTTTGGATCTGAAAACATTACTAACAGTATTACCAATACACTCAAGATAATATTTTGTAAATCAATAGATCCTGTCAAAATTATATGCAATAAGAAAAAGGATGGGGATTGAAATTTAGTTATTCAACTGTTTTCTATAGAATCTGAGTATTGTTAAAACAATTTGAAATTTCTAACCTATTGTTTGACTGAATTTAACCAGCTGCTTCTTAAATGACATTTTTTTTTTAGTCAAGCCAAATTTTATTTTTCAGGCTGATGTTCTGTTACATAATTATATAATAATCAGTATATATCTATAATATATATATATTGTTTTGTACTTGCAAATATGCACACATAATTTTAGAGAAAAGAAAGCAGAACAAATTGGAATGCATTATATATAGTAAAGTAATTGTCACTGGTTAATTTTTTTGTTCCATTAGCACACAAATGCAAGTTAGTATTTTCTCTACTAAATCACCAAAAGATTTCTTTTACTCACTGTAAAGGATCTCCATTTACAGCTTCAGATAAATAAGTGTTGACATGAGAACTCATACCCAAAGTGGATATAGCTTGTATATCAAAATATGGGCAAAATAAAATAGGCATATTCTATTGTTGAAATAAAAAAATGAGAAATATACACTTTTCATTTTCTGCCAATAAACATTTAAAATTCTATTTGGAAGGAAGGAGAAGGGGAGACTTTGAGATATAAAAATGTGCTTCCAAAACTATGGAATAGAGTTGATGTGGAATAATTTTCTTACACACCAAAATTTGAACATCACCATATGGATGGTAGTCTTTTCCAAGTAAAAAAGACAGTTGTACTGAAGATACCCATAATGTTACAAAAGGGCAACTTGAAATGGGAACAAGGTTGTTTTTAAAAATTGGAGCACAATCGTTTATGCAAAAGTCTACACCGACTGCCATATGACAAGTGAAATTAGTCACATTCAGTGTTACTCATTGGTAAACTGCTTCAATAGTATTTTATATGGATGGGGGTGTGGGATGGGGTGGCAGGCTGTTTTCCAAGAAGCATTTAATTAGCATCTCTAGTACACATCTCAAATATCATTTTGGAAATTGAAATATATACAGCTGGCAAAGAAAATCACCGCATTTTGTGATGTAAAAAATGTCCGTGTTTGACCTATGCAGAAAGTGGGGGGGGGGGATACTCTTTCTGGGGAAACCAGGTACTTTAGAGATAGGTTTATAGCATGGATTGCAAGGAATACTGTGAACTCAGTTTAAAGAATATCAGGTAGAGTTTTCCAAACCTGTGGTTGAGCTGAAAAGAAAAACAAACTACTCATTGTTTTCTTGAGGCATGCATTTCAAGGCGTGCATTACATGGCAAGTCTGGGCCTGCTTCAGCAAACTAAGTAGATCACGAGCATTCTTCGAGCGCAATGCAAAAGCTTTATGGAGTGGAAGAGAGTATTATTTCATTTTTGAAGTGCCATTCCTCAGCCGACTGCTGCTTCAGGAATGCCAGGTGATGGAAACAGGCTGGGTCAGACTTTGGCTCCAGGTGCAAGCAACTTTAGCAGCCAAACCGGGTCAGTGTATTGACACCAGCTGAAAACCTTTCAGCTATGAGAAGCAGGAGGACGCTGTGTGTTGTGCCAGGGATGACTGCATTATACAGTGTCCCATCTGAGACTGCATAACACATTCACCGACAAACCAGGAGGCCTCCTAATTATTTCGGGAGCCTAACAGCACACTAGAGGGCAATGCACAGTCAAAAAGAAAGAGAAAGAAAGAATAAGAGAAAACAAGCAAAACACGCGTCTGTCGCTCACAAACCTTCGGGCTCTGTGTTTTCTTTGTGGTGTACTTGCTTCAGCGGGCAGCAGAAGATTTCGTGACACTTAGCACGAAAGGGGGACTCTTTTTTCTTTAATTCCGCAGATTGGATGGAATCTTGCCGTAACATAATGTATTCCTGTGTGCCAGGAGGGGCGTCATCCAGAACTGTGGTCACCACATAACAAAATGAACTCAAGTTAGAGCTTCATGAAAGCAGCGAACGTCTTAAATCAAATCTACTCCCAGGAAAGACTAAAGAAACAACATTCCCCCAAAAAGTTCCAAAGAAAAGCATTTAATAGCTTGTCCATTTTATTTTTAGGGGCTTTGTTTAAAATACTAAAGGGTTGGGAATAGCCTACTCAACTACAGAGACCTCTACTGCCAGTACAATGAAAAGGTAGGTAACAGTGTTAAACTATGCCTGGAGTGAAATAAAATATTTTAATACCATTAACTATATTGTATCTAAATAAACACCATGCAGAGCTCACATGTCTCAATTTGAGATACAGCATAAATATAGGGATGGGGAAAAGTTATTCATATGTAAACAATACCATAATAAATAAGAATAAACTCTTGTTTTGCATACCCACAAGTGTAAACCTACTTTTACCCACTCCTGAATTTACAGGTGACATTGGCCATTGTCCACCAATTATCAGTTTACTCCTCTTTCCTTGCTCTTCTGCTGGCAAGAATACGACATCCATGCAGTATATACTGACTCTGACAGAAAATTTAATTTTATTTCCAAAGAAAACTAGGGCCGTTGCAAATATTCCTCAGATATTGAAAACCCCTTAATGAAAATAAGAAATCCCAATTGAGAGCCTAGTAATCAACACTGGATCAAAGACCAACCTTGTTGAATTGTGGAAGAGCAGGGCCTGGTTCATTACTTTTGGCCGTAGAAATACACCAAGCCCCACTCAGCCCACATTTTATTTCTAGGCCCTTTGTCAATTTCCTAAGCATTATTATGAATTTCTAGTAATTTTCCCCTGCATGTACAGATGTCTGGTTTTACAGTGTCCATTGAAAAACATTCTTTAGCCTGATAACCAACCACCGAAGGAGGTGCACATTTGATTTGCATTTGTAGAAACAGGGAACTGACACAGGGATGAATTTTCTCTTTTTTTCACCCTTCCCAAAGAGGACATTCCATTTTGCCAGGAGTGAGTCAGTGCCTCCAAGAGCTGTGATTAGTGACTTGCTGATTCATTCTATTCCCCCAAATGCATACACTAAATACGCATTTAAGAAGACTGGTACCATCAACAAACTTCTAATGGGGAGAATAATGCTGTGGTGTTTAGGGAATATAAACAGCTTGTGACTTAAATCAGATCGGAAGCTTCTGTGTTTAGTGTAACATTCCCAGCCCATTGGCTAGAATCTTAATAGGCTTTAAGAGCTTTCTTTCACGTTGGGGTAAAAATGATATAAAAACCAACATAACTTTTAAATTAGTATTATGAGTTTGGATTACGTTTTAGATAGCTAGCCTGTATATGAAATTGTTGTCTTCATTTGTAAGTCATTAAATTATGCAAGAAGCTGATGAATATTTTAGTCATTTTTCTTTTTATTTTCCTCTAGCATTCAGCAGCAGTAATAAAAAAAAATTTCATATAGATACACCACTACAGCTTTTCTTGGCAGAGAGTCCCCTTCATCTACTAGGAATGTGATTATAACTTCTTAGAATTGCACTGAATGAACATCTTTGCTAGCAACAGCTGCTATTCATAAACACTTGCAACCATTTCCTGCCATGAGCAGATACTTATGATAATATAGACACTTATCAAATTCCAACATCACAGCTGAAGAAAAATGCTGGTTTTACCATCCAAAATATTTAAAGAAAACTTCCCAAACTTGGAACATTTTTTTTTAAAAGAAAGGAACACTCATCTGAGAAATTATATTTTCATGCACTGTATATAAGAATCATGTTTTTAGATTAAAGAACAGTTAGAGAATGAAAAATAATAACTTTTTATAATACACAGGGAACTTGCTATTCAGAAGTACGTGATAAACATATGTAAATTGTCTCCAATTTTTATTTTTCAATTCCAACAATGACATCACAAATTAGCATATCTGGAGATTAATAGCAGACTGAAGCTAATAGCCTTTGGCTGACTCTCCATCCATCAGCTTTGCCCAGCTGGTCATTAATTCCCAGAAAAAGGCCTCACAGTGCCATCATTATTATTTAATTAGATACAACTAGTTATCTGTAACATACAACAAAATTCAAGAGAGCAGGACATGCTGACTGATATAAGAACCAGCCCAAAAATTTATCATGATGGGGGAAACATGAAGGTCACAAAAGTGCAGGATAATTACTTTCCACAAAATGCTCTCTCTCCTGTTCTTTCTTCAAATTGAATTTAGCAAGTGCAAAAGGTGCCAAGATGAGAGCATTTAAGGAGCCATCTCAGTAATAACCATAGGCACAGAACATTTCTCTGCAAATCATGAGCATCTGGAAGTTAATGGTTCAGGTTGGGTCTCAGGCTGTCTATAATCTATGTCCTAAACATCAGTCAATTCAGGCAAAACAGAAGTTTGATGTCATATGACACAAGAGCCAGAAACATTTTGGACTTTCTAAACAGAAGTAACATTGTATAGGCAATATCTCACTCAGATCTATAAAATCTCTGAACTTGAGAATATTTTGTATGAAAAAAATTAAAACTATTATATCAAATCCATTTATTCCCAGGACTCCCTCAAGTAAGACAGTGGCTGTATATGCAATTGACAACAGCAGGAGTAACAAGGGACTTCCTACAGTACCCCAGCTCTAAAGCAGGTAGGAACCTACTTCTAATTCCTTAAAAAAGGGATAAGGATGCAGTGCTTCCGAGGGGTATTAGCTCTAAAAAATGGAGAGTAAACCTGCAAAGAAGTCAGACTATAAAAAGAGGAATTCTTTATTTCAATGACTTAGTCCAATAGTTTCTACCACTTCCCCCTTCTAGTGCATTCCCTTCTTGCACACAATCTCTGCTCATTGAAAACCACTCCTCCCTCTGTTCATTTCAACCATTTGTCCACGTTTATTCAATGACTCTTGCTGTCCTTCCCAATGATAGGCTTATCCAATCTTGGAGGTAGACCGAGGACGCCAGTGATTAGGTAGACAATAGATTTACACAAAGCCTTCTCCAGTTTCAGAGGTTCACCTTAACTCTTCAAGGAAGGTAAGAGTACCTCATAATTGGTTTCTAAACTGTATGGCCCCATGCTTTGAGAAAGGCTGCTGAGCCTCATTACAACAACTTCCAAGGAGTAGGCTTTTGCCAGAAAATTGTGACCTTATAGCCAGTTCCCTTGACTTTGATCACACACCCCATGATCACACAGCCCACCTACTCGGGATTCCAAAGTCCCAAAGAGTGGTAGAGAGTTGGAGGGGACAAGTGGACACATGCATATCCACACATCCACAGACACACAAACACGAAAGGGTGGCATACTCAGACAAGGAGGTGCTAAAAATAAGTGACTTTTGTTTGCAGGATAATAGTTATGACCAGAATTTGTGAAAGAACTACTTTCTAGTATAAAAGGTATACATACCATTGACTATCCGTTAGGTGGACAAGCCTGCACCTAGAACTGTTTTCCCAGTAGCAGCACTAGACTGGCATTAAAATCATCTCCATTCTCCTTCAGGCTTCTCAGCAATCACCAAGATCAAGATCAGAAATGGGAGGCAGTCATGGTAAGGCAAGAGAGTTTAAGTCTAAGCCTGACCACTTGGCTTAAGCTACTCAGGTTCACAGAAATGTAGTACACCCATTTCAAATTAGACATAAATAAAGACCCAATCTATAGTAAAAAAAAGATCATTGATAAACCAAATAATTCCAATTTAATAGACCATTTAAATGTATATATGATACATAAAACAGCTATCCAAATATTTAGTAGAACTACAAATACTACAATGTACTCAGGGAGAGGAACTAACTTTTGTTGGAACAATTATTGGAAAAGCACATCCAGCATTCTAGTGTGTTTACCATCAAGTCTAAGGTAAAACTGCTTGGTACAAACATTGATATACTAAATAGGAATCAGGTTCTTTGGTAATTTTTAGCTTCAAAGATTATACCTATACCCAATGAGTTTTTCTTTCTTCATTCAAAGACAAAAAAGCAAGTTTCTAGGAAACTATTTAGACAATGCTACAAAAGCACTTGCTCCTCACCAGGACAGTATAATTTGCAAGGTATGCTGACTTCACGCTGGAAACAGTTAACAATTCATCAATTAGTTTGTGATGCTGGGTTTTGCTTTTAAATTTACTCATCACAAAGATTACTCAACATATTTAATGATATATGATTTTAAATCAAAGCAAATCTGAGATCACTAGAGCTATGGAATCACAGCCATGGGATTCCCAAAGGAAGTTACTATTTACTACAATAAGCAAATAGTTAAAACCACTATGAAACAGAAAGTATGACAAATACAAAAATTATCCAATGACCTGACATAATGAGAAAGTGAGAAGAAAACAGCGTAATTAGAGTGATATTCTTCCATGTCCCTGAAAACCTGTCATGCTGAAAAGTACATTCAAACATAGGATGAGTTAGCTCAAGACCTCCATTCTGCTTCACAGGTAACTATCCATCCACTTATCTGCTTTTGATATTCAAGCTTTACTGCCACCAGTGGACATTATCAAGATGGCAGGTTTAAATGTAAATTAGTAACAAGTAAACAAGTTATAGAATAAAACAGATCAATGCTAATGACCATTTCATTTAGCCAAATTAGAAATGACTTTTAAAAAAAAATCTAGAAATGTGTTAACTTCTTATTTGTATTTCCCTCCATCTCCATTCAGTTCCCCAAGCACTATTAGATCTTCCTCCAAATTCTGTTTGTTCACACTGTTTTTGCTATTTTCATGGTAGAATAGGAAATTCAAACTCCATACTATTGCAGTCCCCCACTTCCTCAATTCCATTGTAGGACTCTCTTCTTGCTTATATTAGCTTTTAATTAATGTGTAGATTATACCAGGCTTTTTCTTTCCATAAAGCCTTGTATTTGCTGCTCACTGTGATTCCCCTTTTATTTCCATTTGGGCTCTACTTAAATGCCACTTCCTCAAATATATCTTTTCAGGTACCTTAAGTACATTTGCATTTGTCACCATCTAATTATTGTATGTATGTATGTAATATGTGTGCATCCATGCATGCATGTACTTGTCTCTTACCTGATTCTCCCCACAAAAATACAAGCACTGTGAAATATAAACATTATTTGTCCCATTACCATTTAATATGTGGGTCCAGCACAATGCCTCACTCAAAATACACACTCAAAAATTATCATTAATCAAATGAAGGATGCCTTCCTTCCTGTTTATCTAACCTTCTGTCAAAGGTAAGGTAAAGAGCTCACTCTAACTCTTAATTTTCATGTAATAGTTTATGAAATTTATCTTGTTTTGTCTTGGGACATCTTTTTGGCTATTAAAAAGTTAGACTGATAATTATTTTCATATATATCTCTTTTCTCTGCAACTTGAATGTAAGTTCCTGATAGATGAGAACCATATTTCTTTGAGTATTAATTTTGTTTTCCCAATGACCTACAATTCTTCACACCTGGTAGTTTCACAGGCATGAACTCAGTCCCTTCTAAGGCAAGCCATTTAGGGGGACTAAATGGGAAGTTTAGCACATTGCTTCACATCTGATGTGGAGGAAATGCTGTCCACAACAGAGATAAAACTGTTGGAAAATGCAGTCTGGTGGCTAGGAAACCAGAATCTCCACCCTGGGTTGCTGCTTACTTTCTGGTGTCCTTTGGAATGCCACGTCACATTTTTGATCCTCAATTTTCTCATTTCAAAAATTAAGTGATTGGACTAGGCCAGGATTTCTAAGCATTGCTACTTTATTTGGAGCTAGATACTTTTTTGTTTTAAAAGGCTGTTTTTGTTTGTTTGTTTGTTTGTTTGTGTGTGTGTGTGTGTGTGTGTGTTTTGTACTGCATGATTTTTTTTTACATATTTTAATGATTTTTTTTGCCCCCCTTCCTCCCTCCCCCATATCCCCTCCCTCCCCATAGTTTTATGTCCATTGGTTGTACTTATATGCATGTATACAAGTCCTTCGGTTGATCTATTATCTCCCCCAGATCCTCCTCCCCTCCCCGCTGTAATTTGACAATCTGCTTGTTGCTTTACGGTCTCTATATCTATCTTTTGGTTCATCAGTTTATAATGCTCTTTATTATCCACAAATGAATGAGGTCATGTGGTGTTTCTCTTTCATTGATTGGCTTATTTCACTCAGCATGATGTTCTCCAATTCCATCCAGGTTGCTGCAAATGATGAGAATTCCTTCTTTATGGCAGCATAGTATTCCATTGTGTAGATGTACCATGGTTTTTGGATCCAATCATCTGCTGACGGGCACCTAGGCTGTTTCCAAATTCTGGCTATTGTAGATTGTGCTGCTATGAACATAGGGGTGCATATATCCTTTCTGATTGGTGTTTTTAGTTTCTTGGGATATATTCCTAGGAGTGGGATTACTGGGTCAAATGGGAGTTCCATTTTCAGTTTTTTGAGGAAACTCCACACTGTTCTCCACAGTGGTTGCACCAGGCTGCTTCCCACCAGCAGTGCACGAGGGTTCCTTTTTCTCCGCAACCTCGCCAACACTTGTCGTTTGTCGATTTGTTGATGTTGGCCATTCTGACAGGTGTGAGATGGTACCGCATTGTTGTTTTGATTTGCATCTCTCGGACAATTAGTGACTTTGAGCATGTTTTCATGTGCCTTTTGGCCTTCCTTCTGTCTTTTTTTGAAAATATTCTATTTAGATCCCTTGCCCATTTCTTTATTGGATCATTCATCTTCCTTTTATTTAGTTGTATCAGCTGTCTGTAGATGTTAGAGATTAAACCTTTATCAGTGGTGTTATTTACAAATATGTTCTCCCACACCGTGGGCTTTCTTGTTGTTTTGTTGATGGTTTCTTTTGCTGTAAAAAAGCTTTTTATTTTGATGTAGTCCCATTTGTTTATTTTCTCTTTAGCTTCCATTGCCCTAGGGGCAGTATCAGTGAAGTTCTTTTGGCATACGTCTGAGATTTTGCTGCCTTTGGATGCTTCTGGTATTTTTATGGTTTCCCGTCTGATGTTTAAGTCCTGTATCCATTTTGAGTTTATTTTTGTGTATGGTGTAAGTTGGTGATCTAGTTTCATTCTTTTGCATGTGTCTACCCAATTTTCCCAACACCATTTATTGAAGAAACTGTCTTGACTCCATTGTATATTTGTGCCTCCTTTGTCAAATATTAATTGAGCATATTAATTTGGGTTGATATCTGGGTTCTCAATTCTATTCCATTGATCTATATGTCTGTTCTTGTGCCAGTACCAGGCTGTTTTGAGAACAGTGGCTTTGTAATACAGTTTGAAGTCCGGTATTGAGATCCCTCCTACTTTACCCTTCTTTCTCAGGATTGCTGTGGCTATTCAGGGTCTTTTATTGTTCCAAATGAACTTTTGGAGAGTTCTTTCTAGGTCAGTGAAATATGCCCTTGGTATTTTAATGGGGAGTGCATTGAACCTATATATTGCTTTAGGAAGTATGGACATTTTAATGATGTTGATTCTACCAATCCATGAACATAGTATGTTCTTCCATCTCCTTACATCATCCTCTATCTCTTTTTTCAATGTCGTGTAATTTTCTGCATATAGATCCTTTACTTCCTTAGTTAAATTTATTCCTCGGTATCTTAATTTTTTTGGTGCAATGGTAAATGGAATTGCTTTTTTAGTCTGGGTTTCTGTAGTTTCACTGTTGGTGTATAGAAATGCCATGAATTTCTTGGCATTAATTTTGTATTCTGCTAAATTGCCAAATTCATTTATTAAGTCAATTAGTTTCTTAATGGAGTATTTTGGGTTCTTTATGTACAATATCATGTCATCTGCAAATAAGGATAACTTTACTTCTTTTTTTCCAATTTGGATGCCTTTTATTTCCTCCTCTTGTCTAATTGCAATGGCTAGTACTTCCAGTACTATGTCAAACAGGAGTGGCAATAGTGGGCATCCCTGTCTTGTTCCTGTTCTTAGAGGGAATGGTTTTAGTTTTTGCCCATTGAGTATAATGTTGGCTGTGGGTTTATCATCTATAGCTTTTATTATGTTGAGGTATGATCCTTGTACTCCCACCTTGTTAAGAGTTTTTATCAGGAAAGGGTGTTGGATTTTATCAAATGCTTTTTCTGCATAGATTGATATGACTATATGATTTTTATCTTTCAATTTGTTTATGTGATGTATCACGTTTATTGATTTGCGGATATTGTACCAACCTTGCATTCCTGGAATAAATCCTACTTGGTCATGGTGTATGATCTTTGTGATGCTCTGCTGGAGCCGATTTGCTAGGATTTTGTTGAGGATTTTGGCATCTATGTTCATGAGGGATATTGGCCTGTAATTCTCTTTCATTGAGTTGTCTTTATCTGGTTTTGGTATTACGGTGATGCTGGCTTCATAGAAGGAGTTTGGAAGTGTTCCTTCCTCTTGAATTTTTTGGAAAAGTCTGAGGAGGATAGGTTTTAGTTCTTCCTTGAATGTTTGGTAAAACTCTCCTGTGAAGCCATCTGGCCCTGGGCTTTTGTTTGCTGGAAGCTTTCTGATGACTGTTTCAATTTCTTCCCAAGTCACTGGTCTATTGAGATTTTTAGATTCTTCCTGATCGAGTTTTGGAAGTTTGTATTTTTCTAGGAATATGTCCATTTCCTCCAGGTTGTTCAGTTTGTTGGAATAGAGTTGTTCGTAGTATTTTGTAACAATCCGTTGTATTTCGGTGGGGTCTGTTGTTATTTCACCTCTTTCATTTCTGATTTTGTTTATTTGGGTCCTCTCTCTTTGTTTCTTAGTTAGCCTGGCTAGAGGTTCATCTATCTTGTTTATTCTTTCAAAGAACCAGCTCTTGGTTTTGTTGATCTTATGTATTGTTTTTTTGGTCTCTATGTCTTTTATCTGTGCTCTGATTTTTGTTATTTCCTTCCTTCTGCTTACACTGGGCTTTTCTTGTTGCTCCTTTTCTAACTCTTTGAGTTGTAGAGTTAGATCATCTGTTACCCTTTTTTCTAGTTTTTTGCAATAGGCTTGTAAGGATATGAACTTCCCTCTCAAAACTGCTTTTGCTGTGTCCCATAGATTTTGGATTGTTGTGTTTTCATTGTCATTTGTTTCCAGGATGTTTTTAATTTCTTCCTTGATTTCTCTGGTAACCCAGTGCTTGTTTAATAGCATGCTGTTTAGTCTCCATGTGTTTGATTTCTTTGGATTATTTTTATTGTAGTTAATTTCCAGTTTTATGCCATTATGGTCTGAGAAGATACTTGATATGATTTCTATCTTCTTGAATTTGAAGAGACTTTGCCTATGACCCAAAATGTGGTCTATCTTTGAGAATGTCCCATGTGCACTTGAGAAGAATGTATATTCTGTGGCTTTGGGGTGGAGTGTTCTGAAGATGTCAATTAATTCCATCTGGTCTAGTGAGTCACTTAGGATTGATATTTCTTTGCTGTTTTTTTGTTTAGATGATTTGTCGAAGGGTGACAGTGGGGTATTAAAATCTCCTAGTATGATTGTATTGCTATTAATCTCTCTCTTAATGTCCTCCAGCAGTTTTTTTTTTATGTATTTGGTTGCTCCTGTATTGGGTGCATATATATTTACCAGGGTTATTTCTTCTTGTTGGATTGTTCCCTTTAGTATTATGAAGTGGCCTTCATTATCTCTTATTATGTCCTTCACTCTGAGATCTAATTTGTCAGATATAAGTATTGCTACCCCAGCTTTTTTTTCATTTCCATTTGCCTGGAAAACTTTTTTCCATCCCTTCACCCTCAGTCTGTGTGCATCTTTTTTTCTGAGGTGGGTTTCTTGTAGACAACAGATGTATGGGTCTTGTTTTCTTATCCAATCTGTTACCCTATGTCTTTTGATTGGAGCATTTAATCCATTTACATTTAAGGTTATTATTGATAGGTACACATTTGACGCCATTTTTATTCTATACCCGTGTTCCTTCTTCACTTCCTATTTCTTTTTTACAGTAGACCCTTTAGCATTTCTTGCATTGCTGGTTTGGTGGAGATAAATTCCTTCAGTCTTTTTTTGTCTGTGAAGCTCCTGATTTTCCCTTCAATTTTGATTGATAGCCTTGCTGGGTTCAGTATTCTTGGATTCAGACCCTTCCTTTGCATGACTTTGTATATTTCATCCCATTTCCTTCTGGCCTGATAAGTTTCTGTTGAGAAATCAGTTGCTAGTCTGATGGGGGTTCCTTTGTATGTAACTTTCTGTCTCTCTCTGGCTGCTTTTAAGATTCTTACTTTGTCGTTGTTGTTTGCCAATTTAATTATAATGTGCATTGGAGACTGTCTTCTGGGATTCATTTTGCTTGGGACTCTGCGAGCATCTTGGATTTGTGTGGGTTTTTTCTTCTCTATTTCAGGAAAGTTTTCTGTCATTATTTCTTGAAATACTTTTTCCATGTCTATCTCAGTTTCCTTTCCTTCTGGAACCCCTATTATTCGAATATTATTTTGTTTTGTATTGTCCCAAAGCTCCTGTAGGCTCTCCTCCTGCTTTTTAATCTTTTTTTCTAGAAGCTGCTCTACTTGGGTATTTTTTTCCATCTTATCTTCTAGCTCACTGATGCGGTCCTCTGCTTCATCTAGTCCACTCTTGATGCTTTCTATTGAGTTCTTCATGGTAGCGATGTCATTTTTCATTTCTTCTTGGTTCTTCTTCAATTCTTCATGGTTCTTCTTTAATTCCTTATGGTTCTTCCTCATTTCTTCTTGGTTATTGTCAAATTTCTCTTCCATTCTTTTTAGCCATCCTATGATCATTATTCTGAATTCTTGCTCTGGTAGGCTGCTTACCTCGGGCTCGTTTACTTCCTTTTCTGGTGATGCCTGCTTTTCTTTCATGTGCGGACTATGTTTTTGTCTCCCCATGGCCTCTCTTCTCAGGATGTCTGGTTATGTGGTGTTCCTTCTCCTGCGTTGATTTAAAGTTTCAAAATACAACACTACCTTTCCGTGGGTGACTGAAGAATTCCCCCGATTCCACACGCCCATGCCGATTCGGGCGTCTCAGTTGCTCGATGGACCTCCCCGCTGTGTTTTTTTCCAGGCCTCAGGGATGCTCCTCCTTTCCTGGTAAGATGGCGCTGCCTCCTGCATGATTTTTAATAGTATCCATGGTCCCTACCAATTTGTGACAACCAAAAGTGTTTCCAGATTTTGCCAAATATCCCCCACAGTGGGATGAGGGCAAAAGTGCCTTAGTTGATAATCACTGGACTTGATGATGGGTATAACACACCTCATCCTCAAGCCCCTTTTAAAGAAGTAGTACTAATCCTGGAAGTTCCTTTGTGGTTCTCAAAGATGCTAAGCATTCACCGTAGCAGAGTGGTGCAGCAGAAGCCTGCAGGGGCCCATCAAATATGCTAAGCATTCTGCAAGGGCTCATCTAGTCAATTCAGGGGAGTTTCACCCCTGCAGCCCAGATCAGAAAGAGAAAAATGCACTAGTAAGCATGATAACCATCCAGGTCACAGAAAGTTTTTGACTGGCATCATGTAAAGTACTACTACTACACATCAGTGGGGTCTTTCCTCAGCCTACTACAAAGGCTTTTTCTAGTGAGCAATGACATTGAACAGCACCAATAGTAGTGCTAGACACTAGGTAAGTACCTCTAGGCATCTGCTATTCAGGTGGGGCCCAGCCAATCAGAGACTTGGCTCATGTGGTGATGACAAAAAAAGGAGAGGCTGGGAAATCCTCTGTGGCTTATTAAAGTAGGAGGAATGACTCATGGCAGAAAAGAAAATATGGTTATATTTCTCATGGAGTAATATGTTGGCTGACAATTGGCATTGCTTCCAGAATGCCATCTGTAATTTCTTGAAAATGTTTAATCACGAAAATTTTTATTTTCCCTCATTTTGTTTTTAATGCAAAGTGCCTCTGGCTACTGTGTCCTAGGAATGGAAACATCTAGGCAGCCATTACAGAGTACTTACAGACTCATTTTAGCTGTTGACATTGCACCAAATTTTGCCTCTTCCTCCATGCATAATTAGAAACTGTTAATACAGACACTCTGGTTAGACTCACACAATGATGTCTTAGTTACTCACAGAAAATTTCTTGCCTGAAATCTTCTCAGCCTTTGATCTTAAGACCTTACTTGGGCTGTATCACAGGGTAAATTAATATAGAAAGTCTTTTCTTCTATCAGTCTTCCATTTTTGGAGAATTCAATTTCAGAGGAGTTAAGTATCCTTTCCAATATTCATAATGGGCATTTTTAAGCACTACAGCCATGTCTTCCTGGAAAATATGCTCATTGATACCATACACCTTCACATGCCATGCTAGAAGAGTCTTGCATGATTCATTGTCACTATTTCCTTCATATTGTTATTTCATGTTTCAAAAGCTAATCTCTGATCCAATTCTCATGATTGCCCTAAGTCCCTGGGATGTTATGAGAGCTCAGGAAACCCAAAATCAAGGCTGTTGACAGAAATGGTTTGGTCCTAGTTACAGTGACTGAAAAATTATACCGTAATGTTGCTTTAAAATTATATGAATGGGAGAGTGATAAATGCCATCATTCACCTCTCCCTCCGCATATCCCCCATAAAAAGGTATCTAATTAGCAAACTAATTTTATTTTATTAGTCAGGAAATACTACTTTTACTTTTAAGCAAGCTGTATTCTTTTATTTTTCCTGCCTGCTAGTGTTCTGTGATCATATGGGCCTCTAGCACTTATTGGTGCCTCCTTCCACAGTGACATCGATAAAAGTTCACTCAACTACATTAGCAGCCTATCTTGACTAACCCTTTGGCAGGAACCATAAAGCACATATCAATAAATGAGCTGATCTATAAAAACCGTTTCTCAAAAACAATAAAATATATGTATGTCATTGTGATTTTGTGCTACTTGGCATTCCATGTAATATGGTGGAGTCAGTGTTTCCAGAACTGACTGGAAACAGTAAAAAGAGAAAAGAGATAGGAGAAAGCTCTTCACTTTGATCAGGAAGTGAGTCTTGACACATCTTACTTCATTTACAATACACACTGGTTAAATCCTTCTCTTCCTGGTTAGTCACAGGCTACACTTGAGCTCATCAAAAGGCAGTTACTTCAATTTGAGCAATATCATACTCATCATTTTACAAGCTCAAACAAATGGTCCTTAAAACCTCCAGGAAATGCAGTTCTTACCTATGTGCTATGGAAGAACATGTCCCCTTTTTAAAGTTAAAAGAGGCTCCTTTTTAGCTAAGGGAAGCATTAGAACAAAATCCCCAGTTACAATAGCTGAATTCTAAAAATTCATTCTAAAAAAGAAAGATTTCAATTGAACGAGTGTTTTATTTGCACATATCTCTGCCACAGTTTCCAACTCCTCATTCAGTAAAAAAAGGAGTTGGTGTTTCTTCTGGGAGGTGGGTCTGTGGAGGAGGGATGTCCCTGCAAGGATTTCAGATGTAAGAATACATCGTGCCATGTGAGAAACTATCTAAACTTGAGAAGAATTTCTAAGCAAATTATATTTAAAATTGTTTACTCTTGGTAGTATGCCTGTCAGAAAAAAGGGCATTAAGATTATTTTTAAGACCTCAAGCCATCAAATGTCCTTAAAATAGCACTTAGTGACTTAAGTGTACATGAATCATGAATACTTAAATTAAATTCCCCCTCATTCCTTGCAAACCCAACTGGTTAAGTGGGGTTTTAGCAAATGAGCACTCCTTTATTCTAGTACAGGTAAGGTCTTCTGAGGTGGACTCTAAGCTGGGTTTGGTGCTCACACTTAGAACACAAGATATACTCAAAGTATATTTTTAAAAGGAATAATATCAAATGCCTAGTGTGTATTACCCACTTGCACATCATTTCTGGTATTCACAACAACCACATGAGACATGTATCAATATTGTTCCCATTCATCACACCAGAAACTGGATATTGAAGAGTTTAAGGAAAATATAGACAGTACCCCAGCCCCCAAGATGCAGAGCTGAGGTTCAAAGCTAGGCATTCATGCCTTCAGAACCTATATTCATGCTCACTATACCATATCTCATATTAATCTATATGTCTGTGGTAGGCAGAATAAGCCCCTCTTAAAGATACCCACATCCTAATCACTGGAACCTCTAAATATGTTACCTTAATATTACAATTTTAATAATTAAGGTTGCTAGTCAGCTGACCTTGAGATAAAGGTTGCCCTGTATTAGCCAGGTAAGTCCAAGGCAATCATGAGCTCTTAAAATTAAAAGGAGGCATAAGAATGAGTCAGGGAGATGAAAAGGAAGAAAAGGCAAGGCCAATTAAAAGTGTAAGAGGACTCAACTTGCTATGGCTGGCTTTGAAGATAGAGGAAAGAGGTCATGAGCTAAACATACATAGCCTCTAAAAGCTGAAAACAGCCTCAGTTGGTAGCTAGCAAGGAAACAAGATCTCCATCCTACTAAGAACTGAATTCTGCTAATGACCAAAATGAGCAAGGGAATGAATGAATCCTCCTCTAGAGCCTCCTAAAAAGAATGTAGCCATGCCAAAACCTTTGATTTGTCCTGGTGAGATGTGTGCCTAACTTCTCATCTACAGAACAGTAAGATGATAATTTGTGTTGCTTAAGCCACTCAGTTTGTGACAATCTGTTATGACAGCAATAGAAAACTTATACAATATCAAAATCTCAATGCTGAAAACCTACTAGGTTCTAAAGTCCATAAGCTATTGTCCATCACAATGATCAATTATATATGAAATTGACATATCTTCACAAACTTTCTCCGGAGAAGAAAACACATGCACAAACACATGCCTTTTTATTTTCTATTCTCGGTCACAATACAAGCATTTTCAATATTCTTTCAACAAATACTTATTGGGAATCTCCTATATGCCAATCATTTTTCAATGCATACATTATACAGCAGATGGGAAAATGTAAACAAAAATCTTAGCCTTTATTGTGTTTTACACATATGGGGTGGGGATGGGGATAAGTAAGCAAGGTAGTAAACAAATCAGTAAGTTAAGACATCCAAGGGTATCTGAATCACTGATGGGAATGGAGCTGCTCTGATTGGCTGCTAGACTCATAGAGGGGGAAAAAAATAAAACCTTTATAAGTTAGCTTTCTGTTACTGCAGAATAACCTATTCTAATTTACAATAAATATCACAGAAAGCCTCAGTGAGTAGGTGATGTTAGAGCAAAAACCTGATTTTAAAAAAAAGCATAATGGAGTGAAACATGGAGGTATCTAGAACAGTGGTCCCAGTAGAGAAATTAAAAAAAAAAAAAGGATGAGGACAATTATGTGATACCATATATATCACATATCTCTCTCTCTCTCTCACACACACACACACACACACACACACACACACATATATATATATATATTTTTTTTTAATTTTTTTTTCCCCCACAAAGATCCAGAGGAAGGAGTTTGACTAGATTTTTTTTTTAATGAAGGAAGCCAATGTGGCTGGAACTGAGAGACTGAAAGGAAATGTGGTAGGAGGTGAGTTAAGAAATGTAATGAGGGGGTTCTTTAGGAAGAGAAAGAAGATAAAGATAAACATTATGAACAACAAATACGTAACTATCAACAAGTGAAACTAAAACCCAAGGGAATTAAAAAACTTGATGAACAATATTACTGTAAATAGAATCAGAGGTATCAAAGGGGAGTGGACTGACAATTCTCGGGGAAAAGGGGAGTAGGGGGTGCGAGAAGAGACTGAACAAAAACTGTGCACCTATGGATGAGGAGTGGGGAAAGGGAAGAGGGTGGGGTGGGAACCTGGTGGAGGGGAGCAATGGAGGGGGTAAAAAGAGGAACATTTGTAATAATCTGAATAATAAAGTTTATTTTTTTAAAAAGAAATGTAATGAAAAGCCTGCTCATATAGGCCACTGAAATAACTCTGGCTTTAATTCTAAGAGGCAGGGAGCCATTGAATGGTTGCAGGCAAAACAGTGACATGATCTGGCTTATGTGATCAGAAGCTTACACTTGGTGCTATAAACAGACTTCAGGGCACAGGGGTAGAAGCAGAGAAATTGGTAAGGAAGCTAGTAATTAGTACGCAGTGGTACAGGTGGCAAAAAAGTGGCTGGGTTTTGGGTACATACTTTAGGGATATAGACTTTTCAGAATAGAGGTTATGTCTAGCAGTATGCAGCATCAATTTAATATAGATCATCTTTGATAATGGTAATTCCATGGAATATACATTTCTCAGAGGGAAAATATTTTCTGTGTGTCAGCTAATTCTACTCTTTAGGCATAGGAGGAAAGAAATCTCACACTAAATTCACCCTTGAAGTCTCATTATACTAAATATGTCTACATAGAATATGATTAGGTAGGTACTCAGCAAACATTAACAATGCATGAGAATATTAATGGCAGTGATGTAGGTGATAGGAAGTTTGCAAAACAACAAACACTCTTGAGAAATTGACTCTCTTCAGCCTTGTTTCCATTCAATACGTCTAATTTTCCTCTCTCATTATGTCAAAGAGACCATCAAACAAATCTAACACTTCATGTGCTAATATGACAGAGGAATGAAGGAGAAACATTAGAAGTGAGGATGCCGAAACCGTTTTGGCTTAGTGGATAGAACGTCAGTCTGCAGACTGAAGGGTTCCAGGTTTGATTCCTGTCAAGGACATGTACCTTGGTTGAGGCACATTCCCGGTGGGGGGTGTGTGCAGGAGGCAGCTAGTTGATGTTTCTCTCTCATCAACGCTTCTGGCTCTCTATCCCTCTCCTTTCCTCTCTGTGGAAAATCAATAATATATATATATGAGGTGCCTGGACTCATAGCACAGCCTAAGAGCCTACTCACAACTATGTGTGTCAATGCATATATTATATAATGGATGAGAAAAAATGTAAACGAAAGCCCTTGCCCTTAAAGTGAGCCAGATTCCTCAAAAATGGAGTTGACCAGATGATATCTAAAGTCTTTTCCAATGCTTAATTTGTACAGGAGAGTGGTGGTCCTTCCTTTACCTTTATATGTTCTTCACTATAAAGCTCACTAGCATAATACTTCTGTCTTCTCTTTGTCCCAACATTCATTATTTTCTGGTTGGGGTACTAGTGAGCTTTTAAAAGGGAAACTAGCATTCATAGCCTAGCCTCTTCCTTTTCTCTTTCTCCTTGGGGACCTGCTTACCACAAAAAGCATGCGTTCCACTCTGTTCCTCTATGCCTTAAGTTTTGCAGGTAGAGGCCCTATGCAAAGGAAGGACAGTAGAGTTCCAGAGATGCTTATGACTGAGTGGATACATCTGTCTAATTACAGGGTTCATTGTTAGAATACCAATCTTTTCACAGATAAAATAAAGGTGAGGTGGGGGAGGGTGGGTGGGAAATAATCCACCAAAGACCTTGTATGCATATATGTATAACTCATGGACACAGATAATAGGGTGGTGAGGTGTGCTGGAGGAGGTCAATGGGGAATAAAGAGGGCATATGTAATACTTTCAACAATAAATATTTTTTAAAAGAATAAAGGTGATATTCTGTTGCTCATACACCTTTCTATTTTGGCTTCTGATTTGTTCACAACTTGGACAGAGAGAGAAAGGGAGTATTGTTCCCCTACCAATATTCTCATTAATATTCATGAGTGCTCAGAACCATGGCTTGGGAGAAT
Source organism: Pipistrellus kuhlii (assembly GCF_014108245.1). NCBI lineage: Eukaryota > Metazoa > Chordata > Mammalia > Chiroptera > Vespertilionidae > Pipistrellus > Pipistrellus kuhlii. The sequence goes on along the minus strand of NW_023425504.1, from coordinate 5,945,222 downwards.
TAGAAAAGTCCTAAAGCCTTTATAGACTGTCAAACTCTGCTTGTCTATTTGGTTCATGGAGGATACTAGAGAAAGAAGCAGCTGTTTTCCATGGCCAAGATCAGAGGCCAGGATAAATAGGAAGGAGTAATCAGGAAAAGAAGATATAAAGGAAGGAGGGGGGAAACCATGAGTGCTGGTTTGTTCCTTCACAGATGGAACGAGCAGCTAGGCATTCATTAAAAAACCTTCTGCTGCCATAGAAATCATCATCTATTGATGATGTTCTTATAATCCCACAGGAATCTCAGTAGGAAGTCTGATTTCAAAACAACAACAAGGGGATGGAGAGGGGTAAGGCAGGTCACACATGGGGTCAAATATATTAATGTGATGGGGACAAGCAGATGTGAATCTTATTGGATTGCACTGAAGCAAAGTGTCCATACCAGGAGGCAGCACACAATTCCAAAATCTGATCTCTCTGTTGTTTTTCTGATAGTCTCTGCAATTTGATCCCCTCTAACAGACCTCCAATATTTGCATTAATTAACCTCAAGTTGAGAAACTTGGTCATTTGAGGAGTGCCTATTGGAAACTGCCACTCTTATAAATTGAGGAAGTGGAGTCCTTTCCTAGTTCTTAAATTAAAGATGGCTCTTTTCTTTCTCCTTAATGGAGAGTTAAATGGAGTTCAAGACTGCTCACAAGAAAATCAGGGCAAAATATTCTAAGTAAGTGCTCTCCCAATTAGGCATTTAGTTACTGAGTGGTAGACAAGATACCTTTAAAGTTCCTATGAAATGCAGAAGTATCACCATCAGTAATCTTTTAGAGTTGACTAGAGTGCAGTTCCTTCCCCTCTCCTTTCCCAATGCCTTTGTGTAACACTTGTTTAGCTGACAACTTCTCAGAAACAAGGTTAATGTATGTGAGGTATTCTCAGAGGTTTCAGTTATCACCCTTGAGTCTGTCTCTGATTGGCAAAAAGATCCTGAGGTTAAGCTATGGGACCTTTGCAAAATGTTTTGGGTTGAGATCAGGGTAAGTGACAATCAGATTTAGGAAGCTGCAATGATCATAGCCTGACCCACTTTGGAGTTGCCAACCTTTTGCTGCAGACTGATTCTTTATAATTCCTTCTGGTCTGCAGGGGACTTTGGAAGTCCCTTACCAGACTCCTGGTGAACAAAAAGAACACAATGTTCTTTTTTATATCCAAATTTAAGGTGGTTGCAATGAATGGAGGAAGTGGCAAAAGCAAGTAGAAGAGGCGGTAGGCATGCCTAGCTAGGATTCTCCAGCAAGAGAAGGCCTCCTGCCTTTGCTCCTGGCTTCAGCTTTAATTCCTTGCCAGGGAGCAAGTGCAGCTTGCTTCCCTTCTCCCAGAAATTCCATGGAAGCACACAGCCTAAAATGTTGTAACCAGACTTGTAATGTGCTCCTGTAATAGCTGTAGGAAACAGCCTGACAAAAGTCTCTCACACTCAACTCAGGTTCACAGGAAAAGTAGGAACTGGGTGAATCATAACTGGATTAGCCCCACTTGTCAGGGCAAAGGGTGTTAAGTGCATAATTACTGGAGAACACTATAATTATTATTTTACATATGAACTTGACTGGGCCATAGGGTGCCCAAATATTTGTCAAACATTTCAATATATGCTGAATTAAACAGATTGCCCTCCCTAATGTGAATGGGCCTCACCCAATCAATTAAGGACTGAATAGAACAAAAAGGCTGACCTTCCCATAAGCAAGGAGAATCACTTTCTGCCTGATGGCTTTTGAACTGAATCTTCAGCTTTTTTCCTAACTTTGTACTCAAATTGAGGCAGTGGTTCTCCTTGGGTCTTAAACCTACTTGCCTTTGAACTAGAACCATACCATAAGTTCTCCTGGTACTCAGATCTTAAGACTTGGAATGGAACTAAGTTATTAGCTCTCCTGGTGGTTTAATCTGTTGTCTCACCCTGCAGATCTTGGGACTTGCTAGATTGCATAATTATGTAAGTCATTTCCAGATGTAAGGTCCAGTTTCCTTTAAGTTAATAAAAAGGAGATTAATCTGGGTGGGCCTGACTTAATCAGGTGAAAGCACTATAAAAGAAAGATTCACCTACTGGCCTTGAAGCAATATGCTGCCCTGTGAGAATTCCTGGGTGAAGGCCATGTGCCAAGGAAGATTGGGCAGTATCTAGAAGCTGAAATTGGCCCCCAACTGACAGCCAGCAAGGAAATTGGGACATTGATCCTACAGCCACAAAGAAGTGAACTCTGTCAAAAATCACATGATTTTAGAAGATCCTGATGTCTACAAAGAAATACAGTGCAATCAACATCTTAATTATAGCCTTATAACATCCTTTACATGGGATCCACCTATGCCATGGCCTCCAAACATTACTGGCAAGGACTTTATTAGCCACAAATGTGCTGTTATTTTGAGGCTTTGATTCTTAAATTAATGAAGCAGGCTGTGGTGATGAACCAGAGTCATTAGGATGAATTCCTCTCTGTATTATTTAAAGATTACCATGATAAAGGAAAACAATTTTCTTAAATTTAGCATTAGTCTCCTGAGAAAGGTTATAACAAGGAGAAACCAAGATGGCAGGATAAGTAAACACCTAAAGTGCTGCCTCTCACAGCAATTTCAAAACTGCAACTAAAAGACAAAACAGACATCATCCAGAACCACAGGAAGGCTGGCTGAGTGGAAATTCTGCAACTACCGTGTTTTCCTGAAAATAAGACAGCCTCCAAAAATAAGACCTATTTACAAGTTTCCTTCTGAGTGAAATATAAGGCATCCCCCTGAAAATAAGGCCCCCCTCCTAGGATTAACATGAGAGATTTGGTCCACTGATTCTGAAAGAAATGGAGTCACAAGAAATTCACCAGGAAATTCAGGAATTGGATTGTTATGATGATGTTCCAGAAGCTGATGACATGATTGTCATTGAATAAATGAGTAAATTCTTAATACTCTAGGATTCACAGTTTGTCTGGTTTGTGTTGAGAACTACCGTACTACTGTACAGTATACAGGTAATAAATTTCCTTTATTTTCATTTAACAATAAATGTGTACCATATTCGTCTTCATGGAAAAATAAGACATCCCCTGAAAATAAGACCTAGTGCATCTTTGGGAGCAAAAATTAATATAAGACACTCTTATTTTCAGGGAAATAGGGTAGAAGGAAAGAGAAAAGCACACTGAGACTCATAGGAACTGCAGAAGGCATAGGTATGAAGGTGCTTACATGGAGAGGGCTGGCAACTGAATATGTGCCTGGTTTTCTCAATTGGGAGACAAAAGCTCCCAACCTCTCAGCACTTCAGTTCCAGGTAAGACTCTGGGGACACAGACTCATATGGGGAGAAACTGGACTGTCTGGCAGTGAGCAAAATTTGAGATCAGCTTTCTCTCAGAGGTACTTGTAGCAATTACCTTGGGACACTGAGACTCTGGGGGACTCTTATGGTAAGGCTGAAGGGAAGCCATAGCTGTTTGCTCTGCCCTGAGATCCCGCCCCATGAAGCCATTGCTGGATGATCTGCCTTGAGACTCCGTCTTGAGACTCAGCCCCATCCAAGCTGAACCAAGAGGCTTTTGCATATAATGGGTCCTTTGAATTCTATACTTACATAACAAACTGCAGCTGAGTCAGTGAGACCCAGAAATAAGACCCCACAGAAGATTGCATTACTTCACAACTGGGCCTGAACTGGGCCCCTTCAAAACCCAAACAAAGAAGAGGGATCTGCAGATCTCTCTGTAGCTCCTGCTGGGTGGCCTCAGGCAGAGGCTAAATTAGCACCTTCTTGGAGATCCAAGAGCCAGTGTAACCAGTGGTCAGTGTGAGACCATACCAAATTACAACTCCTCAGATCCATAAGGGACACACTCAGGGGGCAGACTCAGTGAGCACCAAAGCCCCACTGAAGCAAGTCTTATCTCATAAGGGTGTCTTCAGCACAGAAGTTCTCCCAGTGTAGACACAGCTGATGCTCACAGCCAGTTGCCTGGATGTCAATTCCTCCAAGTGATAACAAAAACAATCAAGGCTTAACTATAACAAGACTGTGAACACTGTCCATAAAGGGGTGCACCAAGAGTGTCCACCTCAGGAAGCTGGAGAGGCTGACACACTGGGCTCTATGGGACACCTAGCACACAAAGCCACTCTATCAATTTAGGAAATCAGCCAAAATGTGGAGACAAAGAAACAGGTCACAAATGAAAGAAATGAAGGAAAGCAAATGACTGGCTATAGAGTTCAAAACCACGGTAATAAGGTTTTCCAATAATTTTCTAGAAAATGCTGATAAACTTAGCAATACCCTTGAGGATATGAAAAAGGACCAACTATAAATTAAGCACACACTTACTTAAATAAAAAATAATATACAGAGATTCAACAGCAGACTAGAGGATCACAAAAATCAAGTCAGAGATTTGAGATAAAAAGAAGCAGAAAACACCCAACCAGAAATGAAAAAGGAATAAAAAAATATGAAGATAGTGTAAGGAGCCTCTGGGAAAACTTCAAGCATACCAACATCTGAATTATGGGGGTGCCAGAAGAAGAGACAGAGAGCAAAATACTGAAAACCTATATGAAAAAATAATGACTAAATACTTCCCCCGCCTGGTGAAAGAAATAGATTTATGAATCCAGGAAGTGCACAAAAAAACAAAATGAATCCAAAGAGGACCACACCAAGACACATATAATTAAAATGCCAAGAGAGAATATTAAAAGCAGCAAGAGGAAAACAGATAGTTACCTACAAGGGAGCACTCATATGATTGTCAGCTGATTTCTCAACAGAAACTATGCAGGCCAGATGGGAGTGGCAAGAAATATTCAAAGTGATGAATAGCAAGAACCTACAACCAAGATTACTCTACCCAGCAAAGCTATCATTCAGAATTGAAGGGCAGATAAAGTGCTTCACAGATAAGAAAAAGCTAAAGGAGTTCATCAACACCAAAGCAGTATATGAAATGCTGAAAGGTATTCTTTAAGAAGAGGAAGAAGAAGAAAAAGGTAAAGATAAAAATTATGAACAACAAATACCATATCTATCAACAAGTGCATCTAAAAATCAAGTGAATAAAATATCTGATGAACAGAATAAACTGGTGAATATACCAGAATCAGGGGCATGGAAAGGGAGTGGACTGACAATTCTTAGGGGGAATGGAGTGTGGGGAGTGTGAGAAGAGACTGTACAAAAATTGTACACCTATGGATGAGGACAGTGGGTGGGGTTTAGGGCAGAGTGTGGGGTGGGAACCGGGTAGAGGGGAGCTATGGAGAAAAAAAAGAGGAACAATTGTAATAATCTGAGCAATAAAGATTTATTTAAAAAAGAAAAAAAGGTTTATAACAAAAGAAAATTTCTAAATACCGTGTTTCCCTGAAAATAAGACATTCTCCGAAAATAAGATCTAGCACATGGAAAGATAAGACATCCCCTGAAAATAAGACCTAGTGCAACTTTGGGAGAAAAAATTAATATAAGGCACTGTCTTATTTTTGGGGAAACAGGGTAGAACCTGAGTAGACAGAAGTGTCAGTAATATTTCTTCCATTTGAAATAAAGTCATTCTAAATATGAAATATAAAATCCTCCTTTAGATGAGTAGTTTTCTATTCATTTGTGGTCATCTTTATTTTCTGTTTCAGAGAAAAAGATTATTTGAAAACAGTAATTTTAAATAATTTAACTACTTTTGAAGAAAAATATTTTCTCTTCACAAATTTTAAAAATAATTTTATGGATTTCAGAGAGGGAGGGAGAGGGAGAGAGAGAGATGAAACATCAATGATGAGAGAGAATCATTGATTGGCTGCCTCCTGCTTGCCTCCCCCTCCTATAGATGGAGCTGGCAATCCTGGCATGTGTACTGGCTAGGGATTAAATCCTTACCTCCTAGTTTACAGATTGATGCTCAACAACAGAGGCACACTGGCCAGGCTTTCTTCACAATAGATTTTGTGGTAAAATGTATAAGATAAAACTTGTCATTTTAATAATTTTTAAAATGTGTAATTCAATGGCATTAATTATGTTCAGTTTTATGCAAAAATAAGCACTATCTCTATTTCTAAAAATTCATCACCATAAACAGAAACTCTAACTTTTAAGTGATAACACTACAATCTGCTCTTCACCCATGTCCTAACAACCTCTAATCTACTTTCCATCTATGAATTTGCCTAAATAAATGGAACCACACACTATATATATTTATATTGGTGTCTGGATTATTCACTTAACATAAGGTTTTCAAAGTTCATCCATGTTATAGCTTGTATTAGAATTTATATTGTTTGTATTATACCACATTTTGTTTGTTCATTTGTCTGTTGATGGACACTTGGTTTGTTTACAATGTTTGGGTATTGTGAATAATGCTGCAAAAACCATAGGCAGACAAGTATCTCTTTGTGTCCTGATTTGTAGATCTTTTGGGTATATAACTGGGAGTGTAATTGTTTGGTCATATGGTAGTAATTCTATCCCTTTGAAGAACTCTTAAACTATTATCCAATCCTCACTGTCCAAGCCATTTTACATTCCCATCAGCCTTGTGTGAGGATTCTAATTTCTCTACCTCATTTCCGACATTGTCAATAGACATATGAAAAGATGTTCAATATCACTAATAATCAAAAAATGCAAATTAAAACAAAGAGAAATCACATCAGACCTATCAGAATGGCTATCATCAGTAAATCAACAACCAACTATTGACAAGGATATGGAGAAAAGGAAACCTTAGGGCACAATTGGTAGGAATTTAGGTTGGTGCAGGCACTATGGAAAACAGTATAGAGGGTCCTGAAAAAAATTAAAAATGGAACTGCCTTATAACCCAGTGCTTCCACTTCTGGGTATGTAATGAAACTGCCTTATAATCCAGTGCTTCCACTTCTGGGAATGTATTCAAAAAAATTCAAAACACTCATTCAAATGAATATATGTACCTGTATGTTCAATGTAGCATTATTTAAAATAGCCAAACTATGGAAGCAACCCAAGTGCCTACCAATAAACTAGTGGATTTAAAAAGTTATATACAAAGGAATATTACTTGGCAACAAGGAAGAATGAAAATTATCACATGATGTAATGGATGGACATAGAGGGTTTTATGCTCAGTGAAATAAGTCAGAGAAAGACAAATATCATAGGATTTCGCTTATATGTGGAATCTAAAGAGCAAAACATATGAGCAAACAAAATAGAAACAGACTCAGATTTACAGATATCAAACTATTGGTTGCTAGAGGAGAGGGGGGCTGGTGAGTGGAAGAAAAGGTACAAGGATGAAGAAGTACAAATTGGTAGTCACAAAACAGTCATCAGGATGTAAAGCACAACATAGGAAACATAGTCAATAATATTGTAATAACTATGTATGGTGCTAGGTGGGTACTGGAAATATTGGGAAGATGACTTTGTAAACTATATGATTTCCTAACCACTATGTTGTATACCTGAAACAAAATAATACTGAATGTAAAATATAATGGAAAATAAAATTATAGTCATTTTAATTGATATGGAGTGATATCTAATTATTGATTTGATTTGCATTACTCTAATGACTAATGATGCTAAGAAGCTTGTCATGTGCTTATTAGACATTGTGTATCTTCTTTGGAGAAACTTCTATTCAAGTCATGTGCCCATTTTTTTTTCTATTTTTGTTGTTGAGTTTTAAGAGTACTTTTAAAAAATTAACTTTATTGTTGAAAGTATTATATATGTCCCATTTCCCTCTCATTTATCCACTCTACCCCTCACTTGTGTCCCTCCCCCCCAGGTCCTCATGACACTATTGTCTGTGTCTGGATTATGCATATATGCATATAAGTTCTTTGGTTAATCTCTTCTCACCCACCCCTGCCTTCCCTCTGCAATTTGACAGTCTATTTTATGTTTCTATGTCTCTAGATCTATTTCATTCATCAGTTTATTTTGTTCATTAGATATTACATATGAGCAAGATCATGAAAATCTTGTCTTTCTCTGACTAACTTATTTCACTTAGCATAATACTTTCCAGGACGCTTCATGTTGTCTCAAAGGGTAAGATATCCTTGTTTTCTACTGCTGCATAATATTCCATGGTGTAAAGGTACCACCACTTTTTTATTCACTCAAATACTGATGGGTACTTGGGCTGCTTACAGATCTTAGCTATTGTAAATTGTGCTGCTATAGGGATGCATATATTCTTTCTGATTGGTATTTCTGATTTAATTTGTTGATAACAGCCATTGTGATAGGTGTGAGGTGATACCTCATTGTCTTTTTTAACATGTATCTCTCTAATTATTCATGACTTTGAGAATTTTTTCATATGTCTCTTGGCCATCTGTTTGTCCTCTTTGGAGAAGTGTCTATTTAGGTCATTTGCCCATTTTTAATTGGATTGTCTTCCTTTTGTTAAGTTGTATGAGTTCTTTATATATTTTGGAAACTAACCCCTTATCAGCTATATCATTGGCAATTATGTTCTCCCATACAGTTGTCTCCCTTTTAATTTTGTTGATGGATTATTTTGCTGTGCAGAAGCCTTTATTTTGATGTAGTCCAAATTGTTTATTCTCTCCTTTGTTTATATATAGCTGCTCTTCAATTTATGATGGAGTTAGAGTCTGATAAATCAACCTATCATAAGTTGAAAATGTATTTAATACACCTAACTCACTTAGCATCTCAGTTTACCCTAACTTACCTTAACATGCTCAGAACACAAAGTTTAAAAAAAAAAAGCAAAAAATGGTGGCAACACAGTACGCCATCAAGTATCAGTTATTTCCCTCATGATTGCCTGTCTTAATGGGACCTGTGGCTCACAATTGCTACCCAACATTATGTTAGAGTATTGTAATATATGTATGTATGTGTGTGTATATATATATATATATATATATATATATATATATATATATATATCCAATATATATAAATTTTCCCAGGAAAATGTTAAAATTCAAACTTCAAACTATAGTTTCTATTGAATGTGTATCACTTTTTTAAATTTATTTATTATGGTATCACATAATTGTCCTCACCCACCCATTCCCATCCCAAACCCCTCCTCACATATGCCCCCACCCTCCTATTGTCTGTGACCACTGGTTAGGCTTATATGCAAGCATACAAGTCCTTTGGTTGATCTCGCCTCCTTTCCCCCCACCCTCCCCTACCTTCCCTCTGAGGTTTGACAGTCTAATCAATGCTTCCCTGTCTCCGGTTCTGTTTTTGTTCATCAGTTTATGTTGTTTATTATTTCCCCTAGATGTGTGAAATCATGTGATACAAGAAATACACTTATAAGAACCTAAATTGAGAAAAGCCATAATGGTTATGCTGAAAGGCAAATGAATCAGTCTGTAGTGTGTTTCTTTCTGGGCCAACAGTTCTTTTGAGTCCCAATTTCAATGTCAAACATTTCCTTATGGGTACATCTGTGTACATGTCAGCAATGCTATTTCAGTTTTGGATGGTGGACAAATGGTAGTTTTGTACCATCATAAAATTACAATAGCATAAGTTGAACCATCGTAAGCTGGGGACCAATTGCATTCTAGATATTAAGCCTTTATCAGATATATGATTTGGAAATACTTTTTCAATTGTGTAGGGTGTCTTTCCAACTTCTTGATAATGTTTTTGCATAAAATTTTTAATTTATATGAAGTCCAATTCATCTAGTTTTACTTCTGTTGATCATGTTTTTGGTATCATATTTAAGAATCTGCTGCTAAATCCAAAATGAACTACCCCTATATTTTCTTTGAAGGCTTTTATGATTTTAGCACTTATATTTAGTTTGTTAATCTATTTGAGTTAATGTTTACATATGCTGTGATATAGGGATTGAACTTGATTCTTTTTGCATGTGAAAATTCAGTTGTCCCAGTTGTTGAAGAGACAACAGTTTCTCCATTGAATGGACACATCAGCCTTATCAAAAATCAATTATCCAAAAATGTATTAGTTTATCTCTGGATGATCAATTATATTCCATTGTTTTATGTGTCTGACCTTATACCCATACCACACTATTTTGATTACTGTAGCTTTATAGTACATTTTAAAATAAGAAGCATGAACAAATAAAACAGATTCATAGATAGATACAGAGAACAAACTAATAGCTATCAAACAGGAAGATGATTGGGGGATGGATGAAAAAAGTGAAGGGATTAATTGGTAACTATAAATTGGTAGCTATAAAATATTCACAAGGTGTAAAGCACAGCACAGGGAATATAGTCAATAATCCTATCTAATAAAAGAGTAATATGCAAAATGAACATACCTTCACTACACCCACCAGTCATGCCCAATAGCCAATCAGGAGCAAATATGCAAATTAACCCAATCAAGATGGCTGAGGCCATAGAGAGAGCAGGAAGCGTGGGTTTTCCTGGCAATGGAGGAAGCCAAGTTTCCCACACACCTTGGCGGGCCCAGGCCTCCACTCAAGACTACAAAGTTTCAATTATAGAAGATAAATAAATCCCAGATACCAGGGCATCTGCTTGGGTCACCAGGGGTGTGTGGCCAGCCTGCAGACCACCACAGGCCCCTCACCCAGGCTGCCACATGCCCCAAAGGAACCCCCACCCTGATCAGGGACACCCTTCAGGGTAAACCAGCCAGCCCCCACAGGTGTACCAGGCCTCTATCCTATCTAATCCTATATAATAAAAGAATAATATGCAAATTGACCATCACTCAAATACAAGACGGCTGCCACCATATGCTCAAATATGGTTGCCCTGTGTGGACACAAGGTGGCCAACACAACATGGCCAGCAGGAGAGGGCAGTTGTGACCAATCAGGCCAACAGGGGAGGGCCATTGGGAGGGACTAGGCCTGCAAGGGAGGGCAGTTGGGGGCAATCAAGCCTGAAAGGGAGGGCAGTTAGAAGTGAGCAGGTTGGCAGAGGAAGGAAGTTGGGGGCAACCTGGCCTGCAGGGAAGAGCAGTTGGCCGGGGACCAGGCCTGAAGGAGAGAGCAGTTGGGGGGTGGGGGGGAATGGGAAAGCAGAATGGTTACAGGCTTGATCCCTTGCCCTGGTCAGGGTGTATGAAGGAGGCAACAAATCAATGTGTCTCTCTCACATTGATGTCTCTCTCTCTCTCTCTCTCTCTCTCTCTCTCTCTCTCTCTCTCTCCTCTCCTCTCCTCTCCTCTTCTCTTCTCTTCCTCCTCCTCCTTCTCCTTCTCCCCCTCCTCCCTTTCACTCTCTCTAAAAATCAATGAAAAAAAGCCTTGGGTAAGGGGTAACAAGAAAACTTTAAAAATGCAAAACCTGTGAAATGCAATAAAATTAAATATGTCTGCACATAAACTAGTTTTAGGAGTGGGTACAGAAGGAGTCCCGAGGGCTTTCCTTTTCCCCTTCCCACCGTAAAATTGTGCTCCTCATTCCAGGAGGTTTAAAAACCACTGCCCTTGATCATAGGTTTTGAGCCTGGCAGAAACAATGTAGAAGCCTGCCCCAGACAACATTTCTATTCTCTAGGACAGTGGCAGCCACCACTTGTAACTGGAGTTCCAAGTCTGGCACAGAGCAGATGTGATGTGAAGAAAAAACTTGGACATATGGCTCTGTTAAGACACAGCCCAAGCAAATTGCAGTGTTGTCATCTTAAGCATCAGCTGTCCAAGGATGGCTTTGGGATTCAACAAAGGGGTTTTCTACTGCAGTATCAGCACTCATCACACTTTCACTAATGTGTGCATCAAGCAAATAAAATCAGCCTAGTGCAAAATTTTTCCCTTTAACACAAAAGAGACTGAAAGAGTAATCCCAGGTGGTTTGAAAATTAAGCCAACTTCATCTCTATCAGCAAGAATTTGTATTTAGCCACACCTTCAGCCAATGCATGCATCAGGGGGTAGAAGGATTGGCTGAAGGGACAGAGAGCAGTACATGTGATTCCACCTCATAAAAGAAAATTTTTATTCATGACCATAAGGTAAGCTCATCTCCCAACAGCAATACCAAGGCCTGCACTTAGGAGAGCAAGCACAGCTAATAGAAGGAAGATCAATCTCTTCAAGAGGACAGAAGACATACCACAAGGGACCTGGGCTTACAAGTCATTATCACCAAAAGGTTTATTAAAGAAAAACAATGAGCTCAGTTTCTCTAGCTTTGGGGAATGGAAAAGCAGAAACTGTCCATTCATTCCCAATTTTTATTGAGAATCCTTGAAGAGCCAGTCATTGCTCTAAAGAGAAAAATGCCCATAGCATTCAGAGGAATATGAGGTTATGAGAAACACAAAATTCAGAGCATCCTCTGATGTTGAGTCTTATAACACACCAGGATGCAAAATGTCCATATCTCTGATGGTGATAAAGGAGCCTGAGGGGACATTCAATGATAAAAAGAAGTTGCATGAGGCAGTGAGCTCCAAATTCTGGTTCTGCCTCTGCCTGTCCTTTGTTGTGGGATCTAAAGCAGGTTAGTTCCTGTCTGGCTCCCAGTTTCTGTCTCTTTGAAATGAGACAGTTGGGAGAATGAAAGACTTCTCTCACAATTCATAGGAGTAGAGCCTGAAAAACAAACATTAAACTGGGTGAATGCCCTAGTGTAGACTAGATATACTCCAACCTTTCTCACATTGATTAAAATAAATACTTAAATGTAATTCTATGCTCTCTTTGCTCTGAGGTGATGATTCTAAATGAAAATTTTCAATAACCAGTGTCATTTCTATTGAATGCCATCAAAAGGTTTTTTATGCAGTAGTGAAAAACACTAAATATTATCATTCACCAATAACAACAGATACAGAAGAGATCCAAACCCAAAGCCAGTAGAATAGTAACCCAGTCAATGTATTTAGCATTTCAGTTCAAGAAGTGCTTTCCTATATAGTTCCTCATTTTGAATTAATTTGATCTTCCTAACAACTACATGAAATACAAAATGCAAGCATGACGTGTTTGTTACAGTGAGGGAAGCTGAGGCTCTAAGAGTTACGTGCTTAGACTTAAACAGAAAATACATGACAGAATTAGAAACAAAACGAAGTCTTTGATTCTAAACTCAGTAGCTAACACAAATACATGTCTTAGGTTTAATAAACTCATTAACATACATATTCAGTACCTACTATGTACCTGATCTATGCTAGACTCTTTCTGAGGCCTATAGAAGTGAGAAAACCAATGAATGAAGTTAACATATGAATGAATCGGTCTTGCCTTCCTCTAGTCTTATCCTATACTGTTCTTCAGAGAGAGAAGGATTATCTGTGGAGGGTATATTATGTGATAATACAGACTTCTCTTCCATGGAGCATCATAATAGACACCATTTACAACCAGAAAACCTTTTGAACTAGGCAAAATAGTGTTAGTGGCAGAGTTAGAAACAACCCTGGGAAAGAAAACATCATTAGACAAGGGTTATTCAATTAAGGACTGTCAACATTGCCTCTTCAGAGCCAATTACTCCAGAGAACTCTTTCTTTTCTTTTCTTTTTTAATTTAAATACAGCAGCAGTAGAAACAAAATGAATTGAAGGGTCCCCCTCAAAAAGGCTACAGAACTATACTTCCAGAGGAAAACACAAAGATATAATCAGCACCTCCATATACTAAACTGCTAGAGAAGATGGTAGGTGTTTTTTTTTTTCATTGAATTAAAAGGCAACAAAGCTCTAATTTTTCCATGTTTTGGCAAGAAAATTATAAGTAACTTGCATAACCCAGGGAACACAGACAATAGGGTGGTAAAGGCCTGAGGTGGGGTTTTGGGGGCAGGGTCAGGATTGGAGGGGTCAATGGGAAAAAAGGGGACATATGTAATACTTTCAACAGTAAAAATAGAAAATTATAAGTAGCTGTTTCCCCTGGGTTTAGCTTAAAATTTAAATACAAGCATTTGTATATAAGCCCAATGTGTGAATGCTGTCATTGACAAGTATATAGATTACTCAGCATTTGTGTTGGGAGGTAGTGACATAAGCTTTCTTTAGCCAGGTGCCCTTCAGGAGCTGCTCAAGTTTAGATGGTTGCTTTACAAAGGGCATTTGACCAGGCCAAGCTTATTCTCTACAGTTGGGTGGGCATAGTGCCTTCCTAACGCATGTCATGGCATTTACATAGGGGTGTGATAGAATTCTCTCATATACCCAGCTTTACCACAGGGTTTGTGGTAACTCAGTTTAGCCACTTCATACACAGCATGAATAAATTTAAGATGATAGTTTCAGGCCTGTCACCAATGATTACCTTTGGGCATAAGAAGAATGAAGTGATAGAGTGGAGATGACTATGTTAGCTAGTCTCATCACTGGAAATAGGCCATACAGCATCTGAAAAAGTCTATTAAATACCCGAGGTATCAAATTCCAGAAGATTCCCATATTTTAGTGTGACCAACCACAAAGACATCCCATTAAAGTTCTGCTGAGCAAGAACCCCAGAAAGCTTTCTAGGAAAACCAGAAGAGGGATTCAGTCAGTGTTTGTAATTGAATTGCTTCCCTTTTGCCATCTTTGTTATAATGGCAAGAGAGGTTCCTGCCATCTTTGATGACCTAAATTAGGGGTGTCGAACTCAATCAGAGAAGGGGCCAAAATCTAAAATCCAGCCTAAATCGCAGGCCGAATGGTTTACTGAACAGTCATAAACTGTCATTGTGATGGAAACACAGTGGAGTGCAGTGATGACAGCGCGGTGCGGGCCACATTGCAAGGCCTGGCGGGACGGATTTGGCCCGCGGGCCTTGTGTTTGACACATGTGACCTAAATCATTGATAGATTCTACTTTCCTCTACAAAAGAGAAAATAAAAGTCACAGTCACCAGCTTTTTCTATAGGACACCGAAACTTTGTCCATGCATTTCTTAAACCCCATATCTCACCATCCAACTCAATCATCCAGTTGAACTAGAAGCAAGATGATCCAAATGCATTGAGTTGGGTTGGTGGTTTGTATGTATATTTGTGTTTTTATTTTTATTTTTTTTTGCTGGGGAGTTAACTGGAGCTTAGGTATAAAGGCACAGGCAGCACTAAGACTGTCTGGATCAGTATCCTACACAACAAAGTATGGCATTAATTGATAACATTTCTCAATACTAACCAATCAAGATCCAAGGCAATGAACAGCAATAGAAAATATGCTGCCACACAATAGAGATACATAAGGACATAGGCGGCTATGCAAGTGATGGAAATGAATGTAAAATGAGGCCCAGGAACAACACAGCCACAATTCAGAAACTCAAGTCTTACATAATCACTTAGGTGGCAAGCACAGCCAGCCACTGGTAGGCTTTAATGAGGACTACCCAGGCAAACTACAGTCCTCTGTTTGAAACGTATTTCAACATCCCTGGTGGTTGCCTGGAACTGTGGATAGTACCAAACCCTATCTATCAGGTTTTTCCTCCTATACATATATATCTATTATAAAAGTTTAATTTGTAAATTAGGTACAGCAAGAGATTAATATTAATAATAAAGTAGAACAATTATAACAACATACTGTAATTAAAGTTATGTCCATGTGGTCTTTCTTTTTCAAAATACATAGAATTTTTCATTTAAAATTGTTGAACCAGCCGAAACCAGTTTGGCTCAATGGATAGAGCATCGGTCTGCGGACTGAAAGGTCCCAGGTTCAATTCTGGTCAAAGGCATGTACCTTGGTTGTGGGCACATCCCCAGTGTGGGGTGTGCGAGAGGCAGCTGGTCGATGTCTCTCTCTCATCGATGTTTCTAGCTCTTAGCTCTCTCCTCTCCCTTCCTCTCTGTAAAAAAATCAATAAAAATATATTTAAAAAATAAAAATAATTGTTGAACCATGGGTAATTGAAACCATGGAAAGTGAAACAACAGATAAGGGGAGTACTACTGTTCTCGGAGAAAACAGAGATTTGGCTTGGATAAGTGGAGATGCATTGGCATCCCCACACCAGGAGGGAGTCAAGCACATTAATAAGCACAATGACAAAAATAAGCATTTGCCTTTCATAACACATTTCTCTGTAAGGGCACAGCATATAGAACTGGGAACTATCTCTGACTGCCCCTTACTAGCTTTATGATCTTGGGTGAGTCAGTCAGTTAAGTATCTGAATCTGTACTGCTTTATCAGCAAAATGGGGTCAATTGCACTCCTCTACTTGACAGGGTAGTATTAAGATGTGAGACAGGGCAACTCACACCATTAGGACTGTTGGGGGAAGAGAGAACAGGGCAAAGGGGATTGAATACATGGAATCAGGTTAAAGCTAGACTTCAGCTGAGCCCACTGCCTTGCTTGGTTAGTTCCTTTCCTTGCCCTCTCCTGCTCCTAAGACAACCAGCTTTCAAAAATACAACTCTAGAAAACTAATATGCTCTTTTTTCTTTGTAAAGGTTGATTTTGGATTATATTTCACTGACCCAGGCACGCCAGATGGTGAGAAAGACCATTTATATCCATCTCTACTACCTTCCCTTGCCTTAAGGTGCCAGGAAATATGTTTGCTAGCCAAATGGCACTAGAGGTTCTACTGTTAACACCAGTGACATCTTTCAAAATCTGATAATTTTATACTAGGGTCTTGATGATATTGTTTTATAGTGATTGATGTTTTTTGTTGTTTGTTTTTTGTTTCTGTTTTATTGGCAAGTGAATCCACAGGAGGGCTTCCTTCAAATGCCTCAGTTTAGCTACTTGCTGTTCCCCCTTGTCCAGAGCTCTCTGCAGATAATCTGTATTACCTCCTCCCTTAATCCTTCAGGTCATTATTCAGATGTCATCTTCACAATTTAGCTTTCTCTAGCCACACCCACACTCACAGACACACACTCCAGCACCCCCATCTCTCTTTCTTGCTTCATCTTTCTCCACACTACTTATCAACATCTTACATAAAAAATAATTTATTTATTTTTATTGCCTCTTCTTCCCCTCAGGATTGTCAGTTCCAACAAGGCATATATTTTTTCTTTACTGCAGTACCTTTACTGCCTAGAACAATGCCTGGCTCATTAAATATTCATTGAATAAGTGAATAAATAACTCCTTAATTTTAATGCTCTCACCTAAGCTTTAGACAACTGGACTGTATTTCCAATGTTCATATATTTCCCCTCTCTCTATTTCATCTATGCCATTTCCAATATATTAGGCTCACTTAAAAACAAACACAACAACAAACCCACTTACAGCCCTGGCCAGGTGGCTCAGTTGAGTAGAGCATCATTCTGTACACAAAAAGGAGGTTTCAGGTTTGATTCTCAGTCAGGGAACCTACCTAGGTTTCGGTTTTCATTTCCAGTGGCGTGTATAGGAGGCAAGCAATCAATGTTTCTCTCACCTCTCTCTCTCTCTTGTTCTCTCACTTTCTCTGTCTCTCCTCTCTCTCTCTAAAAGTCAATATAAACATATTCTTGAGTGAGGATTAATTTTTTTAAGTAAACAAACAAAAAACACAGTGACAGTCTTATTTATTCCCATGTCATAGTTCCAAATGTTCACCAAACCAATCACAGTCATTGAATCTGAATGGGTTATGATTCATATTTGTTTTGAAAGTGAAAATGTTTAAAGTGAAATGTTACCCATCCTGCCAGTCATTAGGGACAAGACACTGCAAGAGAAAAATATCTGACACTTCCCTAGTAGACAAATAAAATCCAAAAGCAGTGAAGATTGTAACTTCTAAAAGGGATCAAAACCTCTGCCCTCACCCCAATAAGCTATATTTGAACAGAAATTCAGTAGCTTCTATTAAATCAAGCTATTAATATATGCTACTTATTTTCTAGGAAACCTAAACCTAGAAAATAATGCATGAGTATTTTTATATTCCTTCAATAATATATGATATAGTGCTTATGTATACTTTTTATGATTTCAGAAAGAAAGGGAAAGGAAGAGAGAGAGAAACATCGATGATGAGAGAGAATCATTGACTGGCTGCCTCCTGCAAACCCCACACTGGGGATTGAGCCTGCAACCTGGTCATGTGCCCCAACTGGGAACTGAACCATGAACTCCTGAATCATAGGTCAATGCTCAACCACTGAGCCACATCAGCTGGACTGATAGAATGTTTAGGAACACAATCAATACTTATTAAGTTGTGTGTTTTTTTTTTAATCTGGCATAAAAAAAAAAAGAAATCTTAGTGCACCACTGTATAGCTACATACAGTACACAGTTTGAAAATTCAAATGTTTTACTGGGTCATTTCAATGGTTGTCACAAAAACAGAATTGAAAGTTGTTATAAGCTTCCCAAAGTGTGGCTATGCTTTCATTGATATCCAACAGCACAGGTGCCCAGAAATGGCTTCCAAACCTTTACTAGCTCTAAAACCTCAGGCTCTCTGTGTTTTACATTTCATCAATTATAAAATGGGAAGAACCTTATTGGGGTTGTTGTGAGGATCCTATGAGAACATAAATATAAAAGAACTTTGTAAAGCAAGATATACAATAAGGTTTGAGGTAAAGCTGGCCTCCCATCAGGCCTCTAAAATTCAGCTTGTATATTTTCCATAACTTAAATTCCTTAAAAAACAACAACAAACACTAGGAGGATAGAAAAGCCCCATAAGTTATGGCACAATAGTAGAAAACCAGAATACCATAATTACTTGACATCTGAAATTAGCAGATGTGGTCAATCTGCACTCTCTCTCCAATCTTATGTTTTTTCACCTGTTAAAGAACTATGACTGGGAGTCCTGCCTTTGTCCCAGGCTACCCTTCTGTTTTAGGGCTAGTGTTATCTACTCCATTCCAGTCTGATAGATAGATGCAACGTAGCATGCTGATTCAGAGCATAGGCTATGGAGTTAGACAACATGGGTTTGATTTCTATAACCCTGAATTACTAACTGAGCAAGCTTTACAATGCTGCGTAGCCTCACTGAGTCTAGGCACCTTATCAGTAAAACAGGCAACTGAGTATGAGTATGCACTTAACTCAAGGGATGGTTGTTAGGATTAGATATATAATGTGTGTAAAATGCCCAGACCACAGAAATAATTTAAAAAGGGACAGCTGTGGTTTTCACATCAATGAGCTGTGCCCACATTTTGTTTTTGTTTAGAATTTACCTTTTCTAGTCCCAGATTGTCAATGTGCTCAATGAATGTCAAGGAAGCCCTCCCCAGCTGCTAGAACAGTTAAACAGTCTTATCTGGCCAAATCATTGTGCATGTAACTGACATGTCCTATTCCTTATTGAGGCACGATATGACAACTTGGAAAGAACATTGGACTTGGAGTCAGAAGACTTCAAATTTCAGCCCTACCTCTTACCAGCACTGCAATCTAGGCTAATTCATTCTACTTCTCTACAAGAAAATAATACCTCCTGGAGGGCAGGTACCATATCAAAACATGTTCATCTGTCTCCAGCACAGTGATTTAATCCTAGTAGGTACTTGACAATGACTCCTTAAAAGAATCAAAGACATGAATATATCTGAGCCTTAGTTTCCTTTTGCATTCAAAGGGATAGTAATTGTTGTACTACTTATCTCTCAAGGTTATTTGAAGATTAGGCTTAGCTTAGAACAACCTCTCCTTCCCCTGACCTAGCACTTATCTTACTCAATTGTGACTGCCTTTTAAAGCTGGTTCCCTGTACCTACTAAAAGGTCTCATTATTTCCTTCCTTCTATTACTCCCTTCTAGTTAATATCAACTCATCCATGTATTCTCAGCTCAGAAGGCCCTTTCTCTGACTCTTCATAGCTCTTCCTATAAGTCCCCCATGAAATAAAATTACATTATATTTATATGGTGATTCATTTTTATTGTTAGGTTGTAAATACTGCCGGGCAGGGCCCATGTCTATCTTTCCACTAATATATTTCTAGTTCCTTAGTCAATTGTTCATCTACATGAGAGCTTATTAAAAGTGATCATTTTGCTTCCCCTACCCTAAGGGATGTATCAGTGAACATATTGCTACGAGAGATGTCTGAGATTTTACATCATCACAAGATGGCCACCAAAAGATGGTCACCACAAGATGGCTGGCAGGGGAGGGCAGTTGTGAGCGATCAGGCCAGCAGGGGAATGGGGCAGTTGGGGGCAAACAGCCCAGCAGGGGAGGGCAGTTAGGGGCGATTGGACAAACAGGGGAGGGCAGTTGGGGCAATCAGGCTGGCAGGGGAGGACAGTTTGGGGTGATCAGGCCAGCAGGGGAGTAATTAGGTGTCAATAAGGCAGGCAGAGGAGTGGTTAGGAGCTACCAGTCCTGGATTGAGAGAAGGATGTTCCACTGCCAGTTTAGACCGGATCCCACAAGGGGTCCCAAATTGGAGAGGGTGAAGGCTGGGCTGAAGGACACCCCTCCGATGCACAAATTTTGTGCACTGGGCCTTTAGTTATTTAGAATAACTAAAATCTATAAACAGCCCTAGTGCCCATCAGTAGATGAGTGGATAAAAAAGCTGTGGTACATTTATACCATGGAATACTATGCAGCAGTAAAAATGAAGGATCTCTTACCCTGTGAGACTGCATGGAGGAACCTGGAAAGCATTAATTAAGCTAAGGGAAATAAGCCACTAAGAGAAAGATACATATCACATTATTTCATTCATATGTGTAATCTAATGAACAAAATAGATCCAGAGACATAGAAGATGGAACAGACTGTCAAACCCCAAAAGGAAGGCAGGGGTGAACAGGTGAGTGGGAAGAGATCAGCCAAAGAACTTATATGCAAATACGCATAATCATGGACACAGAAAATAGTGTGGTGAAGTCCTAGGGTGGGGGATGGGAGTGGGCTAAAAGGGGTCAAAGGGGGGGGGGAAGGATATACAAGTATGTAATATTTTAAACAATAAATATTTTTTATAATATATTTTATTGATATTTTACAGAGAGGAAGGGAGAGAGATAGAAAGCTAGAAACATCAATGAGAGAAAAACATCGACCAGCTGCCTCTTACACACCCCCTACTGGGGATGTGCCCACAACCCAGGTACATGCCCTTGACCGGAATCGAACCTGGGACCCTTCAGTCTGCAGACCGATGCTCTACCACTGAGCCAAACCGGTTCAATAAATAATAAAGATTTTAAAAAAATAAAATCAAAGTGTATTTTGTATCAATGAGTGAATTTCTGAGTAAATGAATAAATGAAAAGCATTTGAAACAATGGAAATGATCATCCTTTCTGCCTCACCCTTTTGCAGAATCCTCAGGTTATTAAAGAGTATTGCCATTATGTGGTATCATTCCATTCCAATGCTATTATGAATGGAATGATGCAGGGAAACCACCTACTGCTGATACTATCATGAGAGTGCACAAAGGAATGTGGACTGCTGATGGACCTTGGGTGTTAACAAGGCTAACACCAAGGACCATTGTTTGTTTTGAGATAGCGGTGCCTCAAAACAATTTCCTGATCTAATAGCCTCAAAGTAAATGTTTATGGAACCTTACTGATCTTTACTGATCTTTATTGACCTTGGAGACTACTACCTGTTTGTCCTGCTTTACTGGGGACAACATGTGTATCTAACAGTGAATAAAAAGAAAATAAGGCCAGGTTTCAGTGTGCCTCTCCAAGAGAGAGGTCTCTACCTGCCCCCGCCCCATGCCTTCTAAATTCATATTTCTTATATAGTTTTCATTTGTGCATTGGCCCTTCCTTCAAATTCTGAACCCTAGCCATGCATGTTGCAGCAGAATGATACCACACCCTATTATTTAATAGGAAAACTATACTGTAACAAATTCTCAGATACTGAAACTGTGAAAGCCAGCCTGAAGCTCAATCTTTGTGGACACCCATCTGTCTTATTATGATCACAATTGAACTTTCATGTCCTAGTCACTTCCAACTCACAAGCTCCCATTTTCCAACTTGTCAGTAACATGAATCAGTGCTCTACTATTCATTTATTTATTTTTCTTTTTTCTTTCTTTCTTTCTTTCTTTCTTTCTTTCTTTCTTTCTTTCTTTCTTTCTTTCTTTATTTATTTTTATTATTGTTTGAAGTATTACAATAGTAGTACATATGTCTCCTTTCCCCCCCATTGACCTCCCCCCAGCCTCCCCTACCCCCCAGTACATGCCCTCACCTGCCCCTCTCCAGTGTCTTGTATCCATTGGTTATGCTTATATGCATACATACAAGTCCTTCGGTTGATCTCTTACAGCCCCCCTCTCCCGCAACAACCTCCCCTGGCTTCCTGCTGTAGTTTGACAGTCTGTTCAATGCTTCTTTGCCTCTGTATCTATTTTCCCCCATTTATTTCTTTTAAAAAATCTTGCCTCTGCAGACTAGAAATAATCATATAATAACAAAAAATGTTTGAGTCCCAATTTCAATGTCCAACAGTTCTGAGTCCCCGTTTCAATGTTCTCTAAGATTCAAGCTCAGCAGGCCCTCATTTACAGTGGTGCTTCTCAGACTTTATAAGGTGCTATAATTTAGCACTACTTTTGGCCTAGTAAGGGTTGTGGGAAGAGGAAGGAGGTGGGAAGCTGGAAGAGAGGTAATCCCTGTTTGCTTCCAAAACCACTACCATTTTCCCTTCTTCCCCATCTTTCTACCTAATCATATGTGAGGGTGATGGCAAAAGCAAAATTCTATCTGCTACTATAAAGTTCATGAGCTAGATCCCTTACAGTGGTTCTCAACCTTTCTAATGCCGACACCCTTTAATACAGTCCCTCACGTTTTAGTGACACCCAACCATAAAATTATTTTTGTTACTACTTCATAACTGTAATTTTGCTACTGTTATGAATTGTAATGTAAATATCTGATATGCAGGATGTATTTTCATTGTTACAAACTGAATATAATTAAAGCATAGTGATAAATCACAAAACAATATGCAATTATATATTGTGAAATATTTATTTCTAATTATTTAATACTAATTCCTAATAAATTTGAGAACTTAATGAAGACTTTTAGTTGCATCTTATTTATGGAAATCAAAGTTCTTCCAGCAAAAATTACCTCACAAGTATATGAATGCATCTGTATTATGCTCATAAATAGCACTAGGTGAGGTTTAATTCAGAAATTCTAATGAGGAATACAAATAATAAATAACTAAGGAATTAGAATGCAAATGGAATTTTGAGAAAAAACTAAAGAAAGAGTAGCTTTCATTTTCAAAGGTTCCTGATGCCTTACTGAAAATTTCTGGTCAATCAATGCACACAGCCAACAGGGGTGTGAGGGCATGAGTGGGGATGTTGTGGGAATAAAGAGAGGACAAGGACACATATGTAATACTTTAATCAATAAAGAAATTTAAAAAAAATTTGATATTCACAAAATATAAATTAAAATAAATAAAACCCAATTTTCCACTACCACCCCCCAAGTGTCACCATTCCAACCAGCTTTCCATTGGGAATAGCATGCATTCTATAAATAAGCGGTCAGTAATAGAATGTACCCAAGAGGGGAAAGCAAGCACTAACAAATTTTCTTTTTATATAATGCTATATTGATCTGAGCTAGAGGCACAGAATTGATCATATTAGGTTAAATAAAGTTAATGATCCCATGCCACCTCAAATTATTGAAATATATTTGGAAAGGACTTTGCATCCTTACCTGCTTCTAGTCTGTGCCATATATATATATATTCAAATTAACTTATTTCTACTTATACCCATTGCATAGGAAAATTTGGAGATTGGGAAAAAAATAAAGAAGCTAACAACTACACCCAAACCCATTAACTAGAGATAATCCTTTGTTGACATCTTGGCATGATATTCCTTCACATTATTTTTTCTACATATTGTTAGTTTTTTCTCCCATGCAATTAAAGCTAAACTTTTATAACTCAATCTATTCATATAACACTATATAATAGGTGTTGTCCATGTTATTAAAATTTTTCATACACTTAAATTTTAAATGATCACATAATATGCTATCAAATAATCCCTTAATGTTGAACAATTAGGATGTTTCCATTTTTGTTATAAGAATAAAGCAACAATGAACATCAAAATCAGACTTGCAAATCAAATGCAGACAAATGACAATAAAATTATTTAGTTTTTGTTCTAGATGTAGAATTACAACATTCACAGGATATATGTATTTTAAGGTATAAACATCTGGTCAATGTGATTTTCCAAAGGATTGTTTGAATATACATTTCTAACCGTGTCTCAATTAGTGGTCTTTAACAATGGATATTATCATTAAAATACAAATTTATGTAACAACCTTTTGCCAGTATGATAAATGAAAAATAGATATTTTATTAATTTTAATTTTCTTGATTATTAGAAAAGAAAGTTAAACATTTTCTCATAGATTTATTGGTTCTTTGTAGATTTCTTTAAGCCCTTTGAGACTGGGATCATTTTTAAAATGAGATTCTAAATATTTTCAAAGGAAAATAAATAAAACTTCCTTCTATATTTCTAACTTCATCCTAAATGTCTCTATCCACTGTCCAAACCTATTTCTGATTGTGCTTTCCTCAATGGAAATAAATGGCTTTCTCTATGCCTTTGTATGTATACAGATCTTAATTAGGTTAGTCCTCAGCCTCCTTTTATTAGAAAAAAGATCCTTTAAGTCAATGGTTCCCAAGCTTTAATGCACATAAAACATTATTTGGAGTGCTTGTTAAAATGCAGATTCTTTGATTCCTCTCCCAGAGTTTCTGATTCAGCACTTCTTGGGTAAGACACAGAAAGTGTATTTCAGCAAGTATTCCAAGCAATTTTGATATAGGTAAACTATAGACCACTCTTTGAGAACATAGCTTCAGCCACTCATTGTTGATCTTTGGTAATCCTGGAAATCTCATAAGAACTCTCCTGTGCTTCCCCTCACCAGTTTTCTCAATGTTTCCCTGTAGGGGTAGCACTATGGCATTTGGGCCTGGTAAATTCCTTGTTGGGTAGAATATCCCACTCTAGGCACAGTATTTAACAACACTGGTGCCTGCCCACAAAATGCCAGTAGTTGCCTTCAATGAGTGACAATCCAAAAACACTCCTACAACTTTGTCAAATTCTCTATGGGAATGCAAGATTACCTCTGGGTGTGAAACAATGCTAGAGTAGTACCTTTGGCTCAGTAGTTCATCACATTCACACACACACACACACACACACACACACACACACACACACACTCTTAACCCAATAACATGTTTCTTTTTAATAACTCCAGATCTATTTGCTATTCCTCAGAGAAGTTGATGACATTTGCCACATACACAAGATGGTAGAAGTAGAGTAGAAGAGAATCTAGGGAACAGAGAACATATGGCTGTCTTTCTTTTGGCCTCAATGAATCAGTATCTTTTTTAAGCACACTAGGAAAACAATAAATAGTTGGAAAACTAAACAATGGTTTACATTAAATAATGATTGCTCATATGCCTCTCAGATAATAAAGATCTTGCTACTCTTTGCCAAAGCTGCCATCCTATGTCTAGGCTAATTGATTGTAGGCAATCTGATTGCTATGGGCATTGGAGGCAAAGGTGAATGAATGTTCCCTTGGAATGCACACCACACAAAGGCAGAGAAAGGCAGAGTGAGGCAATGGGTATATTGCAAGCAGCTCGTGGCAGCCAGAGGATAATTTGTGAAAAAGTGCACTTATATTTTTGGCCACTGAAAGTTTTGATGAGCCCTGGAACTTCTTTCTAATTCTTCTGGGAAGTGTAGCCTCAGTGAGGGGACTCACCATGAAAACAGCTGCATCAGTAGTTGGTAAACTGTAAATATAAATAATATATTTTTTCCTCAGTCTATGGAATAAAATGTCCCAGCCACTGTGACTGTCAGCTTCTTGGATTCATTTTATTTTTTGTCCTAAGTGGGTTGAAGG
This sequence comes from Pipistrellus kuhlii, assembly GCF_014108245.1. Taxonomy (NCBI): domain Eukaryota; kingdom Metazoa; phylum Chordata; class Mammalia; order Chiroptera; family Vespertilionidae; genus Pipistrellus; species Pipistrellus kuhlii. Next base: position 5,919,365 of record NW_023425504.1, on the reverse strand, counting down.
AGAAAGGCTGAATAAGTGACTTTCTAGGGATGCTTTCCAGTGAATAATATTATCAGGATCCTGGGACTGCTGAAAATGCAAAGCAGGAAATGTGTGGTGGAGCTGAGAGTGAGCAAGCAGGATCATACCGTATAGACAATCTCTGTAGAGATAGGCATTTCTGCCCTTGGACAGATGGCCAAGTAGGAGGCCACAGCATCCTGGAGATGACTTCAAGATTATTTTTGAGAGCTCCGAAGACCACATCCCCAAGTAACAGTAACTCAGTAATTATCTGGGCAGCAATACTGTCAGAACATTCATACATACCAACTAGAATAATTGAGTCCCTCTTTCCAGAACCTTTGCAGTATATTTATTGGCCATATGACCTCTTGGCAGCATAAAACATGAACAATCTCTTGTTCCTTCTTCCAACTCCCCCTCACTCAGTTCCTAAGACTGCACTTTGTCTTGCCTATTTAATGGCCCCAATATATTTATACATTTGACTAGAATACTGAACATCCCATTTGGCTCTGTATGTATGCTCAATGCTTCCCCTGGGCCTCTCTTACATGACAACTTGTTTAAAAAGTATGTTAGTGACTCTAGCAAAGAGATCTCCTTCAGAATAAGGAGATTAAAAAGAAACCTTTGGTTTTCACATTTCTGCCCAGAACTATTAGGAAAGAAGAACCTGAGGTCTCTGCTCCAGCACAGGCAACCAATCTGTTGGTCTTGTGTCCTACTCAGACACACAGCAGGGGAAAGGATGAGCATCTATTCTCCAGGCTCTCTTCCTGCTGCTCTGGGTTGTCTGTCTACACTAGTCTGGGTGCCTATCCTTAGGTAAGATGCTCCCTTGTTGGCTCCCCTTCCTCCTGTAGTTTGCTGAGTAAATATATCAACCCAGGTGGAGGCTTTGGACCTGTGGCTTTCACACTCTACATTATTTGTCTTGAAAAGACTGTCTGGGTATCATCTATTTTCCCCAGGCTGGTGGTTGCTAAATTTTCACCCCAACCTAACTTATCATCTAAGCCTCATTCCTCTATCATCATCTGTCTACTGAGCATTTGATATGTACTGGGCTATTCTGCTGCTACCTCAAAATAGGTCTAAAACCGTAATCCTCAAAACCACAGACTAATAAATCAAAAGGGGCATCAGAGATAATATTTCCCCACTCGTACTTTCCAGCTTTAATATGCAATACCAAATTCTCCCAGGCCCTAAACAGTGTGCTTATAAACACAGTCTTAGGAATTAATCAGACCTGGGTTCTGGCTCAGCCTATTCCTGGCACTGTGACCAACTATTCTACCTCCTCTTTATTTACAGCTTTATTTTGAAAAGCATTGACAAATAGCATTGTATAAGTTTAAGGTTACAACATGATGATTTAATACATGTATATATTGTAATACTAGTAATTACCACAGTAAGATTAGTTAACAACTCCATTACCTTTGTATTGTGTGGTAAGAACATTTGAGATCTACTTTCACCAATTTTCAAGTAAACAATACAGTATTGTTTACTATAGTCACCATGCTTAACTACCCTTCCTTCAAGGGAATTTCCTCAACTATAAATCATGTATGATAACAGGACCTACTTTCCATGGTGGCCATGAAGATGAATTGAGAAAATGAAGTTAAGGCACTTGTGGAGCTCACAATAGGCACTCATATAATGGTAGCTATTATCTGTACTGTAATGTTTTATTTTTTTATTTTATTTTTTTAATATATATTTTATTTATTTTTTACAGAGAGGAAGGGAGAGAGATAGAGAGCTAGAAACATCGATGAGAGAGAAACATCAACCAGCTGCCTCTAGCACACCCCCTACCAGGGATGTGCCCGCAGCCAACGTACATGCCCCTGACTGGAATCGAACCTGGGACCTTTCAGTCCACAGACTGACGCTCTCCCACTGAGCCAAACCAGTTTCGGCATGTACTGTAATGTTTTAAATCTTTATGTACTTTATCTTACCAAACCATTTCAAATCTTCTTTGTTGTCCTTCATTCACCTTCATTCATTTATGTATTCATTTTGTATTTACTAAATGATTAAAGTGTGCTAGGCACCAAGGATAAAGCAGTGAATAAAAGAGACATACTCCCAATTCTCCTCAAGCTTATAGATGATTGAATGAAAACCAACATTACAAAATAGAAGTGTGTTAAATCTTATGATAGAGAAAGTAAATATCAATAACTTAGCACACAGTAACCCTAAACCATTGTGTCTAGGTTTTTGCAGTATCCTCCAACTGGTCTTTACTTCTAGATACTCACTTTGCTAATCCAGCCTCCATATGACCAACAAATTAGTCATCTTAAAACACTGCTTTCTTTGTGTATGTCTCCTCCCTAAACTTTTAATGGCTCCCCACTTCTTACAAGGTATGTCCAAACCCTTAGCCTGGCCTTCATGAGGAGGTTCATGTGTAAATGCACAGGCTTTGAAGTTAGACAAAATCTGGGCTCCGCTGTTCACTAGGTTTATAAACTGAACCAGAATGTATAACTCCTATAAGCCTCAGTGACCTAATTAGCAATTTGAGAAAACATTGTTGCTCTTCCACATCTGGGACTTTTACATGTTGCTCCCCCTGCCTGAAATAGTTCCCCAACACTTTCTCTGCCATCTCCATCAGATTAGCTCCTAGGTTTCCTGAAACCAGTGTTCAGCAGCAAATTGGATGGAAAAGTAACAAGATAATATAGAGTATGGCAAGCATTTAAATCCCTAATCCAATCAAAAGTTCCAGCGGGCACTCAATTCAGCCATGCTTGGCTGAGTGAACATGGATCCCAGGCTTAGAACGGATCATACTCCATTGAGCCCTAACTACTATAATCCCTAAAGCCACATGACATTAGGCACAGTTGCTAGAAATCTACAAGGAAAACTCACCAATGGAACATCAAAGCAGAGCAGCAAATACTGTACAACTGCCACACCTCTTTGTTAAGCCAGCATATTTCTACTATGCTACTTCCAGAGGATTTTTAGGAAGCTACCCAAGGCTAGGCATACTTGCTATTCAACCTGGGTACGTCAGAGACCTGGGCACATGACTAAAGAGCTTGATCCACCAAACTCCTACAGAATTGATGGGTCTTAGCTCTCACACCATAGCTATGGCCTATATGGTCAGCCATAACAATTTGTCATGTGAATGTATTTTAGGGGCCAGACACTGGTCTAAATTCAGATCTGAACTAGGGTTATTTACTCTGTGACAAAGGAACCCAAAAGCTCATGATTTTGTTTTATTCTTCATGAGCTCAAACATTCACAGGACTCTGGCCAACATCTGCTTGATGAGAGAATATCCTCTCAAGCTTTCAGCAGAACTGCTGACAAATTGTTCCACATGTACAAAACTCAGCCATAGCATCAGCTACCTCTGAAGTTAAATTTCAGTTGCCTAAATGAATTCCATAGGATCTTTCATCATTTAAAGAGGCACATTTGCTCTTCTGTTTTAAAATGGTTCCTCTGACATTGACAATAACAACAATAAAAATTAAGATTTCCTAGAGGAGCTGGAGACAAATGGCAAAAGAGAGAATGTAAGAGCACTAGTTTATTTCATTGCATACCTTTTAACTACCTAAAATATGTAAGTTGTTTGAGGCTAAGTGCTACTTATGTTATTTACCTATGTCATCAGTGATTAGTACAGGGTCAAAGCTAAGAGCAGTTGGTCCATAATATTTCTTTTTTATTTTTATTTTTTATTAATTTCTTTATTGATTAAGGTATCACATATTTGTCCTCAACCCTCTATTCCAATTCCCCCCTTCATGCCCCCACCCCCCCTATTTTCTTTGACCACTGGTTAGGCTCATATGTGTGCACATCAGTCCTTTGGTTGATCTCTCCCTTTTATCCCCACCCTCACTTTGAGGTCCAACAGTCTGACCCATGGTTCCTCATCTCTGGGTCTGTTCTTATTCTTCAGTCTATAACACATCCCACTAAGTAGGTTCCTGGTATATAGGGATGCGGGTGAATAAAATTGACAGATTTGTTATGCTTCCTTCTACTGAGGCAGATCATTAAGTACAAGGACAATGGAGGGCTCAGGACACACTTTTTACCTCAGTTCTCTGAGGGAGAAACACATAGATTTGTTTGCCTTCATTCAGCATGTGAAGACTCGCTTTTTCCTCTGTGTTTTCTTACAATTTCAAAGCATTCATTCCTCCTTTTAAAAATGTATCTTTATTGTTGAAAGTATTACAGATGCCCATTTCTCTTCTTAATAGAAGGTTCAAAGTATACTGAGAGATTATTAAATGTCCCACTTTTTTTAGGAAGTGCAGCTTCATGCGAGGGAGAGAATAAAAAAGAGAATGATTTCTTTTACCATCTTCAGAAGATATCAGAGCAATGTTATAGCTGAAAAGGAGAGAATCTGCATGATTGGACTTCTATTAATATATTCAATTAGCAGTTTATGAAAGAAATATTCAGTGACACTATTTGATGATTTATTGTTGTCACCCTTCTCTTCACTCCTATTCTATCAGGCCCACTGCAAGGGTTCATGGGGACACTGAAATTATTGGAACATTTTGTTTCACCAGGAAAGATCTTTCTGGCATTTGCCTACATGCTGGAGGGTTCAGTCTCTCTTCCCTGATCCATCACAATTCCATGTAATTTACTGAATTAGAACCCAGACTCAATGTTCACTCAGATTCTCTAATCTTCATCCAGTTCTTTATTCATGGCACAGCCAGTCATTACTATAGATTGGAAGAGCTTAGAGGAGGTAAAAAAGAAACTCAACACTTGCTGGCTGTGGGTCGGGGTTGATATGTGTGAGTAAGGAAAACAGGGAAATTGAGGCCTACATTTAAACACCACTTTCAATGTCATGATTGTTAAGCTGATTACAATCCACTTGCTATGTGCAGCACAGAACATTATGCAAACTGTACACTGTACTCAAAACCATACAGAACAGCTTTTCAGGGGAACACCATCTTTTTAGCCTATTTCTTGGTGTAAAAATCTAGTCACATCAGCAAAATTCACAATTTTGGAGCAACGATTGCCAAAGTTGTCATTCTCAGTAAGTTTGATGAGGTTTCAAGAGACACTGAGGTTTGGGGCCCAAGTGACACATACCCAGAAAAGCCTTCTGGATCTTGAACCAGAAAGTAGCTAGACATAGAATGAATATTCCTAACTATATATATGTGATAGGCCAAGTCAAGAATGAGTTGGCTATACTCTATCTTGGATTTCTCCAAGGAAGAAATCCCCATGGAGTGTATTTTATTCCCAAAAGACTTATTTTTAGCTGGTAAACGAGTGACCAGTTCTCATATTCCCATGAGACTGAATGCAGTGGAAGCAGAGTGCTAGGCCAGCTCCCTAAGTGAGGTCATTGACTTTCAATATGAAAATTGTAAATAATACAATTGTGTGTGTGTGTGTGAGAGAGAGTGTGTGTGTCCTCATACGTGTAAGTAAATGTGCACGTGCCCTGATTTATAATCATGAAAAGAACTAAGTTTTAGAGAGAGAAAATGAGAGATAATAACTTAAGTTGTATAAAACCAGAGGTCCAATCAGGCCAGGAAGTCAGTAAGACTCTTTTTTTGCTCATGAGTCAAAATCATTTTTACTCTATATTTGTCAACACTTTGAGGCTGCCACTGGAGGCCCCAATGCATTCTAAATTTAACAAGCTGATCACATTACAATGTCCAAATCTCTACCAACTCAGGGTTCTACACAGGATCACATCCTAACCCTTTACAACATATCCTTATGCACATCTCCATTCTTATTCTCTACCCCTTGATTTGTCCATGCTGGAACTCTTAATATTTACCTCTGTTCCTCCTGCTGATATTCCCTGTTTTGTTACAAGTTACCATCTGGAAACTCAATACAGAACCTGGGTTTCTGTCTTTCCTACACCCATAATTCTAATCCATCAGTAGATCTTACAAATTCTACCTCAAAAATAGGTCCCGGATCTGATCACTCATCTGCACTCTAACACCACAGTCCAAGTTACCACCACTCCTCTGCTGATCTCTTCCAGTAGGGTCCTAATTTATTTCCTCTCTTGGCATTTTTTGTCTTTTCCCACTTAATTATTCACAAAACCACCAGGCAACCCTTTAAAAACCCAAATCCTATTGTGTTGCCTCTAGCTTAATACTGACTAATGGCTTTTCATGCTGCTTGAAAAAAGGTCCAAATATTTTCACATGGTCTGCGAGGCCTTCAATGGTGTGGCCCCTCCCATCTTCCTGGCTTCATCTTCTCTGACTCTCCCCTGAGCTCACTGCTATTTTCTGTTCTTTGGACATAATCCACCTGTTTCTACCTTAGAAGCTTTGCACTTCCCCTTCCCTCTGCTTCTTTCTTGGCAAACCACTTCACATCATTTAAATCTTACTCTTAATACCACCTTAGACCTACCCCTAAGCTATAGAAACATCCCTCTAATTACTCTCTGCTTGTTCATGCTGCTGGATTTTCCTCAGAGCATTTAGGACTTTATGACATTAGTTCAGTATTCTGTTACACATTTATTACAAATCTCTTCACTTTAGCACATAATCTTTGTGTGAATAGGGACCTGGTCTGTGTTGTGCATTGCTGTATCTCCAGCATAATGTCTGTAATGAGTGAGTTCGTGCTGAAGGCATATTAAATCTGCTTCTTTTTTATTTTTATTCTAATTCCTCTTTATTCCCCAGTTGCAGTATTTAGCATCTAGACTAATAAAGTTGAATATATTATGACACAGAGGGTGGGGCTGTTTGCTAGAATTTTACCAGGCCTGATAGTTCTGCCGCAGGCTATAAGCCCAGTGGCAATATAGAACTGCTCTCTTACTGAAACCGGTTTGGTTCAATGGATAGAGTGTCTGCCTGCAGAATGAAAGGTCCCAGGTTTGATTCCGGTCAAGGGCATGTACCTTGGTTGCAGGCACATCCCCAGTGGGGGGTGTGGAAGAGGCAGCTGATAGGTGATTCTCTCTCATCGATGTTTCTAGCTCTCTATCCCTCTTTCTTCCTCTCTGTAAAAAATCAATAAAATAAATTATAAAGAAAACTGTTCTCTGTCATTCGTCACCAGGAAACATTTGCAGGAGTCTGGGGAGCTCAGCGTGCTGAGGGCAGAGCTACCTGTGGAGGGGTCAGGGCAGAGATTTACATATGCCCCCTTTAACATGTTTCCTTTATTTTCCATAGCATTCCCTTTGTTGGCACCCATCAATATGCACATCTCCACGAGTTTCAGGCTCTTGTGAATCTGTATACACAATGTTGTTTTTTCCTTTCTTTCTTCCATGCCTTATCCCCTTGGCAAACTCCTAATAATTCTTCAAAATCCAGTACAAGCATTGCTGCCTCTACAAATATTTCCCTAACTCCTGTTTCTTCCACTGCCTCAAAGTATACCTTGTCCAGGTAAGTTAACAATTACAAAGCAATGTGATGGCTTCTCTTCTAAAGTGTAAAGCAACATGATGTCAGTTACTGGGTTTTTCACGTTTTGATGGGGGAATGCATTCACCGACTCATTCATTAGACATTGAGCACTTGCTATCAGGAAAAATTCCAAGGCCAGTGCCCTTTTCACCATAACACACTCCATAATTGCTGATGGGCACCTCCTGCATTCTTTTTTCCAGTTGAATTTCCAGTTAAGTTTGAAGGTGTTAACTGTCCTGAAATTTAAATTAGTAATCCATTGCTATTTTTAATCCCTGCAGATCTGAAGAATCAGTAAACTGAAAGCTTTCTGGGGAAGGAGGGACTAAAACTGCATTTTGGAGAGATAACGCAGATGGAAAATAGGAAAGGAAGGATAACAGACAAAAAGGCAAAATGAGTAATGTCAACCAAAGTCTAACAGGATTTTTAGAAAGGGATACCAGAATAATTTTAAGATATATGGACAATAGTTCTCAAGAATTAAAGAAAAAAATAATCCTCACATTTAGGGTCAATTAATATTTGACAAAGGAGGTAAAAGCATACAATAGAGTAAAGACAGTCTCCCTAATAAATGGTGTTGGAAAAATTGGACAGGTATGTGCAAAAAATATGAAGCCTAATTATACCACATACAAGAATACATTGAAAATGAATAAAAGACACTAAGTTTGAGAAAGGATAAATAATATCAAATCCATACTTAGAGACATTGCAATGAATCTGTAGGGCCTTGAACAAAAAAATATTTAAAGTGACTGAAGAAAAACAAAATATTGCCTATAAAAATAATCTTATTGACAACAGCAATAATTCTAATGTTGGCAGTGGGGACTAAGACATCTCTATTCAGTTAACCTATCATTATACAAGTAAAAGGGAAATTTCAACATCTTCAGTCAAATAAAATCTTAGTTTATTGCTTAGAAAACATCACTAAAAGGATAATTTGAAAAAAGGCAACTATATCCAAGTAAAATGAGAATGTAAGAGAAAAAGGCAAGCGATGTAGATGCTGCTGAATCTAAATAAATACGAGCTGTAAATAAGAAAATAAAATAATGGCCAATGGAGGAAATGTGAAAACAAAGTGAACCAAATACTGGTAGACAATAATTTGATACATGAAAATTGAAATACCAAAGTTAAAACCATAGACTTACAATTCCTTATAATTCTTGGGTGTAGAGTAAAGAAACTGAATAGCTTTAGATTTATGAAGCAAATCAGTCATACACCTTAACATTTAAAGAAAATAAAACAGTAAAATTCTAGAAAGAAACACTAAAGGAAGGGTTTTTCCCCTGTTTGGTAAGCATTGAACTGGTGACTCTAGAATCTACTTTCTCTGATGTTTTGATAACATCCAAACCTCTTACCCTGCTGAGCTGCAGATTTAATGATGCCAGGTATTTCTGTTAGAGCCCCTAGAGCAAGCATGTCAAACTCAAAGGCTAATACTGGCAAAATAAACAAGGTTTAAGTTTATATGGGCCACAAAAAAAATTAAAAACTTCATTTTTATAGAAATGTAGAGACATGCTGAATACAAAGGGCTGAAATAAATGAGTAATCATTAACATAAAATAATAGAACACTTAATAAAAATTAACATTTTTTCTTGAACATTAACTTACCAGACACTAAATAACTGCACAAATTAATAAGCATAACACAAATAAACTTAATTTTCTTGTTCCCCGAAAGCAAAATATTTCCTGTTGCGCACACCAAAGTCAGTCCAAGACTTATGACATGGCAATTGGCTGCTAAAATATTGGCTACTAGTATCAGTGGAGAGAAATGGTGCACCTGTGCATAAGGTGCATAAGGAAATAAATACAACATGATTATAGAAATCGGTCATAGCAAACATTGTAGTTTGTGATTAATAATCCTATATAATAAAAGCATAGTATGCTAAGTGTCCAGTCGACTAGTCGGCTGTTCAACCAATCAAAGTGTAATATGCTAATGATATGCTAAGGACACTCAACTGCTCGCTATGTTGTGCACTGACCTCTGGTGGGTAGACCCTCTGACCAGTAGGTTAGCTTACTTCTGGGGTCCAGCTATCAGGACTGAGCGAGATGGGCTGAACATGCCCTGGAGCCCTCCCACAATCCTTCTTCAGCTGGTCAATTTCCCATGTCTCTTCCTGGCCCTGATTGTGCACCTGTAGGGTCCCTTGGCCTGGCCTGTGCCCTCTTGCAATCCGGGACCCCTCAGGAAATGTCAGAGAGCTGGTATGAGCCCAATCCCGCAGGCCAGGACAAGGGCCCCCACTGGTGCACAAATTAATGAACCAGGCCTCTAGTTATGTATAACAGAATATTGTAAAAATTGTTATACAATTTTTATTAAAACATTTCTTACATACAATTATATTGGTTGGGCTGCAAAAGTATTTGTTATGGGCCTCATTTGGCCATAGGTCGCAAATTTGACATACTTGCCCTAGAGTATGGCATTCAGCAATAATTAATGATTATACCAAGGTATACATGCATCACCTGTTTTATGTCACACACACAAAGGTCCTTCATGTTGCTCATTGGCTGAAAAACAAACTGAGGGAATGTTTTCCTTATTATAGTAGGTGATTCAATCTCATTTTCATCTAATCTGCTATTACTTCTCTAAATGAAACCATCCTTCTTTACTAACAGGATTCAATCAATCCTGCAACTTCTTTTCCACATATACTCTCACAATCATATTTTTAGTAGTCATTTGAAACTTCTATCTGCTAACATTTTAACTGTTTTTTGGAGAAGGAATAAAAAGTCTAAAAGGAATCTCTATTTCTTATCCATCTTTCCTATCCATGCAACTAGCAAACAAGCAGGCAGGAAAAATGAGAAAGAATAGAAAATCATTCAGTGATTAAAACCCTGCATAAGAAACATCTTGGTAGAAATATTTAAATACCATACATACATATTCCCAGGCAATGGCTTTTGTAATCTATGAAGACATTCTGGATGTATTTGTGAATGGGCTTTATATTTCAAGCAAAACACAAAATGTATGTAGCATCACCTAAATGCTTAAATAAGACCATAACATCAGTTACAGGTGCCCCTGAGGGACCCCATAATTGATAAAACACTCCTAGTTTAAGGAAACACATTTAATTAAATATCAAAAGAATTAGCAGACCAAAAAATAGCTACATCATATGTGGAGAAGAGGAGCACCTGATGATTAATATTCAAATCCAGAGAACTGGATTAGACAGTGAATCAATTTTTCATTATTTGTTATAGGAAGAATGGGTTTAAAGTTCAATTTCATAGAAGTTGAGATCTGCTACTTAATCTAGAAATATTATAGTAAAAAGGAAAAGCTGAAAAAAATCTAGTTCTCAGCAAGTTTCCAGTCCCTATAAGTTTAAAAACAGCTTAGCCCTAGCGGCTTTGGCTCAGTGGATAGAGCGTCAGCCTGCTGATTAAAGGATCCCGGGTTCGATTCTGGTCATGGGCACATGCCCAGGTTGTGGGCTGGACCTCCAGTAGGGGGTAAGCAGGAGACAGCTGATCAACGATTCTCTGTCATCATTGATGTTTCTGTCTCTCTCACCCTCTCCCTTCCTCTCTGATATCAATAAAAAAATTATATATATATATATATATATATATATATATATATATATATATATATATTTCCTAGGGAACTTTTGATATACACATAAATATATTAATACACTGCCTTTGGGGAGCTCAGTAGACTGCTGTTAGTGTGCATTTTTGGTCTAATATATTTTGCTGCATTTTGTAAGGGAAGGAAGAGTACACATAAATTGTAATTTCATGAAAAAAAATTACTTAAAAGTGACTAAGAGGCCCTAACAGACTCTGGCTTTGTAAAACACTTTAACAACCTTGCATAAATAGAGTTGTCTAGATCATGTCTCCAACAGGAGAAAGTCAACATCAGAGCACGCAAAAATGTTCATTCACTTTACTCCAAAACTTCAAGGGAAGAAACTGCCATTATCTATAAGGTATGGCTTCATAACAGAGCCCCAAATAGGCCAAAGCACGTTGCTCTTTCTGCTATAGAGCAATGAAGAATATTCTGCTCTGCCAGTTTGGATTTCTGATAAGTTCATGGATGTCATAGATATACAGACACAAATGAAGTTTATCCAGCTCATGTGATCATTTTACTGAAAGAGTTTTACAGAGTTGAGTAAGAATCATGGAAAAATTCCAAATAACCCAATTCAAAATATCAAATGAATGCTCAGTCTGGTATATATGAAATGAATATCCCCAGGCCTGTGATCATGTCTAATTTTCCTCAACTGCAAAATGAGGATAAAGACAGAATGACCCTCACAGAGTTGCTGTGGGAACTAAATGGGTTAATATACAGCCTTTAATAAATACCAGCTGGTATTGTTGTCTCTGTCATTTGGTATATTCACTGGTCTTACCAAAACTAGATGAATTCATTCAATCATACATTCACACAATCCACTGCCTTATTTAACATATATTTCCTGAACATCTGCCATATGCTAGTTACTGTTCTAGGCCCTGGGGTCAGAATTTAATAAAAACAACTCCCTGTTCTCTTGGGTCTTAACTTCTAGTGGGTGATATGGACAAAAATAATTAATAAACAGTTAAAAGCATATTGTTAGGTATTAATGTGTGCATGGAAGAACAATAATACAGAATAATTGGGCTACTTTGCACAAGTTGACCTCACTAAGGGTGACATTTAAATATATCTATGACATCCATGAACTTATCAGAAATCCAAACTGGCAGAGCAGAATATTCTTCATTGCTAATCTGGCCACTCAGTGTATATGCCTTGAAACATTCAGAATTATAAACACCTAGAAAAAGATCCCTGTCTTCAGACGGTATGCAAGAAACAATTCCATGACTTGAGTCGAAATATAAATGCCCAACATAGATCCTGACTGAACATCCACTTCTGTTTTCTGAGAAAAGGAAAAGAAAAAAAAATGAGCATCCTAAGTCCCTAAGCAAACAGTTTCCTACTCTCTTGTAGATTAGTCTTTGTGTATGTCCAGCAGCAGCATAGCATATTTTATACAAATGTTTAGGACTGACATATAATATAGTAATCTAGGCAAATTCAGTCCAGAAATCTAAATTCATTTTAAATCACTCAAAGATGACAAGCAGAGATTCATTAATCCAATGTTGATGAATGGATAGTTTCATCTCCCTGATGTCTTTCCCTTCATGTACTGAGTTTACACGTTTTACTGACACTAGGTTGTTCGCTGGGCTACATTTTGAGCTTTTCACAATCATTCTCCCTTTGCATTTAGCATAATAAATAAGAGTGGTTAAGTCCATGAAGAAGACAGGGAATGACTCAACCAGAGAGCTTCCAACTCCCCCCTAAAGCTTCCCTGGACAGCAAGCAGCTAATGGCCAAAAAAATATTGAGATCCAGGCAAAAGGGTACTGGACCAGATGGTTTGACCCACTCCTTCCTCTTGAGCAGCGTTTGCCTTCACACAAATCTGCTTCCAGACATTTGAGGTCCACTACAGTTCTTTGGATCCTCTCCCACCACTATATTGCTACATGGTAATTTAGGCCAACCTTCTAGCTTCTGCCTGTTTTCTCATTCCTCAAATTAAATCCTAGTCCCTTATGCTTCATTATTTCTCAGTTCCCTAGACAGCAGGGTTGGGACATTCATGGCTCAGAATACATTTATTGCTGCTGCCCTTTTTCTTTAAAAGCAATCTGTCTGAAAGCTTGCAAGACAACTAATGGTTTCCAAAGCTTCTGTAAAGCCAAAACTTTGCTAACATTTCTGAACTTCTCTTGGACCTTTCTTGCCTTAAAAAAAAGCAGAAAAAATTTAAGGAAAAATAGTCTTTCTTGTTTGGACCAAAGGGGAAAAAAATACATGCTTAGGTTGGGAGAGTTTTGGGTGAGAATTCCTTGGAGAGGACAGGAAGTGGTAGGAAAACTGCTCCAAGGTTAGGCTTATTTAATCTTAGAAAATCCAGGGTCAGGTCCTTTCAGGTCTTGTAGCAGTGTATATCCCACCCATATCCTTTTGGTGTGGTGCTCCCTGCTCCTGTACACACAAACAGTTTTCTACTACCTTCAATTTCTGCCTACCAGAGTGCATTCTTCGGCTGGAGAAACTCACTCAGTTTGGGCATGGGGTAGGATGGAACATTAGTAATCCCAGGGAGTCAATGTTTTCAGGAATATGTCTTAATAGACAGGAGTTGGTGAATAAATGCTCATTTTTCAACTCTGAGGCATGTTTTGCACAACTCCTATAATCTCCATGATGAGTGAATCCCAGCTGCCCACAGTGGGAACCTGTTATTGACTTTTATATTCCTTACTTCCCTGTTCATTAAACTACTCCATTAATGGAGTTTCCTGAAATTACCTGCCAAAGAAACCACTTGAACTCAAATCCTGTCTCAGGTTCTACTTCAGGGAGAAGCTGACTTAAGACTCTTATCATTATCATCCCCAGTCCCATGACTAACTCTCCCCAACTTCTGCTGTCATTGCCACATGACCATCTCTGCTTGAAAGCCAATAGGTCTGGGAACAGTGTTGTAGACAGCAGCCTTCTTTTTTTAAAATATAATTTTTATTGATTTTTTACAGAGAGGAAGAGAGAGGGGTAGAGAGAAACATCAATGAGAGAGAATCATTGATCAGATGCTTTTTGCACACCCCCTACTGAGGATGTGCCCACAACCAAGGTGAATGCCCTTGACCAGACTCAAACCCAAGACCTTTCAGTTCACAGGCTGACTAACCACTGAGCAAAACTGGTTTTGGCAATAGCAGCCTTCTTGCCCTTAAGTGAATGCTAGCTCTCTTTCCAATGACTGTTCACATGTGCAGTTTATATGCACAATAGCAGTAGTTTAAGGTTAGCAATACCTGTCTCAGTCCTGGAGGAGGGACCTAGGACATTTCTGAGATGTCACTAGGATTTTACTGTCTATGATGAGGAGGGAAACTTAGTGAGCTGGCCAGAGATACTTATTAAAAGGTGTCATCTTAAAATTGCTATGTAGAGTCAATCATTAGGAGTTATATGCTAAGACTTCTTGCTTAGCCCACCAGACTGGCCACTCTATAAGATTCTAAAGCTAAGGAATATACTTCTTGGCTCTGGTCTTTCTTGTGATTGACCCATGTCATTTAAAAGTACACTCTAACTATTAGGAAAATTTTCTTCTGCCATCTTCACGATTCTATGTGGAGGGACTGCCTGAAGCATAACACTTTTAGTTGGCATTTTCCACAACCTCACTTACCCTACCCCAGAGAAGGAGTAACCAGTCTATTTTATGTTTGGAAGAATGAAATGGGCTTATTCATCTAAGATGCTTGCTTTCTTTTTTTTTTTTTTTTTTAATATATATTTTATTGATTTTGTACAGAGAGGAAGGGAGAGAGATAGAGAGTTAGAAACATCGATGAGAGAGTCATCGATCAGCTGCCTCCTGCACACCCCCTACTGGGGATGTGCCCGCAACCAAGGTACATGCCCTTGACCGGAATCGAACCCGGGACCTTTCAGTCCCCAAGCCGACGCTCTATCCATTGAGCCAAACCGGTCCCGGCTAAGATGCTTGCTTTCTTTTGAAATCTTGCTTGAAGGAACATGTTCTAGTTGGTTTGGCCACAGACCCAAGGTATTATCTCTAAATAGGTTTATCAGATATCAAAGTGATATGTTTATATTTGCCTACCTCACTACTATGTCTCATTTTGTTCAGGACTCAGATAGAGGAGAAGGAGTCCTATTTATTGATCCACTAAAGCTGCAACAGGAGCTTATATCTTGTTACCTTTCACTGTTAAAAGATACCCAAATACTCAAGAGTTCATTACTGTCCTCAATTTCCATACACACACTTCAGAAGGGTAAAGACTCAGTATTTGCCATGTGAACTTTAGAAAACTACTTAAACCTTCCACACCTCTATCATTTTATTGTTGTGAGGATTACATATGAAGTAAAGTGCCTGACATATAGTATGCATAAAATAAATGGTAGATCAATTTACATGGTAAAACTGTCTTGGTTTTTTTCAATTTCTTCCTGGTCCCAGTACTCTCACCAATCACACTTCTTACCCATTTCATAACAAATGATTTTGTAAATACATGTTTTCCCTGAATCATAAGAAGCTCCAAAATGTGAACAGCAATTAGTTCTGTGATGTCTGAGTAATTTCCCTCAATTGGCCCTGCTGGTGTCACACAAAGGTGCCTCCAGAGATTTGGAAGGATCATAGAGTAACATCTGTTCATAATTCCCAGTGAATTGATTATAAAACAGGAGGCGAAGACTTAAAATTTTCATGACAGGTCTTGGATGATAAATTCTTAACATATTGGCCACTTTGACAATTCTAAGTCCATAGTGGCCAAACAAACACAGATTCCTTATGTCGTTCACCAAATGATTGGAGTTGGCAAGTAAAATGGATCCATTTGTAATATCTGGTCCAGGTAAGCTAGATCACAGAAGAAACAGACTTTATAATGTGGGGAAGCTTGCGTGGGTGCTTGGATTATGATGCATAGAAAGATTTCACTTCTGGTAGGTCACTATCAGAAGTAGATAGCAATGACTCAGAGAAAGGCTAGCTTTCTGTGTATTGTAGTGATTATAAATTCC
This sequence comes from Pipistrellus kuhlii, assembly GCF_014108245.1. Taxonomy (NCBI): domain Eukaryota; kingdom Metazoa; phylum Chordata; class Mammalia; order Chiroptera; family Vespertilionidae; genus Pipistrellus; species Pipistrellus kuhlii. Next base: position 5,903,217 of record NW_023425504.1, on the reverse strand, counting down.
AATTTCTGGTGTTGACAAAGAAATATTTATGTGAAGCAGGCAGAACACAATAACTCCTTTTTGACAAGATTGCTTTAAAAAATTATTTTAGTTGGGAGCACGATCATATTATTGCCTTAAGTTCAGGCATAACATCAATATCCAATCTAGTAGTGGTCATATGAGCAGAAGCAGGAAGAAGTCATCCAAGCCACTCTTTGCACAAATTGGAATACTAATTTCTACAAAGGAAAAGAAATTTGCCCACGTTCACATAGTGAATCAGTGACAAGATCATGACCACAGCCAAGATATTCAGGCTTCTGGGACCAAAGTTATTTTTACCATACCAGATTTTAAAAAGAGAGCAATGATGAAGGAGAAAGAGGGGGAGAGAGAGAGGCAGAGCAAGATAGTACATAATAGGAAATAATTTTTTGAAGCTGACCCTTACTACAGTTATATAGTGGCCCAAAGAGCACTAAAATTATCTATAATAATAAAAGTATAATATGCTAATTAGACCAAATGTCCTTCTGGACAACTTTCTGGACAAAGCTGGGTTGCAAGGGAAGCCTGGGTCCAAGGTGCCAGAGGGAAGCTGGTGCCGGCAACCTAGGGAAGGAAGGCCTACTCTTGCATGAATTTCATGCATCGGGCCTCTAGTATAAGAATAAAGATAAATGCCGAAACCGGTTTGTCTCAGAGGTAGAGCGTCGGTCTGCCGACTGAAAGGTCCCAGGTTCGATTCCGGTCAAGGGCATGTACATTCATTGTGGGCACATCCCCTGTGGAGGGTGTGCAAGAGGCAGCTGGTCGATGTTTCTCTCTCATCGGTGTTTTTAGCTTTCTATCTCTCTCCCTTCCTCTCTGTAAAAAATCAATAAAATATATATATTTTTTAAAAAGAATAAAGATAAATAAAAAGCCAAAACCGGTTTGGCTAAGTGGGTAGAGCGTCAGCCTGCAGACTGAAAGGTCCTGGGTTCAATTCCAGTCAAGGGCATGTGCCTTGGTTGCGGGCATATCCCCAGTAGGTGGTGGGCAGGAGGCAGCTGATCAATGTTTCTCTCTCTCATCGAAGTTTCTAACTCTCTATCCTTCTCACTTCCTCTCTGTAAAAAATCAATAAAATATATTTAAAAAAAGATAAAGAAAGGAAAAAAAGGATCAACATTATATTGAATAACTATACAGTCTAATACTTAAGAAAATACACATTTAGCTTTGAGCCTCTTTCCCCATCCTTCATTTTGTGAGTAGCAAGTCTCCCCTAAGTGAATTTCCTTTCCTGTAATGTACCACAAATCCTAAATGATAGTTCACTCCTGAATGAGTGCTTCCAGTTATGTAAAAAATAAAGATAATCTGTAATATGCCCCATGTGCTGAAGCCAGTTTGCTCAGTGGATAGGGTGTCGGCCTGCAGACTGAAAGGTCCCAGATTCCATTCCGGTCAAGGACATGTACCTTGGTTGCGAGCACATCCCCAGTGGGGGATATGCAGGAGGCAGCTGATCTGTTTCTCTCTCATCGATGTTTCTGGCTCTCTATCCTCTCCTTTCCTCTCTGTAAAAAATCAGTCAAATATATTTTAAAAATATGCCCCATGTCTCATGCTTTCCTAAAGTTTATTCTTCTTTTATTTCTTTTTCATTTTTGTTGCCATCGCTGTTAATACTCATCCAAGGATATTTTTCCATTGATTTTTATAGAGAGTGGAAAGGAAGGAGAGACGGAGGGAGGGAGTGAGAGAGGGAGGAAGGGGGGGGGGGGAGAGAGAGAGAGAGAGAGAGAGAGAGAGGAGAGAGAGAGAGGAGAGAGAGAGAAAGAGGAGAGACGAAGCGAGATATAGATCCTAGTATGGACGCTAGATAGGAGATCTCGTAAACTATTCCAAACGAGAGCAAGGGAAAAAGAAAAGGACTCAGAGGAGAACTAACACCTTGACCTGGGCCAGGAATCCAAACTGCAACTCAGGTGCCTTTGACCAGGAATTGAACCTGCGACCATTTCAAGCACAGGTTGACACTCTAACCACTGAACTACACTGAGTACACTGAGCCAAGGCTGTTTTTACTTTTAAGTTACCTTGCTATGAGCATCTTTTGCTCCTGGAAGCATCCATGAGTGTATATTTCTTCAGGGACAGGTTGCCATGACATAAGATTAGGCTTTCAGCTCTCTAATTAAAAATAAGCTCTTCACTTCACAATGACAGTTAAACCTCAAGAGCAGTGGGAGCTACCAGAAAAAAGGCCAGTGGAACAATTTTCATGAATTATAATGAGTCTGAAAGGAAAGTTCATGATCATTCATGTGAAATAAGGAGCTGTCAGGAATTTTCTCAGGTCTGACCCATCTTTCTTGGATAAGACATGTGACTATCTCTGTGTCCATATCTGACAAGGGAGGGGAGCCATACCACCAGATAGTTCAAGCATCTTGGAGCAAAACCTTTCCAAAACACTCAAAAACACTTCTATCTCCTTAAATAAAGGACAAAAATATGTCTCCCAGTCCACTTGTTCTTCAATAGTATTTTCGTGTAGCTCTTGGCTATTGACACTAGGGCTTGCTGTTCATTTTTGCTCTTTCTAGGAACTGGACCTTCACTGTTTGGCTTAATTGACCCCTTCAACTACCAATCGACCGCTTCAACTACCTGCCTTGAGCATAAAACTCTCCACTGTACCATTACCCTGTGGCATCCAGACTCTATTCTCCAAGTAGCTCAGCTCACAGAGTTCTGATCTGCCTGCCTCTCCCATGCAGAAGGAAATCCTGGATCACAAGAGAATGTGCCTCTGCACTGCGTATACTAAGCCAGTGCACTTCATGAGGTCTAGTGTCTGCTTATTTTAAATGAATCTATCATATTCACACTCAATAACAATTAAGTTGCTGATCACTTACCATGAGACCAGGTACTACACTAAGGGATACAACAGTCAAACAGACACAATCTCTTCTCTTATGGAACCAAAACCATGTGAGATACATAGGAGAGTAATGTATAGTTACATGCAGTATGAGAGGTGCTATTATAGCATAGCACAGGGGAGGAACTTGGGATTAGACTTGAAAAGTGTCAAGGAAATCTTCCCAGAAAAATAGATATTGAGTCTTGAAGGATTACTACAAGTGAATGACTGGCAGGCAGATAGTATAACTAATTGAGATAAGTAAAAAATAATCATTATATGCTCTCATCAGAGTATCTGTCTTTAGAATTTCCCTTACCCCTTCCAATGTACTGTCTCTAATGTATGAGGTGCTTCAAAATCAGATCAACAGGAATATTAGTTGATGTACATAGTACTAATATTATGTACACATTAAGAGCAAATAAACTATTTGATACTCTAATTTACCTGTGAATAAAGTGCAAAAGTATTTCTTATTCAAGACTACAAAATCTATAAACCACAATGGAATATAATGATAAATATTGCTACATAAAAATTTAAAATGTGTACATTTAAAATGATACTATGAACAACTTAAAAAGTTACAGACTGAAAAAGATTTGTAATATATGTTACAAAAAAATAGGATAGCCAGTAACAATAAATAAAGAACTGCAAAAATGTCAGAGAGGGCTAAAAAGCTATTTGAAAAATTGGGCAAATTACATGAATAGAAATCTCAAGGAAAATAAAGTAAGGTAAAGGAATGTATAAAAAGATGTTTCACCTCAAGTATAATCTTGAGAGTGTAAATCAATGAGAAGAAAAAGGTATAGCACTGAAAATAGTTTGTCAGTGCCTTTAAAAATAAAACTAGACCAGACCATACATCCCAGCATGTGCACTGTCAGGTATTTATCCCAGAGAAATGAAGACTAATTTTTTAAAAATTATAAATTATCCAAATGTCCTTCAATGAATAACTGGTTAAACTGTGGTGCATCTATACCACAACATGCTGCAAACAACTTGGATGAACCTCAAATCCCTGCACCAGTGGGGTTCCTTGGCTTGGCCTATGGAATGGGGCTGAAACTAGCTCTCTGACATCCCCTGAAGGGTCCCAGATTGTGAGAGGGTGTAAGTCAAGCTGAGAGACCCCATTGGTGCACAATCAGTAATGGGGAGAGACACGGGAGGTTGGTCAGCAGGAGAGGGACCTTGGGAGGGCTCCAGGACATCTTGCTCAGTCCTGATTGGTGGGACCCCCAGCAGCAAGCTAACTTAGTGGTTGGAGCATATGCCCCTTGTGGTCAGTGCATATCATAGCAACTGTTTGACCAGTAGACTGTCTGCCTCCTGGTGGTCAGTGCACTTCATGGTGAGTGGTTGAGTTACTTTAGCATAATCATTAGCATATTACACTTTGATTATTAATATGCTAATAATATTAGCATATCGATACTAATAATATGCTAATAATGTTAGCATATTAATTAAGTATCCCATCATAAGAAGACTGGATGACGGAACACTTAGCATATTGGGCTTTTATTACATAGAATTAGTGGGGGAGAAAACAATCTCAAAAGGCTATAGACTATATGGTTCATTTTACATAACTATGTAACATAATTATAGCTATGAAAATTAGGTTAGTTACAAGATATTAAGGAGGCGTAGAGGGAATTGCAAAACCACCAAGAGCATCAACATCTTAGCTTCAAGGTAATCAATGCGTGGCACTCCAACAACTTTTTGGAATCCGATGGACAGGTTACCTTCAGTTCCCAAGGCTACTTACTTTAGTGAAAACTTTTTTGTTAATATTTCCCTTTTAAAAAATGTATTTTTATTGATTTCAAAGAGAAAGGGACAGGGAGAAAGATATAGAAACATCAGTGATGAGAGAGAATCATTGATCGGCTGCCTCCTGTACACCCCCTACTGGGGATCAAGCCTGCAATCCAGGCATCTACCTTGACTGGGAATCAAAGTGTGACCTCCTGGTTCATAGGTCAATCTTCAACCACTGAGTCACAACAGCCAGGCCAATATTTCCCTTTTTTCATTTCAGGCATTCTTCTTTTAAGATATCTGATATCCTTGCCTTAAAGAGATTTGGTTTTGTAAAATTAATTAAAATAATGGGTATCATGTGCCTGACAAATAGTACAAATATGATTAATGGTTGGTATAAAATGGTGATAATGATGATGATAATGTTGTTCCTTTTTATATAATCATGGCTGAAATTAATTACACATGTCCCCACAAAGTAAGCCAAGATTATTTAAATAACTCATGGAGGCATTCTTACATGAACAAGTCTACCTTTAGTGGTTTTCTTTTTTTTTTTTTACATTTCCAAATTTTTATTTTGTAATCATTAATTTCTTTATTGATTAAGGTATTATATAATATTTCTGTTCTCGTCCCCCCTTTAACTCCCCAAGCCCCACTCCACTCATGCCACAGAGTTGTATGACTATTTTTCAGTGATTTAACCACAGAGAAAGTAGGACTCAAGGAGCATGGTAAGAATAACTGCAGGGAAAAAATGTTACAAGTTCTCTTGATCTTGTCTACTCTCTACTTCATATCTACAGACAAATGATTCAACAGTTCATGGAAACACTCTATGAATTCATACATACCTCTGTCTAATTATGTACAAAATAATGGGCAATGATTTTAATGTAGTTAATATATCCTGCAAACAAAGCTCTTAAGAGCATGGATCTTAGATTTAACAAGGCTCTGCCATTTGTGTATGCCCTCAGACCAATTATTTTACCCCTATGAGCTTTAATTTCTTATCTATGAATATACTAATAATAAAATCTATGTCTTAAGGTTATTTCAAAGATTAAATGAAATTGTATAGAACACTTAATATGGTGCCAGCAGGTAGTATGCACTTAAGAATTAGCTAATATTAATATATTCAACCATTAAGTATTATTCATACCAAAATCAAACTCTACCTAATCACCGCATCATGTCTCAGAAGTTCCAGAAGGGAATGAAGAGCACATTAAAATGAATTGGGTTAGAATATACATCCATTCATCATTCCTACCAAGTTGAAATTGTGGAATATAAACTCCTAAGTATATTAAGAACTCACTTTACTGTGAATTTGGGTGATGAGGCTATGGACATTTATCAAGTTCTTTTCAAATTTAGTATTTCATTATATGGTATTAATCCTATATAATAAAAGCCTACTATGCTAAGTGTCCGACCATCCATTCAACCATTCAACCAGGCACTATGATGTGCACTGACCACCAGGGGCCAGGCACTTCAATCAGTAGGTTAGTTTGCTGCTGGGTTTAGCCAATCAGGACTGGGCGAGATGGGCTGGACACACTCTGAAGCCCTCTTGCGGTTCCCCTTGCCCCCAACTGGCCTGATCGGGACTGGACAAGATGGGCCAGACATGCCCTGGATGAGTCCATGTACCAGGCTGGTTTTGGCCCAATCCCCACAGGTCAGGCCAAGGAACCCCACTGGTACACAGCTATATATTATATTAATCCAAAGTGGCCCTGCCATTTTTAGTGAAAATGTTGATGGGATGTGTATTTTAAGAAATGCTACTACCAAGTTGCTTTGGGTTAGTCTTAAAATTACCCTTTCCCTTCTCTATTTTTGTTGATTCCCTTAGTGTTTCTGACTTACACCTAGAAAGAGCTCTTGAAGCTATGGTTTCTCCACATGATTTTTTTTTTTTTGGCCTTAGCCTAAGAAACATATCTTGTGATTTATAAGATGAAAGTCAATATTTATGGGACAGCTTGATTGCAATCCTATACATAGGCTGTGAACAGACTTGGGGGGTATTTCAATTATATATCTAGCCTCATAAATCTATTTATTGTGATAGTTTTTTCCACAAGAGATATTTGAATGCATGTTATACTAGTTTTGCACTATGGTAGGAGTTGTGGGGAGATCCAAAAATTATGAGGTGGAAAACGAGCTTCATAAGAACAGAAAATTTATTGGGGTGATAAAATTAACACACATAGAACAACCATACGAATCAGTCAATCAGGTTCTTATCATGGGATTTTAAAAAGACCCAAGACCTCTGTGATATTATTGCTCATCTTGGTCTACAGTTCAGGAGTCAAAGACTGATTTTCTTTTTGGTGATGCCCCAAAATAAACCTCTTCAAGAAATGACTTCTCATTTCTGAGCATCTTAAATGTTTAAATATTAGATTTGGGATTCATAAATGTATCCTGAGTAAAAGCAATATTTATTATCAACGTTCAAAGTCCATTATCCAGCATCAAACATACTTCCAGTGGCAGAATTTTAATCCCCCCTCTTTGCTATAAGTCTCGAATCCCAACTCAAGATGGACCCAATGATTCTAAACACCTCATAACACCTCATGAGGAAAGTCATGGTGGGTTATTGTAGACTGGTCTGCATAGGACTCTGTGAGCCTCAATCTATTGTAATTCTCTTCTCTCTGTCCATTTTCTTACTGGATGAGCTCATATATTTCCATGGCTTCAGCAATCTTCTTGGGGGTGGGGGTGGGAATGGGGGTGGGTATAATCTCTAAAGCTACATCTTCAGGATATAATTTTATGCTCAGCTCTAAACATGGCTTCCATTTGTGCACTAGGAAGCATCTTTCCAAACCAGATTTTCTCAGGAATACCCAATTTTATTTTAAGCACTTCATTTTCCCAGTGGACCATGCAGTCTGTTAACTCCAGATACACACATTTGACTCCTTTCCTATCTCTCCCAATTTTCCTATATCTAAATCATCACAAAGTCCTTGTAGATTAGCCCTTAAATATCTTTAGCTGTCCACTTATTATCTCCACTGTCACTTTCATAACTCATGCTAATATTTTATCTTCCCCTGAGTAGTAGCAACAATGTTTCATAATAGACCTCCCTGCTTCATCTCTTGCTCCATCCAATCACTCTCCATAAAGGGAGCAGAGTCTTCTTTCTAGACTGAAAATCCATACCAAACACTTTATATAAGTTTGCTGAATTGAGATGAATTAATTTGCATTACCAAATCTTCTTAAATGACAGTTTCCTTGTTCAGCACATGTGCACATTCATAATTTATGGATGCTTTCAGTGCCAGAGAATAGATATGATTTCATGGTATTTTGCAAGCATAATGTACCAAAACTTTAAAAAAGAAAAAATACACTTGTGTTTTATTCACATCCCATCAAATCACCAGCATATTTTAAGTATGATAAGCTTTATAATATCAATTTATTAAAGTTATGATTTCATGTTTTATGGTATTGCCCTTTGGAAACCAAGCAGATTTGAGAGTAAAGTGCTACCATTGAGATAGAGGGTACTACTGGCTCATATAGGGCAATGGAGAGGTAATCACTAAATTAAGCCCTGGTGAATGTGAGAGGTTAATTTTTTTAACCTTCATTTTCATTTATTCTCATTTATTCCCAGCTCTGCTAAATGACTAAAAGATCAAATAGAATATATGTAACTATATGATCAAAACAGAAGGCTGATTCACTGACTTTTCTAGATTGGTAGTACAGCAATTGATCTTCTACAACCTTGCAAACACCATCTTGTACAGCTACACCAAATGCTAGCCAGACAAGCCACTCTGTGATGTACCAAATTTAATTCAGGCCTTCCTTACTAATTTGTCAGTGCCAATTTTTCTCCTGTAACATGTAAATCAAAAGTAGATGCTCAGACTGCTCATCATTCCCCAAGCTACGTTTTCTCCGGAAAGATGCATGTGACCCTTGGCTACTGCTCTACATCCATCCTTCTCCTTTTTCACAAATCTCTAGCCACATGGACCTTCTGGAGAGTTCTTAAACAAACACTGAGCTCTTTCCCATTTGTAGGCCTTTGTATTTGCTGATTCATCTACCTGAATTCTCTTCCTCTATAAAAGTACTTGTCTACCCGCTTCTCATCATTCATATGTTAGTGCAAATGCCACTTTATCTAAAGCAGTAACCTTCACCACCACCTCACATGCTCTTTAGACCATAACCAGGGCACTCTGTCTCCAGTGGCATCATTATCTCTGCATTTCTGAATTGATCAAGGCAGGAAAAGATAACCATGTGGAAACTTTAATACCAGGATTTATAACCTTTTTGCTGATGAAAACTTCTTTTTGATTTTTCTGAAGCTTTATGAAGTAGAGACTAGAGGGTGTATTAGTCAGTATTCTTTTGATTGAAAATGTCAGAAACCTCACTCAAATTAGCTTTAGTAACAATGGGACTTTATTGGCTCACAAACGGGATGTCCAAGGGGGTGTGTTGGCTTCAGGCATGACAAGATCTCTGAGTTTGAACAATATCACCAGTACTCTGCCTTTCTTCTCCATCTCTCAGATTTGCTTTTCTCTCTGTTGATTTCATTTTCAGGCAGGATTTTTCTCACACTTGGAAAAGATGATAACCAGAAGCACCAGGCTCTGTGCTGGGGACATAGCAATGAATAATAAGAAAGACATGCTCCCTGCTCTCTCACAGGAATGACTTGAGGAATGATGATCTGTCTGGGCATCTACCTCTGTCTGACATGATACAGGAGTAAAAAAGCAATAATGCATGTAGTAAGGACATACATATATGTGCAAAAATAATAAATAGAAATCATTTCAAATCATACTGAACACCACTCAGGACATCTTAGTCACATATTCCCATATATTTTCATTCTAGCCAGCCTTTAGAGCACCTACTCTGTACCCACCTATGCCCAAAAGTTGCAGAGCAGAATTGAATAACCAAGCCCTTGTCCTTAAATGACACACACTAGTATAATATGCCGAAATAACTCAAACACCAGTAAGCAGAATAGGGTGGAAATCATAATGGATATCCTAACCAAGGGCTATGAACCACCTTAATAGGTAAATTTCCCTAGTAAGTGATTGAGGTAGGGAGATGTCAAGGAAAATATTTTTAAAGGAGTCAATGTATGAAGTGATGAGGGGTTGACCTAGAGGCATGGTTGGCAAACTGTGGCTTGTGAGCCATGTGTGGCTTTTTGGCCCCTTGAGTGTAGCTCTTCCACAAAATAACATGGCCTGGGTGAGTCTATTTTGAAGAAGTGGTGTTAGAAGAAATTTAAGTTTAAAAAATTTGGCTCTCAAAAGAAATTTCAATTGTTGTACTGTTGATATTTGGCTCTGTTGACTAACAAGCTTGCCGACCACTGACCTAGAGTATTGGTATGGTGACAGAGAGGCATCTGAGAGTATCTGGGAAGTCAAGGGGCAGCAGTTCTCAATGAGAACAGTCAAGAAGGGAGTGATGAGTTCAGTTTGAAACATTTTTATATGAAAAGTATAGAAAAAGCAGCTAACATTGCCATTTCTGTTCCCATTTGTAGCAGACTTATATATGCCAAGAAGCATACTTCCTATACATTATCCTACTTAATTACTCATTCAATGCCTCTTGAGAAAGTAGGTATTGTTAGCCCCACTTTTCACTTGTGAGACATGAAAATTGGGGAAGTTATGGAACTCATGCAAGGTCATAGAGCAAGTTAGGGTCGTAATCAGCATTTGACCCTATACCACCATCTGACTCTTTCTACCTGAACTCCTTACTTTATAATAACATTTATTGTCATAACTGGCAACTACCAATATTTTAATGGCTCACTTTCCTATTAAAATCATTTATAGTTGAAGAAAAAAGCAAGAGGGATGACTAAACCCCATGTTGATTTATTTTCGAAGACTTTTCACAAGACTCTAAGGAGCTCTCTGACAGTGCTAATTTTAACCAAGTCGTTGTAAATCAACTTTGGATTTCTCCATGCAAGGCAAAGTACAAATACAAGTGTATGACTCAGCACAAACCAGCTGTGGTTCTCCCTGAACCCCATTACCCACACCCCATAAAAGATGAGTAACAACCCCAAGACTCACAAAAGAATTCTTGTTCAGATAGCCCCCACATTCCCTGTCTTCTCAATTTCCTATACTAAGGCTCTTGTACCAATTCCCAAAGAGTCTATTTCTAGTGAATCTTCTTTTTATAATCCTTTCTTGTCCTGGTATTAATGCCAGCAAGGGTTTTTGTCTATGGGACATGTCATGAAAATTATAAATGGCAGTGAGCATCTGCTTTTGAGACCACTGATCAGAGGGAAGGTGATCAAGTAAGGGTTCAGATTATTAGTAACAGTAGCATCAGCAGCAGCTATAGAGATCTTGCCCCATGTCTGGATGAGGTCCTTCACATAAAGACCACTGAGATGCTGGCCTGCATTATTGTTACCATAACAAAGATTCCCAGGACATCCTAAACTCAAATTTTACCTGTACTTTTGTTCTATCTCTCTTGCTCTCACCACCTACCCCAAGAAATGGAAGAGAATGATTTTTTAAACGTTGATCTAGAATCCACAGCTCACAGCCCAGTGGATGGAAGATTTTCTCCTTTGCTCTTCAAAATATGCTCTTCACTGTCACCTGCTAATCATGTGATCTGTTATTCATTCTACAAAGATATAATGCTCCCCTACTGTGTGCAAGACACTGTTTTATGCTACAGGAATACAAAATGACCAAACAAAGATCCTTCTCTTCTACACTTAAAACAACTTACTAAACCACAGGCCCACTTTATCTACCTTTCTAGTCTACATTCTTACTACTTCTCACCATGCAAGCCTGTATTTTTCAGTAATACCACTCTCCACATTATCAAGCACAATGTATTTGGGTCAGATATAAAGCCTCTGCTTGGCTTTTTGCTTTCTTTCTTAGCAGTGACTGTCTATACCTGAAACAACAGTCATTTCTCTTGCTCTCATCTCAAAGACACATGACTTGCACCACAAGGCATAGTTAAATAAATCACAAATGGACAATTGAGTCAAAGGAGGCCACTTGGGCATTGGGATACAGAAATTCTGGTAAATTTCTGTTGATTCTTTGAACCAGGAAGTGAATTTAAAGTTGAGGCTGATGAGACCATAAGTCTGTGAAAATAGAAAAAAAAGTGTGTGTATGTGTGTGATGTGTATGGAAGAGGAGAGAAGAAATAAACTTGAAGCAGTCTTAGAAACAGTAATAAATGTCTACATGACACAAGATGATGGAATAATTAATTTTAGTTTTTGACCTTCTAATTCTTGGATCCTGCCACAGGATCTAGGGCAGGCTGAATTCACAAACCCCTCCAATCTCTTTGCCTCCTTTATTTAAGCAGTTTACAGGGATTCTCAACTTACGTGCAGCACTTCGCACATTTGTAGTAACATGCAATAACAAAATACATAATTAAAACAGTTTTAATAGTAAAGGATACATTCTAAGACAGCCCAGACAATGTCAGACTTATTCTTCACTTATCCCCAGCATTTAGCAAATAAGAAGTCCTCAACAATCAAACTGATGTTTGACAGTAGTTGAGGGACTGAATGAAAAAAGTGAAGAGATTAAGAAGTATTAATTGGTAGTTACAGAATAGTCATGGGGACATAAACTACAGCATAGGAGATATAGTCAATAATATTGCCATAACTATGTACGGTGCCATGCGGTATTGGAAATGTCAGGTGGAATACTTTGTAAAGTATACGATTGTCTAACCACTATGCTGTACACCTGAATCTAATACAAAACAATATTGAATGTAAACTGTAATTGAAAAATAAAATAAAACTTAAAGAAAAAACACCCATGAGGTCCTAAACAACCTCTTGCCTTAGTTGGACAATATCATTGCTTCCTCTCCTCTGTGCTTACAATATTCTCCAAGATCTCTTTAGCCCAGTTTAAGCTCCATTTTGCCAGAGCCTCTTCTCTGGTTCCATGAGACCATAGTGATGACTTCCTTTCCTTAAACTACTCTACAGCAACTGTAGTCCACATTAATCACCCTGGTCCTCAGTTAGACACTGTCATGAACTGTTATTTTCCTGCCTTACACAGTGTGTGTGTGTGTGTGTGTGTGTGTGTGTGTGTGTGTGAATCTTCTCAACAGCTACAGTGTCATCCACTCACAGTCCTGAAAACTGTTTTTGGCTGGAAGAGTGCAAAATAAATACTTGTCTAACAAATGCATCATACATTCTAAATTCACCTTTTTTAGTCCCTCAGCCAGTCTTTGGTAAGAAACTGATAGATGTCAAAGCCATGGACTTAAGCCAGCAGGGTACTGGGTGCCTAACAGCAAGTGGCCTGAAAGAATTAATGAACTTCATTAAATCTGAGAATATAGCATGTTTATTTTGAGGCCAACATATAAATCAATCTCCCAGTGAATAAAGTGCTGTGCGAGGGTGTCCAATTGTGTGTTGTTTTTTTCTGCTGCATTTATGCCATAATAGAATAATGTTTCTATTTTAAAGCTGTTTGAATTCAACTAACTATTGTGTGTATTTATTTATTTAGTAAAAGCCAAATTTGGGTTGTAGGGTTTTATTTATTTTAATGTTCACATAAACAAGGTAGATGGATGGTAAAACGCACATGGAATGGAAAATGTGATCAACTGCTTTCTAGATGAGACAAATTTCTGTCCACGAAAGACTTTTTCAAAACCAGAAAATAGGCATAAATGAAAATATGTGAACAAACATCCTGATGTTACTTAGGAGGACAAATCTTAAAGTATTTTAATTTTTAAGTAAAAAGTAGTCCTTTACAAAGCATAATTTTTCTTCATGAACCTAAGAACCTACACTGTCAAACTCCACCTGCTTTCACTTACTAAATCATACTCCCCATGCAGTTATCTCAGCAGCTTAGTAGATATGATAACAAATAAGGCCAAGCTGCCTCTGTGCTGCAACTGTTTACCAAAAGCCTGTCACAGGAACCTAAACCACAACTTGACCAAATGGATTTATAATTGAAGTTGAAAATCAAGGGCTGTGGAGATATCTCAAATCTCCCTGAGTTGCTCTGGGCTAAACCATTTGATTTATCCAAGCAACTTCGGTCACCCAGGCACACACATATCCTTTCTTATTTAATAAAAGGATAATATGCAAATTAACTGTCACTCCATCATAAATATGGCGGTGCCCATAGCCACAAGATGGCAGTGCCCAGTCCCCTCAACCCCATTGGAGTCCTCTAGTCCTGGGGTTACTGCCACTGAGATCTGGCAGCATGAGCCACCTGGAGGAATGCTTGCTTCATTGCTGTGGTGATGGAGGGCCTCTGGGCAGCAAGCACTTTCTTCATCACTGAGGCAACGCTCTGGCCACGAAGGGCTTCTGGGAGACAGGGGGCTGGCTTGCAGCCTTTGCAGCTGAGCACAGGCCTGGAGAGGAGACAGTGGGCCTGCCTCCCACAGAAGCAGTGGGGCTCCCTCCCTGTGCCCACACTTGCTTCTGCTGAGCAGAAGCTACACAACTCCTGTAGAAGCAGCATGATTCCTGGCCTACGAGCACGATATAATGTGATGGGCTACCAGTATTAAATAATTGGTTGACTGAAGAAAACAAGAGAAGACAGGACAATAGAAACGAGGGGACCCTCTAACATCAATTCTTTTCTGGAGTAAATTTCTCATGAAATGTATTGTACATTGAAAAGGATTTTCTACCATGATCAGAATTCTAGTCATGTTTTTTGTTGTTGTCTTGTTTGTTTGTTTTTCACTCAAGGCCCATATTTGAGGCCATTTATACCACAACTACCCACAATGCTTAGGAATAGTGAGTATGTGCTGTAGTAGATAGAAGAAACTAGATATAGTACATATGCCAGAGCAGACTTGGTTGTTATTAGATAGAAAGGGATCCTCTTTTTTAGTAACTGTCAAGTTTTCCCTAGCTAGCAGCGAGGGCTGCAGGCTTGTCGACAACTGGGGAGTACAAACTGACAGGGAATCTTCTAGCTACAGATGTTTATGGGAAACCTTCTAGAGAACACTGTCTAGGACAGTATGAATCCCCTTTGCTTAGCAGATGTATTTTGTGAAACTCCAAACCACCAGGGAGCTGAAATTCTAAGCAGAATGCTCTTGTCAAGAATCAAAATGATGACCAACATCTCTAAGCTGAAACAGGAAAATAATATCCATTGAAAATAGAACATGTCACAGTATCTAGTTTGGGAGTTGAGTTTTCTTTCAAACCTAAAAACAACTCTGTACGGCCAAATTGCCTCGGGTCTTCAACATATCTAACAGCTATATGTATATGAATAGAGTAATCAGATTCTATCAATTGATATATAATACAAAAGCCTGCATATTTCTAGTTTTAGCCAAGGATATTAAGATGATAGAATTTACTGTTTCTAAAAACTCATGTATACTTGACTCAGATGTACCCTAAACACATATGAATCTAGTAAAAAGAACCTAATGCAGAATGAATGACAGCATTCAAAAATAGGCTTATGTGCTCAAGTAAAAACAAGTATAAAAATAGGAAAGAATGATCACAACTCAGTTTCTAAGAAATGGGCTTTGAATCTGTAGATAGTGTTTGCGCATTTCCCAACAGCTCAGGAGGCCATTCAGAATGAAAGTCAACAGCAAACCATCCACCACACCCTGCCATTATAGAGGTCACTCTTCTGTGGAGTTTAGGGATGGTCATCCCTCCTTAAGGCAAGCTTTTAACAATGTGGCATCCTCTCTAAAGGAGGCCATTGCCACTGACTGTTCCTGAGATCGGTCCCAATGGTGTACTTGTGACTCCCAACAGTATCCTTTTAAACCTAAATATCGTCACAAAGATAAGAGGTACACAGTGTAAATTCAAAAGAGTTTAGGACTTTTCACAGAAAAAAAGCCCCCTGATCTAATCTTTCCACACCAATTCATAGTTTATGGAGCCATCAAAACAAACCCCCTTCCCTGAAATAAACTGAAAAATAACCCCAGCAAAAAACGTAAGGTAAAAAGTATGTCATGAGTGTTATGTCAGTTTCTTTTTACGTTTTCAGTTTGTTTGCTTCTTGATTTTTTTTTTAATTGTCATACTGTGCTTGCAAGAACCAACAGGAATTCATTTAATCTGGGCTTCACTGCAAGTTCTTCAGCTCTACCTGCTTTGGTGCACAGAGGCTCAGCAATTTTGTCCAGTCTGAAAGCAACCTACACGTATTGGAGGGAGTGGAAAGCTCAATATTGGAAGGAGTGGGAAGCTTAATATTGAAAGGAGTTGGAAGTTTAATGTTGGAAGGAGTGGGAAGCTTAATATGAGGCCCATCTCTGCCACTTACTGACTATATGAGACTTAGGGTAAGTAGGACCTTTCCAGGTTTCCTTTTCTCATCTATCAAATAAGAATTATCCATGTCTTTTCTAACTTGAAATAAGTCTTTAATTTTACACCTTTCTGACCAGGAGCATCCAGATCTTTAAAATTTCTTGATTAGAGGGTAACAGAGATAAACTTAGGATATCCAATAGCTGACTTGCAGGTTAAGGCTATGATCCCTAGCACACAGGTTCTGCAGTGTGGCCTGAGAGGTCAGTCACTCAGAGAGAGATAAAGTGTTGCCTGCCACCCTTATACTGAGGGCCTCTCTGAGTCCCTTGTTTCAAGGAATGTGAAGAGGGCAACACTACTCTCCAAGTCCTATTCTTGGATATCCCTAGGGTGAGTAACTTGGGAAGAGGGTCACTCTCATTGAATTACATTATCTTTATATTAAGGCCAAATAATAAAATGTGTACTCTTAGCAATGCCTAATTGGTCTCTATGTGTCAGGCCTCACTTTATTTACACTACCCTGCATACTTCTGTCAGATAAATATTCCTTAAATATTTTTGTCTTTTCAATCTGTTGCTCACAACTTGTACTAGTTCCCTATCCCCTACAGGACTAAGTTCGTGATCTGCCTTTTCCACCAGACTGTAAAGTTATGAAGGCACTGATCATGCACTGATCATCTTTAGATTCACTGCTTCCACCATAGTAACTATACAAATTAATCCAGATTGGTAATAAAAGTTTTTACCTAAGTGGTTGGTTACATATTATATTACTGTAACTTTCTGTTTTGCTTATCAATATTTCAAAATTGTCTATAATCAATAGATTTAGTTTGGCTTTTCTAAAACAAAACAAAAAAAACCAACAACAAACAGTTCTGCTTTCTGAGAATGGAATGTAACCTCTTTTGCTTTGAACTTTCAACTCAAGAGCTAATCCCAGATACCAGCAATGCATAAGGCACTATGCATAGTGTCTTAAGCAAGATCTGACTGTCCTGGAGGGGTTTCTATATTAATTAAGGATGCAACAATGATGCCATAGGCACAATATGGCAAAAGCTGTAAAAGTGGTCCCAGCAAAATGTCATGGGAGTCAGCAGAGGGAGTAGGCTCATAACCAATAAGCAGGAGAATACTCCTTCTCCTCATAAAGCTGATATGGATAAAGCAGCAAGAAAATTCTCCATCCATATGACTATGTCTCAATAATGCTCAGTTTGATTGTGGGTAAGCACAGATGAATTGCAGTCATAATAAGAACTGCTTTTAAATTCTGCCTAATTAACACATAGCGCACTAACAATTTGGCATCTTGTCTAACATATGAAAATACTTTGATGGGAACTTGTATTTTATTTCAAAAGTGTTTTGCTCATGGAACATGACTCTTTGTTCACAGCTTTGAAAATAAACTGTGCTATAGGTTGCAAAAATGCATCTGTAATTTGGAGGCGCAATAGGTTAGAAATAAAAACATTGGATTCCGTGGGAAGATACAGTAGTTGTCCAAGCTAATCTCTCATCAATCATATTCAACTCACCTTTATCATGATACAAATGTGATCACCCCTTTGACATTTGACCCAAAGAGTCTTTAGGTGAGTTAAGCAAGGCCGGAATTGTTACCTGGGTGTATCAGATAAGGAAAGAATCAAAGAAGTTTAAGTGCCTTACTAAAGGTCCCATAACCAGTAAGGGGAAGGATTTGGGAAAAGGCTATGCATATTCCCAAAGCTAGTCTAGCTGGAATCTATTTTTTTGTGACAAAATTTTCCCACTATTTCCTTCCTGTACCCTGAACTATAGCAAAACCTAGACTTTAGGAAGAGGACCTAGAAGAGAGAGAGGGGGAAAGGACAACTCCCCAATTTGGCAGATATGAGTGGTCTTTCTACCCTTTGGCACTAGAACTGAAGTATCCAGTCTAGTTCTTGCAGAAAACTTTATGGCCTTAAATGTGTCAGGGCCTATGTAAGTCAAAGTCTGCCTGCTCTGCACTACAAATACAAATAAGCACTGAAGTCATGTCAAACACTGACAGAATGCTGGCAAGAAGAACATTTGAGGACTGTACACTTGAACAAGGGCAAAATGCTCTTTCTCCCAGCTTCACATGATTTTCCTGGAACTTGCACTATTACCATGCATAATCCCAAATTGCTCATATGGCATTTTTGAAATCAGGGTATTCAGTAGCTCAACAGCAGAGATGGCATATGGGATGATAAGTTAGACTTGAAAAGAATCAGGAGTCAAGTTCAACCAATTATTCTCTTATTACCCTTCTAACTCTGCCAAACCATCAAAGGCTTTAAGTCCCAGCATTTTTGTGCAGGAACTAAAAAGCAAAAAAATAAATCCTATGTGGGGTGTGCTTGGTTCTTTCTTAAATTTTGTTTTTTTGTTTTAAATTAACAGACAGTAAAATGGACTTTTATTGGTGGACAGTTCATTGAGTTTTAACAAATGCATAGGTCTGTGGAACCACTACCACAATTGATCACTCCAAAATATTTCTTCGTGCTACCCTTTTTTTAGTTACACCTTCCCCCTCTACCCTTAATACCTGATACCTTCTTTGTTCTACATTATTATCACTTTGTCTTTTTAAGAATGCCATATAAATGAGAACAATTTAACCTGTGTGGTATCTTTCATTTTGATGTTAAGGAGACACACTTGCAGACCCGCTGCTTCCAAATGCAAGTAATTAAGGGCACTGCCTGGCTGAGCTGAGGATTCAAGAAATCCTTGTGATGACTTAATCTCCACACTGATTCTCCTGGGCCCCTTATGCTTCCTTAGAGCCACCCAATGGGACAGGGCACACTAGGTGATTCCAAGGTCTCCAAGATGCACCTGAACTATGATGAGTAATCTCAAAATTCTTAGTAAGATTCAACCATCTTTTGGAAAGAAAGCCCCTAGTCTACACCGGGTGTGCTACAATGGACCAACCAGCCTACTACACTCTACTGCTCCTCGATAAAGCTCCATCTCTGGGCTGCCTCTCTCTGCACAAAAAGAACTGCCCCCTGAGTGATCTTACTGATGTTCTCAAGCTTCAATCCAGACCAAAAGGCAATGTCAACAGCATTTATGATCCTAATTTTTGGAGTCCATCTGCCTGGTTTGAATCATGGCTTTGTCCATGATTCTTTTTCTCCTTTTACTCATTATGAAAGTTTCTTCATCTGAAGAGTGGGGGCTAATAAAAGATCTCATGTGGTTATTGTAAAGATTAAATGAGATAATTTACACGAAGCATTACTTGGATAGAGTAAGGATTCCATAAGCATCCATTGTTATTATAATAACTACAACACCAGATGACATTTGTTAACATTGCAATCTCTTGCATTAGACTGAACTGAGGTCCTTGATGGTGGGGACCTGGTGTCATTCATCTCTATATATCTAGTGCCATGAATGGCCAGCATAGATTAGCCTAACTCCTGCTCACACTGTAACACATTCATTCATTCAACAAATAGTAACTGAGCACCTCATATGTGCTCCTTTCTATGGAAGCACAACTTCTATGGGAATATTTCCAAGAAAACCCACATATGCTGGTTTCCACAAGGAGCTCCAATGTTTCACTCTTCTCCATCACCTCTCTTCACTGGAGCCCTCAAGTACTGAAAGTAAAAATGGCAAGGCCCTGGGTTAAGAGAGGGTCATAATACTATAGAAGGCAGTTTACGCTTTGGTGAGGAAAAGCTTGAAGGTAGAGGTAAGATTAGTGTGACTGGCTTTCTTTATCTCTGCTTGAGAGAATACCTTTCTGCATAGCCAGGACATTTCTATTATACTAGAGGTCCAGCACGCATGAAATCGTGTGTGATTAGGGTCCCTAGGTCTAACCTGGCCTGCGATGCATGGCCTCGCCAACCTGCGACACTACCTGGAGCTCCCAGTCCCAGATGCTCTGCAATACTCACAGCCCCTCGACTGCTTTGCGAGGCTACTCCCACCCCGCGACTGCTTCAAAAACTCACTGCCACCCAGATGACTGTTCCACTAAGCTCATGGCCACCCCATGAAGCAGCCTGCCACCACAGCTCAACAGTACCCAGTCCCGCTCAGCCACCAGCCCCCCTCCTCATGGTGAGTGGCTAGGCAGCTGGGGGAGACAGAGAGGTGCTTCAAGCACTTCATGTTGATTGGTGACCTGTTAGGTCATGATGGCACCTAGCTCTTTAAATATATTAAGATGACTATTATGACAGCAACAGCTCAAGGGTCCCCTTTTGCTTGAATAGATGTGTTTTCCTTTCTCTCTAGCACATCTCTATTTCCTTCTTTAGAGAGCCTAGCAGAAACCCGGAGAAAAAGACTTTAGACAAAATGAGTCTTTCTGGCCTTGGAAGCTTAGCTCAGTGCACTGGGGCTATGGTTATATAATACATTCATGTTGAGAACCATAGACCCAGAAATTGTTCCTGTGTGTATTATCAGTGAGCAAGCTAGAATTAGCAGTACTTGAAAAATACCGATATTTCCAACAAAACTTATAATAACACACACACACACACACACACACACACACACACACACACACCACAAGTTGGATGTGAGACCTTCATCTAGACTTATCTTTGCACATGAACCATCTCTGTGGGACACTTTACATCACCTTTATAATTGCCTTTTGACTCTCTAAATAAAACTACAGGTGACATGTGAGCAGGAGCTATTCCCTGGTCCTCACAGTATCTGTAATGTGTGACACAGTACTTGGTACATTGAACATTCCCAGTTAATATCTGCTGAATGACTATTTGTATACATCTATGTACACATAATGACTGCATGAATGAACACACATTTCTCTGCCAGCCTATGCAATCACATATCACAGTGTACTCTAATTTTTATCCCCTAACCCCCAATCTCTACAGCAGCTAGCACTGTGTCTGACATAGTGTAGATAGTCTGTTAATATTTGCTGAATAAGTAACTCTAGGTGAGTGATTTGGAAATGAGAAATCAAAGGCCAGGGAGAAAAAAAGAGAGCTATTAAACAATCAATTTTCTTCACAGTTACCTACACTTCCATATTCTGCATTAGAGAGAATATTTTGTACAATGCATTAGAGGAAAAATTTTGGAGTGAAAAAAGAAATATGGAAGTCACGTGCATAAAACATTAAAGCACTAAGAGTCGATGAGATAACTGGAGCAGTGGTATAGATGGAGAGGAGAAGAAAGCCCAGAAACAAGCTCTAAGTAACCCTATCATTTAGAGATTGGTTAGAGGGGGATAAGCCTATAAAGGAGATTTAGAAGGATTATCCAGGGAGGAAGGAGAAGCAAGAGAATGATCAAGTAAACCAAGAAAAGAGGGCAATCTACTAGTGGATGCTACTGAGATAAAATAATATGTGAAAAGAGACCATTTTATTGAGCAATATACAATAGGAGGTCACTGGTGACTTTGAAAAGTGTAGTATCAGTGGCAATGAAAAAATGGAAGAAGAGAGAAGAGGAGATATAGGCTGTCAGTACAGACACAATAAGTAAAACCTTTTCCCAACTTTCGGGGAAACTTAATTACCTTGCCAAATAACTTTTTAGTGGTTCATTTCCTGCTCACTACTTATAAAGACACTTCTGGTCAAATCAGAGCAGTTCTAGGATGCAAATAACAGATATCCAGAAAAGGGAGGCAGGGTGGCAAGCTCTTGATCTGAGATGCACAGGATTCTGCACTCCCAAAGAGTTGTGATTTATCTGCCTGTGCTGCCTTATTTGCTGTTGAGCCTCTGGAACATTCTCACCCTCTCTATTCCATCCATTATTAATTACATCACTGTAATAAAAAAAAAGAATTAGAGAGAATTTGGACTGCATGAAGTAGGAGTTGCAACAAAATACTGCGCTATTCAATGATGAAATTTTAAATGAAACATCTAAATACAGATTTCTCCCCAAGAGATATTCTGATTTGAGGCTAAGCTTGATGTACTTCCAAGAAACTGTCTAATTACAAACGAGGCACTAAGCCTAGAAGCTTAGGTAAGTTTCTCATGTAGAAAACAATGCAGTCTTTTCTACCCTGCTCCTCCTGTGCGTAAGGTATAAGGTGAAGGCCAGTTAAAGCTCTGATGAGAAGCTTGTATTGTACATTAGGTTTTCAGAGGCATTTGCTGAGGTTTCCCTGTCTTGGAGTGGCTGGGTTTAAGTGTAATTTTAATTTTACTTTGCTTTTAAAGGGCTTGGGGAAGAAAAGCTGTTATTTAAAGCCAATTTCCCAAACAAAAACAAAAACAAAATCTGAATTGCCCCAAGATTGTCATGCTTGGGTGACACAGTGCCAGGAAATAATGACTCTGGATCTAGCCTGACTTTCTGTTGACATTGCAAAAGCTTCTAGTGAAAATTTATTTATGGAAACCAAGCCATAGGTCAACTGGCCCAGGCCATGGCCTAAGTTAAATGATCTCTCCCTGCATTCATTTGCTAAAAGCAAGAAGTCACAGATGTTTCATATTTCACAAATTGGAAATCCCCAGTTTTGTACAAAAAGTAATTGAATCTCATACAATGGTATACAAGTGGGAGGTCGCTGCTCCCAAATTTGAGGACAGATTTGGTTGTATCCAAGGCCTCTCATTTCTCTGAAAAAGTAGCATTGCTACTACCGTGTTTCCCTGAAAATAAGACATCCTCCAAAAATAAGACCTATTTACAGGTTTCCTTCTGAGTGAAATATAAGGCATCCCCCTGAAAATAAGGCCCGCCTCCTAGGCTAAACATGAGAGATTTGGTTCACTGATTCTGAGAGAAATGGAGTCACAAGAAATTCACCCAGAAATTCAGGAATTGGATTGTTATGATGATGTTCCAGAAGATGATGACATGATTGTCATTGAATAAATGAGTAAATTCTTGATACTGTAGGATTCACAGTTTGTCTGGTTTGTTTTGACAACTACCATACTACCGTACCATATACAGGTAATAAATTTCCTTTATTTTCATTTAACAATAAATGTGTACCATATTCTTTTTCATGGAAAAAATAAGACATCCCCTGAAAATAAGACCTAGCGCATCTTTGGGAGCAAAAATTAATATAAGACACTGTCTTATTTTCGGGGAAACATGGTATCTACAGGTGTCTAAAACCCTCTATTCACTACTGTGTCTTTATATTCAAGCCATCTTTAAGAGGGAGTGCCTGGAAACCAATGCTTTGATCTAAAAGAACATCAGACAGAGCTCAAATTTGCAGTCTATAGGCCTGTGTTATATTTATTCCCTGATAAGACTCACTAGCTCAGATGAGGGTTTATCATTAGAATAATGTTCAAAGAAATAGTCTACATGCCCAAACACTTATCCTGCAAAACACTGTCATTGTCATCTATCTTTTTTTGAGCTACTACTTACTATATACCTGGCATGGTGAGAAGGGTATTTACATAGGATATCTCACTTGATTATTTTATTTATGAAACAAACCTTGGTATATGGTATTACTATTCTCTCCATTTCTTAGGCAAGCAAACTGAGGCTCAAAAAAGTAAACAATTTGCCAAGGGCATATATGTAGTAAATGTCAGAGCTTAGACTCTCAGAGTCCAAGGTCTCCCTATAGTCAAGACATTTTATTCCAGAGGAGGGAGTATATTTTTAAACATATACACACATCTACATAACAAATTGGCAAAGAAAAGGACATCTTGGAGCTGGACTACAAGCCTTGAACCTGGTTATTTAAGCAATGAGATAATGTCCTCTTCTCTGCTTTTCTCCTCTTCTCAATTCCTAAGAAAAGCCAGTAAGAAGAAATGCACCTTTTTTTGTAGGCTAGCTACTGAGCTAATTCTCCCTGTCCCTAGTAAGAACCTTTCTCAGAATTTATACTTAACACAACATCGCTAGACAATTAATTAAAAATTATTAATTAGACTCAAATGTGTTTTTCATCTCTTGAATTCAAAAGGAAAAAATAAAAAAGAAACAACATACCTCAATATTGAAATAAAAACAAAACCAGGGAAGTTCTCATTATATTGGCTTGTTGCAGTCTTCAAATTTTTTGTTTGTTTAGATATTCAACATATAACTTTTCATCTTCGACATTGTTCTGACCATTTACAAGATTGAATTTTTTTTTTTAAATCTGGCCTGATGAACAGTTAGTTTTTGCAAGCATTAAATCAGCCAATATTCTACTTTGCTCATGAAATTTATATCAACTCTACTTAAAATTCTGAGGTGGGAAGAAAAACTCATCTCTTTTTTCCTATTAAATCTAAACCTTGCATAAGAATCATATATATATATATATATATATATATATATATATATATATATATATGTATCACCACAGGGGCCAGGATAGGGAACTGCTAATCAAAGATTGGGCAACCTATTCTGTGCATGAGAAGGTTACTGGATCACTCCCACAGTCCAGTGATGAAGGTCTGCAGAGGCCTGTAAGCTCCAATGTGGAATGTCAAGTAGGAGCTGGACATCTGGTCTAGTAGGCTGTGCACAAGTTATTCTGGTCAATGTGAATGGCACACTACATATAGGACGGTACATGACAACCAAAGCCCTACAATTAAGCCTGTGTCTCGACATGTTATTAGCCAGGGCTCCCAAGTATGGATTCCAATGAAAATAACACAAAGTATGTGCCACTGAATTTTATCATCTTGCCTACTGGAAAAATATATCAACAATATCATTAGCTAATAATTGCCAATGGATGTGTACCACATGGTTAAAGGCAGGACATCAGAATGGGCTAAAAGTAGGAAAAACCAAAAAGCTTAGTGGCTCCCCACTATGACTCTATCTAGAATGACTGGAAATGAGCTATCCTGGGGTATTCTTATTCAAATTCTAATCATTTTAGCAAAGATGATCACTGTAAAAAAAGTTGAATGCTGAAATTCACTGCTAAGAGAGTAATTCCCTGCCTTTTCAGCCCTCAGGAAAAAAAAAGTGTAAGAGGATAACATGGACACTATTTGGCCGCCTAAGTGAACCTTTTCAAAAATACGAGCACCTAAGATATTCTATAAGGGGGTGCCTGAAATAGTTTATGGAAAGGACAATGGATTGCTACAAATTCAGAACTGAGAGTTTCCTATTAGTATTATTTTATAGGTTATTTAATGAATCCGCAGTATATTTTTATTTTTGGCATCTCCTATGTGTTAGGTACATTACAGGAACTCCATTTACATCAAATCACTCAATCAACACACAATCCCATGAGATAACCATCATTGTTCCTATTCTACTAATTCAGCAAATATCTATGGAATGCCTACCTGTGTCAGACACATAAGTTAAAAGTAACAGGGAACTGACTCAGGGTCACAGAGCCACCAAGTTGAGAACCATACATTGAACTCACGTATCATTTACTCCTAAGATTGTACCCTTTGCTCAAAACTATACTTTCATTCCAGTTTCCATACTCCAAAAGATCTGTACCAAACACTGTCACCTTCAGAGTTCCCCAAATATAATTTGCCATTTTCTCCTCATCGGATCATCAAAAAGTCCTTGTCAACAAAGAATACAAGCCAAAATGGAGCTTTTAGACTTAAAGCACACTAAAATTGAGACTGTGGAAAAAGATAATTGAGACTCAGACATGAGTTCTGGTCCCCCTACTCAGTAAGGTGTTTTGTGACCCTGGGCCAATGAATCACTTTGGTTATTAAATCTTAGTTTCCTCATCAGTCCTTATAGGAAGAGAAGATAATTATTCTGCACAATATTACATGAAAGTCATGATGAGAATCAGTAAGCCTAACATAGATTGTAAAGATCCCTGAGATCTAGCAGACCCCTAACTAACTCAACCATCAAGTGATTCCCTTTGTATCAATTTCTGTGGTCACATTGGTTATTTCATGCTGACCAGATGCTCTCATGGGCAGTTATCAATGACTGAGAAAAAAAAAAAGAATGGGAAAAGGAATTATAATGTGATAAGTGTAATTTGTTTAGTAGGCCAGATATTACAAAACAGGAAATGCAAGGATAAATTATTTTTTTTAAATGGGAAAAGGAATTATAATGTGATAAATGTAATTTGTTTAGTAGGCCAGATATTACAAAACATGAAATGCAAGGATAAATTAATTAATTAAATGCCCTTGGTGATGAAAATTTTGGAATCCCCAGACTGGATCATCTCCAAGGGCCCTTACAGCTCAAAAATCATCTAAAGTACTCTTGTGCTGCCTGTAGATCCATAGGCTGCATCTAAGAGCCAGGCAGGCTAATTTCAGGATGAAAGATTAAAATACAGCTTCTATATTGCTGCTCCTTAAATATATTAGATACTAATGCTTTTAGTGGCTGAAAAGCAGTAGCAATTTTCTCATTAGCTTTTTTTTTTTTTTTTTTTTGCTTTCATTCAGGAAAGGGGTAATCTAAATTTTTAAGAATAAACATTTCCTACCACTCCACTACCATCATGGGATTAGTAAAATCATTTTGATTTTGGAAATCCATCTATCTTTCTGTTCTATATTCTGGTCCAATATATCAAAGTACCTATTATTTATCCCATACACAGTTTTATTTTCCCCAATTTACCTCCAAGAAAAGCTGTTGGTCACCATTGCACTAAGGATTCTGTTAATGCTGGTGATGGATGAACTGAGATGGGGTAATAAGTGTACAGAGGCAGCACACACTGAAAATAAGTCAGAGTGCACCTTCAAGGAATAGCTAGGAAAAGGTAGCTGCCATACTCAGAAAAGCAGAGTCCCATGATTGACCTGTGAAGGAAAGGGGCCACATGCTAACCTGACAAGCTCAGGGAAGGCCTGCATGGTAGTCGTGCAAATTCAGAGAGCTAAAGTAACCACAAAGGATGGTCTGAAATGAAAATTTTAACTAAAAACAGTTTATGGTGAATAGTCATGTCCTATGCTGGTATCTTCCCTGACAACAGTCAATCTTTACCTTAACTGAGACTGTCTATTGTCTTTTTGCATCTAAGATAACATATCATTGAAATATCAAAGTAATTTTCCTTTTTCCAGGTGCCTCAAAGCCCAGGCACTGCTCTGTGGAGACTAAAAATCCCCTCATTGTTACTGAGTTAACTGTTGGCTGTTAACTGCCCTGCAACCACCTAAATAAAAAAAATTAAAAAAGTGCCTATCATTTGACTTTTTATCCAGTCCTGGAGGTTTCCCCACATTCCTTTGAACACCTTCCTAATCTGTCACCAATGGATTCCATGTAACCCACTTAGAGGCCTGGTGCACAAAAATTCATGCACTCAGGGAGGGTCCCTCAGCCCTGCCTGAATGCCCTCTTACAGTCCAAGACTCTTGGGGGGAATGTCCACTTGCCAGCTTAGGCCTGCTCCCTAGGGGATTTGACCTTAATTGGCAGTCAGACATCCTTCTGGCAGCACAAGAGCCCTCGGGGGGATGTCTGACTGATGGCTTAGGCCCGCTCCCCGCTGCAGTTGGACATTCTTAGTGCTACAGAGGAGGTGGAAGAGGGTCCGACCACCACTGCTGCCCTCACAGCTATTAGCCCGGCTTGTGGCTGAGTGGAGATTCCCCTTGTGGAAGTGTACTGACCACCAGGGGCCAGTTCCTGCATTGAAAATCTGCCCCATGGTGGTCAGTGTGTGTCATAGTGACTGGTTGTTCCCAGCCATTCCACCGTTATAGCTTACTTGCATGTTACCCTTTTATTATATAGGATATGTTTTTACTGATCAGAGAGAGGAAGGGAGAAGGAGAGATTGATAGAAACATCAATGATGAGAGAATCATTGATCAGCTGCCTCCTGCATGCCCTGCACTGGAGATTGAGTCTACAACCTGGGCATGTGCCCTGACTTCCTGGTTCATAGGTTGATGGTCAACCACTGAGCAGCACCAGCTGTGCTGTCTCCATTTTTTATTGTAATGTATAAAATAAGATGCAAGACTGCCATTCTCCAAAGCATTACCTCAATCTACTGAGATTCTGCTTCTCAGCAATCATTGACAGTTTGGGTCAAATAAACTCACAAAAAATTATTCACAGGTTTGAATGTTTCTTATGATAATAGGCCTGTGGTGTAATGTAAGGCTTGGACTTTAATTTCCTACATGTACACTGAGTGGACAGATTATTATGATTTCTGAACACATAATAATCTGGCCACTCAGTGTATGTTCTATATAATAAAAAGCTAATGTGCAAATTGTCCCCTTGACCAGGAGTTTGACCAGCAGGCAGGCCACTCCACTCAGAGATCATAATAATCTGGCCACTCAGTGTATATATCCAAAATGGTGTTCTTAACTGTTGTACATAATAGTCCATGGGATATGCACTAAGCCTCGTTATAAGCAAAGTCTTAAAAACATGGGGAATGATTAGGATTATTTGTGTAAGGACTGCTTCTCTGTCCCTCTAGCACAGGTATTGACCTCTACCATCATGCATAAGGAGGGTAAATCATAGCTAGCAACAGAAGAGGCTGTTGGATGTCTAGTCTAGCGATCATTCAGGTAGTGGAGTATGAAGGAAGCAGTTTTGTTCACTTTTCCTTGACATATCATGAATTGAGGGGACTATCCCCAGTAAAAAAGGAGCTACCTACCCAGGGATCTTTATTATTTTGTTTATTGACATAATTTACCAACAGAAGGACATTCAGGGACTGAGACTTATATTGGTGAGTATGTTTTCAATTAAGTGATTATGCATGAACTAAAATAATAGGTATATGGAAACAAGATTCAGTGGTTTAGAGATATAGGAAGTCTGAAATAGTTTTTTTTTTATCAGGAATAAGCAAAGAAGGTATGTCTGTGCACTCATAGTGACTGTGGGTTACCTCCACAGAAGCTTGGCTACTATTGTAAGTTTTTTATCTGACTATAGAGACTATTAGCTAATTAGATTATGTAGATAAGTTGACAATTTCATATCCCATGTACATATTCCAATGTATGTTTCTATGTTTCTTATTTAATTTTAATCAATTTATTTCCTCAGAACAAACTCCTTCCAAAATAAAGAGTTATAGCAATTAAAAGCAATGATCTGGCATCAATTTAAATGACTTTAAGTTCTAGCTCTGTCACTTACTCTCTGTGTAACCTTGGGAAAATTACCTAACAGCCCCAAGCCTAAGTTTCCCCATTTGTAAGGTGTGTATGATATCTCTCTTGCAGAGTTCTTGTGATGATTGGAAATAATGCAAAGACAGCACTTGAAACATGGCTAATATTCAACAAATAGTAGCTATTTGTTATGAATTATTAAGAAGAAGAGGAAAGCATTGGATAGAAGACTGTGATATGGACCGAATTTATCAGCTGTTCTTCACATAGCCTAGAGAGAGAAAAAAGTCACTGTATCTTCATTTGCATCAATTGGACATTGGAAACTAGTAAGCAATTACTTATGGCTCCAATTTGACTTATATATATATTTTTTTCAGAAGAACAAAATGCTCAACAGTTAAAAGTGAATGAAATCCATGAGTTAAAATTGTAAAGAGGAATTTAGTAAGAGAGTCAGTGGTGATCAAAAGACTTGGGAGTTTTTTCTGCCTCCATTTAACCTCTTTGAACCCAATTTCCACATCTGGAAGGAAGGTATAACAATCCCTGACTGGTAACTTCAATATGCTTTTTGAGAATCAAATAAAATATAGAAGATCCATATAAACTGTAAATAATTTAACCATAGGAAGCATTGTATTATCACCACCATCATAATTTTCAACTGCCCCTCCAATCCTTTGAAATACTAGTATATTTTATTTGCCATCTGAACTACCAATACCCATTCCTCTACAAATAATTCATTAGGAACTGAACTATTCACTGATAAAAAATAGTATCACAAAATATGTTTCAATCATAGGAAATGTACAGAGAAGTGTATGCTTCTGACTTTTCCTGTATAATCTCTAACCATTTTTGGAGTTTGGGAACAAAACTGCATGAAAATAATACATATAAACATACCATTTTTGGTACTGCAAGCCAATGTTTTGTGACAAACTGAACTGAACATTGTCTGTCTTTACCATTAGTAGGTACTGCATTCTGACTTAGAATATACAAAGTTAATTTCAGACTTATCCATTGCCCCTCCAACACTTGAACTAGTAGCAACAAAATGACTGCTCTCAATACAAAATTAATGCAATATGAGGCATAATAACTGACAATTTATAGGGGCAGGGGGAGTAATTTATGTGTACAAAATAGCCCTATTAATTAGGTATTATTCCCATTGTATAGATGAGAAAATCAAGTCAGTAGCAAGCCAGAATTAGAGCCATAATTTCTTTGGCACCAAAATGTATGATCTTTCTACACCAGCATTGTTACAGAGATCAAGAAAAGTGAGAAATTATATCTAATTGAAGAGACCTTGGAATATGTAATATTTGAGGTTGACCTTGAAAAATGGTGCATTAGTTTTCTAGGGTTGTGAAGACAGTCAGAGATTGTAGTTGCATGGTTATAAGCCAAGAAACACCAAGGATTGTTGGCAACCACAAGAAGCTAGGAAAACACAAGAAAGGATGCTTTCCTAGAGCCTACAGAGGGAGAATATCCCTGCTAACACCTTGATTTTGGACTTTTATCCTCCAGAAATGTGTGAGAATAAATTTCTATTGTTTTAAGTGACTCAGCTTGTGCTAACTAACACATAACAATGACCACCCTAGAAAACTAGGGTTTCAGTGATCTTTTGCATTGTGTTTGTGTATTTTTTTTATCTTTATGTAAAACCCACAGCCAATATCATACTCAATGGGCAAAAAATAAAACCATTTGCCTAAGAATAGGAACAAGACAGGGATGCCCACCATTCCTCTTCGACATAGTACTGTAAGTACTAGCCATTGCATTCAGACAAGAAGAATAAATAAAAGGCATCCAAACTGGAAAAGAAGTAAAACTGTCCTTATTTGCAGATTACATGATATTGTACACAGAAAAGACCAAAGACTCCATAAAAAACTACTAGACTTAATAAATGAATTCAGCAATGTAGCAGTATACAAAATTAACACCCAGAAGTTTATGGCTTTTCTATACACCAATAATAAACACACAGAAAGAGAAATTAAAAAGGCAATCCCATTTATCATTGCAACAAAAAATTAAGATACCTAGGAATAAACTTAACCAAGGAAATAAAGGAACTATACTCAGAAAATTTCAGAACCCTGAAAAAAGAGATAGAGGAAGACATGAACAAATGGAAGAATATACCGTGCTCCTGAATTGGTAGAACCAACATCATCAAAATGTCCATACTATCCAAAGCAATCTATATTCAATGCAATCTCCATTAAAATACCAACAGCATACTTCAAAGACCTGGAATAAATTCTTCAAAAATTCATTTGGAATAAAAATAAAATTAAAAAAATCCCGAATAGCTGCAGCAATCTTAAGAAGAATAACGTTAGAGGGATCACAATACCAGATATCAAGCTATACTACAAAGCCACTGTTCTCAAAACTACTTGGTACTGGCACAAGAACAGACATATAGACCAGTGGAACAGAACAGAGAACCCAGAAATCGACACAAGTCATTATGTGCAATTAATATTTGACAAAGGAGGCAAGACCAAACAATGAAGTCAAGACAGTCTCTTCAATAAACGTTGTTGGGAAAAATGGACAGATACTTAGAAAAAAAAATTAAACTAGACCATCAACTTACACCATACACAAAAATAAACTAAAAAAAGGTAAAGGACTTAAACAAGATGGAACACCATAAAAATCTTAGAAAAAGCCATAAGTAGCAAAATAGCAGACATTTGTTATAGCAATATATTTAACGATCTAGCTCCTAAGGCAATGAAAACTAAGGAGAAAATAAACAACTGGGACTACATTAAACTAAAAAGCTTCTACATAGCTAAAGAAACCATTAACAAAACAAGAAAGCCCACTGCATGGGAAAACATATTTGCCAATGTTATCTCTGATAAGGGTTTAATATCTAACATTTACAGGGAATTCATAAAACTTAACAAAAGGAAGACTAATAACCCAATTTAAAAAAATGGGCAAATGACTTAAATCAACACTTTTTGAAACAGGACATTCAGAAAACCAAGAGACATAAAAACATGTTCAAAGTCACTAATCATTTGAGAGATGCAAATCAAAACAACATGAGGTACCACCTCACATCTGTCAGAATGGCTATCATCCACAAATCAACAAACGACAAATGCTAAAGAGGATGTGGAGAAAAAAGAACCCTCCTTCACTGCTGGTGGGAATGCAGACTAGTGCAGCCACTGTGGAAAACAGTATGGCGTTTCCTCAAAAAATTAAAAATGGAGCTCCCATTTGACCCAGTAATACCACTTCTAGGTATATATTACAAGAAGACAGAAACACCAATCAGAAAGAATATATGCACCCCTACGTTCATAGCAGCACAATTTATAATAGCAAAGATTTGGAAACAGCCTAAATGCCCATCAACAGATGAGTGGATTAGAAAACTATGGTACATTTACATAATGGAATACTAAGCTGCTATACAAAAGAAGGCATCCTCACCATTTGCAACAGCATGGATGGAATTGGAGAGCATTATGCTAAGTGAAATAAGCTAGTCAGTAAAAGAAAAATACCACATGATCTCACTCATTTATAGATAATAAAGAACCTTATAAACTGATGAACAAAAATAGATACAGAGGCAGAGAATCACCGAACAGACTGTCAAACGACAGTGGGAAGGCTGGGAAGGGTTGGGGTAGAGATAAGAGATCAACCGAAGGACTTGTATGCATGCATGCATATAAGCATAACCAATGGATGCAAGACACTGGGAGGGTGGTGAAGGCATGTACTGGGGGTACAGGAGGCTGGGGCAAGGTCAATTGGGGGGGGGGGAAGGAGACATACTATCATTTGTAATACTTTAAACAATAAAAAAGTAATAATAATTTTTAAAAAGCCACCAAAAATATGAGGGTGATCAGTAACTACCATTTCTGAGGGCCAGAATGTGTACTTGCATTCTAGTGCGACACTGAGTTATAAATCCACACATCTGCATTTAACCACTTTTAACCAACATGTCGCATTTCTGGGAAATCATTACATGTATTCTATCATACAATTTCAGTTTTCAATAAAATTATCCTCTCTGCTAGGGAGTTGTATAATCAAATATATCATATCTGTGCTGGAAGATTCTGTTATTAGCATTAATCAAAATTATAAAGATATGATTTATAATTATATATAAAGATCTGTGTCTATAACTGTAACCTGTCTCTTCTTGGTGGGTCATCTCTGTGCTCGATGATTCTGTTTGAAGTCTGGTAATGAAAAAAAACACACAATTTTTTTATTTGCCTCTAGCATAGAAAGAGCTCTTGGTGAGATTGGTATTAATATAACATGAAGTTAAAATTATTATATCTACAGCTCATACCATTTGTGGAGGCATATATGTTATATACCCTGTGCTAAGAAGTAATCATACAATTGTTTAATTAATGCTCATAATTACCCTATGACAAAGCAGGAGGTATTATCTCTTTATACAAATGAAAGCACTGACTCACAGAAAGATCATGTAACTTGCTGGATAGTACTGGAGCCAGGATATGAATTCAGGTCTGTTGAACCTCAAAGTCACCCTGTTGAATTCTGCATTATATGGCCTCCCATCACCTCATTCTGATAAAAATTATTGGATGAACTAATGCTTTCACTATAAAAAATAAGATCAAGGAAGGGTACATGTTATAGTGGTTAAAATTAAGGCTTTAAAAGATACCACAGGGGAATATCTTCATGGCTTTGGGGTTGGCAAATATTTATTAGAACATAGGAAGTGTGAATGATAAGAGAAGAAAATCAATAAATTAGACTTCATTAATCTAAAAGATCCTGTATTATCAAAGGAACAGAGAAAAAGTAAGCAAGCCACAATCTTGGGAAAATATTCACAAAACATATATCTGATATAGAACTTATATCTGGATATGATTTATAAATAACCCCTACAACTAAATAGTAAGAATATAAACAAGCAAATAAAAATTAGGCAAAAATACTTTTACAGGCACTTCATAAGGATAATAAATGAATGGCCAAAAAAGACATGAAAAAAATGTTCACCAGAGGTCAAGGAAATACACATTGTTATGAAACCATAATGATACCACAACACACCTGTTAGAATAACTAACGTTTAAAAGACTTCAAATATCAAAGTGCTGAAAAAGATGTGGAGCACCCACAACTCTCATACATTCTTGGGGGAAGTCTATTTGAAAATATGTTGGGCAGTTTCTTGATCTACTAAACATACTATTTCTATATCACCTAGGAAATCCATATCTTGATAAGTATCAAAGATAAATTACAACATATGTCTACAAAAAGACTTGAACATAAATGTCCATGGCAACTTTATCTGTAATAGCCCAAAACTAAAAACCACCTCAATGTCCATCAACAGAAAAATGGTGAACAAACTGCTATATTGGAATGCTAGTTAATGACTAAAAAGAAACTATTGGCATACATAATAACATGGTCTCATGCAGAATGGGGGGAAAATAGATACAAGGAACTTCATAATGTGTACTTCCATTTATATTAAATTCTAAAAAAAAATCAACCCATGATGAAAATAAAAACAGAAAAGCCTTTGTCTCCACAGTGGATGGAGAAGTTAGGAAAGAACAAAAGGGGACATTTTAGGGTGATGTAAATTTTCTATATCTTCATGAGGTTTTGGGTTACACAGGAATAACCATTTGTCATAAAATTATACACTGAATATTGGTACATTGTATATACATTTAACTTAATTTAAAGGTGTGTGTATTACTGAAAAGTGAGATTTAAAATCAGACAAATTTGAATTGAATCCAGGTCCCATCCTATAATATACACCACAAGTATTTATTCACTGAGCCTCTATTGTATGTCAAGTACTATTTCTTTGCTGGGGATCAGAAGTAACCAAAATAGACAAAAGATACTGCACTCACAAAGCTGTTTGGCTACTTTGCTATAGGTAAAGAATAAGTCACTGGCCCTAGCTAGTTTGGCTCAGTAGATAGAGTGTTGGACTGTGGACTCAAGAGTCCTGGGTTTGATTCAGATTAAGGGCACATGCCTGGGTTGCGGACTTCATCCCCAGTAGGGTACATGAAGGAGGCAGCTGATCAATGATTCTCTCCCATCATTGTTGTTTCTACCTCTCTCTCTCTCCTTTCCTCTCTGAGATCAATATTTTTTTAAAAAAAGAATAAGTCACTGAAGAATATTCATAAAGGAAATAAGGTGATCCAATTTGTATTCTCAAACGATTATGCTCATTCCTGTTCAATAAATGACCACTTATCAGTGGTGTGGCCTTAGCTAAGTCACTTTACCTCTCTGAGCTTTATCTTTGTTTTAAAATTGGGAAAGATATTAATGCCTATCTCGAGGGTTACCATAAGAATTATGGAAATATAGGTAGCAACTGACATTTAGAAGGTTCTCAGTAGCTATTATTATGATCTACCCTGAGATAATTATTTCTACTCCATTACATTAATTGTTAAACTTCATTACTTCAGCTTCAGTCATAAAAGAGAAAATGCATTTTTTAATGATCTGAGTGATGTTCTGGGGAAGCCAATATGAAGCAGATCCCTCGAAGTTCACCCTGTTCTAGGATTATGTATCCTGGAATTAGTCATCAAGCCACTAAAGCAGGAACAAAAAGAATTACTCATTGGGAAATCTCATCTTTGGGGTTCTCTAGATAAAATGTAAATACTCGAATTTTCTGTGTGAAAATCACCAGGTTTTAGTGGCAAGCCTCTTTAATAAGGAGACAATAATAAGTTCAGAGACTGAAGAAGTCAGGGAAGGGAGGTTCTTTAAAGGCTCCTCAATCAGTCTTTACACCAGACTATATATTAAAATCACCTGAGGAACTTGAAATATACTATATATCTGTAACCATACTGTAGATCTCCTCAATCAAACTGTCTCGGAGGGACATCTTTATTTATTTTTTAAAATATATTTTATTAATTTTTACAGAGAGGAAGAGAGAGGGATAGAGAGTTAGAAACATCACTGAGAGAATCATTGATCAGCTGATTATTATGCACACCCCCACTGGGGATGTGCCTGCAACCAAGGTACATGCCTTTGACCACCTTTCAGTCCGCAGGCCGACGCTCTATCCACTGAGCCAAACCGGTTTTGATGACATCTTTACTTTAAAAAGAAAAGGAGAAAATAACTATTTAAGATGATTTTTATATACTCAATGCCTAGACCAATATACAGAACTGTTCAAGGGCAAACTTCTCCCTCCTTAATGGAGAAACTGAGATCAAACAGAGAAGATGGAACTAAATCATGATTCACACAATAGTTAGTGGTTAAACTTTTGCTCTCATACCCATGTCCTGCCACATTTCCCATGTTCTCTCCATGCAATAAGGATATAGATGGCTGGTGGTGAATACAACATTCAGAATACAAAGACTATTTTAGAGTTCTAAGGAATATATCAAAGAAAGCAAATGGCTGGTGCTCTGTTTTTCTTTTATTTCTTAAAACACTCTTCTAATCTAGACATTGTTTTCTCCATTTTGATAGATGAGGGAATGGAGACCCAACAAAGACAAGTTAACTTGACCAAGACCACCAAGATAGTAAGTGGAAGAGCCATGATTCAAGTCACATATGAACGCATCCAAAGTGTATACTCTCTTTTTAAAAGTATATATTTTTATTGATTTCAGAGAGGGAGAGGAAGAGAGAGATATAAACATAAATGATAAGAGAGAATCATTGATCAGCTATCTCCTACACACACCACAATGGGGACTAAGCCTGCAACCCCAGGCATATTCCATGACCAGTAATCGAACCATGACCTCCTTATTCATAGGTGGATACTCAACCACTGACCTATGCTGGTGGGCCCAAAGTGTGTATTCTTAACCACTATACCATGGCACTATCCTGGTTTGGAATTTTGGACTAGCAATCCTTCACTACTTTCTGAATTTCAATACCCTGGATAGGTTGAAGCTATGTATAAGTGGATATCTGGCCTGGAAGATGAGCTCTCTTTGCTTCTGATGCACAGAGAAGCTCCACACAAAGAAATATTGATCTTTAACTGAGGAAGTATAGAGACCAGCTTGTATCTAAATCCAACAAAGGTGTCTGTGAACTGCCTGTTTGATTTCTTGAGTTTGTTTGTTCTTTCTCTCTCCACTCTGGTACACAGAAGGAGTGTTCTTCATCTTGGACCAACATACAGCAAAGGGAGACCAGAACAGATTTAGCTCAGCTTACTGTAGTCAGGTCCATAAGTGTAGATAGTGCATTTGGGACTCAGTCAGGTTTCTTGAAAGTAACAAAGTTAGGTTAGAAGATTGGGGTGAAGAATAGCCCAGTAATAGCCTGGGTTTTCTAGCTAGAGGCCTGCAGCCAAGCAGGTATTATGCCAGGGGCATTGCCAGATGCAGCTTCTTTAAAAAATTATAGCAGATTGTTTGTGGAAAGCCAACAGTATGGCATTTTATCGAGAATAAACAGAATGCTTTTGAATATTATGTGTATTCTAATAGAGTACAAGCTATAAAATGAATGCAGACAAGGGAACCAGCAGAAATGAGACAAAATGAAAATGGCATTGATATAAGTACAACATACAGGTCAGTTTTATTTCAATTTCCTGCTACTGAAATTGTGGTGATTATATGAAATTGTGGGTTTAAACTGTGTCTTTTCAGGTTCTTTGTGAAGCTAATATGGTATGGGTGGTAGAAGAATTACAATTAGAAGATAAAATAGAAATGCCTTAGTCTTTTCCTTAGAGGTCAGGGACATGGGTTTCACTCTCAGCTCTGCCACTGACTAAATGCACAACCTTGTGCTAGCCATTTCTTCATTCTTTGAATCAATATTCTAACACAAAGAAATTAAGAAATTTGACTATATCACTGAGTTTCAAACTATGTACATCAGAACTGCATATGAATCAATGTTATACACCACATTCATAAAACAAAGGATACATTTTATATAATAATTTCAACATATGTAAAGAAATCACTATACAAAAAAGAACATGTATTTATAGTAAAAGTCTCAACAAAGTGGGAATAGACATAACATACCTCAACATAATAAAAGCCATATATGGCATACTAATGGCTTATATCATCCCTAATGGTAAAAAGCTGAAAGCTTTACTGTAAGATCAGGAACAAGACAAGAATGTTCACTCTTATCACTTTTATTTGACATAATCTTAGAAGTCCTAGCCACAGAATCAGACAAGGAAAAATAAATAAAAGGTATCCAATTTGGAAAGGAAAAAGTAATGATACCATATATAGAATACTCTATCAAAGACCACCAAAAAACTATCAGAACTAATAAATGAATGAAGTAAAACTGAGGATACAAAGTTAATATGCAGAAATATTTTGCATTTCTATACATGAATTTTTAACTATAAGAAATTAATAAAAGTCTTATTTATAATTATATCAAAAAATAAAACACATAGTAATGAATTTAAATAAGGAGATGAAATATATGTACTCTGAAAACTGTAAGATATTGATGAAAGAAAACTTAGATAACATAAATAAGTGGAAAGAAGCCAAGCTCATGGATGGAAGAATTAATATTTCTGAAATGTCCATACTACCCAAAACAATCTAGAGATTCATTTAATGTTCAAATAACACCAAAATACTGATGGCATTATTTCAGAGAACTAGAACAAATAATTCTAAAATTTTTGTGCCATTAGATACCAAATATCCAAAGCAACCTTGAGAAAGATGTATGTTTCATGCTTCCTGATTTCAAACTATATTACAAAACTATACTAATTAAAATAGTTTGGTACTAGCAAAAACAGACAAATAAATCAATGGGACATAATAGAGAGCCCCAAAATAAACTCAGACTTGTATGGTCAATTAATCTTTGACAAAGGAGGCAAGAATATACAATGAGGAAAAGGCAGTCTTTTCAATAAATTGTGTTGAGAAAAATGTGCAGCTAAATGCAAAAGAATGAAACTAACCCACTTTCTAACAATCCTATATAATAAAGAGGTAATATGCAAATTGACCCTCACACCCTCAGGAAGATGGCCACTCCATGTGGTCAAAGATGGCTGCTCCAATGTGGTCAAATATGACCAACACCAGATATGAAAAGTATGTCCAGAATAGGCCTGCAGGGGAGGGCAATTAAGGGTGACCAGGCCTGCAGGGCAGGGCTGTTGGGGGTGACCAAGCCTGCAGGAGAGGGCAGTTCTATTTATAAAATAAGTCATGAGGATGGAATGATCAGCATAGGGAATATAGTCAATAATATTATAATAATTCTGTATAGTGACTGATGATTACTAGACTTATTACAAAATCTTTGTAAGGAATATTAATATTGAATAACTGTTATACAACTAATAATACTGTATGCCAACTATATTCAATTTTATAAAATAATAAAAAGGAAAGGAGAGCAAGAGAGAGATCAGCTCCCATATAATCTACCACATCAGAATTAGAGAAATCATTACAAGACACAGAGTCTCTTCAAAAAGAAGACAGAAAGCATTATTCAAGCTAATTGTAAAGCTTTGAAGTAAGGAGGAACAATTAATATTTCCATAATACATTATCAAAATGCACAGATGATTTCATGGCATTCAAAAAGACTTGGCACAGCTACTGGGTACTATTTAGCAGAAAGGTAGATGAAGAATGAGCAGGCACAGAAATAGACTTATTTTTCATCTCCAGATTAGATTTATCTTCAACTCAAGACAAAGAAAACAGATGGGAGTTAAAAGTTCAGCTGCCAGAAATAGAATCCCCATTTGACTTTCTTGGCACATAGTAAGAACTCAATAAATATGTCCTGATGGTTCAGATAATGTTCCAAATCAGACACTGGTGGGAACATTAAACTCTTTCAGACCCCCAGACTCCTTTGTCATGATTCATGAAATACCTACTCTGAAATTTTGTGCATCTGCTAGAACCCCACTCTTGACAAGAGGCTCTGACCACTTCCATTGGTGAACAGCTCTCAGCAGTTTAGGGAACAAATCATCTTGGAAAGAGTTAATGAGTGTCCCTACACATATGCCTTAAAGGTTATTGTTGCCTTGAAATGTCTAGTCAATCCCCACATACATGCTTCCTTGGAGATATGTAGCCAAGGTGACTACCATGGCCTGGCCTAGTGCATGCCTCTGGCCTTTCTGCATCCCCATCTTACCACAGCAGTGCTCACCTACACAGAACTCCTTGGTACTTGCTGCATACTAACTTGGATTGTTGGACTTGTTTTCTATGTAGTATCTGACCTCTCTTATTGCACTGCATACCCCATGGAAATAAGGAGAAAACAAACCAAATAGAATCTTCATAGCTGGTGTTTTGCATATACAAAGTCCTATTTAACTTGTCTTATTTCTTTCATATCCATTCATTTCTGATGGATGTTTACAGTGTTTTAAAAAGGAATGTGATTAACTTGAAAGTTGTTATAGGTCTTTGAATTTGGTCAGGATCAACCAGGTATGCATCAATTTCATCATCTGTAAAATGGGAATGCTGATTCTCCATTCACTCATACATATTTTTAATAAATACTTGTTGAGCAACTACTCTCAACCAGGCTGGGAGCTTGGATTTAACTGATAATATAAAATTAAATGAACACAACTATAGATATCTTAAATATCTAGTATATAAGGATACTTAAAATTTAAGTAAATAATGTCCACCAAGGATGATGTATTACTTGATAGAGAAGTCGCAAGAATGCTAAAGAAACATGTAGCAGTAGTGAATGCAATTCTAATATAATCTATAGAGCAAGAAGGCTTCATTGAGGATGAGGACAGACTTACAGCAGAAGTGCACTTGAGGGAGAGTTTTCTAGGTAGGCAAATAGCAAATGCAAACAAAGGTTATGGGGTCTGAACAAGTTTAATTCCAGATCAGAAATCAGCTAATGATGTTCCAAGGACCAAATCTGGCCCATCACATTTTTATCTATGACCTTCAATGTAAGCATAACACCTAACTCTTCAAGGGCCCATACATTTTAGTAAAATATGAGTCTATTGAAACTTGAGTTTCTAAATATCCAGAGGACTGATCTATGCTTTAGAGATAAGGGATGCAGTGGATATTTCTACTTTCTTCTGCCATAGAACATTTCAGCCATCAAACAATATGTAGTTCCACCCATCTAAGGAGGCAAGAACAATAATATACAGATTGTGATGGGACTAAACCTCCAGAGTAGAGGCCTGCTTTTCCATAAATACCTAACCCTAAACTGAGGAATTCTCACTATAAGCCAAGTTGTTTGTCCTACTGAAGAAAGAACTGCTAGATAGTACACTGTTTCTTTGACCTAAATATCCTTCCCAGGCCATGTCTCTCACCTCTACCTCTTTTGTTCATCCAGGTCATGATTTGGATGTTAGTTTTCTTCAGAAGGTTTCCTTAACTCCTCTTTCAGGCTGTATTAGGGGCCTCTGTTCCATGCTTCCTGTTACAGTCTTTGTGCTCTACTCATTTGTATCTGCATCTCCTTTAGAGCAGCAGCAGCATTCATTTACTAATCACTCTATCCCCAGTGCATAGTACAGTGCTTTGTACAAAGGACACACTCAGAAAATGTTTGTTAAATTAATGAAGGAACAAATTAATGAATGCTAGGTTACATTGTGTAGAGTCAAGATATGGATCAGGTAGTCACCTACTACATTCACCTTGAAGCCCAATTTTATTGAAAAGATAGTTTCCTACATTTTTTTCGCCAAGCATCATACAAATGGACCTAATGTATGAAGTATCACTGGGAGCAGGGAGGTTCTAGAATTATTTAAGAAAACTCAGGACTGGGTACATAATTTGTGGGGCCCAGTGCAAAATGAAAAAGCAGTGTGTTGCTGGTTATAAATTAAGAATTTCAAGATGGTTACAGAATAGCAATAAACCAAGAACAGATCACACAATCATAATACTAGCCCTAAAGAGATTCTTAGAGACCAGAAGTCTATTTTATGTTCATAGCTAATTAAAGAATACACTAAAGAAGAGTTGTTTTAGCATGGATGGACCAAAAAGATATTATGCTAAGTAAAATAAGTCAATCAGAGAAAGACAAATATTATATGATTTCATTTACATGGGGAACCTAAAGAACAAAATAAATGAACAAACAAAAATCAAATAGACTCATGGACTCAGAGAACAGACTGATAGTTGCTGGAGGGGATAGGAGTTGAGAGGCTGGGTGAAAAAGATGAAGACATTAAG
The DNA here is from genome assembly GCF_014108245.1 of Pipistrellus kuhlii. Taxonomy (NCBI): domain Eukaryota; kingdom Metazoa; phylum Chordata; class Mammalia; order Chiroptera; family Vespertilionidae; genus Pipistrellus; species Pipistrellus kuhlii. The sequence goes on along the minus strand of NW_023425504.1, from coordinate 5,860,770 downwards.
AAGCACAAATTGGTAGTTACAAAACAGTCACATAATGTCAGTAATATTGTAATAACTATGTATGATACCATGTGGCTACTGGAAATATCAGGGAAATATTTTGTAAAGTATATGATTGTCTAGCCACTATACTGTATACCTGAAACTAACACAAAATAATATAAATTGTAATTGAAAAATAAAATTTAAAGTTCCTTACAAAACAGAAATTTTAAAAAGGAAGAGCTGTTCTTATTTTTGGTATTTTTATAAATGGAAAAGTACTATTTTTTTGCATTCAGACAAGAAGAATAAATAAAAGGCATCCAAACTGGAAGGGGTTGTTTTAGAAGGTCTGTAACTTTGTTCACATGGTGAACACTGGTGCAAAAACAATGCATGAATAACAATATACACCATTTTCAGTTCATGTGGTCTGGCTATTTCCTCTCTTCACCTTTCAAATACAATAAGCACAATTAATTTTCTTGACTTACATTTAGTTTCTCTTTCTCTTAAAGGAATAGTTAAGCTTTCAAAATATAATGTTTTATAAGATGAGGAAAATATTGAAATACCACCTGAATCTAACTCAGTAAATGCTGGAAACCTTTGCTGACAGTGCACAAACTCTTCAATGATCTTGCTCATGATCTACTACTTAATAGACATTGAATCAATCTTAAATTGATAGAGAGTAACTCTTCATATTAAAATAGTGTGGGAAAAGGTTTCTTTGCACCATGGGTGTTTTAGTACACTTTCTAATCAATATCTTATTGACCTTAGTTGGTACTTAATTGGCAAGGAGTTAACTACATATGCACTCAAAATATATTTCGCTGACCATAGGGAAGCAAGGAAGAATGATGGAGGAGAATATAGAGGGAAGATGAGAAAGAGCAACACAGACACAGAGAGAGATAAAGGTGGTAACATATAAAGTCTCACTTGGAAATGGTCCTTAATTCTAAGTCACTGCTACTAACCACATGGCACTCACTATGCTTGATTAAGGTTTACCTTTATTGCAATTGAAGCTGGCTTACAACTCAAAGACTTAAGTTCTGACAAAAATAAAGCATGTTTTGAAACTGTACTGGCCAAAATGGTTGCCAGTAGCAACATGTGGTTATTTAAATTTAACTGTGAGTTAATTAATATTAAATACAATGACATCAATTTCTCATTAGGATTAGCCACATTTGAAGTGCTCAAGAGCCATATGTGACTAGTATCTATTGTACTATATTATATGGTGAAGATATAGAACATTTCTGTATCATAGAAGTTTCCATTGTACAGCATTATCCTAAACCATTACTTTATAGGTGACTTGATGAGATCTCCATAACACTGTTTAGCTCTCTCTCCCTCAGAGCTTGCATCTGGGAGAATTTAATATACTTTTGAACTTGTTTACTCTCCATGGTCTCACTTCCTGATTCTCTAACGGTTAGAGATCACTTGATGGTTTCAATCAATAGTAATGACAATAATAGCTAACATTTATTGAGTACTCACTATAATTATACCAGGTATACTTGACTTATATCACATACTCAACCCTTACAACTCATTTTACAGAAGGGGAAACTAAAGTATTGAGAGGTTGGTATTTTTTTTCAAATCACACTGTTGGCAGGCAGCAGACCCTAGGCAGTTTTTTGAATCAAGGCAGTTTGACTCCAGAGATATTTACTTATATATCATACTATTGAATGTTTCAGAGGAGTGTAAAATAAAAAATAAAAGACAGATTTCATGTACTTTGAGACCTAACAATTTAATCCAGGAGACTAGAAGACTAATAAAATAAGGTAAATAGTAAATTATTCAAAAATTGATAACTACTAAGAGATTTTGACCATGGTATAGTGGCTTTTCCAACTAGCATGGGACAGGCTTGCTAAATCACAGTCTTTTGGGCACAGTGTTTTCAGCTACTTTTTAAAAATATTGATATATTTATTGACTGATTTTAGAAACATAGATTTGTCGTTCCACTTACTTATGTATTCATTTTAATCCTTGCATATGCCATGACTAGGGATCAAACCCACAACCTTGAAGTGTCGAGATGGTGCTCTAACCAATTGAACTACCCGGCCAGGGCAAATTACAGGCTTTTGGATAAAAGCTTGTTAAGTGGTAACCCTACCCACTTGACCTGAAAGTAATGCCAGAGCAGACACAAACATCTACCATTCTTCAGTTTTCTGTGTACAAATCCCTCCCTGTGATGAAATGTCAAGGTGAGACATCTTCTATGATAAACCATCCTGGTGGCTGTCTAAAAAGACTATGTGTCTGCTCTGGCATTACTTTCAGGTCAAGTGGGTAAGATGGATTGATGAGACATCACAGGGCTGGAAGTACACTAGCTAGGAAACCAAAATGCCTATATTCTGCTATTGGCTCTACCAATGGTCAACAAGCATTGCCACATTGGATGAGTCCAGGCTTTTTTCTAGATCTTAGTGGGCTCATCAGGAGTACACCAGGCTAGATATTTACAAGTTTGAGTACATATCTGACTTTCCAGAAGGTAAGGAGGCTAGCATAGTTGTCCATCATTTGTAGATTCTTTTTTTTCTACCTCCATTTCCACAGTAGGCTTTTACCCTTTTGTCAAAAGAGATAGATTCCTTGAGCATCCTAAATTTTATCATGGAGCAGTATTGAGGACTAAAGTCCTCTGAATACTAAACAGCAAAGGAAGAAGGAATTAAGGATGACAGATCTGTAGTTATAAAATAATCATGGGGATGTGTAGTATATCATATGAAATATAGTAAAAATATTGTAGTAACTATGTATGGTATACATTGGGTACTGGAAAATAAGCAGTGAAATAAGAGGAAGTGTAATCTTGATAACAGATGAAACAAGCTCCTAGACACAGTTCTGGAAGAAAGTACTATTATTTTCAAACTGACAGATGCTTAAATCTTAAAAGTCACAGCCATTGCCAAGTACATTGGAAAGAAAAAAGTCAATGTCCAATGCAAAAGAGGAAGAAAAGGGCATGCATAAGGCAGGACTGTTTTTTTTCATCTCTGTACTCCTAGGCCCAGCACAATACCTGGTATACATAAGTCACCCAAGAAATGCTGAGAGACCTATTCAACTAAACCAAGATCACACATGCAGAAGGAGCCACAAGCTGTGGATTCCTAATAGCTCCAATAGGGTATTAAGGGGAAGTCACAAACAGTGTCTAACATTGTGCTGCGCCAGAGACTGGGAATCATAGCAGATCTACCTAATACAGCTTCTGCACAGTAAAAGAAACTATCAACAAAATGAAAAGGGAGCCCAGTGTATATAAGAACATATTTTCCAATGATACATCTGATAAGGGTTTTATATCCAAAATATATAGAGAACTCATACAACTTAACAAAAGGAAGACAGACAATCCAATTTAAAAATGGGCAAAGAACTTAAATAGACACTTCTCCAAAGTGGACATAAAAAGGGACAAGAAACATATGAAAACATGCTCAAAGTCACTAATCACCAGAGAGATGCAAATCAAAATGACAATGAGGTACTACCTCACACCTGTCAAAATGGCAGGTGTGAGGTAGTACCTCATTGTACCTCATCAAAAAATTAACAAATTACAAGGTTTGGGGAGGATGTGGAGAAAAAGGAACCTAATACACTGCTGGTGGAAATGCAGACTTGTGCAGCCATTATGGAAAACAGTAATGAATGGAGTTTTCTCAAAAAATTAAAAATGGAACTGCCATTTGACCCAGTGATCCCACTTCTAGGAATATATCCTAAGAGACCTGAAATACCAATCAGAAATAATATATGCAACCCTATGTTCATAGCAGCACAATTTATAATACCCAAGATCTGAAAATAACCAAAGTGCACATCAGTACTTGTTGCGGGGTGGACGGGGGTTAATGATGAGGGGTGGATCGAAATCAATGGTGTGGGGTGACTGAGAGTCAATGAGATAAAAGGAAGACTTCTGTAATACTTTCAACAATAAAGATAATTTTTAAAAAATAACCCTTCATGGAAATTTCCTATTATTCTGTTTTCTGAATATAATTACATGAGAAATGTTGGTACCCAAACAGGCTAAAGAGTTTGAAAGTGTCTCAAGATTTTGCCAAAGGTTACTCTGGACAAGTGGGGACTCTGAGCAGAACTGCATTGACCCAAGTGTGCCTACTTCCAGCTGAGAGTCCATGAGAAGGAAAACAGTCAAGTCTCTTGGGGAAAATAATCAAATCTCTCCCCAACACCTAAGAAAATGTTTTTTTCTGAAAATGTGATAACTGAATGTGGTTGCCAATTTATCAAACCTCGACTTAAAGACATGAAATAATTATTACCTAAACTATTATTGTTTAAAAAATAAATAAGTAGTAAATTAGAATACAATTTACTCAATAAAATGATTAGCATTAGAATAATCTTATAAGAATAGACTATTATTTTTCTGATAAAAAAAAGTCCTCTGGTAAAAAAAAAATTAAATATAGCCTTTTTTTCTACAAGGTGTCTTCAGAGATAAAAAAAATAAATTAAAAAAAAGACTGCTGCATTATGTGGTCTGTATAGGTACCATATAACTTGACTACTAAAAAATTAACACTTTTTTATAATCAATTCTTGAATCTGCAGGCTTTATATACATTTACTTGTTTTATCCTTAAAACAAACAGACAACTAGGTACCTTATTATACCCAGTTGACAAGTGAAAAAAAGAGGCATAGAGATGCTGAGGAAGTCACTGACAATTACATGCCTTGAGATAAGATTCAATCCCAAACAGGCTAGCTCCAGAGCCTGTGCTGTTAACCACTCTTTGGTTATGCCTGAGTACATGGAAAATTACCAATGGTAAGATTATCTATTTCTAATGTTTTTGCTAAATAAGAGCAATAGAGCCCAGTTCCATGACTGAGCATGGTTAATTAGAACCAGAATATCATTTTGAGCTCATCTAGCATAATTTCTCTCATTTTACTCAAGAGGAAACTGGGAGTCAAGCCAAGTCCAAGATCAAACAATAAGTAAATGGCAGAGCAAGAAATTAAAACTATAAGTAATGACCCCACCCTGAATTCTTCCGTGACACAGTACACTTGAAGCTGAATGTTTCTTCTACTAGACTAGAAAATCCAGTTAATCACTGCATTATAAGGAGTATGTACTGCTCCACATATAAAGAGGGAAGGGCACATTTTTCCATATCATAAAAAGATTTTTTTTAAAAAGGTTAGCATATCAACTAAATAGGCTCTAGTGTTAATCTCTATGAAGTAATACAATTTTCACATTGAATCCATTTAAAAATAGGAATATGTTACAATTTATTGTTTATCACATGACATTCTGAAAAGTATATCAAGCTACTCACAGTAAAGAAACAGAAAATTAACAGAAATGAACTATTTTTTAACCACCAGTTATCCTGCAATCTCTTCAAGCCAAATATTTAATACTATTTTAATGTTACTTGTGCAACAAATCTTTTAAATGAACAAAACTACAAAAAAAACTTATGAAGAAAGGAAATAAAACTGCAATCTCCAGAACATTTGTATACAGCTTATTAACTGTCTGTGCCCCTATGGAGGTCTTCAATAGCCCAGACACACTTCAGATTTGACCCCTAATCATTAAGGACCTGAAGATAAGGGACAAAATACTATAAAAGATGGTTAAGATTCTTCTGAGGTACAGCATCAATGTTGTGACATCTACAAAGGCAACAGCAGTTTCAGTAGGAGTGAGAATAAGCATCTTCTGTTTTACTATGGATGTAATTATTTTAAATATCCATGCCTCCTGAGGGTCACTGTAACCTCTGACCCATCCCTCCTCTTATCCTAGAGTTAGCTCCGAGACCCTGTTCTTAATCTACAAATAGATCTCTAGGTTCTTCTAAATACCCCACCACTCCAGCTGGAACCAGAATCAGCAGCAAAATGCAAGGTGCAAATCCTGCAAATAACTCCAGATGTACAGCTCTGCAGATAAAACACATGACTTAAATCCATTCCGTAGACTTCTGAAATTCAAAATTGGGTAACTGTCAGCTAAAGCAAAGATTTGGCTTGTGTTCACTTTGTTGAGTAATCCCAACAATGACAAAAATTACTTCTTATTGGCTGAGATAAGATCCAAATGATGTATAAAAATATGAACATAAGCAAATTAGCTGGCAGTAATAGGATCCAGATAAGGGGATTCTTAAAATCATATAGAAAAATATCTCAGGAATGGTGGTTGAAGTTGAAATTTATTTTCTTAACATCTTTTATTCAGGTTTTGGCTCTGAAATACATGCACAACATTTTGATGATCAAGTAAGTATATATGAAATATATGTTATTCATTTGTGAGTTCATTGTAATTGTTGATGAAGGGACACAAACATAATGTATATCATTTCATTAATAACTAAAATATCTTTGAAGATAGAAATGAATTTTCTCATTATAAGATTAAAAATAGCTCAGTTTTATTGCCATGGATTAAAATAATAGTTTAGTTTATAAAGCCTGATCGCTACTCTGTCAGGTTTTCACTTGTTCCATAGTTAGGAACGACAAGCAAAATCACACCCCCCCCCCCCAACTCACTGTGTGTGCTCCAGAGTTTCTTTTTTATATATACACCACTTGCTTAAATTTAGGTACTTCCAAATCTCCTTCATTAACCCTATCTCTTCTCCCTCGGCATTCTATTGCTGTGAATATCATCTCCTCTCTGGCTTCAACTCTCCATAAGTTAACAAGTCTTAAATGGTCTTTATTTTTTTGAAGCTGACTAACTTGCCAATTAACTCAGCAAATTTAATTTCTAATTGTGATTACAGGTGAATTGGGACATACCAGGTGCTGCAGAAATATTTTCTGAATAAACAAATGAATAATTGAATAGATCTATATTCTAAAATGATGAGTTATTATCATAGGTTCCTCAGCTGGGATCTCCAATTCTTGTTGTGTAAGAAGTACAGAGAAGCCCAAGTTTGAAATGTACCAAAAAAATTTTAATAGTGTTCTAAAAGACTCCAGGTAAATTCTGTCATTTAAAATAACTCTGGTGCCTAGCTGGTGTTGCTCAGTGGTTGCGTGTTGACCTATGATAGAGAGGTCATGGCTCGAGTCCCAGTCAGGGCATATACCTGGGTTCTGAGCTCAATCCTCAGTGTGGGGCATGCAGGAGGCAGCCAATCAATGATTCTTTCTCATCATTGTTGTTTCTATCTCTCTCCCTCACCATTCCTCTCTGAAATCAATAAAAAATAATTTAAAAATAAAATAAAATAGCTTTGCTGTTATTGGTATGCAGAAGATATGTGCTTGAAAGGATATGCAAACATTACATATATGACTGCAACGTATACATAACATATGGAGGCCAAACTACCTCTAGTCTGGAACCAAGAACTTGATTTTATGAAAAATGTATAAATTCTAGAGATCTGGCATACATCATAGTGCCTGTAGTTAAGAATACCATACTGTACACTTCAAAATTTGTTAAGAAGGTAAATCTCGCCGGGACCGGTTTGGCTCAGTGGATAGAGCGTCAGCCTGCGGACTGAAAGGTCCCGGGTTCGATTCTGGTCAAGGGCATGTACCTTGGTTGCGGGCACATCCCCAGTGGGGGGTGTGCAGGAGGCAGCTGGTCGATGATTCTCTCTCATCGATGTTTCTAGCTCTCTGTCCCTCTCAATTCCTCTCTGTGTAAAATCAATAAAAAATATATATTAAAAAAAATATATATATATATATATATATATATATATATATATATATATATATATATATATAAAAGAAGGTAAATCTCATGTTAAGTATTACCACAATCTTTTTAAAGCCAGAAACTCAAGTGAATGGGACAGCCAACCAATATAGTTGCATCATTTAAAAATGCAGTCACAGAAAGCAGGAGCTAGAATGGACATAAACAGAGTTTTGAGGTTTTATGTAAGGGGTAAAAGAGGAAATTGTACAGGTATAATACTTCATCCTGAGCATGTTTGCTGGCATCTTCCCTATGGTAGCTGGTCACAGAGTGAATTTCTGTTATTTCATTTTCTGGCCACTAGGAACTATATACAAATATTTTGGAGATTTTTGAGAAGATAAATTAATAGCAATTTAAGTAGTAGTTGAGAAGCAAAGTAAGGACTATGGCTTTGACACTCTTTCCTTTAACTTTTGTCTGGCTATCTGCTACCACTTATAGATGAATCAAATTTATTCTGTTCTCCCATGGAAGGTGGAAAATGAGTTTTTTTCCTTTGTGTTAATGATATGTTCTTAATATCCCCAACTAGGAATAATGCCAAGAAGAACAATAAAATGATCTAGAAGGACTAATCTTAAATTGTAACAAAACGAAAACTGCTCTCTAGATGCCAGTATGCCAACATAGAAGACATCCATTTGACAAGTCAATTGATTTGCTGGGATTTTATTATACTGTGTAGTCATCCTGTATAGTACACTGAAAGGCTATGCTGATCATAGACACAGCTTTCACAAGAGCCTCATTGGATTTTTCTCTAGTTGGTGTGGACCACTGATGACACTATACCTTGAAAATTTCCTAACCCAAAGTATTTCCTTAGAAAGGAACTTGCACACAGAAATATTCAATAAATAGTATTATTTTTATTTTTCATATTTAAAAACTTCTGAGCCAATGATATTTGGAATGTGAATATGCTATTTGAAAATAAATTCAAAATGATGGGTCTCAGAGAGATAGAGGTAAGTATCACAGATATGGGAAACAGCTCATACATCTAACCATAATAGGAGACTAATTAAATAGGATGGTTGAGTCACACAATTTAGTATTATGCAGACATAAAAATAATGATGTAAAAGAATAATGACATGGAAAAATATTCATGATTTACTGTTGACTGGGAGGAGGGTTACACATTTTAGTGGGGTTAAATGTTCTACCTAGGGTTATAAAACTACCATGGAAAATACCTAGAATCAACATTCATCCAACTTTAACCCATGTGCATGCCCCTATATCACAATATCACCCACAAATTCAAGGTTGGAATCTGAAAATATGCTACAACATTCACCAGCCTTGAATTAAAGGAAGACTTACCATAAATTTCTAGCAGAGCTTGTAAATGGACTTTGTAAAAATAAATTAATGCTGGGAATATATTTTTCAGTTTTGTAAAAGAATCTGTCTAGACAGTGTGTGTTTAAGCAGGAGACATACTAATTTGTGAAATTACAGTTTTCCTTTCCCCCCAGAAATGAACTGTATGATACCTTCAAAGTGAGCTTTTTTTGCAGATATAAGCAGCCCTGGATTGGGTATTAGTTCTGGATTCTAGGCTTGAATCTGTACTGTGTGACCATGTGCAGGTCTCTTAACCTTTGAGAGCCTAAATTCTTATCTAACTCTATATGTCAGTGTTTGAATTAGACATTATTTCAACTCTCAGCTTTCTGAGTAAAGATCGAAAAACACAGGCTTTAGACTCAGACAGACTTGATTTTGAATTTTCACCAGGGCCTCTACTAGCCTACATGGCACCTCTATGAATTAGAAAAGCTCAATGAAGGCACAACCCTTTAGGCATAGATAGACTGAGCATATGAGTAAACAGTGTTCCTTCCTTGGGAGCAGGTAGTTATCAGCCAGGGCTCATGATTTTGTTAGCACAGCGTAGGTTAAATTGCAGCCCCTCTGCCTCCAGCTTGCTCCCTAGGATCTTTGTACATTGGGGAAACAGCAAGCCTCCTTTAAACTGGAGCCTTTAAAAGAGCAGGCCCACCTAAACCTCAGAGTCAGTAGGAAAGGATAGTGGGACTGGCCCAGAATTTAGTAGTCCACACATACCTACCTGCCAGTGCCTTTCCATGATGTTGTGCCTGTAATTGTTAATGGATTGCTGCTACCTAAGGATCCTGGGAGGATTCTTACCATAACAAAAATAAACATTTCAAACTGAGGACGCCTGAGTCTGTTCTTGACTTAGGGCCGGGCTTTTCCTGCGAGGGACTCAGAAGCCACCAGAATCTAACTGCCAGTCTCTGGGAGATGGGAGTGCATCCACTGTCCACCAAAATGTATCGAATAGAACCATCAAACAGTTCAGTCTCAGTGCAGACACAGTTACATGGCTGACAGGGCCAGACCAAAACAAAACAGCAGAAACACCCTACCCACCTGGGCAAGTACAGCAGCAGTCCATGTGGCTTGGGTAGTATAGAAAGTGTTACCTTCTCCCGGGTCCTGTTGGCACCATTGCCTAGCTCACCCTCAAGCCCCCCTGAGTCCTGACAGCAAAGTGTGTAGGGAATCCTGAAAGAGTTGTGCCATTCTAGGTGCTTTTGCTCAAAGACACCCTTTGGGATGAATTCAGAGCTACATCTCACTTCCCCATGACCCTGCAAGAACCATGTAAAAGAATTTCGATAAAAGCTTTCTACATCTCTGTTTATTCTTTTGAATCCATAAAATGACCTTAAAAAAAGCATTCGGGCCCTAACCGGTTTGCCTCAGTGGATAGAGTGTCAGCCTGAGGACGGAAAGGTTCCAGGTTCGATTCCAGTCAAGGGCATGCACCTTGGTTGCGGGCACATCCCCAGTAGGGAGTGTGCAGGAGGCAACTGATCGATATTTCTCTCCCATCAAAGTTTCTAACTCTATTTCTCTCCCTTCTTCTCTGTAAGAAATCAATAAAATATGTATTAAAACAAAACAAAAAAAAAACACATTCGGGCCACCGAAGAGAGAATGCACTTTCTAGCCAGAGCACGCAGGATTCTTTTGCCCAACAGGTTAAAGGAAGCAGAGAGCTGGCACAGTGAAAATGGCCCTGGTGCCCTATGAAGAGACTGGGGGATGGGGTTGCAGAAATTGCACAAGCCTCTTGCCACCTTCTCCTTCACAAACCATACCATCCAAACCCACCAGGACTGGATTTGGGACATAGTAAGCAAATCCTGGTGGGCCTCTGAAAACATCTGCAATTGATTATAAGACTGGTCTTTATTTAAAAAGAAATAAAAGAACAGCTTTGTTGAGCTCTAATTCATATACTGTACATGTCAACTAAAGTGTACAATGAACTGCTTTTTTAAAGTAAATTCAGAGTGGTACAACCATCACTATGCTCAATTTTTAAATATCTTCACGACCCCATCCCCTCCAAAAACAAACAAACAAACAAACAAAAAAACCCGTCTACCCACTAGAATCACTTTCCTAATCATCTTCCCCAAAATACATTGCATTTTAAAGGTGGGTAAATGAAAGTTGAGGGAAGTTAAAATATTGCATAAAGAATATTATAAAATAACAAAACCCAAAGTAAAGATCATGTGTTTTCTTTATTTTTTTTCTGAAAGACAGAGTGAGGGAGAGAGAGATAGAAACATCAATGATAAGAATCATTGATCAGCTGCCTACCACAGGCGCCCTACTGGGGATTGAGCCTGCAACCCAAGCATGTGTCCCTGACCACAATGAAACCTGGGACCTTTCAGTCCACAGGCCAATGATTTCTCCAGTAAGCTAAACTGGCCAGGGCCATGTGTTTTCTTTAAATTCTACATGGTTGTAATGGTCCCCAAATCTATACTAATAAAAGGAAATTATGCTCATTAGAGTGCATATCTTCTGGACATCCTTCCAGACAAAGCTGCAGCAGCTACAAGGGCCAAAGCTCAGGCAGCCATGGGCAGCTGCAAAGGGCTGAGGCTCAGGTCAGCAGTGGCAGCAACAGTGCGATAATGGGATGGTGCCCCCAGAGGGAGGCCAGACTGGGGGCCAAGGCACAGGCAGTTTGGGGTGATCAGGCCTGCAGGGGAGGGGAAGGTGGGGGTGATCAGGCTGGCAGGGGAGTGGTTAGGGAGTGATCAGGCTGGCAGGCCGAAGTGGTTAGGGGCAATCAGGAAAGCAGGCAGGCGAGTAGTTGGGAGCCAACAGTCCTGGATTGTGAGAGGGATGTCCCACTGCTCATTTAGGCCCGATCCTAGTAGGATCCTAGTAGTTGGACATCTCTTGAGGGGTCCCAGATTGGAGAGGGTGCAGGCTGGGCTGAGGGACTACATCAAAATAAAAAGCGTCTGCACAGCAAAAGAAACCATCAATATAATAAAACAACAAGAAAGCCCACTGCATGAGGGAACATATTTGCCAATGATATTTCACATAAGGGTTTAATCTCCAAAATTTACAGAGAACTTATACAACTTAACAAAAGGAAGATAAACGACCCAATCAAAAAGTGGGCAACATAACTAAATAGAATGTTTTCAAAAATAGACAGAAGGAAGGCCAAGAGACATATGAAAACATGCTCAAAGTCACTAATCATCAGAGAGATGCAAATCAAAACAATGAGATACCATCTCACACCTGTCAGAACGGCTATCTTCAACAAATCAACAAATGACAAGTGCTGGAGAGGATGTAGAGAAAAAGGAACCCACATGCCCTGCTGGTGGGAATGCATACTGGTGCAGCCACTGTGGAAGACAGTATGGAATTTCCTCAAAAAGTTAAAAATAGAACTCCCATTTGACCCAGTAATTGACCATCATTCTTATAAGCAATGTTATGTTATACTGAAAGATGCATAAATGAGGATCTCCACCTTTGAAAACATTTCCTAGTATCAATAAATATTTTATACCAATTTTTTTAACAACTGCACTATATTTCATCGTGTTATTTTTTCTTAACTTCCTATTATTGTATAATACAAGAGGCAATATCTAACATTTTTGCTATGAGGAATAACCAACAACAAATTTTCTTGGAAAAAATGGCTTTATGCATATCTTTTATGTTTTATTTTGAATGAATTTTCTAAAAGTGGAGTTGCTGGATAAAAGTGATCACAACTTTTTAAGGTTTTGATACATACTGCCAAGTTGTCCTAGGACAACCTTCATAAAAGATTGAGAAAGTGCCCACTTCCCTGTACCTTATCAATATACTTCATTGCACTTTTAATCTTTACTATTTTAATATGTAGGAAATATTTCATTTGTGTTCACATTTTTCTTTTAGTTGAGCTAAACATTTTGGTCTCATTTCAAATATCAATTATTTGAACTTGTGAGGAGGTTTTAAAAATATAATCTAAGTGATGATAAATAAGTTTGGTCTTTATGTTTTGATAACAAGCAATATGTGAAAAGGATAGGAAAGGCATCATTATCTCTATCTCTATTTTTACAAATAAAGAAATTGCTATTCAGAGAGTCAAAGCAATTTTCCCAAGGTCAGTGAAAGATAAAGACTTCCAGCATTCTTCTGAGTCCCTTCTCATCCTGAAGTTGCTAAATAAACATGGAATCTATAAACAATCTAATACCTTCCAAACGCAAATGAAAATGTAATATTTACTATAGTATAATTCAGTGCTGAAGTTGGCCCAGCCCTCTCCTCTTATCTCATCTCTCCCTTATAGCATTATCTTGGGGGGGGGAGGGAAAGCAAAGGGAGGAGGAAAGTAAGGCAGATGGGCTGGGGAGGTCTCCCAAGCGTAACTAGAACATATTTTGTTTCAGCATTTGGCTCCATAACAGTACTTGAGATGACAGTCTGTGAGGTGCCTCGGGGCCAATCACATGGCTTCCTTACAGAGGTCCTATCTAGGTTGTTCCATTCTCTGTGGTTGCAGCATGTCTCCAGTTCTTTTTTTATGGATATCCTAAAAGAAATGTGCCACTCAAATTACATTCTCCCACACTATACAAATATGCTCATTTCTTAATTTTAGTTTTTGTGTTTTTAAGAAAGATGTAAATGCACTAATTACTTTCAGTCAAAGTCACATTTTATTATATATATTTCCAAAATATACATTTCCTTCCTTTATATCAAATACTAAACACCGACCTCTATGGTAAATAAGTCAGCATTCTTTGAAATGATTCAATGTTAATTAAATACATTTAAGATAGATAATAGAGTTAGAAATGTAAAGAAATGATATTATGTATATATGTACATATAAACACATACTTTATATGTACTATACATATACATACATACACAAAATAAATAGCCGTTTGGTTGTATGAATAAAGGCACTAATATGGGTCCAAATGTAGGGAAGAAAAAAGTAGCATTCATTCATAGTCTATCATGTGGTAGTTGCTATAATTATATAACCTTAGAAGTAACCATTTAAATGGGACAAGGTGATGCTGAACTGGTCCCTCATCCTATTGAGCATTTTCACACCTCAGGTTCCCCCACCCAACCCTCAATCACAGGGATTGTTTTCAGTAATTCTGTATCAGGTGACTTCCTTTTGGGCTATGTTAATTCAGGATGGTTTGAATTAGAGACAATTAGATTAAACTCCTTATAAATCAAGGGCCAGGATGAGTCATTTATTTTCAACCTCCTGACCATGTTTTCAGTGGAGACCAGTGGATGAACCCCTTACAAATAGAGGCCTAAGATGTGTCACCAACTTTTAAATCTTCCAGACTCTATCAAAAATCTCTAGTAAAGATGCATCAAATCCACTTTGAAAGATCTTTCTCAGTGGAGATGAGTAGTAAATCAAACTCCTTAAAAAGTATACCCTCAAAACTATCATATGTCTCAAGTAACTCAGCATTAGAATCACCAGTACTACCAAGCCAAAGAAATTTGCAGTGAACACAACTGGATAAAATTCATTAGCTGGATGGCCAACTTTGAGTAGACCTAAAGATTGGACTGAGTTTTGAGGCCCAAGGAACTCTATTGTCCATCACTACAGGAACTTCCCCATCCTTTATTTACTACTTTAAAAACATTTTAAACAGCTTTGTTGAGATATAATTCACATACTATATAATTCACCCTTTAAAGTAGACAATTCAATAGTTTTAGTATATTCAATGAATTGCCCAAGCCGCATTATAATTAATTTTGGAACTTTTTCATCACTCCAAAAAGAAACTTCATACATTTTAGTTGATCCTACTCCCCATCTCCCCACACACACATTCTCCCATCCCTGAGCAAATGCTATATAGTTTGTATTTCTGTAGATTTGCTTATTCTGGACACTTCATATAAATGAAATCATGTAATAATTGTCAAAAATATCTAACTCTGAAATGTAGGTATTTCAACATCTTATAAAGAAGGAAATCAGAGCTCAAAACATTTCATAATTTGCCCATGATCACACAGGTGGACAGTGGTGAAGCCAGGAAATAGACCAGGGTGTGCTTAGATCTAAAAATCAATGAATACTATTTTTATCTTTCCATTGTAAATCTTCAAGAAGACCTGGATTCTAGCCCTAATTTAGCCACTATTTTGCTTTGTGAAATGGAATGATTCAATGCATACTTTGTTTGATAGAAAAGACTTGGTGAAGGTTTGTGTATAGATATTCAGAGACAGAAAGCACTTGGGGTGAACAAGTGGGTGGATGAAGGTTCCATTTACTGAAATGGGTAAAAAGTGGAGAGAAAGGTAGGGTAAGAGTTACACATTAAGGAAAGAACCAAAATAACACTAGAGAAAATAAAACAAAATATTCACATTATGAAGAGCTTCGGAGTACAACAGTCAAAGACTGAAACATGGCAAAGAGATAGAGAGGGTAAGAGATATGAAGGGCATGCCCTAGCTAGTTTGGCTCAGTGGATAGAGCATTGACCTTCAGACCAGAGGGTCCCAGGTTCAATTCTAGTCAAATGCATGTACCTAGTTTGCATGCTCGAACCCCACCACTGATCAGGGCGAGTGCTCGAGGCAACCAATCAATGTCTCTCTCACATCAATGTTTCTGTCGCTTGGTTTCTCCCCTGCCCTCTAACTCTCTCTAAAAATCAATGGGAAAATATCCTAGGGTGAGTATTAACAACAACAAAAAAGAGATATGAAGGACAGAACTAATTTAGGCATCACAGGAATTCCCAAGGAAGAAACCAGAATAACTAGAAGTCAAAGAGTAACTTAAAATACTAGTAAAACTCAAGATAACTTTCCTAAATTAAAGATAAAGCTGATCATATTGGTAAAATGGGTTCCTCAAATTCTAGGCAAAACCAGTGAAAACAGTTCTGCACCTAGATAAACATAGGGTGTGCACACACATGCACAAGTACACACTTGTATGTCTGTGCAAAATTCTATAAGAATAACAGTCTAGACAAAACAGGTCAATTATAAAACAACTATCAGATTGCCTTCTCCAGGGATGTTTGTATTTTTCCCTTCTGATATTTAATACTGCAGGCCAAAAGGTTGTGGAATAAAATGACTAGCAAGCATTATTACATCATTAAAGACTATCATTTTTAGCCTGGAGAAACAGTATTGAGTAATTGAAAAATCATCAAACTAGGTGCCCTAAAGCCTGACAAGTAACATGGTCATATGAAATCACTCAACCTCCTTAAAGCATGGTTCCTTTCTATTTCATAGCAAGATAATTAAAAATAAATTCAAAGTTTGTAAAAAGAATAAAATATAATGTTTTAGTTATTCAGAACTACAAATTTACTAATAGAATCAGCTTAATGGTTTTCACTTTCCTTTCTTAAAGTGGTTTTGTTCTGCCCTTTTCTACTCAACAGAGATTTGTGGTTGAGACAGCATTACCCAAGAAGACATAACAATTTCTTCCTTCTTCTCTTTTCAATGTGGCAACAACGTAATTGCAAAAACATGTCTTTTGCACAGAGAATAGCAATTGTCTTAACATTGTAGATCCTCCAGAACTTGCTCCCATCCTGTTTAGTGAATCTTATCACTCCTCTCTCCAGAGTGAAGATAATTGGTCTTTCTTTACATTATTGATATCCGATCTACCCTCCATCACCCATTCTATACTATGGGGTTTGATTTATGCCCTTCCCAGTACCTTTGTTAAATGGCGTTGGCTTAGCATTAAGGAAGACAATGTTATGTAACCTCAAAATTCCACCTTTGTTATGAAATTTTCCCCAAGGACTGCAACTATCATTGAAATTCTCTAATTCAAAATTTCTAAAGTGTGTTATAAATAATGCGATTGGTCATATTCTTAAATTTCTGTAATTCACAATTTAATTGTTCTTTTTACTATTTTAAGTATGTTTTATTGTATCCCAAATTCCATTTTAATTCCTTTGGTGGCTAGAGGTACAGAAGTATGATGTCCAAAAAGAGCATGTAAGAACATGAGAAAATATCTATGTTACAGTGAAGTTAAAACAAATCAAGACATGATATTATATTTTACATATAATCTCAACTAGAAAAAATATGCATAGAACTATGTTGGCAGTAATAATGACTGGGTGATGATGGAATTGTGGTTGGAAGGATAGCTAAAATAAATCAGTAATTCTAATTTTCACAATGACCAGATATTACATTTATAAGTTTAAAAAGTATATTTCAGGAGATAAATATTAGCCCTCCATATCCTAAATATTATAATACTTCTAAAAATTAAATTCCTCTTTAAGGTGTAATATTTAGCCCTAACTGGTTTGGCTCAGTGGATAGGGCATTGGCCTGCGGACTGAGGGGTCTCAGGTTCAATTCTGGCTAAGGGCATGTATCTTGGTTGTGGGCATATCCCCAGTGGGGAATGTGCAGGAGGCAGCTGACCAGTGTATCTCTCTCACTAATGTTTTTAACTCTCTATCCCTCTCCCTTCCTTTCTGTAAAAAGTCAATAAAAATATATATTATTAATTTTATTAGAAATAAATAGGTTTATTATATGCTGATTACATGTAAATATATCTGTAATGTAGCAGTATAGTCTAAAGTAAGTGACACAAAATGGCATATTTACAGGGAAAATCAATAAATCCATATTTATAGCAGAAGATTTTTAATAAACGTCTTTCAGAAAGTAACAAATCAACCAAGCAAAAAGTTACTACAGGCATAGGAAATTTGAACTACATAATTAACAAGCTTGATTTAATTGAACTATAATGAATCCTTGTACCTAATGATTAGAGAACACACATTC
This sequence comes from Pipistrellus kuhlii, assembly GCF_014108245.1. Classification (NCBI taxonomy): domain Eukaryota; kingdom Metazoa; phylum Chordata; class Mammalia; order Chiroptera; family Vespertilionidae; genus Pipistrellus; species Pipistrellus kuhlii. The sequence goes on along the minus strand of NW_023425504.1, from coordinate 5,842,814 downwards.
CTTTCACATGAAAGACATTAAGGAACTCTGACCACATATTGGCCATAAAGGAACTATAAAAAATTCCAAAGAAATGCTTTTAAAAAGACATAAATTCCAAAATTTCAAGATCCAATAACAAATGGGAGGAAAGGGGAGGGGGAGAAAGGGAAAGAGGAAAACAGATATTTTTTGGAAACTAAAATATTAATTTAAGTAATTCATCAGTCAAAAAAATATTGCAAAAGGATTTCAAATATTTTGAATCGAGTAAGCACTTAATAGGTGAAAACTTTAAAAATAGCTGCTATATAAACTTTACATTTGATCAATTTGGATAACTGAGAACTGGACTGTGCTAGAAAACATCATCAGTAACTAGTCTCTTTCATCCATATGACATGCTCTGCTTTGTTTAACTCCACACACCAAAGAAGACCCTGTAATAAAGTTTCTGAACATATTACTTGGAATGTTTTAAGACTAAGGCACATCTACTATATAACCCTAATAAGCAAATAGACCAAACAGCAGAACAACCGAACAGCAAACAACTGGTTGCTATGACGTGTGCTGACCACCAGGGGGAATACATGGAACATGGTTGTTGTCGGTCACAGCAGGATAATGGAGCAGGTGACCAGAGGTATCAGACCAAGGTAGGGTGCTGGTCGATGTCATCAGGGAGAGCCTCTGGTGGTTACCGAAAATTCTTTGCTTCCTTGGGCTTTGGTTCCACCCAGTGCTCACACCTACTGCTGGCATTGGCCCTGCTCACACCCACTGCCAGTGAACAAGCTGCTGCTGGCACCCACTGCCAGCATTGGCCCCACTCACACCCAAAGCTGGTGCCCGGCACTGGTCCCTATTTCTCAGTGCCATCAGCAGGTGTGAGTGGCGGCTGCTGGCCCCAATTGCCCCTGAGGGTTTCTCCACCTCCCCCTGCTTCTGAGGAGCAATCAGGGCAGCTGCTAATGGTGCCAGCGCTGCTCATACCCACTGCTGGTGCCAGCCCAAATAGCTCTGGGACATCATTGGGTGTGAGCAGGGCCAGAGCCATCAGCGAGTGGGAACATGACTGCCAGCAGTCAGGGGCCATAATGGAAGGGACCAGGTGAGGGTGGGGAGGGTGGGCCAAGACCTGCCCCTGTGCCCACTGCAGCCTCCTGGTCCACCGTTCCTTTCAAGGTGCACAAATTTGTACACTGGGCCCCTAGTAGAGGAATAATTATTAAGAAGTTGGGAGATTAATCAGACAGGGATGAAATAGGAGCAAAAGGAAGAAGGGGAAGCAAGAGTAATGAATTAGTCTTGGTAGGAAGAGACTATTTTCTTCTAAATGGGAGAGAAGGCAAAAAAATGATAGATATGTAAAGAAACACAGAGAGAACATGTTATTTTAAAAGCGAAAAATCAATCTGTAGTCTGAAGTTATTTCTAGTTATGTATGTAAAAGCCTATCTATATTACTTTTTCCTTTTCTTAAATAAAAACAATTAAATCTAATATTTTAATTAAATGTAGCATGCATATTATAAGTCCTTTTAATAAACACATTTGTTGTTTTATTTAACCAGCTTTTTCAAAAGCCTATGATTTCTGTATATTTTTCCCTGTAATCTGTTTTGGACATACAATACCCAGCCATTTTTAAGATGACTCCAAAATCCAGTTAAAGTTTTTAAAAAGTCATCATATTCCAATGTTTTCCCTTTTGTCTGCCTCCCTCTGCTCTGTAAAGTTCCTCTTCTCTTTATCCAACCCAGTTCTTATCATTTCCTTCACTTTCCTCATTTTCTAAAAATTATTGATTGCATGAGCATTTGCAATCCATGTACTGATAATGTGACTTTGTAGCAGAAGTGAAACATATTATATCACATTCAACCAAAAGGAACACCCAAAATATATCTACCAAGTCCCCAACCCAAAGATGCTACCTGATCAGGAATAATAATTCCAACCCCAGCCACATGAGAGAGCATCCGCAATGGTCTTAGAAGGCAGATTAAGTGTTTAATATATATGAAGAAATGGGGACATAGATTTAAAATATAGATAGATTAGAGCATAAAAGCAGAATTTTCTTAAATCAAAATAAAGAATTGATGTATTAGCTGAAACTCTCTGGACTAAATCAGAGATCATTAATCTTTTTCTCTAAAGAGTTAGACATTTAGGTATTGCGAGCTGTGTAGTCTCTGTTTCAAGTACTCAATTCAGCCATAAAAGTATGAAATGCATCAAAGGGAACATATAAGCAATAGGCATGACTGTACTCAAAGATTTTTTAAAAACATATTTTATTGATTTTTTTACAGAGAGGAAGGGAGAGGGATAGTCAGAAACATCAATGAGAGAGAAACATCAATCAGCCGCCTCCTGCACATCCCCCTGTGCCCGCAACTAAGGTATATGTCCCTAACTGGAATCAAACCCGGGACCCTTCAGTCCACAGGCTGACACTCTATCCAAACCAGTTAGGGCTGTATTTAAAGTTTTATTAATGAACAATTAAATTTAAATTTCATAAATTTTTCACATAACACAGAATATCATTCTTTTAAAAAGCATTTTTATCTTATATATAGGCCATATAAAACCAGGTGCAGATTGAATTTGGCTCATGGGCTGAAACTTGCTAATGCCTGGTGTTATCAGGAACATATCTGATAACAAATACAGAGCAGCATAATTACAAAGACACATTTTATTTCAAGTGTAAATTATAACACCAACAAAAAAGGTAGAAAGTCAGACCAACAGGGAGGCAGAAGAAAGAGAAAAAAAAGAAAGGGGTGTAGGGGTGAGAAGAGATGTAGAGAGGTAAAGGGGAGAACACTTTGATCCAGCTTTATATTTCTAAAAAAATTATGTAAATAATCATGAATGTGTGCAAGATTAATTCCTTCTCAAGGATGTTTATACCAGTATGATTTATATTTCCAAAAAGATTAAAAAAAACACACTAATACTAGCATGAGGAGATTGGTTAAATAAATACAGTAAATCAATGGAGTGCTATATTGAATATAATTTTGTGAAAGAGTATTAATAATATTTGATCATGTTCAAAGACAATCAGGCAAAAAATTAAAAATGTTAATGTAATCTAATTTTTGCTAAAAGAATATAGACATACAAATCATTAAATAATATGCATAAAAATGTTAACAAGACTATCTCTAGTTGGTAAGATTGAAAGTGATTTTCTTTGTCTATATTTTTTTGTTTTTAATATTTTTAAAATGATTACATCTTACTTTTCTGAAATCAGGTAAAAACTTCTACCTGCCTTCACCCCAATCATGGAATGCTTTGACACTTCTGAAGAGTTTCTAAAAAGTTTCTCCTTCTTTTAAAATATTTTTGGCATAGGTACATGAAAAGAAAAACACATTTTCCCCTGATGGCTGGTTCTTATGTTCAGTGAACCCATAGAAGATCAGCAGATAACACACATCATGCAACTAAACAATAAACAGTTAAATGCACAAATATTTCCCCAAATATCATTTTGAGCAGAAGTTTCATTGGGAGCCATTTTTAAAGACAATTGCAAAGTAAACAATTTCAATATCACACTCAGTTTATAGTACTATGAGGGTATTTGCAGGTCACAGACTATCTAAAAACTGGGTGGAATAAAGGCTAGATCAACCCCTCAAAAGCTTTCCCAAGTTAACTATCTTTGCATTCTCAATTTTATTGCTGCTTCATACCAGAAATCTCACAATACTGAATACCTGCCTTAAAACTTCCTTGAAATAGGCAGGGGAACAAATAAATTAATAAAATATATATTTTTAAAAACAACCAGAATAAAGAGTATTAAGAAATTCAATGTCTTCAAGATATTACTTGCCACAGATGAAGTTGTATCCAAGCAAGTTGTCCATCTGGTAATAAATACTGACATAATACTATGCCCTGAAGTTTGGGGTCCTTATCTACACTCAAGCTTTGGAGTCCAAGAGTTCTCACTCATTACTCACTTATCTACAACTTATAGGGCTGTCATAAACTTCCCTACTAGCCTCAGGCGCTAACCTGGTTAATCTTCCACCTACATTTCATCTCTTAATAATAGAATATTGGGATATAGCTCTATTCTAATAACCAACACCACAATTGATTACGCCTGAATCCTTATATAAAAACCTCTGGTCTCTTGAAATGTTTGCATCCCAGATATGCCTCTTAATGACCTATTTGGGATTATTTTAAATCATGGTTTGCCACCTCCATCTGCACCCAAAGTCCTAACATCACCCAATGAGAGTCCTTCAGTCCATTGATCTCTATATTACCTTCCAATCTACCAAACTTCTGTCTTCATTTCCATCCCTACTCTGTGTGATTTGATGGCTACAAGCCTAGGCTCTCTATATCCTCCACATCTTTCCACCATTGTCCTTCTACCACAACCCCAAATCCCAAACCTTGGTCAAATACTGAAATCTACCCTTTTGCTCTACCCAGCAAGAAGAAGTCGTGCAAGCCAGTCAGTTTAGCATCATTACCAATTCACAATCCCCAACCTTTGCTGGAGTTTTAGCAACTCCCCTTTTTACTTTTCATCAGCCCATTCTTAATTCTGCCCAATGATCTTATTAAGCCTTTATGCTCAAAAGCCCCTCACACAACCTTGCCCCTTCCATTTTAAATGTCTGGCTTGTCTTCATGCTTCATGAACACAATTGATGATTTCATCTATGATTTCCTTAACTTCCTACATCTCCAACATAAAACTTTAAAAATCACACCATTACTTATTTTTTCCACTCGAGAATGAGGATTGAGATGTCCCTTATCCAGTTCATGACCCACATCTTCTCCTTTCACTTCTTGGACATTGGCCCTCAAGTCCTTTCCTATACTTCAAATCCTTCTCTCCATATAGACCCTTTCCTTTCAAACTGGAATTTGGTCAAGTCACATCACTGCCTGGTCTTTAAAAAAAAATACCCATCCCTTAATGACCTGTTACTTAGAAACCACACCTTTCTCCCCTCCCTACCCCAGCAAAATCATTGGGAGCACTAGACTAATCCCACATGGTCTTCTTCTCCTTCACTCCTTATACTGTGGATCTTTTCAATCTTTATCATTCTGGACGTCTCTTCTACATCACACAATGTTCAGCCCTTGATCCATCTCAAAACTTCCTCCTCATTTGGCATCCATGATGATGCATTCTCCTTGTTCTACTTGAACCCATATGACTATGGCCTCTCTTGTAATGCTTGCCACTGGATTCAGAAATGTCCTTGGCATGTGTAGACTCAATGTTACTTATTATATTCCCATTCCCAACTTCCCTGCCCTCATACCACTTACAAGTGAAATGTCCTTTGCATAATATCCAAAACCTAATTAAGATTTTTAGCAATGGCATGTATATATATTTTTGTTTTGTTTTATTTATTTTTTCTTTATTGATTAAGGTATTACATATGTGTCCTCATCCCTCCATTGCCCCCCATACCACACTCATGCCCTCAAACCCCTGTGTCTGTGTCCATTGGTTAGGCTTATATGCATGCATACAAGGCCTTTCGTTGATCACTCCCTTACCCTCACCCTCCCTTACCTTCCCTCTGAGGTTTGATGGTCTGATCATTGTTTCTCTGTCTCTGGATATGTTTTTATTCATCAGTTTATGTTGTTCATTATATTCCACAAATGAGAGAGATCATATGATATTTATCTTCCTCTGACTGGCTTATTTCACTTAGCATTATGTTCTCCAGTTCCATCCATGCTGTTGCAAATGGTAAGAATTCCTTCTTTTATACCACAGCGTAGTATTCCATTGTGTAGATGAACCACAGTTTTTTTGTTTTTTTTTAAATCCACACATCTGCTGGGAACTCATGCAACTTAACAAAAGGAAGATAACCCAATCAAAAAAATGGGCAATGGATCTAAATAGATACTTTTCAAAAGAGGACATAAGGAAGGCCAAGAGACATATGAAAACATGTGCAAAATCACTAATCATCAGAGAGATGCAAATCAAAACAACAATGAGATACCATCTTACACCTGCCATAATGGCTATCATCAACAAATCCATAACCTACAAGTGCTGGCAAGGATGTGGAGAAAAAGGAACCCTCGTGCATTACTGGTGGGAATGCATACTGGTGCAGCCCCTGTGGAGAATAGTATGGATTTTCCTCAAAAAACTAAAAATGGCCGAGACCGGTTTGGCTCAATGGATAGAGCGTCGGCTTGGGGACTGAGGGGACCCGGGTTCGATTCCGGTCAAGGGCATGTACCTTGGTTGCGGGCATATCCCCAGCGGGGGGTGTGCAAGAGGCAGCTGATCGATGACTCTCTCTCATCGATGTTTCTAACTCTCTATCCCTCTCTCTTCCTCTCTGTAAAAAATCAATAAAATATATTTAAAAAAAAAACAAAAAAAAAACTAAAAATGGAACTCCCATTTGACCCAGTGATACCACTTCTAGGACTCTATCCCAAGAAACCTGAAGCTCCAATCATAAAGGATATATGCACCTCTATGTTCATAGCAGCTCAATTTACAATAGCTAAGATTTGGAAATAGCAATGGCATATATATTTTAAAAGATGATGGTATCATAATTTTTATGTCACATATATGATACAATTACAATTATGAAAATATTAATATATTTCCTCCTAACATATGGAAAGCAATAGCATGGGTTAGTTAAAAGGGCTTTAGTTTAATAATTAAAAAATGGGAATAGTAACATTGCCCTCAAAATATTATGATTAAATGATATAAAGGTACCAGAGTGACCAGAACAGTACCTGGCACAAAGCAAATGCATAATAAATGTTTGCTGAATCTAAATCTAAAGTCATGGAGTCTCCTTGGCTATTAAACAATTGGTCAGCTGGAAAAATACCAAGTGAGTCAAGGCAAGTAAATCATTATCAGTCAAACAAATTGTCTGGTGTACTCATATTAAAGCGAAAGCTTAATAATATCCTTTGACATATGAAAATGATGGCATGGTAATCCATTGTGTCTGGTGAGAGGCCCAGCACCAGCCTCCATTCTTCTCTCCACCATACCTGCCAGCAGCATGGTAAGAACGAGTGGCAGCAAGGAGGTGGGTGAGCTGGAACCTAAGCTTGTGAGACTGGCCAGAAGACATAGCAGGCCTGAGAAACATTTGCTGCTGCTCTAACCAGTGTTGAGGCAACATTCTCCTCCTTCATCTGTGACCCAACACACCTTGGCACACACCTTTATAAAGCTGTCAAACACCAGCAATAAAAACAATAACAACAACAAAACATTGGCAAATGGACTAGTTCTTGATTTTTGCAAGCAGTCATTTTGGCATTGTTCAGCCAGTCTTTGAATGCTTCTCCTCTCCAAGATTAATGAGGTCACCATAGGAGTTTGTAAATAGATACAGGAGGTGAAACTGCCACATTTCTTTAGTTCCTCTTTTTGGTTGTCAAGTGAAATTACCCAGTGCAGCTTTAATAGCGCTCAAGGCAATCACAAATTTAGCATACATTACACATATCCATTGCATCTCTTCTACTGTGCCCCTTATACAAAGTGGCATTTGATTGTATTGGGAAAATATTTGTTCTTATATAAGCTTTCTTAGACATTATAAAATGTTCTGTCACTTACAATCTAACTGATACAGAGAGTTTTACAAAATGTGACACTGATCATTTTTAATTCAACAGGGGCATTGATGTAAAACCATTTTCTCTAAGAGAATACAGAGTTTTTTCTCACATATTCTTAAAAATATAAATGTTTAAAAACTTATTTATAAGGTCAATATACTTTTGTGATGTGGGAAAGATTTTGTCCAAAGCAATAAAACGCATCATACTTTACCTTTCATATATCTTAAATCTCATTTGTAACTCTTTAAATTTTTCAAATCATTTCTCTACCTAAATATAATTTCATTCATTCCTTACAGTTACTGCATGGATTCAGCTTCTGTCCAAAGTAACACACTGATGGTGACATTCAAAACATAAAATACCAATTAACATCTGTACTTCTTTTGTCTAAATACAGTTTTATTTCATGTCAAGTTTTCACTCAATAGTGATAAGCCATACATGGAGCCATATCTTTAAGCATGCTATATAAAAAGCCATTGGCCTTTTGTACTCTTTAATGTCACTGTAAATAAAGAGGCATAAAAATGCCGGCAGACAAGGAATGAAAGGACAATGTGAGACTCTGAGAGGAAGACTTTAGGAACAAATATGCCTCTGTTCTTCTAGAACTGTCATTTCATCTCAAATTTTTCAAACAAAATCAGAAAGTGTCAAAATACAGTACATATAGATACTTATTTTGGGCAAACTGTTTCCATGTGCTTTTAAAAGAATGGACAATACACAACATCCAAGGCAAACAATAGAAATCACACAGAACTCTTTCACCCAGACATGACTGTCAACATTTAATCGCATGTCTCTAATTTTATTTACTTAGCAGTGAGTTAATGTACAAATCTCCACCCAAGTGACATCATGCAAAGCTAAGATTACAGTGTGATTAGAACTCTTTTTCATCAGCATTATGGTACACTGTAAATAGTTCTCATATCACTAAATACCTTTATACTATTTAATATTTATATATAAATATCCATTGTATGGATGTACCAAATTAAAAATACAATTTAAAAAAGAACAATAGTATTCAGATTAATTTAGATTTGAATAGGGAAATCTGAAGCTTAGAAATGGTAACAGCCGTTACACAAACAAATATAGTAAACCTTGAAACTTTTTTGTAATTTTATGGAATGCTTTGGGAATCACTGTCATTGAGACAAAAGAGCAATCAGACATCTGAGCTCTATGAAAAATAAAAGCCAAATGATGATGTCCCAAACCTCATTTCATCCCATCTTTACTTATAGGTCCTGAGATAGTCCACACTATATTTATGAAGTGTGTGGTGTGTGTGTGTGTGTGTGTGTGTGTGTGTGAGTGTGAGAGAGAGAGAGAGAGAGAGAGAGAGAGAGAGAGAGGAGGTAGAAGTTGCAATGAGGAGAGATGTGATCATGGAACACTTCCATCAAAAAAGTTTTGCTTTAATTTGTTTTATGTACAATGGGATCATGGGTAGCATTTTTTTTTTTTTAGTAAAAGAAGGTTATTCTGCCAAACACTTAAATGTATGCATACATACATAAATAAAATTAAATTAAACTAAATTTTGAAAACAGTACTTGGAGCCTATGGACTGGGTTTGCATCATTAGCTCAATCATGTCAGCAACTATATGACATTAATACAATCATGTTTTCTCCTGGAGTTTCAAATTTTCTGGTCTATAAAGTAGAGACAAAATATACACCCCACAGTACTATTAGATACAGTAATGAATAATACACAAGAAAACATATATCCAAGCATTAGGTACTAGGTACTCAGAAAGTGTTTAATAAATGTTAGCTAAAGCTGAATTTAACTGCTTAGTGGTCCCCAGAAAATAAAATTACAAGAACACCATCATAAAGTTAACTTCTCAGATTCAGTCTAAGTATAATAATGCACATAATCTAAAATATCATCAAACAGTTACCTCAATGATTTAGATGACTTCTTGGAAAACTTTTTTTCTGTATATTTGAAATTGCAAATATTTTTGACCTTGTGCACCATACCATGTGTCAAAAACGATTCAACTCTGCCACTGTAGTGTGAAATCAGTGATATGCCATATGTAAACAAATGGGCAAGTTCCAATAAAACTTTATTTACAAAAATGGGCTGTCTGCCTGCTGGCTCTACTTTGCCAAACCTAGTTTCGACAGTTGCATGAAATCAGCCTGGCAAGTAATTTGGGGATAAAACCTTACACAAAATCCTCTATAAAACTCGGTGGGTCTTTGTGGTCAGTTCTGACAAACTTTGTCATGAGAAAGAAGGTATAAACTTAGGTACCAAGGAGTTCAGTGGGATATATATAAGCTGTATTCTTTCCTCAGTGGTTTCAACCCAATCACAGGTCATTTTGTTTTTGTTTTAATTTGAAGGTTAAGGCCCATCAATTTGAGTCAATGGCAACCAACCTAGCCCATCTTGGTAAGAAGTCACATATCTCCCAACAACCCTACCAGATACTCTGCTGGCAGCTGCATACAATTCACCATTGCTGTGTCTATATGTGCCTGCCCACTCCCATGTGGGAGCTGGCAAAATGTCTATTCATAAACACAGTCAGCAAATACAAACCCTGATCTTCAAGAGTTCAGACCACCTTGAGAAAGAAAATATGCATCTATGAAACCAGAGCAGGTACACAATAATGTAATTCCAAATGAACAGGTTCTTACCTCTCTATGGATATGTAACATGGCTGGAGGAAATGTTTTCTCCACAAATTGTACTGGCCAAATAATAATTTCTTAAAAAGAAATATCGGTGATGCCAAATTTAGTTGTAGATAAATATAGAACTCTAGTTGAAGGAATAATGGATTGACCACAGACAGCCTTTTCCATTTAGCTTTTCTTTTCAACTTACTCCCTATGAAGCTCTTGATACCTCTCCAGAGTATATCTGTAGGGTCTGGGGAACATATTAATAATTTGAAAACCATCAAATATAGTTGTTAGGATTGTCTCTGAGAGCCCATTTACTTCTATACTGTTCTATAGTTCTATGTCAAGATTTTACAATCCTATGAAAGCAATACACATTTAGTAGAAACTATACTTCAAATTTTCAATTCTGAACATTTCCTGTGCTAGTTATATGTAATATCATTCTCTCTCATAATGCTGAGCAGCAGCAGTGAGCCACAGGTCCCACTCAGCCATCCATGCCGTAAACAACCTATACTCTGCAGTGTATACAATATTGTCAGTATTTTGTGCCTATTGTGTTCTGAGCACATTTAAGGTAAACTAGTCTAAACTATGATGTACAGCAAATTGTGTGTATTAAATGAATTCTGAACTTATGATGGCTCTATTGGAATGTAACTTCTTTTTAAGTCCAGGAGCATCTATATTGTACCTAAGTATCAAATGAGCATATAACTTGTTCCCAGTTAGGTTGCACCCAGAAGTTGTTAGGGAGTGATAGTTGATAAGTAAAGAAGGACAAAGAACCCTCAGTTCCATAGGCACAGGATGACGTAGTTTGGACATTGGGAAGCAGACAGGAAGGAAAGCATCAGCCATGTTAGTGAGTAACTTAAGAAGTTTTGATACATCAGTAGCAGCAAGTGGGTGGGAGCTCATATTTGTATTTTGCAGCTCACTGCATCCTGCTCTATTGGGGTCTGAATTACAGAGGAACCATGACAACTGAGATGGAAGGATGTAGCTTTACTCATTTCTCTATCACCTTTCTGCTTTAAGTTAATAACCTTGCAGTCCCTGGAGGCAGATCACACACATTTCAAAAGAATAGAAAACTTCTAGGGACTTTCTGTTATTCTTTCAAATTGTGGTACCCAGGAAGAACGAGACTAGTCAGCTCACCTTTTTTTTTTTTTTTTTTTTTGACCTGGGAAAATAATTAAAATATCAGAGTCTGAGCATCTAATTATACTAAAAAATAAGTGCTGCTAAAAAGTCAGGGGCTAATTTGGAGAGATTTGTGGGCCTTCTTTTTCACACAGCTCTGTAGGGAAACTCCCAGTTTGCATTTAGATTACACCAAAGCAGAGCAAAATTAGAATTTCTAGCAGGTATTGCACTATTAAAAAATTAATTTTTATTTGTAAAGGTAAGTTATATTATATTATCTGTCTATATATTTTGTTGCAGAGGGGTACTGTGTAAATAACCAATGCTAATAATAATAATAAAATGTTTAAATATATCCACAAACTCTGAGAAAGGAGAAAGCCAGAATGTTCACACTTATTCTAATTATATATATATATATATATATATATATATATATATATATATATATATATCAATTTAACAAACCTTTATCAATCACCTTATCAATCACCTACTTAGGTATGAGATAATTACCACCAGATGGCCACAAGGCTTACATTACTGTCCCCATTTTAGAGATGAGGAAATCAACACTCAGTGATCAGCCAACTTACTCTTAGAAAGTAAACAGGTAAGAAATATTTTTTTACTGTGCATAAGCTTTTTATTTTGATGATTCCCATTTATTTATTTTCTCCTTAGTCTCCAATGCTGTAGGAGATGTGTCAGTAAAGATATTGCTACAACATATGTCTGTTATTTTGCTGCCTATGGAGTCTTGTAGGATTTTTATGGTTTCCCTTCAAACACTTAAGTCTTTTATCTATTTTGAGTTTGTTTTTGTGTATGGTGTAAGTTGGTGATCCAGCAAAAGAAACCATCAACAAGAAAGCCCACTGCATGGAAGAACACATCTGCCAATGATATATCAGATAAGAGTTTAATCTCCAAAATTTACAGAGAACTCATACAATTTAACAAAAGGAAGATAAATGATTCAATTTTAAAAAATGGGCAAAGGACCAAATAAACACTTTTTGAAAGAGGTCATACAAAAGACCAAGAGACATGAAAACATGCTCAAAGTCACTAATCATCAGAGAGATGCAAATCAAAACAACAATGAGATACCATCTCACACCTGTCAGAATAGCTATTATCAACAAATCAATAGCCTACAAGTGCTGGCGAGGATGTGGAGAAAAAGGAACCCTCCTGCACTGCTGGTGGGATTGCAGACTGGTGTACCCACTGTGGAGAACAGTATGGAGTTTCCAAAAATAGTTAAAAATGGAACTCCCATTGGACCCAGTAATCCTACTTCTGGGATTCTATCACAAGAAACAAGAAACACCAATCAGAAAGGATATATGCAACCGTATGTTCATAGAAGCACAATTTACAATATCTAAGATTTGGAAGAAACCTAAAAGTCCATCAGCAGATTAGTGGATTAGAAAACTCTGATACATCTACACAATGGAATCCTACGCCACTATAAAAAAGAAGGAATTCTGCCGAGACCAGTTTGGCTCAATGGATAGAGAGTCGGCTTAGGGACTGAAGGGTCCCGGGTTCGATTCTGGTCAAGGGCATGTACCTTAGTTGCAGGTATATCCCCAGTAGGGGGTGTGCAAGAGGCAGCTGATCGATGACTCTCTCTCATCGATGTTTCTAACTCTCTATCTCTCTCCCTTCCTCTCTGTACAAAATCAATAAAATATATTTTTAAAAAAAAAGAAGGAATTCTTACCATTTGCAGCAGCATGGATGGAACTGGAGCGCATATTATGCTAAGCGAAATAAGCCAGTTGGAGAAAGATAAATATCACATGATCTCATTCATATGTGGGATATAATGATCAACATAATTTGATGAACAAGAATAGATCCAGAGATAAATGGCAGGGGAGAGGAGGTTTAGAGAGCAACCAAAGGACTTGTATGCATGCATGCATATTAGCATAACCATTGGATGCAGACACTGTGGTAGTAGGGGCTTGCCCCGGGGTGGGAATAGCTGGATAGGGGAATCAATTGGGGGGAAAGGAGACATATGTAAAACTTTAGAGTCTAAAGTTTAGACAATAAATAAATAGAAATATATTTATGGTCACAGCTTATAATAATGGTAACAGCTAGTCTTTTTCACAGTATATTTTTATTGATTTCAGAGAGGAAGGGAGAGAAAGAAACATCAATGATGAGAGAGAAATATTTAATGGCTACCTCCTTCCTACACATTCCACACTTGGGATTGTGCCCGGGCATTTGCCCTGACCCAGGCATATGCCCTGACCAGGAATCAAACGTTCTAGTTTATAGGTAGACTACAGATCTGGTGCACAAAATTCATGCACGGGGCTGGGGGGAGTGCCCCTCAGCCCCCTGTACCCTCTCACAATTCAGGATGTCTGACTGCCAGTTTAAACCCAATCCCACAGGATTTTGAGCATTCCAGTGGCCAAATCAAAGAGACTCAATCAATAGTATAGTGATCCTCAGCTTTGGCTGCTCATTGGAATCACTAGAGAAAGGAATAAAAGCATTGGAAAAATTACATGCTAGAAAAAATAAATCTTGAGAGTGGGGCCATGCCTTAGTTAATATTTCTAATATGCAGCTATAATTATGTCATTCAGTAGGTCTGGCCACTGAATAACAGAATTCCAAATGCTCTTAAGTTAGGAAACACTTTAATTGCTCATGAGAAACAGAGCTATTCTTGGCAATGAGGACTGAACTTTCCTCCCATAGGTTCCTCTAAACGTAGGGGTGTCGAACTCAATCAGAGAAGGGGCCAAAATCTAAAATCCAGCCTAAATCACGGGCCGAATGGTTTACTGAACAGTCATAAACTGTCATTGTGATGGAAACGCAGCGGAGTGCAGTGATGACAGCGCGGTGCGGGCCTCATTGCAAGGCCTGGTGGGACGGATTTGGCCCGCGGGCCTTGTGTTTGACACATGTGCTCTAAAGTGTATTGAATGGGATATACTGATAATGCTCCTAACACCATCTCTACCATCAACACAATGACAGGTCTCTGATGAATAGTTCTGGTAGGGTTCTCTATTGGAAGCCTGATGCCTAGTGCTAAAGTACACTTCAGAGAAGATGACTTTAGGTGGTTTGAGATGCATTACAGGGATAGTGCTCTATGAAGTGCTCACTTCATTCACAAAGAGCATTTCTAGAGGAGCAGACAGAAAAATATAGTTTTGTACCCACTGTATGCAAAGGAGAACTTTCTGAAACTCCAGCACATTTCTCAGCAGTTAGGTGTTATGTACAGTAATTCCAGATTACCGTATTTTTCAGACCATAAGACGCACTTTTTTCCCCCCAGAAGTGGGGGGAAAAAGTCCCTGCATCTTATGGTCCAAATATAGCCTACACATATACTTTAAAAAAAAAGTTTTTTTACTTGCCCAGCTCTGTGTGGTCTCTGTGTGCTTGCCTGGCTCTAAAATGGTTCTAAATGTTGCTGTTTACTTTACAGGGTTGATTACATGTGTTTATGACTGTGATGTTGGGTTTTAATGCACATAAAATATTTTAGGACACTATTTGTTTCAGAATCTTTTTTTCTTCATTTCCCTTCTCTAAAAACTGGTGTGTCTTATGGTCCGGAGCGTCTTATGGTCCGAAAAATACGGTATATACTTATGGTATTAAATATATAAAATATTCTTTGTTTGCCAAGGGACTAGTATGTAAACATAAAAAGTCATTTTTATGTCAAGCAAATATTTAAGGATCACAGAGAAATTCACTAGTGATCTATAGAATAATACACACATGACCTATGAAATAGTGGAATATTTGAGAAATCTATTGATTTTTATCTTGACCAATGCAACAGAAACACCCTGGTATCACAAATGTGTTTAAGCCGCACAGGTGATAGAACTCCAATTTTTACAATCCGCTTGCAAAATCAAATAACAGCCCACATGTTGTCAAATGCATGACATTCTGCTGCTTCTCAAGGCCAGCCTCTACTTGGAACCTAGAAGTCCAGGCCTCTGGGGGTCTCTACAAAGTCTACTTTACATTCCCCTTTCTCTGAGTCCCATGGAGTTTGATTAGCCATCACCACAGGATTTCTGTTTATTCTTCTCTCCTACTGTGGCAATTTGAGGAATGTATTCCAGTACTTTCAAATGTCTTTCTAGCCCTAGGATCCTTTTTTAAAAGTATAATTCGACCTATAAACCAAATATTTTCTTTGTTTGCAGAAACCCCATCATCTTGTCCCTGCCAAAGGCCTAGGTCTGTAGGGTGCTCAGCTTGAAACCACTGCCTTACAGCAAGCACAGGTTAACCATGAGGGTTGAAGTCCTAAATTTAAAGGTAGGCTCAGATCAAGTGGCATATTCTCTTAGCACCAATAAAAACAGCTCTTCTATCATCTTTGGACAGCTTTGCAACTTTAATCTTCACCACCTACTTGTCCTATAACTTCCTGTAACATGGCTCCCTTTGGTCACATCTCCACAGTTTGTGGCATCAAGTGACAAGCACACTGACCTTGGAGTAAGGACAGATGGGTCCCATCCTGAGCTGTCTCCTTTACTTGCTGTGGGTAAGCCTTTTAAAATCTGATCCTCATGTTCCCTCTCTAAACAATAAAGTAAAGAATTTCTTCCTCATGGACTTGCTGTATTAAAGGAGGAAATGTTAATGAAGCTGCTTATAGAAATGAAACACTATAGAAATAGAGTTTTATTGGATTACTTTCCCATTTCTGCTATTAAAAATTAACTACAAATTTACTAGTGTTTAAAACAAGGCAAATTTGCCAAAAACCGGCTTGGCTCAGTGGATAGAGCATCAGTCTGTGGACTGAAAGGTCCCGGGTTTGATTCCGGTCAAGGGCATGTACCTTGGTTGCGGGCACATCCCTAGTAGGGGTTGTACAAGAGGCAGCTGATCAATGATTCTCTCTCATCGATGTTTCTAACTATCCCTCTCTCTTCCTCTCTATAAAAAAAAATCAATAAAAATCTATATTTTTTAAAAAAGGCAAATTTATTCTCTTATATTTCTAGAGGTCAAAATTCCAAAATAGGTTTTCTGGGGCTTAAAGCAAGGTGTCAGCAGTTCTGTGTTCCTTCTGGAAGTTCTAGAGGGGAATCCACTTACTTCCTTAACTTTTACAGTTTCTAGAGGCTATTCAAATTCCTTTGCACATGACTGCACATCACTCTGATCACTGCTTCAGTTTTAACATCTCCTTCACTGACTCTCCTTCCTCCCTTATCTATATGTATAAAATGCTAATATGCAACATATCCCCTCAGGAGTTCCACAAGGAAAAAGAAAGTTTGATCGCTCGCTATGATATGCACTGACCATCAAGGGATGGCATGGAACATAGCAGGTGACCAGTGGTGGCTGGGGGCAGCAGGGTGCTAAGGGAGTGAGGGAAGGAGGAGGCAGGGAGGCTGGGAACCTGATTGGCCCTGATTGGCCCTGATTGCCAGCCAGGCTAGGGACCCTACCTGTGTATGAATTTTGTGCACTGGGTCTCTAGTTTCCTTATAAAGACCCTTATGATTACAGTGGGGTCAACCAGATAATCCAGGAAAATCTCCCCATCTCAAAATCCTTAACTTAATCACACCTGTGAATTCATTTTACCATGCAAAGTAACATATTCATATTTTCCAGAGTTAGGTGCTGTACATGTTTAGGGGTCACTATTCAGTCTACTGCAGTAATATATTAGATACTGCACTGGATAGCCTTCACTTGTCTGTCCAGATCGACACCCCATTTCTCTTCATCCTGCTCTGTGCTCTAGAAGGCTAATATCTATGGACTACATCAAGCTGATTTCCTTCTCTTATGGCTTCCATTTGGGTTTGCCCCATATGAGGTTGGCAAGAGAGTGAAGGAAGGGTAGGATATGTGGCCCCACCACCATATTCTTTGGTGTTGGGCTACTTAACATTTGCTGAATGTTAAGTACTACCTGTGTTCTTTTACCAAAGGGCACTGGACTGACATCAGCCTTCTCCAAACAGCTATCCAGGCTCCATAAGAGCCCCCTAGCCCAGCTGTATCATGGGAGGGGATGATAAGAACTCCCTGGCTTTGCTAGCCCTGGAATGCTTCCCTTTCCCTTGGTTGTATTCTTTAATCACTGACCCCAATCCCTGACCACAGCTTTGTAAATAGTTCCTTCATTAAATTATCCTTTAGTTACTTGTTTGGATGGTCACCTGTTTCCTGCTAGGAAACTAAGTGATAAAAATACCAAAATTACTTTTGAAAGGCTTACTATGGCCTCCTTATTACAACCTTCTTGCCTGTCTTCATTCCCTTGACCTCTCTAGAATATTTGATAATGCAAACAGATTTTCCTTACTTTTCTAATTAAAGGATGGAGTATATTCTTTCAAAATAATCAAAGCTTCAGACTTTTTTTTAGTTCTTTGAACAGTCCAAACTGTTCCCATCAAGACTTTTCTAGATGCTCTTCCCTCTGGCTGAAATTCTTTTTTCCATTGCTATTTCCTCCTCATTTAGAGCTCATTTTAGATCTTATCTCTTAAAATATGCATTTCCCGATGCTTCAATTTAAACAACTACTATTCTCTATAGTAGCAATGCTTGTTTCTCTCATAAATTTTTCACCATCTGTGTATTTAATTAATTCATATGACTCCAGGAGAGCAAGAGATCAGATCTATCTTATTTTCCCCTATACCTCCAGGGCTGATGACAAGACCTTAAAAATATTTGTTAGTAACAACAGACTTATATAAGACTGAAAGGACTATATAAAAAGAAGAGTGAAAGGACATGTTCTGTACAATGTCATTACATGTTTTATCTCATCTAACCCTTAGAACAATCATGTAGATAAGTAGATATAAAATTTTATTTTATAGAAAATAAAGAAAATCCTTAATAAAAGTGAGTATTTTGCTGAAAGTTAAGCAGTTAATAAGCTTGAAACTAAAATTTGAAAATGGGCATTCTTTACTCCAAGGCTCTTGCTTAAAAAGCTAATGTTTATTCAACACTCACTTTATGCCAGGCCTGTACTATGTGTTTATAAACGTTTTCTCATTTTAATGCTTACAACAATCCTACAAAGTGGTGATCATTATCATTAATAAACAATTAGGAAACTAAGGGTCATATAGGTGAAGTAACTTGCTGGAACTCACAGTTAGAAAGCAGTGATTTTGATATTTGAGTCCAGTGAAGTCTGACTCCAAAGACCTTTCCTATGTCAGAAAGTGCTAGAGGCCTTAAAACAGTGTCAGAAGGATTAAAGCCTAACATAAGGTAAGGGCTATATAGAAATTACTTATTCTTTAATTTCCCAAATAGGATGACAGAAGAAAGGTCAGGCTTATTTTGGGGAACAACAGCAAGTTATAACCAGAAGAGAGGGAAAGCATAGATTTTCAACTCCTAATTTGTTCCAATACTCGCCATCAAAGGTAATGAGCCAACAATTGGAAGAGGCAAAACTAAAGTAGTTTGGAAGAGAGGAGACTGGAAAAGAATACCTGGATATCCTAATTGATCTTAACTTCACTGGAATAGAAGGGGGGATATTGTTTTCTTCACCCTAGAACAGCAACTGTCACATAACAGACTTTCTCTCAGCATTTTATGAATGAATATTCAAGTCTCCTGGCCTTTTAAGATGATATCACAAGCAAAGAGAGAACCCACAGATTAAGTTTCTGAGTGGCCCTTTATAACTTGAAGAAAGGTGAAGAATGTGAGATATGTCAGAAGACTAGGGATAGGTAAATGATTTCCAAAATGTTTTATTATTTGTATTTTCAACAAATTAAATGAGATCAATGGAATACTTTCCCTGAATAGTTTGTTTAACAGGGTGGCTTCAGAGAGTTTTCTATGAAGGACCCTAGTGTTCACCATCATCTTTTGAAACATCAATTGAGCATTTACTGTGTACATGTATTGCACTAAATGTTTCAAGTACTTCATTGCATTTAATCTTCATGATATCCCTATAAGACAAGTATAATTATTATTCTGTTTTCACCAGTGAGTGAAATGAGGCACAGGGAAGTTGAGTACCTTGTCTGGGTATGACATTGGAGTCATTGCCAAGGCTATATTGTAGGCCCATCTAACCACTATAGTTACTAAACCTGCCAAGGAAGTTGGAAGCACTCTCCAGCCATAGGGGTCAAGTAAGAGACTCACAGAATAATAAATCCAATTTCATTGATATATCACTTTTGTGAGGGGAAGGGAGTTTAGAGAAATGTTTTGCATCTAGGAATAAAATGTAGAGTAGACTGGTAATATCAAAGGAAACTAAGAACCAATATACTATGAGACAAAAGAGTGGGGGAAGGGGAGATTTAAGACTTGTCTAAGAAAAGAAGAAATCAAATGAATTTGAGTAGGCCAATATATGTATAATGAAACACAAAAATTAACCTCTATTATGTAAAATATAATGGGCAGATCAATTTTCTATGATAAAACATTTAAATGAATGTGGTACCACTTTTAAGAGGATTAGCTAGAAATATAATGTGCATATAAAAGCACTGATGCTCCTGTTTGGTGAACTTGTAAGAACAATAATTTTATCTATTTATCTATTTATTAGTTATTTATTTATGTATTTATTTTTAATGCTTTACTGTTTAAAGTATTACATATAATATTTATATGTCTTCTTTTACCCACAATGACCCCTCCCCAGCCTCTCACCCTCACCCCCCAGGACATTCCCTCACAACCTAGTGTTTGTGTCCACTGGATATGCATACATACAAGTCCTTTGGCTAACTTTTACCCACCCCTGTGGTCTGTTCAATGCTTCTCTGTCTCTGTATATATTTTTGTTCATCAGATTATGTTGTTCATTATATTCTACAAATGAGTGAGATGATGTGATATTTATCGTTCTCTGACTGGTTTATTATACTTAGCATAATACTCTCCATATCCACCCATGCTGTCACAAAAGGTAAGAGTTCTTTCCTTTTTACAGTAGCATATTATATCATTATGTAGATATACCACTGGTTTTTTAATCTACTCATCTGCTGATGGGCACTTAGGCTGTTTCCAAATCTTAGCTATTATAAATTGTGCTGCTATGAACAGATTGGGGAGGGGGGATATGTCCATTCTGATTGGTGTTTCTGACTTTCTTGGGATATATTCCTAGAAGTGGGATTATTGGGTCAAATAGGAGTTCCATTTTTTACTTTTTGATGAAACACCATACTGTTTTCCACTGGTCCATTGGCTGGACCAGTCTGCATTCCCACCAGCAATGCACGAGGGTCCCTTTTTCTCCACATTCTCACCAGCACATGTCATTTGTTGATTTGTTGATGATAGGCATTCTGACAGATGTGAAATCGTATCTCATCTTTTTGATATGCATCTCTTAGATGCTTAGTGACTTTGAGCAAGTATTCATATGTCTCTTGGCCTTCATACATCCACTTTCAAATACAGGAGCACCCAAATACATAAAAAAAAAACCTCCTAGAAGATATGAGGGCTAGATTGACAGAAATACAATCATAGTAGGAGACTTTAATACCCAACTATGACCATTGGACAAATCCTCTAAACAAAAAAAATCAGCAAAGAAACATCAATCCTAAATGACTCATTAGACCAGATGGAATTAATTGACATCTTCAGAACATTTCACCCCAAAGACACAGAATATACATTCTTCTCAAGTACACATGGGTCATTTTCAAAGAGAGACCATATGCTGGGACATAGGCAAAGTCTCTTCAAATTCAAGAAGATAGAAATCATACCAAGCATCTCCTCAGATCACAGTAACATAAAACAAGAAATCTACTACAGCCGAAACCGGTTTGGCTCAGTGGTAGAGCGTTGGTCTGCAGACTGAAGGGTCCCGGGTTCGATTCCGTTGAAGGGCATGTACATTGGTTGCGGGCACATCCCCGATGGGGGGTGAGCAAGAGGCAGCTGGTCGATGTTTCTCTCTCATTGACATTTCTAGCTCTCTATCTCTCTCTCCCTTCCTCTCTGTAAAAAATCAATAAAAATATATTTTAAAAAAAAGAAATCTACTACAATAAAAACAATCCAAAAAATCAAACACATGGAAACTAAATAGCATGCTATTAAACAATGACTGGATTACCAGAAAGATCAAGGAAGAAATAAAGTATGAAAATAAATGACAATGAAAACCCAACAATCCAAAATTGATGTGAAACAGTGAAAACAGTCTTGAGAGGGAAGTTCATAGCTCTACAAGCCTACTGCAAAAACAAGAAACAATGGTAATAAACTACCTAACCCTACAACTCAAAGAGTTAGAAAGAGAGCAACAAGAAAATCCTAGTGTAAACAGAAATAAGGAAATAATAAAGATCAGAGCAGAGATAAAAGACATAGAGACTAAAGAAAGAAGATAAAATATCAACAAAACCAAGAGCTGGTTCTTTGAAAGGATAAACAAGATTGATGAAACTCTAGCCAGGCTCACCAGGAAGCAAAGAGAGAAGACACAAATAAATAAAATCAGAAATGAAAGAGGTGAAATAACAATAGACCCCACAGAGATACAAAGGATTGTTAAAAAATACTATGAACAACATTATTCCAACAAATTGGACAATTTGGAGGAAATGGACATATTCCTACAAAAAATATAAATTTCCAAAACTCAATAAGGAAGAATCTAAATATCTCTAATGGGCCAATAATTATGGAAGAAATTGAATCAGTCATCAAAAAGCTTCTGGCAAACAAAAGCCTGGGTGGCTTCACAGGGGAGTTTTACCAAACATTCAAGAAGAACTATCCTCCTCAGACTATTCCAAAAAATTTAGGAAGGAACACTTCCAAGCTCCTTCTATGAAAACAGCATCACCCTAATACCAAAATCAGATAAAGACAACACGATGAAAGAGAATTACAGGCCAATATCCCTCATGAACATAGATGAGAAAATCTTCAACCAAATTCTAGCAAATCAGATCCAGCAGTACATCAGAAAGACCATACACCATGACCAAGTAAGATTTATCCCAGGAATGCAAGGATGGTACAATATCCCAAATCAATATAGATGAAACATCACATAAACAAATTGAGAAATAAAAATCACAGTCATATTAATTGATGCAGAAAAGCATTTTAAAAAATCCTAGGTGTTTGGATGCAGAAGGCCTCTGTCAATGGAGGTGGGTTGGTAGGAGTATCGTGTGCCCCAAGTGTGCCTAGAAACGGGAGTACCCAGGAACCGGATGCGTGGGACCTGTGCCCACAGTGGCAGGTCAGAGTCACCCTGAAAGTCATGATAGAGCCCTGGAGCCTTAACTTATGGGGCCTGTGCTGTGGCAGTGGGTTGGTGAGAGCATTGCACACCCCGAGAGTCACAGGAGAGCCCAGCACAGGGCTCTGGGCCAAAGCAGCAAGTCAGCAGGGGAAGGGAGCATGCTCTGGAACTCATAGGAGCCTGTGGCCAGGGAGGCTGGAGTCCCAGTTTCCATGGTCTGCAGCTGCAAGGACAGGTCTTTGGCCAGAGTGGCTATAGGGTCCTGGGTGTTGTCTGAGGCCAATGTGAGTGGTCGTGAGGCTAGGTTCTTAGTCGCAGCTAGTCTCCCATTCAAGATGGCATGAATGAAGGAAATAATTAAGATCAGAGCATGGTTTCTGGAGAATTTCACTTTTGACCTAGCCCTGGACACTCCACATGCTTATTTACTAATTTAGGCCTGATAACTTTCCCTTAAGAGAATTGAGTGGAAGGATGGTGCTGGCTGAAGAAGGAAGAGCCTGTGGGGTAACCTGGGTATTGAGACTCTATATGGAACCTAGTAACCAGCTAATGTCAAATTTTGTCAAAAACACTAAAAAATGGTTTGCTGTGTTTAGTAACCCAGCATACACAGGAAATATCCTAAACATTCAATCACGTGAGTAAAACTGCTGACCTCATGGTGTTTGACACTATTCCCTCATGGTATTTGACAATACTGAGCATTTATCCATTAAGTAAAATAAGTGGTATGTCTACATTACCTAAAAGTCTAAATGAAATTTACAGAGATCAATAAATAAAGCACTGTTACCTGTATCTATTTCCATTTGCAAAACCTGGGCTGTGCTTTATCTATAGAATAGTGTTGTTATTCTTAGAAAGAGATGGGTTTTCTCTGTGGCCCATTTCTTTTCTTTTTTTTTATTGATTTCAGAGAGGGAGAGGGAAAGATAGAAACATAAATGATGAGAGAATCATTGATTGGCTGTCTCTTGCACACCCCGTACTGGATATTGAGCCCACAACCTGGGCATGTGACCTAGACCAGAATCAAACCCAGCACCTTTCAGTCCCCAGGTCGATGCTCTATCCACTGAGCCAAACCAACTACAGCACTGTGGCCCATTTTAATATGGTACTCAAACATGCAACATGGGTTTGGGGAATGCGGAGGTAGGGCCACAAGAAATTAGTCATTTGGACTAGTAGTCACACTGAGAAAGGAGTGCTTCAATAGTATAATAATCCAGGCAGTGCCTGGAAATGGCTTAGTGCAGTAGGCAAAGCTGTAAACAGCTCATTGGTAATACCTGCACTTAGGAGTTTAGGGACAGAGTCATGTATTAAATGATGATGGAGATTCTCTCAGTTGCAGAACAAAACTGACAGTTATAATGACAGCAGTTTATAGTGCCTACCAATTAACATCCAGTTATGTAAAAATATTTAATTTTAATAATAAAGTACAGCTTATGATTCCTTTTGGTTTCTTAATTTAAATATTATTTTTACAAGACAGATGATCCAGTATAATTTATTCAATTTTGTGCAGTGCTCATCTTTACTGAATTATATGTAATTTTTTGGACATGGCCCTCTAAATATTTTATGAACTGAAAAAATGTGAGTCTGAATTCACTTATCATTGAAAGACATCACCATATAATATTAAATTTATATTTCTGAGAATTTAATTTTTAAATGTATCATGGGTCCTGATTAGGGCATTACTTCATTTTTAAAAATCTGTGTTCATATTTTAGATTCTGAACCTACAGAGGACAGAAAATGTTCCTTGATTCTGTATCCATAATGCTTGTCACACTCTTTGGTACATTTATAGGTCCTCAGTAATTTTGTGTTAATACATCGATGTCATTTGTGTGTTATCTGTTGGGTAAGGGAGGGGTGCTCCATTTCCCAGTCCTATGCATACATGTGAAGGAACTTTAGCTAGAGCAATAGTCCTGACTGCTTACCCACCTATGACTTACCCTACTATAAGGAGGAAGAAGAGGTTATCTGACTGGTGGGGCACATTCATTGAGCTAGATCAGGGAGAGCTAAACTATAATTAGAATAAAACAAGTAGGGAAAACAGTTTGATGGTTTCTCAAGAAGTTAAACAAAAGTACTATATACCCAGATATTATACTAGTAGATAAACCAAAAGAAAACAAGTATTCAAAAAATAGTTGAATCCAAAAATTTATAGCAGCATTATTCAAAATAACCAAAAGTGGAAACAACCCAATGTCCACTAGCAGATGAATGGATAAACAATGAACTTGAAGGCACTTACACAATGGAGTATAATGCAACTGTTAGCAGACAGTTCTCATTACAGAGCTAAAGCCTAATTCTCCCATCAGCTTTATGCATAAGAATGTTAGCATTATGTCTCCATTTGTTTGTCTCTTAAATTTTATTTCTCAACTAACTTGAAAATGAAAGAATGAAATGCTGTTTTGGGGATGCCCCAGCCCCATCAACAAAATTGAAAAACCTGACAAGCATGGCTACTGTGCCTTCATTCAGTTTAATGATTGCAAGTTTAAATGGCAGAGAGATAATGACAAAGATGGTCCTACAGGCCCCCCTCCACTATAGCCCATCTTCCAGACTCTACCAAGGAAGGCTAAGCATTTGTTCAAAGAATACATCAACAAAGAAAACAACTTGTCTGCTCTCCAGATACAGGGAAATGTAGACACAAAGACTTTATTCAGTATTCTCTTAGTTGAGTCATTCAAACTGCTCAGTTATCCACCTCATGGGATCTAAAAGGCATGCTAGGACAGAATCAATAGAATTAATTCCTCAACTACTCAAAGTCTTCTTTAACTCTAAAGAACATCGTCACTATACCAACAATATCTGGGTTTAATGAACTAAGAATCCATGTCACCATCTCACACATCTTCTCAAATTCTGAACAGTATAGGTTTTATCACTGATTTTAGAGACCATAGAACTGAATTCAAATGCTGGCTCACCTACTCATGGGTGGCATGATCTCAGAAAAGTTAGTCAAGCTCACTGAGCCTCAAATTCCTCACCTGTAAAATGGAGATAATAGCATTACTTACCATTAAGGTTAGTTGGAGGCTTAAATGAGCAAATGAATTCAAAGATGTTTGCATAGTACCTAGCACACACTGGATGCATACTGGTAGTTAGTTTACTCTCTCTGTAAATGGGTCTTCTTTCTCTTCCCTTGAATGGGCTTTATTTGTATATCAATGGCTTTTTAAGCTTTAAGGAAAATTATACTGATATTCAATGTTATGGTTCATTGTAACCTTTCAGACAATACAGAAGTAACTAAAATAAAAGTAATAGCATTTCCCTCCCTCATCCAATAACAGCCCTGGATGTAACCACCATCAAATTTTGTGTTTATATTTCTATATAAACAAACAAAAAATACATGCTGATATTTAGGGTTGCTTTTTAACAAAATGTGATAATACTTTTCACGTAATTGTAAAGCTTGCTCATTTTATTTAATTATATGTAGCAGAGAGTCTTCCAAATTTGTAGACAACTAGATAGGTCTATAGCAACTTTTTTTCTAGCCATGTGTTAACCCAAACAGGGAATTACCACAATTTATTCAACTATTTCCCTACATATGGCTATTCAGATTCCTTAGTGTTGTTTTTTTAAAATATTCCAAATAAATGCTTCAACAAATTTGATCTTTCTCTTTTAAATTTCCTGTTCAAATCATTTGCTCATATATTCATTGGATGGTTCCTTTTTCATACAAATTTGTAGGAGTATTTTGTGTATTAGTAATATCAACTTTTATACTGTCAAATGTATGCAAATATTTTACTCTGATTGATCAATTTTGTGTAAAAAAAATCTGCAACGTGTTTTCTTTAAATAATATAGATCCATGTCTTGCTTAAGGAAAATCACCCTAAAGTCATATATAATACATATTCTCTTACACTGATTTCTAATACTTTGATAGTTTTCTTTTTACATTTCCCCTTCAATGTATCTAGAATTTGTCTTTGTATATGTTGTAAAGAAGAGGCTCTGGCCGGGACCGGTTTGGCTCAGTGAATGGAGTGTCGGCCTGCGGACTGAAGGGTCCCGGGTTCGATTCCGGGCAAGGGCATGTGCCTTGGTTGCGGGCACATCCCCGGTTGGGAGTGTGCAGGAGGCAGCTGATCGATGATTCTCTCTCATCGATGTTTCTAACTCTCTATCTCTCTCTTCCTCTCTGTGAAAAATCAATGAAATATATTTAAAAAAAAAAAAAGAAGAGGCTCTGTTTTTATATTCTTCTAACACCATATATTGAAAAAGTCAGTCTTTCTCTACCAACTTCAATAATTCCTTTACCATATAGCAAGATCCTATTTATACTTGAATCTATATTCTCAATTCTGATCTATTCTTTTTTGTTGTTGTTGTTGATAGCTGGATAAATATCTCACTCATTCCTTTATAGTCAATTTAATATCTGACTGGGAAAAATTTTCCTCATTCTTCTTCTTTGCCAAAATTTCCTTCCTTATTTATTTGTTAGCAAGTGATGTTAGCATGTTTATTCTTCCACATCACAATCTCAGTGTTTAAGATAATAATCTTGCCATGCAGGGGTATGATATGACTCTAGCTTTGAACAAGTCTTGTTTTCTGTCATTACATTAAAGATTTATTTTTAACATAGATTGTGTCTTCCTAATTGATTCTATTCCTGGGTGACTTTATTTTTTAAACCTTATTATGAATGAGATTTTGTTCTTTTTCTAACTGGTTAGTGCTATTATAAATAAAATCAGTTTATTTTTATGTTTATTTTACATTAAGACACCTTATTTAAAGTCTTATTTACTCTAAAGAACTTATAGTTGAGCCTTGTCTACTGTGGCTTGATTAGTTGGGTGTCATTCCATGCACTGAAAGGTTGCTAGTTCAATTCCTAGTCAGAGTACATGCCCAGATTTCAGGCTCCATCACAGGAGGAAAGCATGCTCACATTGATGTTTTTTCTCTAACCCTATTCCTTTCTTTCTATCTCTAAAACTCAATGAAAATACTATATAATAAAAGCATAATATGCAAATTGACTGGACATTGGTTGATATGATGCACACTGACCACCAAGGGACAGATGCTCAACATAGGAGCTGCCCCCTGGTGGTCAGTGCACTCCTACGGGGGGAGCATCTCTCAGCCAGAAGCTGGGCTCAAGGCTGGCGAGCACAGCATCAGTGGCAGGAGCCTCTCCTGCCTCCACTGCAGGTGGGCTGTAAGCAGCAAGGCGTCTCAGATTTTGAAAACCCCAGACTGTGGGAGGGACAGGAGGACATCCCCTGAGGGGTCCAGGACTGTGAAAAGGTACAGGCTGGACTGAGGGACTGTGCCTCTGGTCTTAAATAAAAGAATTTACAGTTGCATCTTTTTGTTTTTATAGATATTATATTCAAATAATGATACTTTTGCCATATTTTTTGTTTATAAAACAAATCTATTTTCCTTCACATTTAATATTAATGATTACCTCCAAAACAATGTTGAATGACAGTGATTATTGGGGAATCCAAATTGTTTTTAGTTTCAATGAAACTGCAATTTGTATTTCTCAATTTATTATTATGTTTCCTATTGGTCTATGGTAAATATACTTCATCATGTTTAAGAGATAGCTTTCTATTCCAATTTGCAATTAAAATTGAGCATTCTTTCCTTATTTTTAAAACTCTATCAAGTATTTTTCTCTATCTACTGTTGACACAGCCTTTATGCTTCAAATCTATCACAATGATAGATTTTCAATTGTCAAACCAACCTTGCACCCCTGTAATAAACCTACCTTAATAAAGTGTATGTCACTCATCTCCTGTACCAATCCCATATTCTCTGCCCAACTGTCAATCTGAATCCATGAAAACGAATGAATTAATGGGAACTTATTTGGTTCAGGAGTGTCAAAAAAAATGGTTTGTATACTGCCCCTGCCCTTTCAAGTTTCCATCCTTAGTTGAGTGCTTCTATTCTATAGTTCTTGGCTTTTTCAGGCAGGAAGCTTTGCCTGAGTCACAATGGCAGCTGGGCTTCAGAGGGAAGCTGGTCTGAGTTTATTGTCTGCCTTACGCAGATGTTATTTCTATCTTACTGTTTGAAAAGAGTCTCATAATTCAGCTACACATGGCACAAAAGGCAATAAGATTTAGAATCCCATTGCATGCCTTCTGATTTCTGGGATTAGTATATTTACATAATGGGCATTCAGGAGAACAATTTGGGCTATTTTTGACATAAGACTGGCATGAAATTTGGGAGAGATCTAAATATTCACCTGTCATAGTTCAAAGCCCAATCTATTAAAATCTTTCTCATCTTAGATGTCAACAATTGTGTCAAACAATGCATTGCAACATATCTTTACCACATTTTACTTTTCTTTTTTTTTTAATATATATTTTATTGATTTTTTACAGAGAGGAACAGAGAAGGATAGAGAGCTAGAAATGTCGATGAGAGAGAAACATCAACCAGCTGCCTCTTGCACACCCCCTACCGGGTATGTTCCCGCAACCCATGTACATGCCCTTGACTGGAATCGAACCTGGGACCTTTCAGTCCGCAGACCGACGCTCTACCACTGAGCCAAACCGGTTTCGGCCCACATTTTACTTTTCTACAATATTCCCAAATAATAGCTCAGACTCCCTTTCTCAGTCATTGAATATGATAAGCATAACCAATTCTATAGGCAGTGTGCTAGACTCTGGGAATCCCACATAAGTAGAAAACATGCTCTCAACGCAATCACTTTAGTAAGGAACAGACATATGTTAACAAATCAATGTGATATGAGATAAAGAGTGATAAGAGAAGAACATACAGGGTCCATGTAATTCCAATCTACCTGCCTCAGCTTTCATCTTAAATACAATA
This sequence comes from Pipistrellus kuhlii, assembly GCF_014108245.1. Classification (NCBI taxonomy): domain Eukaryota; kingdom Metazoa; phylum Chordata; class Mammalia; order Chiroptera; family Vespertilionidae; genus Pipistrellus; species Pipistrellus kuhlii. The sequence goes on along the minus strand of NW_023425504.1, from coordinate 5,813,171 downwards.
CCTGACTTTCTTTCAATAGAATTAAACAAGAATCTCACCTAGAGTTATAATGCTTCAAAACACTAACTTTCAAAATGCAGTAACATGCTAAGAGAGAAGCTCTTCATCACTATCCCAAGCAGTGCCTATCTCAAAATCGTGCTCAGTATGAACAGGCATCCTATGTTTTGGATTGTGTGAATGCCATAAAGTATTAAAAGTATTAGAGCCTACAGAGGAGAGAGGCAAAGTCAAAACAAAAGAATGGTTAACTAGATAAACAGGCTGAAAATAAATTGAGAAATGCTCATAAAAGAATCATTTTGTCACAAAGTTCTCTCTCCCCATGTAAAATGATATTAATACCCTGCTTCCCCGAAAATAAGACAGTGTCTCATATTAATTTTTGCTCCAAAAGATGCACTAGGTCTTATTTTCAGGGGATGTCTTATTTTTCCATGAAGAATACGGTACACATTTATTGTTAAATGAAAATAAAGGAAATTTATTACCTGTATATGGTACGGTAGTACGGTAGTTGTCAACACAAACCAGACAAACTGTGAATCCTACAGTATCAAGAATTTACTCATTTATTCAATGACAATCATGTCATAATCTTCTGGAACATCATCATAACAATCCAATTCCTGAATTTCCTGGTGAATTTCTTGTGACTCCATTTCTTTCAGAATCAGTGGACCAAATCTCTCATTTTTAGCCTGGTGGGGCCTTATTTTCGGGGGATGCCTTATATTTCATTCAGAAGGAAACCTGTAAGTAGGTCTTATTTTCGGAGGATGTCTTGTTTTCGTGGAAACACGGTAGCACCACTCTTCCTTAGAGGGAGGCCATTACATTTTAAAATGTAATTGAGTAATATACTTCCAGTTTACATTCTGGGAGATGGTGTATATATATCCTGAAAAAAATAGATTTCTGCTTTTGTGCATGTTTTTTCAGTCACCTGGAAATGTAATAGCTCAGAAGAATCATTTCCAGACATAGTTAATTTGGATTGCCCGAAGTAATTCTATGCCTCAATAAATCAGCCTCTACTATATGGATTAAAAACGTGACCAACTAGCTGAAACCGGTTTGGCTCAGTGGATAGAGGGTCGGCCTGCGGACTGAAGGGTCCCAGGTTCGATTCTGGTCAAGGGCATGTACCTTGGTTGTGGGCACATCCCCAGTAGGGGGTGTGCAAAAGGCAGCTGGTCGATGTTTCTCTCTATCCCTCTCTCTTCCTCTCTGTAAAAAAATCAATAAAATATATATTTTTTAAAAGCGACCAACTCTCATGAACATGCTCTTCTTCATGATATCCTATGCATAAGTGTGAGAAGCATTTTAAATTGTCCATTGTCTTATTCAATAAACTTCTTGTTATCTGGCACAGCTCAGAAATGATATGTATGGTCTTAATGAAGCATTTTACTTATTGGATACTCACCAAATATACTTAGACCCCCACTAAATATACAATACATAGATAGAAATGTGCAATAGTAAAACAAAATTAAGTCAAATGCAACCTTTCTTTGACGAATCAGACAATCTGTTGAGTCCAATAATCCAGGTGTCAGAAGCACCTAGGTAGCAGAGTGGTTATACCTATTTCCATCATCATTCCAGCCTAAGACCTAACATATTAGTAACTGAAAAAATGTCAAGGATGCCCACTATGGTTATTCAGATATCATAGAACATTAAAACCTGAAGAAACTTGAGGATCACTTGGCCTTATGGTTTACAATTTTACTTAGGCCTTGAATCCCTTTATTCAAATGAAACCCAGAGAAGAGCCCCCATGTACAAACAAGCAGAAAATGGAACTACTTGCATTGGAGATGGGGGCTGAAGTGTCAGAGTGCCTTCTTCAGTCATCTCTGAGAAACCTCTGTGGAACCCTATGAATCTACAGAATGCAGACTATAGTTAAGTGTTTTGACTAGATTGATAGTTTTCAGATGAGGAAACTAAAGCTTGTTATAGGTTATTATGAATAATGTTGCCATGAATATTTATGTACAAGTTTTTGCATGGATGTATGCTTTCAATATGCCTAAGTACATAGTAGTAGTGGAATTGCTGAGCCATATATTTTTTTCTATTATAAAAGTGGCTTGCTTTGGATCACACTATAAAGCAGTGACTGATCTGGAACTAGGAGGCAAGTCTCCCAACTCCAAGCCAAAGAGCATCTTTCCAACCCTAGCAGTCTTCATTGCAGTTTATTCTACTCTGTATTTGGACTAGAAAATATGAGTTAGTGCCCTGACCAGGTGGCTCAATTTATTGGAGCATCAAAAGATTATTGGTTTGATTCCTGGTTGGGGTTCATACATGAGGCAACCAATTGATGTTTCTATCACATTGAAGTTTCTCTCTCTCTCTTCATCTCTGTCTCTAATATCAATGAAAAAAAAAAATCCTCAGGTGAGGATAAAAAAAAAAAGAAGAAGAAATGAAAAAGAAAGAAAGAAAAAAAGGGCACTGATTTCTGAGAATTCCATGTTAGCTTATGACTGATTTCAGCCATATTCTGAAAGTTCTCCTGGGGGGAAAAAAGGAAAAGAAAAAGAAAGAAAAATTAAAACTATATTTTTGCCTGTTTCAGGCCATTAATTTAACAATGTTATATCCAAGATCCAAGAGTTAGCACAAATTTACAAGTCCCTAAAGCTTTTCTTTCTAATATGTACTTAGATAAAAGGAGTCATTTACCTTGTCTGTCCATTATATCAATACTAGAGGCACAGTGCACAATTTTGTGCACCAGTAAGGTCCCTCAGCCTGGCCTGCAGGATCAGGCCAAAATCCGCTTTCTGACACCCCTCAAAGGGTCCTGGATTGCAAAAGCATTCAGATTAGTCCAAAGGACCCCACAGGTGCACGATCGGGGCTAGGGAGGGACAGCAGGAAGGCTCCAGGGCGTGTCCAGCCCATCTCACTCAGTCCTGCTGAGGACTCCAGCAGCAAGCTAACCTACCAGTTTGAGTGTCTGTGCATGTAATGATGACTGATTGAGTGGCCTTATCATACCATTAGCATATTATGATTTTATTGGTTGAATAGAGGACCAGATGACTGGACACTTAGCATATTAGGCATTTATTATATAGGATGTGATATGTGATATAGTTGTTTTCTACCGAAATATTCTTTATGAGCCCTGTTTTAGGATGCTAGGCCTTAGCACTTGGAGTAATGGTTATTTATAAAACTCATAAGTTAAAATATAATAAAAACTAGAAATTCCAATCAAGATGGTGGTGTGTAATAATACTGAATATAAACTGAAATTGCAAAATAAAGATAATAACTAGGATGTGACATGCTTGAATGTGAAAACTTTTTGTTACATCATACCCCCTTCACTACAGGATTATGAAGCAATCCATATATTCTGAATGAATAAACGGTGTGTTTGGGATATTGAGGGAGGGGGGGTGTGAGGGAATCAGCAAAATCAACAGTCACTGCCAATCAAGGAAGACCTACTAAGCAGCAGATGATTTACAAATTATCTGAAATGGATATGTGATCATTATATTTTACAAACTAGGAACTGAGTGTCAGATAATTACTTAAGAACTAGGATTCTTCCATTTGAAGAAAATTCACAGTGAAGAAAGTGGCCACAGGTTCAAGGAAGCCTAGATAGCCAGTCAGAGATTTAGTGTTCATCTGAGGAGCAAGCATAACACAATTGACCCAGGGCAGTCACTACACAATGAGAATTTGGAAGTTCATGTTTACAGTTTCCTCTCATCTCTTTTGAAAAATACAAACTGCATGAAATTATTGAGCATGGTTGTTATTACAAGGGATTTTGAAAATGGCTAAATGTACTTTCAACTCAAACAATTGTGCAGGGGATCATTTTAATTCAGATTCTCATTTGGTATGAAAGCAATAAACATCTTTTTAAAAGATTTCTTTCTTTACTCTAAGTGGTGATGAGTAATAATGTGGGTGTAAATCATGTTAATTCTCCCTGAGCTATTTAAAATTCTTAATCATTATCAGAGTACAAAACAAAACGAGATATTTTATGTGTACCATTAAAATCTGTATTTGTTGAAAAGTCACTTTCTGTGACTTAGATGATGGTGGCTCTCAGTGCTGGAGCATGCAAGTTTCAATGAAAGGAGAGTTGTTTCTTTAGCCTTCTATCTATACCCTAAATATACAGATACCCCATCTACCTCCCGCAATATTAGCTTCAATATCTGTAAATTAGTAGCAGAAAGGAAGCAAATATGCATGATAGAAATTGCCTGGTTAAGTAGAAAGAACCCTGGAATAGGAATCATGGGGCCTGCCCACTAGGCCCAGATTGTCTGGCTATACTATTCCCTTCTATGAGTTTCAAGGCACCTGAGCATTTTATATTGGCCCCTCATGCTCTTTTGGCCAAGAGGGATCTTCTTCTCACAATCCAATTGCCCACAGCTGCAGCCTGAGCTTTCTGTTCGTGTCGCGGTTGAAGCCTTGTGATGACTGGTACCATGGATCTGTCTCTCACCCAGTGGAGTGAGCTGGGCCCTCCTTGGAGAAGAAACCTAGGTTCAACTTTCCCATAAATAAAATTATGGGATTGGTTAGATCACTTCTAAGCCCTTCCAGAACTAGAGTGCAGATTTTTGTTTTACATAATCTGGTATCAAATATGGACTACACAGGAAAATCCAGTCACTCATCGAAGGTGCATATGGGCACCTACTTTATGTCAGACCTGTGCTGAACAACACATAAAAGAAAGAGACCTTCAAAGGGAATCCATCACATGCAGACTAGGTAAAGAAGAGTCAAGGAGGTTTTTCAGTAGAAGTAGCATTTGAGCTAAATCTTGAAGGCTTTCTCCACATTTTCAGAAAAGATAGAAAAATACTAGTTGCTCCAAGTAAGGCTCTAGATAAGAAATGATCTAAGATTAATTAATTTAGATAACTTATCTTTAGAGTTACTTCCCAAGTCTCACAAAAAGATATACAACCCACATCTCTATTGGGACTATGTCCATACAATGCAATATTATTTGGCAATAAGAACAAATGAGTACTGATAGATGCTACAACATAATGAACCAAGAAAACATGATGCTAAGTGAAAGAAACCAGTCACAAAAGCTACATATAATGTAATACCATTTATATAAAACAAGTAGAATAGGAAAAGCCAATCTATAGTGTTCAGAATTCTAGTGGTTATCCTTGTGGTGAGGAATAAGTTCTGGATGAGGGCAGAAAAGGGGCTTCTGGAGTGCTGGTAATGTTACCTATATTATTGTGGGGGTTATTTACCATGGTTCATTCAATTTATAACCGTTTAATGAGCTGAACCTGTAGGATTTGTGTACTTTTCTGTATTAATGTGGTTCATCTAAAGTAGTTTACTAAAAAAAATTCTGAAGAGGCTATTTTTACCTTCTGGGGGATTATTAATTTTATACAATAAAATACTTGCATCACCTTGAATGCTATGTTTGAGGTCAAAAGCAGAAAAGAAGCAGTGCAGCTTTGATATGGTTGTCTTCTCTTAGTTCCCACAATGGGCTTCACACATTTTAAAGATCAGAAATAGCAACTGTCATGTGGCTGGCACCCTTGGTATACAAAATAAGAGGGCAGACATTTTAAATATAAAAGTTAATGTTCCTGGCAAAATAAATACCTTCCTCATGGAAGCCTTTCTCAGAGCACATTTCTCCCACCTCTCTCTTTTCTCCCTTTCTTCCTTTCATTTGTCCACCTACCCATTCATTTCAAAATGCCGAGGTCCTACCATGTGCCTGGATTGTGCTCAGCCATACCACAGTGAATACGAGAGACAAACCTAATAGACTCATGGAGTTTACCAAAAAACCTCACCAAGGTGATTGAGCATTCTAAAACTTCATCTAAGATAAAAAATCATTTTGATTCTCATAGAGACTTTTAAATTTCCTAAAATCATGTTTCCAGACAATGGACTGAGTCCAATTTCCTATATTACTTGCTGATTTGACAATTCATTCAGTGACATTGAAACATTGTTCACATACACTGATTCTCAATATAATCAAGTGAGAAAAATATACCAAAAAGAGGTGAAGGCCATAAATCAATAATTATATCACAATAGCTTCTATAGTTAGCATAAAGCTGCACATCAATAAATGTATATAATAATTGCAGGCTCCGAGGATGCACAGAACACATTTCAAATGAATACCTAATTCAATCATGCTCTTTCATATGTGAAAAAATGATTTCAGATCAAACATCAGGACCCATGGAACCTACCACCTTACATATGGTGATGGAAGCCTGGGTGGCCACATGAGATGAAATCCTGATTAAATCTGCTGTGGCCTCCTGTTTTCTTTTTGAAAGTTACACTGAGTTCATGGGGATTAACCAACCAAACAGCCTTCAAAACTGCCTTCATTTTTCATGCTTGGAGATTTAAATAGGATAAGGAAGAGGAATGTGGGGAAAGAGAAAAATTTGAGAATCACTTTCACTATTAATATGACCAAAAGCCTGAAATTTCTGAATTTTTGAGAAATAACTTTTTAATCTTTAACAAAAGCCATCCAAAAGTTAACTGATTGAAGAAAATAGCCCACATGGCCATCAGAAGAAGAGTGGATAAAAAAGCTGTGGTACATTTACATCATGGAATACTATGCAGCAGTAAAAAAGAAGGATCTTTTACCCTTTGAGACAACATAGAGCAGTGGTCAACAAACTCATTAGTCAACAGAGCCAAATATCAACAGTACAAAAATTGAAATTTCTTTGGAGGGCCAAAATTTTAAACTTAAACTTCTAACGCCACTTCTTCAAAATAGACTCATGCAGGCCGTGGTATTTTGTGGAAGAGCTACACTCAAGGGGCCAAAGAACTGCATGTGGCTCCTAAGCTGCAGTTTGCCTATCACGGGCATAGAGGAACCTGGAGACTATTATGCTAAGTGTAATAAGCCAGTCAGAAAAAGACAAGTATCACATGATCTCACTCATATGTGGAATCTAATAAACACAGTAAACTGTTGAACAACATAGATCCAGAAACATAGAAACAAAGAGCAGACTGTCAAACCTCAGAGGAAAAGTAGGGGTGGGTGGGTGGGTGAGAAGAGAGCAATCAAAGAATGTATATGTATATATGCATGACCCATGGACACAAACAATAGTTTGGTGAAGGCCTGGGGTGGGGCAGGCAGGCCCACTACAAGGGGTAAATGGGGGGGGGGGAAGAGGGACATGTAATACTTTCAACAATAAAAATTTAATTTTATAAAAAGATTGAGCATCCACCTATCCAACAGGAGGTTGATGCCCAGTTGCAGGCTCACCTCCCGGTAGGGGGCGGGCAAGAGTCAGCTAATTAATGTTTCACTCTCATTGATGTTTCTATCTCTCCCTCTCCTTTCATCTCTCTCTAAAAATCAATAAAAACATATTTAGTGAAAAAAACAAAACTCTGAGTCATTTGACCCCTGAACTCTCCGAGGCAAAGAGCCATCATACAATGTACCTGAATGACTGCTAAAATAATAGATGGTGTTACACCAGGCTTTTCTTCAAGGATAAAGAGAAGAATCTTTTCTAAGTAAATATGTACAGGAGGGTCTCCCTGTTTCACTGCTTCAGGCTTTCCATACACAAGGAGATGGGACTAAACTTTTTCAATGGTCCCCTCAGAGGGACTTTATGTGGTATGTGTAGCCCACTACACAATGACCCTAAAAGATCCTTTGTATTTTCATATTTCAATTTTTATTTCAATCTTATTTTATTCCCAAAATTAGACAATCCTATTAATGCTGTTTTATGAAAACAATGATTATTTACATGTATCCACATTTACCATTTCTTTGCTCTTGAAAAAATAAAAAAACTCAAAAGATACTCTTGACATGGCCAACTATTTATTTTTCTCTATTACTGCACATATCCTTTTCCAAATTGCTTTGTACACCCAACAATATTTTCCAAATACATCTGTATTAATACATATGTATATAGTTCACATATTTATGTGCCATATAGCACCCCAGTATTTAAATATATTACTACTTATAATATTAATACACTCCCATGTTGCTGGACATGAATTTTTATATGGCAATAAACATTCTTATTCATGTCTTTTTGCATGTGCAAGGATAGGATTACTTCATAGTAAGATACTAAAAGAGAAACACTGGGATCTTAGTAAGATATGCACATCATTGACATTGCTAGACATTGCCACAGTGCTCTCCAGAGCAGGTGTATACATTTATACTCCCATCAGAACTCCTAGTTCACTACATCTTCCCTTGGTATGACTGCATGATATTATCATGCATTTTACTGTTTGTCAATTTGATGGCTGTAAAGGACTGTCTTATTTTGAATTTAATTTAAATTCTTCTCTTTACTAGTGAGGGTAAGTACCTTTTTTCAGATGTTTATAGATGAATCAGGTTTTCCCTTCGATAAGTTGCCCACTCATATTCTTTGCACATTTTTCTAATTGAACTTTTTGTCTTTTTCATACAACACAGTACTTTTTAGCTTCTGGATATTAATACTTCCTCATTTATAAGAACTAAAATAACTTATATGAGCCAGTGGCTTGTTATTTTAAACTAGAGGCCTAGTGCACAAATTCATGCACTGGTGGGGTCCAGGTGGCCCACTCCAGATGGGGGCCATTGGAAGTGGGCCGGCTGGGGCTAAGGACCATGGGCAGGGCCATCCAGGGTGAGGGACCACAGGTATTTTGGTCATTGTGTTGTTCAGTCTAGTTGCATATTACCCTTTTATTATATAGGATTTTCTTTGTGGCATATTTCATCAGAATTTTTATTTTTAATCAAGTGAAATGTATCAATGTTTTCCTTTTATGGTTTCTATTCTATAGTTTTAAGAAATTCTTTCCTATTTTCGTATCATTAAGATAATCTTCAAAATTTTCATAAGCAAATAATTTTTGCTTTTAACATTTAGGTCTTTAATTTATCTTGAATTTACATTTCTGTATAGACTGGGGAAGGGAATTTTACTTTATCTCATGAGTTTGTTTCTAGAATTTCAATTAAGTTCTATTGGTATAGTTGTATATTCCTGTACTAATATTTTTATTGATATGGCTTAATAACAATTCTTAATACCTGATAGAAGTTAGTCTCTTCATCTTATTTTTCTTCTCAAAAAAAAAATCTTAGCGAGTTGTTTTCATTTCTTTTTCTGTACAATCTTTAGGATATTTGTCAAGTTCCATGAAAATATCTGTGGGGCTTTATTGGAATTGTACCAAACTACAATTAAATTGTGAAGAGTTAAATTATTTATGATACTGATTTTTCTAAACCATTAAAATGTTCTATTTATCTTATTATTTATATTAGGCCATTATATTATTCAACAAAATGTCATAATATTTCCTTAAAAGACATATTTTGTTAGGTGTATCATTAGATTTATTATGGGTTGTGCTACTAAGTGAATGGGATTATTTCCCTTTCAAATTTAGCAATTTATCTTGCAAGTAAGCTCTAATTATAGTATATATTCATACATTTCATAAATGGTGATGGAAAGAATACTTTATATGCGTGAAAGTAGCTGACATCCAGAGCTTACCAAATTAAAATAAAATTTGACCTTTCATTAAACAAAATAGGACAATTCCTATGATGTTTGAATATTGCTTTTTAGTTAGTAGTCTATATTACATTGTTTTTTTATTTCAGTAATTAAAATTTTTTCCTATAAAAGCTTATATTTTTCCTACATGGAACTCACTCCATTGTGTTAGTTCTACATGCAAAGGCTTTTCTTATTGTTCTTTAGAATATGTGTTGGTTCTTTATTTGCATTTAATTTATATACTTATTCAAAGTCATGTTTTTTCTCCTTAGAAGATTTTGGGTTTAGAGTATATATGTACACACACACACCACACACATGTAAATACACTTCATCTGTTTTTTTTAATATATAAAGTATTTTTTTCTTGATATTATTTTCTTTGCTCTGCACTTAAATTCCTTCCTAACTGTTCTCCTCTTCTAGTAATCCCGTCCTTGCTTTAACAATTAACCTTTTTCATCTTTGAAGACAAAGATGTCTTTGTTTTCTTTATAGACAAAGCAGGACTTTTTTGTTTTGTTTTGTGTGTTTTTGTTTGTTTGTTTGTTTATAATTTTCCTCTTATCTTAGACCTATGTTCCTTTTCTTAGAAATCCAGTACTTATTGTGAAAGCATTATCTCCTACCAACTTGGTATTACATCCATCTGCATATTTAACATAATGTGTGTTCTCTGTAATGAGCTCGATAAAAGGTGAAATCCATAACCACCTAAATATTCATATCTATAATCAGCATTCACAAGTTTCAAGGATTCCTTGAGGTGCTATCATTCTTTGGTTTTTCAATGCACTTTTAAAATCTTCTTGCAATGATTTGTTCAAAGGTTAAATTTTTTCAGAGGAATGGTTTTCTTCTATTCTATGAATGAAACTACAGGAACCAGGGCTTTCACTTTTAAATAGTTTATTATTTATTGGTGAAAGTCATAGTTATTTGTATTTCCTTTTGTTTTTTCCTTTTCTTTTTTATACTTCTTTTCCTTAATGTTTTCCAAAATAACTTTTTAAACCAATGGGGTTGTTTAAAAGGAAGGTAACTTGCTCTGGCCAGTTTGGTTCATCGGCTCGTGGACTGAAGTGTTCCAGGTTTGATTCCAGCCAAGGGCATGTACTTTGGTTGAGGGCACATCCTCCTGGGGGGAGTGCGGGAGGCAGCTGATTGATGTTTCTCTCTCATAGATGTTTCTAACTCTCTATCCCTCTCTCTTCATCTGTAAAAATCAACAAAATATATATTTTTTTTTAAAAAGGAAAGTGACTTGATAAACTTTTTACTTGAGGGCACACATACTCTAATGGGGTATTGATTATGTTTAGGTGAGATAGGAGTGAATTTTTGTTATATTGTATTTGGAAATATTGTGCCACTTCATCACAAATAGGAATGAAGTATTATGTGACCCAATTCTTAGGGGTAGGGATTATGTGTTATGTTTTCTGTATCCCCAATATCTTTCACAGTGTTAGGCACAGCATCAACACCCGATATATATAAATCCATTCATGAAGTGGCATCGTAGCATGCAACCTGAACCAGCTGCTGAGAATAGTTTGGAGGAAGCTGTTTTTAGGAGTAGTGATTCTCCAGGTACCCTGTACACTTCTTAAAATCCAGAAGCATGATCACCACTTAAGAGCTAATAATTGTAAACTCTCACATATTAAGTATATATTTGTCTATGTTCTGTATACTGTCCATTATGACAACTGTATAAACGTAGTGCTAACATTTTATCCATTTGAAAATGAAGAAAATGAGGACATTTGGAGAAGGTAAATGATTTGCCCAAGAACACATGATTAGCAAGTGATGAAATCAAGATTCAGAGTAAAGTCTAGGTGACCTCCTCTTTCCTACTCTCTTCAATTTACTCAAGCTATTTGAACATCTCTAGGTCCTAAGTTTGTGTATTTTTTATTTTTAGTTTCCATGATAATTCTGATTCTTAAGAGATAGTAAAATAGAGAATTATTAAAAGCATCTGATAGAGATATAAGAAAGGAAGCAAATAGCTCAGGCCATTAGCCTAGTTCTCCAAAATTTAAATAGAGCTGTGATGCCGAAACTGGTTTGGCTCAGTGGATAGAGCATTGGTCTGTGGACTGAAAGGCCCCAGGTTCAATTCTGGTCAAGGGCATGTACCTTGGTTGCAGGCACATCCACAGTAGGGTGTGTACAGGAGGCAGCTGATCAATGTCTCTCTCATCAATGTTTCTAACTCTTTATTCCTCTACCTTCCTCTCTGTAAAAAATCAATAAAAATATATTAAAAACAAACAAACAAACAAATAAATAGAGCTGTGAGAAATGACCAATCCCAGCGAGTCGAGCAGCAGAAATTGACCCTATTTGTACGGTCGCCAATCATCTTTGCAAGTGTTCTAACACTTCTGCCACTATTGGTTTGCCCTAAACTATCACATAGTAGGACTGGCTGGCTGTTTCCAGAAATGGCACCATTGCTTGTTGCTCACCAGGCCTGATAGACAGAATTGACTGTAAGGACAGTGACAATCTCTGAAGTATACTAACCTAATATGAAAGCATACGTGTATTTGCAGTTAACATTACTAATTCTATTCCCATTGAATTTTTAAAGACTTTGTAAAATAGTCTAAACCTTAATGTTATTACAGAATAAAAAAGCAACTACTGCCCTAGTTTCATAACAAATGCAGGTCAAATACATTTGAATTGGGAAAAGTAAATTTAATTTGCAGGTTTCTGTTTACATGTTCTGCTCTATTTTCTTTTATAAATTAATGAAAAAAAGTTCAGAGGGCTTTTTTAGTTCAAACATTTTTGTTTGTTTGTTTGTTTGTTTGTTTCATAATGGTAAATCAATCTGCTCAGGCAAACAGAACATCAAAACAGTAACAATAAGGAGTTATCGTTGGAAGGAGATCCACTTTACACATAAATATACCCACTAAAATTTGAATGAAATTTTATAGAGGAACAAAGGTGGCTAATGTACTTGTTGAATCTTTTGAAGCAGATTCTAAATAATAGCTGCAGAAGTATACACAGATTGTGCCAACTCTAATCAATCTTATGTATTTCTTCTGCAACATTATCAAATACATTTCATAGGAGGGTAGAGCAACAGAAAAACTATGGTAGCTGAAGTCAAGTATAGCTAATTTTCTGGTTAATAAAGATGCAATCTACAGAATTCACCCATCCATAGTGATTAGCTCTGATATGGAAGACAGGTTCCCAGCATGCATTGCTTCTATGGGTTTTATGTTGATGGTATGGGCTTCTCAAATCTAGATGGATATAAAAGATGGTAGCAGTATGTGAGCAAAAAGCATATTCTATTTTATATTCCAGCATTAAGTATAATAGGAAGGCAATTTTTCATGCCAAACCTGGTAGGAGGGAGCCCAGAGTAGGTCTCAGATTCTCCTGTAAGGTTAAGAGCTCAGAAAAGCAGATGGGGGAAGGGTGACAGCATGGAGAACAAGATGGGAACCTAATACCTACAGAACCAGCAAAATTAGAAGATGACAAGGTCTCAGAGATGAAGAAAGCAGAGGTAGTGTCTCACAGGCTTAATTATCAGAGTGTATAATATGAGCCCAGAATTCAAGTTTTCAGAGCAAGTTTCCCAGAAGAAAGGCCACTCCGACTTTAGCTTTTTTGAGAATCCCTGAGTACAAAAAGAATGAAGGGTCTGGGGCTGATACCCACCCACACCCTCACACCATCCAAACCAAGAACTAACATAATCACTTAGAACAGAGTGAGCATTGGGAGAGTTACAGTGAATGGACAGAAAAATAGATGTGCACACAGACTTTAATATGAAAATTCTTGGGCACCGAAGAGCAGTGCAGGACTGGTTAGGGTATGTACTATGTTATCACAAGTTTCTGGGTTCAAAACATAGCTCTGAAGCTTGCTATCTATGTCATACTGGACAAATTACCTAACCTCATCTCAAGATATGGGAAATGGTACTTAATTCCTATGACTGTTATGAGACGAAAATGTCTCTCAATGCATCTAAAACACTCAATGAAATGCCTTCATCATGGCAAGTACTCAATAAATGTTAGTTGACATTACTCATAAATGACCAAAATCAAAACACTACTAACTCAAAAGGTTGGGGGGGGAAAATTGGAGAACATCTGTAATACCATCAACAATTTCATAAAGATCATGAAAAGCAAAATCATTCCAAAATTTTCCTCCCAAACTACTTGTTCTGAATTTTCTTAAAAGTAAACATTCTATTAACTCCATGCCAATCTCTCTTGCTTACACTCATGTGCTTTTTCTTGAGCTATACTATTCTCATACTCCCTACCACCACATCTACCTGTAGCTAGAGAGGACATATTGCCTACCTGTATAGAAGTGTTACCTGCCAACTTACAAAATGAGAGAGGACTCACAAAAGTAATGTGGAAACATTAAGGAGGCTGAGGGGAAATATTCTAGAAGAGGTAGGTATACAACCTAAATTCCCTCTTTCTCTTTCTATATTGCACCCTTGATGAAACCCCAACATGAGTTAATCCAACTCTCTAATGACTCCATGTCTGCTCATAAGCAGCATAACATGGTTAGGAAAACACACAACCATATTGTCTGTTTCCTTTTAAAGTGATGAGTCAAACCTCAAGTGTGGGCTTTCTGTGTGGTCTGCCATCCTGCTCTCTTCCCCTAACCCATTCATTTTTCTGCTCTCCTTGAGAATATTTCAAAATTGTTTCCTCTCTTCTCATACCTCTAACTCTCCTTTCTTCCTCCTCACTTAGCCTCTGATTTCAGTGAAGAAAAAAAAGCAACTAGGATAAATTTTACATCTACCCACAACCACATTTACAACAACATCTATACCCATAGAATCCGCTTTCTCTCTTGTTAACTGTGGAAGAAGTATCCTCCATCTTCCAAGGGCAACTCTCCACCACTAATGCACCTGTTTTCTGTATAGTATTATGACATTATATCAATTACCTAATACTATAATATAGGTCTATTTGTTTACTGTCTAGCTCCCCATTAGAATATAAAAATCCTTGAGGATAATGTATCCTGCAGCAAAAAGTAATATCTGGCACTTATTATGTACTCAGTGAATATCTGTGTAATTAACCAAAAATGAGAGGAGAAAAGAAAAATATGATTTCTCACAGTGAAATTTCCTTTTTACACACTTATAGTTATCTCCTTCTTTCCCTGCATCTCTCATCTTTTCAATAGAAATATAATGTCTCAGGAGTCTAGGTTTTTAAAAAGTGATGCTCTTCAGGGATGTATACCTTGGGCATCCATGTGAGTGATGAATACCGTGTGAAGCCTGCATAGAATATGATCTTGACTAAAGAGTGCCCATGAGTGAGGCCCTAACCACAGAGCAGGGCCAGCCAGGGATTATGGGAAGTATGCTTACCAACCAAAGTTCTATTTAGGATCAAGATCCAATGACAAGAAAGCATTTTAACTTCCTCCTTTCCTTGCCACTGAATCCGAGGCTGTGTCAGGGAAAGTCCAACACTTGAACACCTACAGAAAGTATTCTAGTGAGGAAGTACATGGCTTGTATATACCATCTGCACAATGCTCAGAATGCCAGCCAGTATGAATGGGGAGGGACCTCTAGCTTGCCCTCTCTGTCTATGAGTAGGATACTCAGTTTCAGAGCACTGTGGCCAAGATGGATGAAGAACCAAATCAAACAATGAATGTAGAGGGGCTTGTTATTAGATAACAGGCATGATAAATACACCAAAGCAGCTGTTAAGAATATGAACATGAAAGAAGAGAAAGGGAAATAGGGGATGAGAGGGGAAAGAAGGTTTAAGAGGTGGAAGAGGGAGAAAAGAAGAGAAATAATTTAGTTCTATATGTCTGTGTTGAATATAATGTACTGAAGATTGCAAATATGACTACTGAACTCTGTAACTGGAAGTCAACAGTTTAGAAACCATGGAGAAGTCCTGTTCTTTGTTTGGGCTTCATCAGTCAATGCAGGGAGTTAGCATCTTAGGTGATCTCCAAGGACCGTCACATTTCTGACGTCTGTTAATACATAACCTTTGCAGTTACTAGTTTGCTAATCTAGGTCAGTGGTGTCAGCAAGCACTTAGGCCAATCAGGACACAGTTTGGAGCTTTAGCAGATGTCCCTGAAAACAGGCAGAGACTCCCAGTACCGAAATTATTTTGGACCTCTAATGGAGCCTTAGCTGCCTTCCCATAGCTCCTATCTTTCTTCTCAAGAATACATACTCCTTGAGACCTACTCATGTACAGGTCTCACTTTACAGCTTATTTTTCCTGAGAAATTAACAGCACAAACTAAAATTTGTTCCTCAGCTCAGAATGAAGCAGTCCAATGAAGTTCAGCCAATTTATCCTTGAATAATTTTTTGGCTCTTTAATGATGAATTATTTTGAGTACTTGGCCCCAGAACCTATTTCGCAATGACTCTTAATATAAATAAGACCTCTCCTAATCTTTGTTCCTGGCCTCTTCTGAACTTTCATAAATCACATCTGATCCCTTGGGAATGGCCTTTGTAGTCTTCATTTGGGAGAGGATCCAGCATGGAAGGTACCACACTTACAGTTCTTATGGACCATATCATGAAATCAACCAGAGGCGGATATCACCAGATAAAGAGAGCCTGGACTAGGAAAGCAGGAAACAACCATCTCTTTGTTGTTTCCTTATTTTTAAATCTTTTCAAGTTAACTGGTATGGATTTAAATCACTTGTTCACATATAGCCTTGTAATATCTTATATTTCAAAGAGGCCCATGGTACACCAGAAAGAATAATAAGAATTCAAAAGACCAAGTAAAATTTTGGATCTACTGTTTTACACACTTTAGACAATTTACATAACCACTCTGAGTTTCCTGATTCTCACCATCTCTAAAATGGTTATGATAAAATATAACAAAAGGGAATGAATAAGATATATTTGTCCACAGCATAGCACAGTGTCTGGTACATATATGTACAAAAATATTAGCTACTTGCTATTGATCGTATTAAATGAAATAATGTCTCTGGGCATGTTGCATAAAAGAAAAAGAACTAACCAAAGTGTGTTTGAAAATACCTGATTCCAATGTAAGAAAATAAAAATTTGCCTCATTTTCATTACAGTGCATCCTCATCCTCATCACTAAGTGAGCAAAAAGCAAGTATTCACATTTATCTAAAGGAATTAATCACAGGTGAAAGCACAGATTTAGGCACAGACTGCAGAACCATTATAATAACTGAAAACCACCTAAATGTCCAAAAACAGAGGCTAGCTGAGAAAATTTTAATATATACATAAAGTTGACTACTAGGCAACAATTAAAAAATGAAGCTCTGAAAGTATATTTATTGACAGAAAAAATATGGCCAAACTATACTTGAATGGAAAAAAAGAAAGGTTAAGAAATAGGTGTTTTTTTATGCATTATAAATCTATCTGGTATGAATTTTAACAAACATTTTACATTGGAAATAAAATAATAGAGATCATATTATATGTATTAAAATAATAGAGAATGTATTATATTTGATTTTCAAATATATAGTGTATATGTTAAAATATTTAGATACATTTTCAATAACTTTACACTAAAAGGTAATTCTGCATGGTAGAAATTGTAGTGAGTTTCACTTTTTATTTGTATTTAGCCAAACTCTTGTTTTTTTCAATGATTTTTTAAAAACAATGATCTTGTATTTTTGTTCAAAACAAATGAACAAAAAATGGCAAATAAGGTCCCTAACCATAAGTCTCTGTCTCTCAAAATAGTAGAAACTTCATTTCCAGGGCTGATATGCTGGTTTCTGGAAGTCCTGAGCCTCCCAGAAAGCACACAGACACCTACTTACCTGCTGCTCTCTAAATCTATTGTCAGAGAGACAAAGGCAGAAATATTTCTTGCTTTCCCTGCTGTAGGAATTATGCCATCCTGTCGGGAAGAGGGGAATACAGAATGACTGCTTAATGAGTATGGGATTTCCTTTTGGCTTGATGAAAATGTTTTAGAAATAGATAGAGCTGATAATTACACAACACTAAATATTGTAAATGCCACTATTTGTACATTTTAAATGGTTAGATTATATGTTGTATGAATTTTGCCTCCATAAAATAAAAATAATTAAGCTATGAACACCAAGTGCAGGTAACTTCATTACATATGTAGAAAATTTGCCTATTTACTTTTGTGTGTCCAACATGCAAATACACTGCACATCCAGATCAAACTTTTAAAAGAAGCCTCTTCACTTTGTTTCAGGGAGATGTATATAATTAATCATCATTATCATAGTCATAAGGTTTTAGAACTGAAAAACAGCTCATCCACCTCCTTTTAAAGAATAGATAAATGATGTTAGAGAAGACTTAAAGATATTAATTTACAAAATAAAATTTAAAATTCAAGTGTCCATGGTTCCATATTCTTTACACAATAATCCACTACTATTATTTTCTTCATTTAATTTTTTGGTCCTCTTTAATATTATTTTTAAATTAGAGACCCGATGCACAAAATTCATGCAAGGGGCCTGGCCCTAGCAGCTGTGGTGGTTTGCCTTATCCCTTGCAGCCCCAGCTTCATACAGAAGGTACTTTGGCTGTCTGGTCTAATTAGTATATTACTCTTTTATTATTATAGATTATTTCTTCATAACTTTCTCCTATGTATTCTTATTTGGACATTGAATTCAGTCTATTCCCTAAGTCCTTTATCCTTATTTGCTTCCTATTATTTTCTATCATTTTGCCTTTTTACTTCCAAATTATTTTTTAATGTTGACTATCATTTTTATTTTCCAAGGGCTTTTTTATTTTTCATAATATTCTGTTTGTTTCTTTGTTTTTGTTTCTTAAAAAAAATTTTTTTCAATTACATATGACATACAACATTGCATTAGTTTCAGGTGAACACCACAGAGATTAGACATTATAAAACTTACTAGAGGCCCGGTGCACAAAATTTGTACACAGGAGGTCCATCAACCTGGCCTGCATCCTCTCACAATCTGGGACCCCTTGGGGGATGTCTGATTGCTGGTTTAGGCCCAATCCTGCAATCAGATATCCCTTTAACAATCCTGGACCGCTGGCTCCTAACCACTTGTGTACCTGCCTGACTGATTGCCCCTAACCACTCTGCCTAGCCTCTACACACTGCGGCCCCTGCCACCTTGGCTTTGTCCCGAAGGTCATCCAGAAGGAAGTCTGGAATGACATCCAAGGTGGTTCGGCTGTCCAGCCTAATATGCATATTACAGTTTTATTATTATAGATATTTATTGCTTGATCAAATTCTCTGCCTCATGCCACTTTCTAGAATTTGCTTTCTCCATCCAAAAATCCTTTGATATACTTGTATTTTTACCTTGTGTTTTGAAAGTGTAATCTAACAAACTCATCCTTGTTTGTCACAGTTATTTCAGGTAGATAAGTAGGTGATGGGTTGTGGATTAACTCAGTAATGTTCCACACCTTCCTGGCTCCTACCACTTTATACCTGGGAAAGCTGAAGATCTAAGTTTCATCTAAGTCTCACAAACACTATCATTAACACAGCAGTTTCTGTGTCTGTGCCTCTTACACTGCCCTGACTCCATAACCCAGATAGATTATTAATTTGAAGGACAAAAGTAATCTTTCCATCCATGGCCAAGAAAATTATACCTTCCCAGTACTTTGTACAGATTAATTTCCTAGGAGGCCCATTACTGAATGCTTCTTGAATGTGTCTCTCCATAGTTGCACAGTAAGGTTGTCACTGATCTATTTGGAATCAAAGAAATATTGACATGACAGAGGCAGCAAAGATCTTCTGGCATTTTGTTAACTCATATATCACTGATTTGGAGTTTTTCAGCCCCTCCATTCAGCTATTTGGAGTCGCTCATAATGGCAGGTTGTTGTTTTTTATTTGTTTGCTTGTTTGAAATATATTTTATTGATTTTTTTACAGAGAGGAAGGGAGAGGGATAGAAAGCTAGAAACATCAATGAGAAACATGGACCAGCTGTCTCCTGCACACCCCCTACTGGGGATGTGCCCAAAACCAAGGTACATGCCGTTGACTGGAATCGAACCTGGTACCTAAAGCAGTCATATCTTAGTACAAAAAATTAAAATTTAAAAGCTATCAAGACTACATTATAAAATTTCCAAAAGCTTCCTAATATTTAAATAAAAAGGGTGATAGTAGAAGAATGTCATGTAAGGAAAAATATTCTGTAAGTAAACTACATCTAGAAAAAATTTACTTTAGAAAATTAACTTTCATTTGTAATGCTAACAGAAAAACACCCATGTAAAACATGCATGGTGTCAAAACAAGCCAAAGGTAAATCATTTGGGCAAAAAATGAAAAAGGATCGCAAGTCAAATTTATAGCAAGGATTCCTTTATTAACTTTTGGTGGAGAATATGTTTGTATATTTTCAGAAAACAACTCCAAGACCATGTGAATTCCTGCAACAGAGAGGAATTGACAGGAGTGCTCCAGCCACGAAGACAGAAGAGAAACAATCCAGAGATAGAAGATGCTTACAACGCCTTGCCATATTAGCAGTCAACAGCTGTGAGTCGCTGCACGTTGCCCAGGACCAAACCAGAGAGGGTCGGACCTGCATTACCACCATTTGTCCACCCTTCAGAACTGAAATATAATTTCTGAAATGTACACATAAGGAACTGTTTGACATAGAAATTAGGAGTCAAAAGAACTGTTGGCCCAGAAAGAAACTCACTATAGACTGATTTACAATATTTGCCTCTCAGCATAATAATTATTGCTTGTCTCATTTTTGGTTCTTATAAGTGTATTTCTAGTATCACATGAGCTCACTCATCTAGGGGAAATGATGAACAACATAGACTGATGAAAAAGAACAGACACAGAGACAGGGAAGCATTGATCATACTGTTGGACCTCAGAGGGAAGGTAGGGGAGGGTGAGGATAAAGGAGATAGATCAACCAAAAGACTTGTGTGCATGCATATGAGCCTAACCAGTGGTCACGGACAACAGGGGGGTGGGGACATGTGTGGGGAAGGGTTTGGGACAGGATTGGGGGAGATGAGGACAGATATGTGATACCTTAATCAATGAAGAAATTAAAAAACAAAACAAAACACGCCAACTCATTGGCAATGAAATATAAATGTAACCAGTATCCAACTCAGTTCTCTGATGATTCCCCTGTCATTAAACAATGTGCTACAGGGGGAAAATGTTGATTTTTTACAGAGAGGAAGGGAGAGGGATAGAGAGCTAGAAACATCAATGAGTAACATGGACCAGCTGCCTCCTGCATACCCCCTATTGAGGATTTGCCCACAACCAAGGGGCATGCCCTTGACTGGAATCGAACCTGGGACCCTTCAGTCCACAGGCTGACACTCTATCCACTGAGCCAAACTGGTTTCAGCAGAATGGCAGGTTTTAAAAACATGCTCAGAACCTCTGGCATTCTGAGGAGTTTGGATACATTTGGAGACAATGGTCTGAATTAAATCTGGATCCCAGCCTACAAAGGTTTACCCACATCACACCAGTGAAACCCTTTATGTTGGCCTTGGGATGAATGTATTAAGCTTCTGCACTATAATATCGGTCATCATAATCATAACAATAACTATAATATATCTTCAAGCACCATGACCATGCTAGGCAGTGTAACATGAAGTAATTTACTTAGGCTAACAATGCACCTGCATGACAAGTCCCCACCCAGTAGAGGTTCCTAACGATCAGGAAAGTGGCTACATTACTACTAAATGACTAAGCCAAAATCTGCACCCAGATAGTTTTATTGGAAAATGACTATTAATAATGATCATGAAATTAGCAAAGCTTCATTATATGCTTACTATGTAGTAGGCATTTTAGCCACTGTTAAATTTGCATTACAAATTTGTTATGCAGATTCTTCATGACTTAATAATATTACTGCCTTAGTTTCCAGAGTTACAAATCTGAAAGGCACTAGAAATATTGGAGATTTGGAGACCCAGAAGGCAAAAAAATAGCAGAGGCCATCCTTTGGTCTCCATCCTTATCCAATTATATCAAAAGGTAGCACAAATCCATGCCGCAAAGGCAACCATTTGAGCCTTAATTAAAACACCCAGCTACACAAACATTTCTTGTAAAGTTGAGTCATAGAATAGTTGAGCTAGCCAGAACCTTGACCAATCACCCTGATTTGTAGAATAGAAACCAGAAGTCCTGAGAAGGGGAGTAATGTGTTTTCATCATCTCACACAAAATCTCAGGGTTTTACAAGCCTTTCAGAGTGGCATGTGGAGACACCCCAACATTAACCAAGGATTATTAGGATACTCTGTGACAATGTGGCAATTAATCCAGAACAGGCCCTGACCCTTAAGGAACTCACTGTCCACTGAGAGAGACAGAGAATTCACAAACAACATGCATTCAAGCCAAGAAGGAAATTCAATGGCCAGGCTATGTTATTTCAGAGGAAGACAAATTCTTTCAAGTTGGAGACAGGGAGTCAAGAAAAGCTTAGCAAAGTAGAGGATATTGACAAATGACAGGTAAAATGATGAGAAAGAGAAATACATTTAAGTCAACAGGTATAGCAGAGGCAGAAAACTTCAGGGTGCATTCAGAGGGGTACAGTTTGACTGGAAATGAATACAGGTGAAGGAGACAGAGGGCTCTTGAGTTGCTATGGAAGCCCATGGGCAGAAAGCTGAGGAGGATAGACTGTGCCTTAGCTGCTGAAGTCTGAGTACAAGGAGAAGTTTGTTAGGACTGGATTTTGGAAGGGTGTGCCTGGCACTGCACTACAATAAATGCTCGAGGGAAAAGAGGCCATAGAGGAAAGATGCAGGAAAATGGAAAAGAGGTAGGAGGATGTTTGTTCCACCAGCAGAGACAAGAGGTAAGGACAGCCTCCCTGAAATGGGGTAGGGTCTTGGGAAGTGTAAACAAGTGGCTACTTGGTGTACTTTTCCTTCTCTTCCACTAGATCCACACTTAATTGCTAAGTGGCATTTAAGTGATCTGTAGCAGTAAGTAGTCACGTTATATACACCTTACTCCTTAGAGATTCTAAATCCCTGAAGGGACATGACCACACAGCTTCTGAATATTCAGTCCCTCTACTCTGTTCTATGTTTTGCCAAACTGGCATAATTGAACACTTTTTGACATCTTCAAATTGCAAATTGTATGCCCTCATCAAAATATTTCACTAATTTCCTTTTTCAGAGAGGAGCTTGGGGGTGGGATCTACAGACAGAAGCCAGTCAGTTCCGAATAGCAGTCCTTAATTGTCTGTGATCACTTTTTTCCTGGGTGATCAGTTCTAGCTGGGGCTTTTTGCTATAGCATTCCTCAAGCAACCTACCTCCCAGGATTAAAGCTAACAAAATAAACTACTTGGCATGCAATTAAGTATGTCCATTCAGATGTCAGCAGTTACCAACTGAATCTCTGCAAAAGTAGCTGGGAGGCATTGGGCAGAGGAAGATCTTCCATGTTCCTAGAAGCATAGGTTTAACCTACTCAGAGCAACTTTTGCAATATTCCCACCAGTCAGTGACAAAGGCTGCTGAAAATTAATTTGGAGGTTTTTGTTTTCTTTCCAAAGATGAATTACTGACCTTAGGATAAGGCAATAATCATTAATAAAACCAAATACATCTCCAATCTTCCTATAACAAAATCTGTTTCACAACTATCACCAAGAGTAAAAGTGGAACAACCACAAGAAATCTAGAGAGCTTGAAGTGATCAGTAAGGACAAAAATAATAAAGGCCTCCAGGAATGAGCATTGGGGAATGCTACAAACACCCATGGACAACTATGTACCAAAACCAGCAAAGGCATCCCCATGAAAAGAGATGTAAAATTAATAGGCCTGTCAGCTCCTTATAATACGCCAGTTTGAAAGTATAGCTCTAGTGGGCTGGGGATAATTTTGTCACAATCAAATCATAGTTTACATATCCATGTGCTTTCTTGCCTTCAGAGTTTTCCCTTGCTGAATTCCAACTTACTGCCCTGTATATGCTCACAGATTTCAGACAGCTTCTTCTTTTTTTTTCTCAGCTGTCTTCAGAGATATTTGTGTATACTTTTCAACCATCTGCTATTGCTAAGGGAGCCAGGGATAGTGGAGAAGCAATTGACAGCTGGAGCTATCTAACAGGAAAAGATAAGCTCCCACCTCTGCCAGGGAGAAGGGGAACTGGTGAAGATATTGAAGAAGAGTCTGGAATTCCTGCTTCAGTTGGTAAACTATTATTTTGTATGTTAAAAGAAGATGTGATCCCAATGAACTCCCTCAGAATTACAAAGGTATTATTGGTTCCAGTCCACTGAGCCAAGATGCACATGCATGGTAGTACTCGGGATACCAGTTTGGAGACCCGTACAAGAACACAACATTGTCTCTGTTCTTCCAATTATCTCCTACAACTGAATGTTACTATTTTCTGAGTCCTCCAATAATAAACAATCATACTGCTACTGCACAGGGAGCTGCATACACCATGTCTACGTGCTTTGACAGACATTACTTCATGAGATCCTCCCAACAGTTTAATCTTTCTCAATAAATGAAGAGACTGAATCTTAGAAAAATGAAATGAGTAGACTAAGGTCACTCTGCTTGGTAGAGGATGCCAGCAACTCAGCCTCATATCATAATTTCAATGAACAGAAAAAGTAGCCAGCATCATAAACCATTCAGAAATAATGTTGTCTTTTATACATACCGTCTATAGTGCCTGTTTGTTTGTTTGTAATTAGATTAATATTTCAATGGAGGCTTACTTTCTTAATGTGGCAAGACTCAGAAAACCAAGATTCATAATGAAATTATTCTGCATCTTATGAACATGGTAGACATAATCATACACTTTTCTTGATGGTGCTGAAGAATTATCATATAACTCTGAAAGTTAAGTTTAAAAAACACTTCAGAGACTATATACATGCAATGAAAGCTCATTTATAACATACCTGCATGAGTTAGAAACAAAATATGGAATAGACATTAAGAAAGTGGGGCTAATGGATGAGGAACTAATGCTAACGGAGGAACTGGACGTGGAAGTGCTGTGGTCCAATGCACTGAGGGACCATTTCTAGGTAAGAGAAATGGCATCTGGTGGAGGAGTACACCTTGCCAAGAGCAATGTCATACACAAGAGACTAGATGTCCTGTTGAATAAAGGTCATAAAAAGAGAAGGCTAACTCAATCAAGACACCAATCCCCCACCAAGAGCCAACTATGTGGGAGTAATGGTAGGGAGTCCAAAACCAATTACAAAATGTGCTCTCTATCTTCAAGGCACTAAAAGCCTAAAGGAAAATAAAGAGCATGTTGCCTTGCAAAAATAACTGATAAGAAAGGATAGTCTGCATGGAGGACCAAATAAAGTTTCCCAATCTGGGTCATTCCATTAAAAGCTCTGGGTCGTAATGCAGGCATTGAATATCACTCTGTATGACTCTGGGTGATATACTGCCCCTTCTTTTGCCTCCATTTCCTCATGTACACAGTCATTGGGTTTGGACAGGATAACCTGTCAGACTATTTATTGATGTGGCAGCCCTAATGTGCTCTGTGGATTAGTGAGTGAGAGGACTGCCTGTAAACAGTAAATCACAATCGCCCCCAAATATACATAGTTCTCAAGCACTCCTGATCTCCAGTTGGCCCTCTGGGCTCTTTCCCAGCTTTCTTGGAAACAGCTATCTCCTTCCCCTTTAATCAAGAAGCTTTTGTCTCCAAAAGCCATATGCTATGTGTTAAGATTTCAGGAACAGCCTGTAGATAAGGTATGACATGACAAAGCAGATCCTTCTGAAACCCAGAAACTCCCACTCAGGGAGTAAAGAGAGATCTTATAAAGACAGGAAGCAGCCAAAGCAGTTGTACATATTCTTCCTCATTTCAGCAGTTTCTAAGCTCAATCAGCAAACAAGAGATCACTTTTGACCACTGAAATACCTAAAATCTGACCGTGAGATAGGAGCCAGGCAGAGATACACACTTAACAGTGACTCAATAAATAGCAGAGGTTTTGAGATGAGTCATAAAGAAGCGATAAGTTGAATTGTAGAAGAATATAGTCCACCAGACTTCACTTTGAATCTAAGCTTTGCCATCTATTAGGTGAGTAGCCTTGACTAAGTTGCTTAACCTCTCTGAATCTCAGGTTCTTTTATCTGTGAAACTGGAGACAATAACACTACCTACCTCTTTGAGTTGGTATGAAGATTATATATGACTTAACACAATGCTTGCAATATAATAGAAGCTAAATAAAGAGAGAAAATGGGAATATATCTAGCTATCCCTTTCTGTATCCTTGTTCTCACTGAGATATTCCTTGTCCATGCCCACAAATGCATCTGCTCTCAGGAAAGAATCTAGCAAAATCCCTCATTTGTTAAGGAGCATGAAAAATTATGGTATGTGGGATGTCAATGATTGATGAGGTCTCCTATGCTTTCCCAGACTAGATAGCATTTTTAACAGGGAGAAAATGCTTTAATAAAAATGAATTAAACTTAAGTGGTAGACTTTAAGGCTTCAACCAGTTGACGAAAAAGTAATTTTAGAGGTAAAGACATCTTCACATTACCCTAGATTGCACATGTGACCTACAATTCACTTTTTCAATTTTACACTTTGCCAAGAGATTAATTCCTGTGCAGTTCCACTCAGTTTAATTCAGTTCAATTAAATTTCACATATTTTGAGTTGTCCCCTGCCAAGTGCTTAGAATGCAGGAAATAATAAGACAGTGTCTTGCCTTCAAAAGAGTCACAACCTATAAGACTTTGCAGACATGTAACCAAGTCATTAAATACAAAACAGAAGATCATATTTGCTAAGGAGAAGTTTGGGGGACTATGTTATGGAAACACAGGAAAACAAGATATCTATTGGTTTTGAATAAAATAGATGAACTTTCATGAAACAAATAGAATTTGAGATGAGCTTGAGAAACAAGTATTTCAAATGATGAATATCTATGAAAAGATGGTCAAAATGTTAGGAAGGGTATAAATGAAGGTACTGTCTAAGGGAAGTCAAGGATAGATCAAGAAAAACCTAATGTGGCTGAAAATCAAAGTTATGAGTAAAAAAAAAACAAAAACTTATTTTTTTAATGGAGGGAAATGAGGGTCTTATGCTAAGCAAAATCAGCCAGTCAGAGAAAGACAAGTATAACATGATCTCACTCATATGTGAAATTTAATGGAACAAAATAAACTGGTCAACAAAATAGATCCAGAGACATAGAGTCATGGGATAGTCTCATGAATCTTAGAGGGAAGGGTGGAGGGAAGACAGGAAAGAGATTAATTGATGAATTTATATACATAAACCATAAAAATTAAAAAAAGAAGGAAATGCCTCTTATGATTTCTAAGTGTAAAAGGTAACTATATGACTAGTACCATGCTTTAATAACACCATTTTGATAATTATGTGAACTTTGAAATAAAAGGGAGTATTACCAGAAGCAGATGCACAAATAAATGCTATTAAGAATTAAACAGGGCAGTTCTGAAAATGGCAGCTGGCAGGACTGAGGTGAGGGAAAAGATGTGAGTGAGTGAAGGGATGAAAGGAGGTGTGTGGATGTGGGGTGTGTGTGTGTGTGTGTGTGTGTGTGTGTGTGTGTCAGTGAGGGACAGTTAAATCCAGCAGGAGCAGCAGGGGCTGGCAGACCAGGCTCTCTTGGACAGGGAGAGACTACCACTGCTGTGGGCACTCCCCGGACTACAGGACATGGGCATGAAGCCCACACCATCTTGAAGGGGAAAGTGGCCTCTTCTAGGAACCCATCATCACCACCAGCCAGATAGGCCTTGGACACTGCCCTCGACCTGGCAACCACTCCAGCCAAAATCCTGCTGCCCCACCCGCAGACCTGTGGGCCTGGGAACTCCACCTCCAAAGGTGTAATGCTCCCACAGCAGTAAGTGCGACTTGTTCCTCCCCAATGGCAGACCTCCAGAGCACACCATTTCTCAGGCAGCTCTTGGGAACTTAAGTTTATTTTAACATTTAAAATTATGTGAGTATGCTAATACTTTGGAGGACTAAAGGAGAACAAAAGAAATAAAAGTATGCTATGTTATCATCTTAAAATATACAGAAAATATATTTAATAAAAAGTATATTCATTTACAATAAAATTTATTAGCTAATATAGGTGATTATTTTTCCAACCTAATAAAACCTATGCATTACAAAATAATCTGAAAGCATCGTAATTCAGCAGTGAAATATTGTAAGTATTCCATTTAAAATCAGGAACAAAAGAGAATGTCCACTTTGATTCAACATTGCACTAACAGGTCTTAACCAGTGCAGTTAGGTCAAGCAATGGAAACGTCAGCATAAGGACCAGAAAGAAAGATATAAGACTGTCATTATTTGCAGATGATATGATTGACTACATAGAGTTAAAAAAAATCTTATAAATTATTATAATTCTATTAAGATAATTTAGCAAGGTTGTCTAATTCAGGCTTCTAAAGTACAGGTAGCATTATTCTATTTCCCAGGCTACATGGTAGACCCATAGGGGTTCATTTTTTATTCTAATTAATTTTAATCTTCATAAATATCTTATATGTACTCTTCTGTATACACCTCACCATAAACATGAAAAAACAATCATTTCCCCCCACCTCCTTTCCCCCTGGCTATGACCATACTGTTTGTCCCTGTTATGTCAATAAATTCAATAAAAATAAAATAAATAATATAAAAAATAAAATAAAAACTAAACAACCAGAAAGTACGGAGGCAGAAAGCATTGGGGAGAATAAAGAGAGCAGCTCCACTCTTTACTGTTAGGAGATACAGAGTCAGGATGTCAGGAAAGGGGCTCCAGGCCATACTGCTGTGTATGGCTGATTCTATCTGGGGTTTCTGATGAAGGGAATAGTGTATGGATTTTTTCTGTCTCTATAGAACAATGATTCTACTACACCTAAGCCCCAAGAAGGGCTGACAGTTGTCGGAATACTGACACGAATGTAGATCACTGCTTTGCTTTCCTGATAGTCTAGGTTGGAAAGAGGAGGGCTTCAAACAGGGAAATAATGGTGAAGATGACCAGCTGAGAGTTGTTAGAGGGAGCCCACTACACAACTCCAGAACTAAAAGGAGTCTAAAAAGAGGATAGAACTACCCCTTACCACTCTGTCAATAAGGCCTCCCCAATATGAGCAACCTTTGGCCCAGAGCCCCTTTCCAAGCAGCTTGACTCTGTATCCCCTAACAGTAGAGAGTAGAGCTGCTCTCTTTATTCTCTCCCTCACCATGGTGGTCTCTTAGCTCCCTGCCTTGCTTCCTCTGGCAATCCAATGCCTATAAGCACACCCATCTTAGCTCTGGCCTTCAAATGACATAGCCAGATGAATCAAGTTGGTATATGTTTGCTGGGTCTGACTGATCCAACCTCTCTTCTTGGAATAACAGTTGAAAACAACCACCTCATTATAAGATAAGAACAACTCTTACTCACTTAACTAATCTTCATCAAAGGCATAATAACCTGTCAAACTGCTGTGTATGGCTGATTCTGTCTGGGGTTTTTGATGAAGGAAATAGTAATAAACAAAAAAAGAAATGTTCCTTTCTTTTTGTAGTAGAACAATTGTTCTACTACACCTAAGCCCCAAGAAGGGCTGAAAGCTGTCAGAATACTGATACGAATGTAGACTTGAGGTTTTTGCTTTTGGTTAATTCAGGACCAATGACTAGGCTCCTAGTCACACAATGCTTCAACTTCTATCCTTGAGCTTTTCTGTACCATGTCCTCTCCCCTGCCCCCACTTATGTATTAAAAGAGGGGACAAGGCCAGGAGTATATCAAACCCTGCTATGAAGAACCACAGTACTCTTCACGAATCCCTCATTAGGCCCTTAAGGTGGGAGCAGAAGAAAGCAAGCACTGGACTCCCTACCAAAAGTTCAAGAAAAGTAGCTCTAATTTGACCTGTTAGAAATATTGGATTTGGCATAAGATTTCAGAGAGTATAAGAATTACTGTTAGATGAATGCAAAGAAAAACAAATAAACCAAAAATATGTGAAAACTGCTATGTTAGAAGGCAATTCTTGTCATAAAAAATGACAACTTACTCCTGTATTAATTAAGTCCAAAAAGCCTGGAACAATAACTTGAAGTTACTGGCAGCAACTGAGATGCAGACTTGAGTGTAAGGAGGGCACACACACACACACACACACACACACACACACACACAGACTCAATAACCACCAGGGAGGCAAAACAACATTGGGCAGGGTATGAGCAGGGTTTGCAGAGCAGATGGCCTCAGCATGAAACACAGCTTTACTATGATCAATAGACCATGTACTAAGGACACACATGCAGGAGATTATGGAATTGGGTAAAAACTACCAAACAACTACCTCAGTCGTGATATGCTAGCAGCACCTACAAGTGAGATAAATGGAGAAATGAAAGAAGAGAGAGGAAGCAACAAAAGAAAAGAAGAGACCGGGAGGAGGGATGATAACAGACAGATAAGAATGAGAGTGGAAAAGTCTGAACAGCACTGACAATAAACACTAGAAATTTTATCAAAAGACCAAATCCCAAAAGATAGCCAACTCAGGGAAGACAGACTAACATGTAGAAACTTGGCACTTCAAGGGCCCAGGTAAGGTGTGAAATACAGTGGCAACCATACTTTGGTAAAAACTGCTGTTTGAATTTTAACCCTGCTAAGTCTGGCTCTTGCATCTGATTAAAACACTGGGTACTTACCTCAGCTTCCAGGTGAAGACCTGGAGGCTAAGGCAATTTTCCCTTGCCTGGGACCAGGACCACAGGAGATTGATTCCCACTGACTCAGTAGCTTCAGGGGTAGAAACTGTAGATAACCTTTAGAGACTAACCACTGAGCTCTGCTTCTGTGTTATCGCTATCACAAGATAGGGCCACATTCCAATGTCCAGCAGGATGTGACTGGGAACCCTGAGGGCTGTCCCCAGTCTTTAGAATTTAGTCTTTAGGATTTAGGAACAAAAGGAAAATTCTTGCGGTTTAAACCTTTAAAAGGAATTGCCTACCCCTGAAATGGTGCTGTCATTTGGAATCCACCTGCGTGTGGTGCTCTTGTGGCTGTCCTGGCCAGTTCAATAAATCCTTGCCTGCTTTTTTTTAAATTAATTAATCAGCCTCCCGTGGTCTTATTTTGAACCCAGGGTTCAACCCCACAACAAGGTGCCTTTTGGGAGAGCTGTGATACAAGGAAGAGGAAGAGTGTTTTGTTTTGTTTTGTTTTGTTTTGTTTTCCTTTTGAAAGGCATGAGTACCTACAAACAATAGGACTCATCCACTAGCCAATAAAGGTGAAAAACTTCATGATAATCCCCACTTTCTTGAAAAGAAAAAGCTCAGACACCAATGCTCAATGTAGGGATGTGGTCACTCCTATGACAAAAGGAAAATGGGCATTACTAACTGTATACATGATCCACATTCCTTGGTCCAAGTGGAAGAAATGGATATACTGCCATCCATCCTCTGGTCTTTTTCAACAATACCACAAGCCAAGAAAAGTAGTTGCTGTGGCTTAGCTAGCATCTTTATAAGACACATTGAAAAAATCAAGCAAGATGAGCAATCTATTTTTATATGACATGTAATTATATCAAATGCCATAATCAATTATATTTAATGTATATTATATTAGTATCAGTGGTGTCTAAACCATTAACTTACATTTATCATTCTTACTTAAGAGGACTGTTTTAGGATTACAGTACTATTCTTAAGAAGCTAAGAGGTTTCTTCCAAGTCTGTTCTTCTCTTTCAGACTCCATGCCTTTTTTCTTTCATAACAAGAAGTGAGTGACATCCATCTCCTTTAGTCCTGCCATGGTAACAGATGACTAAATAATTTGGATTTTTGAGACTGAGATTATTTTGTACAATCAATATTTAATTTCCCTCTTAAACTTTCTTGTAGATATACTCCTAAGCTCTGTTCATGCTAATGTTATACCAGCTTTCATGTAGCTTTCAAGTAACTTGGTGCCAGTTTTGGTAAAGGAACCATCTTTTCTAAGGCCAACATGCTCTGAGTTTGATCAATCCTCAAACATGACTCATGCACCTTCAAATTGAACAACTTATCAACGCTGGGAAAACTTTGCTGCTAAACTATAAATGCACTGGTCTCGGAGAATCAACTCCCACCTCTACTGAGAAGCTGGCATTAGAACCAAAGGACATATTTTTCTCAAATCTATTCTGACATGAAGCCAATAGTCCCCTATGCCTCCAGAGATGAGTGGTTTACTTAGAAATCAATAAATGTACTTTGTAATCAACCTTTAAGCCAAAAGCTATTGAATAGTCTGCTATAAATATCTAACAACAGGTGCAATTTATTTTACTGATATTCCAACTGAAGCATTTGTTTTGAAATCATTCTATTATTTATTGTTTTTAATCTAAACACAATACAATATCATATTTTTAAGTGAGAAACAAGTTTAAAATTTTTGAACAAATATTCAGTGGAAATTGGGTGTTACTTTGCCTTTCAAGAGAAGTAAATACAATTTGAGGAAATATAAGATCTTCAGAATAAATATATAATGATTTTGCAATAAGAAAGAAATACATTCAGGCTCCAATATACTCACTTTAAAACTGTAGTAAATGAAAATAAATGCAGATTTAAAAATCTATTTAATATCTCAGTATACCACCAGATGCACCTCCTAAAACAACTCTGGGACACTACTACAGAACAATTTCAGAAGATGAGAAGAAAACAGTACTCTGGAAATACAAGTTAATTGTATAGACAATTATAAATCATTAGAATTTCAAGTAGCATTTACAACTGGATTATTCTGAAGGAAAAAAAAAGGCTTTTGAGAGAAATGTAAAGCAGAGCCTAAAGCAATGGTAGGCTTCCAACCCACCCCAGGATCCCTCAGTAGAGACCCAGGCATCTAACATGGGCTGTGCTATCTTCAGTCCTTGTAGTCTCTTGTGGAACTTCCTGGGAAAATGCAGCCAAGGCATTCTATAGGACTGTGATTTCTTAAGAAATTGGGCTATCATGAACTTGGATTCATTCAGGAGTTTAGACTTGGAAGAGACTCACAGATCTCTGAGGAGAGAGGTTGAAAGGTGAGGGTGGGGGACTGGAAGAGATTAACCAAAGAATATATATGCATTAGCCCATAGACACAGACAATAATGTGGTTTAGGGTGGGGGCTGGGTGGAGAGGGGAAAGGCAGGAAAGGAGTAACAGGAGAGATCTATAATACTGTCAACAATAAAGAGTTTAGGCTTGTGCTGTTTGCTTCCATATTTCACAACACTGAACCAAACAAGTAAAGAGGAGAACCTACGTAGGCTATGGCCTTTGCTTAGGGCTGATGCCTTATGAGAATGCTGACTTGCAGCCACAGGATGCTGTAACTATATCTGTACAAGATGCACACTTTAATGCATAGGTGGCTGCTTTTGTGAACTCTCCTACAAATTAAAGTCATTAGAATGGTGTTGATATATTCACCAAAACAATTTTATTTAAAATAGAACTTAAAACAGTTCTGATAGACATCATCCAAATGTATAATGTCCTTGACTGTCCCTTTGAGATATATAAGTTTAATCCAAAACCACATGCTCATGTCCATATTATGCAACTATTTGTTTCTTAACAGCTGTCCCAATGGTAATTAGAACAGGTCAAGACTGTTAGAGAATTTGGGTCAGTGTGGAAAACTGGACAGAGAGAATGGCCCAATGGGAGAGTTTTCATCTCTTCCACTATCTCCCTCTTTTTGTCTCTTTCACTTTTTCCTCTCTGCCCCACTAAGCTTATCCCTCCTTCAAAGTCTAGCGTCAGGATTCCCTCATCAATGAAGCTCGTATAACTTTTCTCAAATTTGCATAGCATTTATAATCCTTGTCACAATAGAGCATCTTATAGTTCCTATTGTTGGTTGTTTATATATGTGCATCTTCTCCTCCCTACTGTTTAATAACACAACAATTATCAAATATCAAAGAGCTCACTGAGGCCACAACACATACTAATGCCATAATACAGTCAGGGAAAATAAAAATATGCTTACAGATAGAAGTTCTAATTTTAAAGTCCCTGAGTCATCATACACTAAAAATGTGACCTTGGAGGAGACATCTAACTTGTCTACACCTTAATTTCCTCATCTGCCAAGTGGGATTGATGATATCTAATGACGAAGGAGGAGGAGGAAGAAGAGGAGAGACAGGAAGAGAAAAATAAGTCCTTGTCACCACAGCATTGTGGAGGCATGAATTTGGAGTCAGATGGACCTGAGCTCTACGGTTTACCTTCTGAGTCACCAAATACAAGTTATTTAGACACTCAGAACCTATTTCCTCATCTGTGAAATTGAAATAAAAGCACTTACCTTGATGGCTTAGTTTGTGAGTTAAGGACTGAAAGGACCTAACAGAAGGCCTGGCACATAACAATGCCTCCAACAAATGATAGGTATTATTATTACACTTGTGACATCATTATGAGTCATACCTGATCCCTGACCTCAAGGGGTTCCAAGATCAGCAAAGGAAATGAGACACTTAGAGATGTATCTTTTTCCCAATGTGCAGCAGCACATGCTGAGTGCCACATAAGTAATACAGATGGGAGAAACCTGGATAATGGAAAGGAAGGGGAGTTCACAGGAACCTGTAGTAATGTGGGAAGGGCCCATCATTGTGAGAAAGAGTTTATGGATGTGAGAAGACTCCATGCTGAGTAAGGAACAATTCCCTCAAAATTCTTATCCCAGCATTAAGTGTTCACTCCTTGTCAGGTACTTTCCCACAATAACATCCAAACAATGTCCTAGAGGTGATGGAAAATCAGAGATGACATTCTTTTTTTTCTTTTTTTTTTAATATTTATTGTTGAAAGTATTACATATGTCCTCTTTTCTTCTCCCATTGACCCCTTATAGCCCTCTCTCACCCCAGGCCTCTACCACCCTATTGTCTGTGTCCATGGGTTATGCATAGATGTATATAAGTTCTTTGGTTGATATCTTCCTATCCACCACTCCCATCTTCCCTCTGAGATTCAAAATTCTGTTCTACCATTCCATGTCTCTGGATTTATTTTGTTCAACAGTTTATTTTGTTCATTAGACTTGACATATGAATGAAATCATGTGATAAAGATTACTTTTCAATCAGAGGAGTGACATGGTAAGAGCTGCACTTTAGGAAAATTGATCTGAAAGTGCTGTGCAGAATACATTTAAGAGGCCAATTACTTCAGAGTATACAAAAGATGAAAACCCAAATGTCTATCAATAGATGAAAAAATAAAAAACTATGGTCTACCATACAATGGAATATTATTGGGCCATAAACAAATGAAGTACTGGCACAAGCTACCACATGAACAAATTTTGAAAGCATAATGAACCTTGAAAACATGTTTAGGTATTCTGCCTTTCCATTTATATGAAAAGAGTTTAGGGCTTGTTTGTGAAGTGACAAAATGTTCTTAAGTAACAAGGTGCTCAATAGAGCTGTTTTAAATAGAGGCCAGTCAGGAGCCACTACAGCAGTCTGGGTGTAAAGTGCTACAGTCCTGAGACTGGGAACCAAGGGCAGACCGGAGTAATGTGGGAGAAGAAGAAGTGAGAAAGTATTCTCCGACCCAGATTCAGAGGAAGATGACTCACTGTGTCCTCAAAAACCTGGAGCAGAGATGGAAGTGTGGTAGAGTGGTAAAGACCAGCCTGGGCTATGGATCTGTTGCATCAACTTAATTGCTCTTTGACCCCGATGAAGTCATAAACCTCTTTGAGCCTCAATTGTCAAAATTTTGCAAAATGCAGGAAATGATAGTATCTGTCTTATAAAGTTGTTGGTAGAGATCAATGATGAAAATGTATTAATGTTAAGCAAATTGCCAGGTACATAGAAGGACCTCAATAAATATTAACCACCATGACCATCATTATCATTATTCATAAATACTTTTGACTGAATAGGGAGAACAATGGGGACATTAAGTTCAGAGGAGCAGTTTGGAGGGCTGGTATTTAGGGAGTCCAAGTTTCTTCTCATTACCACTAAGAGACATATTAGCTGATATGACTTCACTGCTCAAAATACCTCATAAGCTGTGTTTCCAAAAAGAACAGTGTAACTTAATAGCCAGTCTATCAGTAAGGAATATCCTCCAAGAAATGGGGACTTTGGCACACTCACAGGTAACCAGGGACATTGGGCAACATTGGACTGCTCTACCCTAACTTAGGCTTAGCCATTTCCTGCCTGCCCGACAAAAGGAAAATACACACCCTAAAGCAGTCATGAGCACACCAACTCACACTCCTTGATATAGAACCAGGATTGTGAAAGTCAGAAGTCAGCAAACTGTGGCTCATAAACCAATTCCAGGCCGCCACCTGTTTTATAAATGAAGTTTTATTGAAATAAAGACATGATGATGTGTCTCTGTACAGTCCATATCTTCTTTCATATTACAATGGCAAAGTTCAGTCAGTAATTGTAACAATATAAATTGCATAGCCTCAAATATTCACTATCTGCCCCTTTACAGATAAAGTTTGCCCAAACCTTCTTTAAATTATATTTGGCCCACTATTGTGTCCGGTATGATTTTCTATTTCCTTCAACATTTTCCATATTAAATTCTATTCTTCTTTACTATATTTTACCAAGGCCATTATTAATATTAACATTGTTTTTCAGTAGGATTCTTTATCCGATCAACTCTCACCAGACTTAAACAAGGCTCATGTACAAAAGGTGCTGGACTCAGGGCTGCTGGGCACTTTAAAATATATACTATCTACAGTAGGAGATGATCTCACTCATCTAGGGGAAATGGTGAACAACATAGACTGATGAACAAGAACAGACACAGATATAAGGAACCATGGGTCAGACTGTTGGACCTCAAAGGGAGGGTGGGGATAAAAGGGAGAGATCAACCAAAGGACTTATGTACACACATATGAGCCTAACCAATGCTCAAGGACAATAGGGGGGTGAGAACATGAGGGGGGTGGGGGATTGGAATGGGGGGTTGAGGACAAATATGTGATACCTTAATCAATAAAGAAATTAATAAAAATATATAAAACCTATTGGTGATTCATTTATTCCTTAACCTGCAACTGCATTGATATAGCATCCATATATCATGAGGTGCTGTGTACAGTAGAGATAGGGTAAAGGTGAAAATATGCACGGGGCTGGGAACTGGAAAGCATCTTTTCTAATCCCAACCTTTCCAATAACTTGCTGAGTGACTCAAGAGGAATTTCTTTCCATTTCTGGGACACAGAATCCTCCTCTGAACCTGAGATCCTCTATGTTCTCTCCCAGCCCCATGACCCAGGCTCCAAAATTTATACAATATAAACTACTATAACCTACCTCATTATATGTATCAAATAGTGATGGTCCAATAAAGTAGAGCATATAAAGTAGTTAGTACAGTGTGGGGCATATAACAAGCCCTCAATAAACAGGCGCAGTTACTATCACAATTAATAAGTATTAACTTTTAATTTATTAAACACTTAAATTACATCATCATCTTTTTAGAATATGGTATAACATTATTTTACATTACAATACTTTAGAATACATTGCAGTCTAGCGTGACTAAGAAAAAAAAATGACCTAAGTATCTAAACGTAAAATATATAATATGATTATTTCCATTACAAAAGGGGTTTTTCTTTTTAATCACAGGCTCTTGCATAAGTTAACTTCCCTCAAGTAAATATGATTTGTTGTATGAATATGTGGTTTTCATTCAATTCTTCAAGATCATCTCTATTGTGTAAAAAACCACGGCATACTTGGTATACATTGAGGGGAAGCACTGTTGATTTATCTGGATACTAGCAGGACTCCAGAAGTAATGTGAGTGACCAGGATTGTGTAAGTCAGAGTCAGCAAACTATGGTAATGCTAGTCCTGTATGTCTGTAAACTGGAGCTGAAGCAAACTTGGACTTCTAATGCTACCCTGTTTCCCCAAAAATAAGATAGTGTCTTATATTAATTTTTTCTCCCAAAGTTGCACTAGGTCTTATTTTTGGAGGATGTCTTATTTTCGGGGAAACACGGTAGATATATGACCCAGTAGCCATCCTAAGAGGAACTCCTCCTGCATTCAACTTATGGAGCACATTCCATATACAGAGGTGTCCTTAAGCTGCCTGGTAATTCAGCATAGGCACTCAAAACTGACTACCCTAACTTGTTAGATGACTCTACAGAATCACAGAGCAGTTTGGAGAATTACCCAGGCCATCCATGGTCTCTGCACAAAATAATCCTTTGTGCAGAGACCATGTTATTTTTCATTGTTATTCTACTTTTAATATGTATTAGAACCACAGAGGTCCAGTGCTATTTATCTCTATATTTTCAACATGAATTTGTTCAATTCCGATGCCATAAATTTCTAAAGGAAAGGTCAGGTGTCACTCTTAGAAGCCATCGTTTTGTAATTCTGTTTACTATGGTCTTATGGCCCTTGCACTTACAAACATTTAAGGCCAAGTGGAGAACCAGCTGTAACAGATAGAATGGATAATTGATTTGGGCCTCTAAGACATTTATCCTCATTATTATTTATGGTAGATGAATTAAATATTTTAATGATTTATTTCACTGGGTTCAGACTCAGAGAATATGTGAGCAGAGATGGCAACCCCTAAGACCTAAATAGGACTCCAAATAAAATGATAACATGTGAAAGCTTCTACATAGAGTTAAAATGGGGTTTTGACATTCTTTATAAACAGATTTTAAACTCTTCATTGCCAAGTGTGAAAGAGTCAGGATTTGATGATGCAAACATGACCCTGAAGAACAAGGAGACCAAGAAGACTAAGAAGAAGCTGGGGGAGAAAAGCAAGACTCTCCAAGCAACTACTCTGAAATCACTACTGTACCTACTGAACAGATAAGGAACTCAATCCTCAAGATATCTCCAAAAACTTCAGAAGCTTGTAAATGATCCTTTGTGCAGAGACCATGTTATTTTTCATTGTTATTATACTTTTAATATGTATTAGAACCTGGAGGTATAAAAGTGATTTAAACACAGACCTGTCCTTAAGGAGTACACAGTAGAGTGAGGAGGAGGGTTGCGTGGACAATTAAACTGGCAAATACAACAAAGTATCTATGATAAACAGATGCATATGCTAATACTATTATATTTGGCACCTGGCCCCGTAGTAATGCTTGTAGATGCTATATTATCTAAAATTATGTTTTGGGTTTGTTTGTTTTTTGTTTTTTTGTTTTTTTGTGTGGTTTTTTTTTTTTTTTTTTTTTTTGGAAAAGCATATTTTCATTTGTCCCTCAAAGGTGGGTTTCTTTCGAACAAAAGCAACTGGTTGTCATGAATACATCAAATACAAAAAGGTCTCAAAAAGCCAAGTCAACAAAATAAACTATTCCCTGCAGATGGAAACTAATCAAAAAGGCTTAGATCATCGATAAAATATGATAATCATAAAATATTTATCTTTCACTCCCGAGAAAAGAATCCAGTTATGAAAGCTGGCCTTTCAGGCCATCTGCCAGGGCTAAGTCTGAATCTCCAGCGAATTTTCAGGAGAGTTTAAATAAAAATTTATACCATAGTAGATGTAGACTGAGTAGAGTAAACTTTATTTGGAGAGTTATCTCAGAAGGGCTGATGGTATTATCTCATGTACCCTCTGGGAGGGAACAAATGAATTTGAGGGACAGTAGCCCCTAATTGGGCCCAATTTAAGGGGCTTCTGGGACCAAGATTATTGGGAGGGCTAGAGAAGGAGGGTGAAGGGGAACTAGGTAGGAGGACAGAAGGGGAGGAGGACCCTGAATGCCTGGTGGGATTGGGGTGGGGTGATCCCATGGGCCAAGGAAATGAGGTCCAAGCCTCCTGGGAACCAATTGTCATTTGAAGTATCTAAGCAAGGAGAGAACTCTTTTCTGGACCAGAGGCTGTACCTAGCCAGAACGTTTAGAATTAATGAAGGCATCTGCAGGGCCAGGACCCAGCTGAAGGGTCTGCAGCTTTCCTGAGGGTCAGTGGTTAGGGACAGCAGTCCCTACAGAAAAGTTGGGGCCAAAGTTTGGAGGTGAGCATTCGGAGACCAACTTGTGGCTTTTATGCAAGTTTGTCTCCTTTTCTTCTGAGACAGATTAGGACAAGTGCCCTGTCACCTTTATGGGACCAGCCAAGGGTACTATCACTTTAAACTGCTAGAGTCCTTAGCACCAGTCTAGGGCTCTAAGAGAGACCTTGGTCATGGTGAATGAAGATCCCAACCTGGAGGAGCAGAATGGCACTTCTGAGCAGGAGTATGAGCTCCAGGCACACCCCAGCATGCCTGTCCATCTCAGCCTCTCTGTGTACACCAGAAGTTCAGCTCACCTTAATACCTTGGCCCAACCAGGCAGTTTGGCCCACTCAAGTAGATTAGCCCACTCCGTTAGCTCAGGCCCTAAGGACCTCAGTATGATTAAGGTAAGCAAGCACAGTTGGACAGTGGTCCTATTGTTTAGTTGCTACTCAGTGTGCAATGTATTTCAGTGGATCCAGTATGGCTCCATCAGTAACGTCTTCATGAACTTTTACCAGGTCAGTCCCTTTACCATTTATTGGCTGTCCACGTACTACATGCTAACCTACATCTTTCTACTACTGCTGGTGGCCTGGGTGCTGGAAAAATTTGGCCTTTACACCATTGCCCTCTTCAGCTCCACTCTTAACTGCTTGGGGGCGTGGGTGAAGTTGGGCAGCCTGAAACCACATCTCTTCGCAGTCACTGAACTGAGCCAGGTAATCTGCTCTGTGGCCCAGGTCTTCATCCTGCATCTCTTTCATCTGGATCAGGGCCAAAGAGATTTCAAAGGCCTGCTACATAGCTTTCTTGGGCAATCAGTTTGGAATTACAATTGGTTTCTTGGTACCTCCCATTTGGGTACCCAATATTGAAGACCAGGACAAGTTTGCCTATCACATCAGCATAATAAGAGCATTTTCCACTCTTTTTTTTTTCATCCTTGTCATCAATCATATTCAAGGAGGAGCCTAAATATCCCCTCAGCAGGGTCCAATTCCTGAACTATGCTTTGGAATGCCCTGATGTTTCATATTTAAGTTCCATCGTCCAGCTCTTCAAAACCTCAACTTTGTGTTGCTTGTCATCACCTATGGTCTGGATGCTGGAGCTTTCTTTGTCTTGTCCACACTGCTGAATCGCATGGTGATCTTGCACTACCCGGGAGAAGAATCAAATGCTGGAAGAATTGGCCTGACCATCATCATTGCAGGAATGCTTGGGGAAGTAATCTCAGGCATCTGGCTGGATATGTCCAAAATCTATAAGGATACAATCCTAGTGGTCCATATCATGACTCTGTTGGGCATGGTGGTGTACACAATGACCTTGAATATGGGACAAGTTCATAACTGCTAACACAATGGGCTTCTTTGTGAAAGTTATTTCCAACTGGGATTTGAGTTTTCTCTGAAGCTAACATACCCAGAATCAGAAGGCATATCATCTGGCCTCCTCAATGTATCTGCCCAGGTATTCAGGACCATCTTCACCATCTCCCAGGGCCATATTATCAAACACTATGGAACCATGCCCAGGAACATCTTTCTGTGTGTGTTCCTCACCCTTGGAGCAGCCCTTACTGCATTCATCAAGACAGATCTCAGAAGGCAGAAAGCAAACAAGGAAACTCATGACAATAATCTCCAGAAGGAAGAGGTGGAGGAGGAGGAGGAGGAAAGCAATATCAGCAAAGCACCCACCACTGTATCTGAAGAGCACCTCTAAGAGAAAAAGATGGTTGCAACTCAGGGAACATATCTTCAGTCAACACAACTCTCATTGCCAACACAAAGGTCTTCACAGGATCACAAAGGTGTTCTGCTCTTACAAGTCATACAAATTCATGATAGGAAAAAAATAAGAATAAACATGTAAGAAAATAGAATTATCTAAAAAGTCCTAACTGTACTACCTACATATAACTATGATTAATATATTTTAGTATGTGTTTTCAGATCTCATTCTATGCATATAAACATGGATCTTTAAGCCTAAATGCTATAGAATGTTTTTTACATATTTTATTACAAAATAAATGAGTTTTATTTTTTTTAAAAAGGATGTTAGGTAATCAATGCAAAGAATAAATTGTTTAATATGGTGTTCTCTAGTTTTTATTCTCTTGACAGCAAACAAAACCAGGTTCCGATGGTATTTGTCCCTGTTCAGGGAGATAGGACCATGTCATTAGTGTTTATTAACAACCATCCAAGCAACAAAAAGTTTATCAGCTGTCAATACATGTCACATGTGTTCCATACCAAGAAAAATATTATTTACTTCAATACTAAGAAAAGGGGCAAAAGCCATAAGATATAGGCCAGGGAAGCTAATGTTCTTTTGGATGAGGAGGATTTGGGGAAAAAAAAAAGAATACATGAGAAGGAGGAACAGAAGACAAAACTGTTTCTTAGATGACATTCTCTTTGACAGAACTAAGGCTTTCTCAGTTATTAAGAGCGTAGGCTTTGGAGTCAGGTAGACATGAGTTGGCATCTGAGCTCAGCCACCTATTAGTGGTGTGACCATGGATCAATGACTTCCTTCTGACTACCTATTTCCTCACATGTGGTGAAATAGGAATGGACAAAGACCATAACTTTCTCATGGGGCTGTTGAGAGGCCCAAAGGAAATAATGCATATTAAGTGCTTTTAATACTGCCTGCCACTCAGAGAAGTATAATGGTAATTATTCTTATGGCTGCCATGCAACTCGACCCAAGGAACCTTCAGGTATATAAACTAAAAATAATTTTGAGATAAGGGTCTTCAAGCCCTTCACATCTCAAAGAAGAACACTAAAACCCAATGAAGAAAAGATGCTTTCCAATGACATACATCTATTTTCAATTAATTCAGTAAACATTTATTGAGCA
Source organism: Pipistrellus kuhlii (assembly GCF_014108245.1). Classification (NCBI taxonomy): domain Eukaryota; kingdom Metazoa; phylum Chordata; class Mammalia; order Chiroptera; family Vespertilionidae; genus Pipistrellus; species Pipistrellus kuhlii. Next base: position 5,770,484 of record NW_023425504.1, on the reverse strand, counting down.
TTTGGGAAAAACACTATTCTAGGAGTATGGTGGTGGGCATAAGTAAAAATGTGACTTGTAGGTGAAGATGCTTACAATCTATGCAAGTTATTTAATTCCTTTGTGCCTCAGTTTATACATCTAGAAGTTGGGGCAATCATACCTACCCCATACTGAGAGAATACATGTAAAGTGCTGAAAACACTGCCTGAAACATAGTATCACACACACACACACACACACACACACACACACACACACACACACATATTTTGTATTTATATTTGGAGTAAATTATATGTATACATTCATTTTATTTATTTTTATATATGCATGTAATTGGAAGACTAGATTGGATGAGGCAAAAGTCATCTTCCTATATCTTCATCTGCTTTATTTTTCACTCCTGACAAGCAAAGTTGTGTATATATGGCATACTCCATAGCAGTGTTTCAGTCATTGTTTGTGTGGGTGTTCAAAGACAATTTCAGTGGTTGTGGTGGTGGCCTCCTCCCACTAGACTGCAGCCCTAGCTGTGGTTCCTGAAAGCCAGTGTTGCAGCAGTAACCTCCTGATTCCCCACCTCCCTGGATGTGAAAACAGGAGTGGCTACATTTGGTGTGCTGGTTCAGTGCTGGCATTGTGGGTGTCATTCCTGGAGACCCAGAATACAGGCCCCACTTTTACCTATTCCAATGATTTTCTAAGTACCTAATTAAACAGAACTAAAATACCTGCCTGCTTCCAATAGCAAGAATAGTTTTGACAACTACAGATGAATGTGGACTGCTACGAATGAGTAATAGCTCAAAAGATCGGAGGCAGAATGAGAGAGAGGAAACACATCCCACCTAGTGAGAACAGCCAGAACAAAGGTGTATAGCAAAGGAGTGCAGGACATAGTCCAGTGGCCATGAGAAGGGGCTTCTTGCCAGAGCAGACAATCACAGCTAGTCTGACAAAGGTTTTCTCTGGAGAATGATGCTCCAAAATTAACCCCATGACCGTATTATTAGACACCAGAGAACTGGGAACATTTTTACCATCCCAGAGAGGCAATGCTGGAGGATTCTCAGTACCATTACAACCCACAAGAGTCCTCTTTTATAAAAAGCCTATTTCATAAAAACAGAGAATAGAATGGTGGTTGCCAAAGGCTAAGAAAGGAGGAAAATGGGATGATGTAGATCAAAGGGTACAAAGTTTTAGGGATAAGAACAATAAATTCTAAGGATCTAACATAAACAGGTGATTATCCTATATAATAAAGAGGTAATATGTAAATTGACCATAACACTCTCACACAAGATGGCTACCCCATGTAGTCATAAGAAGGCCATCCACATTGGTCACAAGATGGCCTCCATAAGATGGCCAGCAGGAGAGGGCAGTTAGGGGTGACTGGGCCAGCAGGGAAGGTAAATTGGGGGTGACCAGGCCTCCAGGGGAAGGCAGTTAGGGGTGACCAAACCACCAGGGGAGGGCAGTTGGGGAGACCAGGCCTGCAGGGGAGGGTATTTGGGTGGGACCAGGTCTACAGGGGAGGGCAATTGGGTGGGACTGGGCCAGCAGGGGAGGACAGTTAGTGGCAAACAGGCCAGCAAGGGAGGGAAGATAGGGGTGACTGGGCTGGTAGGGGAGGGCAGTCAAGGGTGACCAAGCCAGCAGAGGAGGGAAGTTTGGGGGCGGCCAGGTCTGCAGGGAAGAGCAGTTGGGGGTGACCAGGCCTACAGTGGAGGACAGTTAGGGGCAAACAGGCTGGCAGGGGAGCAGTTAGGCATCAATCAGACTGGCAGGGAAGTGGCTAGGAGTTGATGAGGCTGGCAGGTAGAAGCAGTTAGGGGTAATCAGGAGGGCAGGCAGGCAAGCAGTTGGGAGCCAGCAGTCCTGTATTGTGATAGGGATGTTCAACTGCCTAAATGGGATCAGGTCTAAATGGATAGTTGGACATCCCTCCAGGGGTCCCAAATTGGAGAGGGTGCAGGTTGGGCTGAGGAACACCCCCACCCCTCTAGTAGTTAAGAATATGATATTATATACCTGAAAGTTGATAAGAGTAGATCTTCAGCATTCTCACCACACAAAATAGTTATCTATGTTAACTATGTGAGGTAATGATGTTTTTAATCATCTTGATCTTGGTAATCTTGGTAATCATTCTATACTGTATATATATATATATATATATATATAAAATCTTATATTGCACATTATAGAGATACAATTATATTTGTTAATTATTCATCAATATTTTTTCAAGTTCTCTTTTAGTATTTGGGAAAGAAATTTGGAGATATATAGTTATGGTGTCATACTCCAAATATGAAAAATGTTTCTAGCAGGCAGGATATGGATAGAAATGAGGCTGCCTAACAATGAACCAGTTTATTGCTTCTAAACATACATTTTTTATTAAAGTATAGCACTATTAACTCTATTTTATTGGATTCCAGTATTTCTGCCAAGACATTTTTGTCTCAGTGCCACAGAAAATTTCCCCAATGAAACTGTTTCAGTTTATGAATGCTATCTATTTCCAGGAAAAAAAAAAAAAACGAAAAAAAAAAAAAAAAACATGAGCTGCCATAAATGGAAAAAGTTTACATAAGAGAAACAAAACAGAGCACCCAAAAAGGAACAGTACATTTAAAATAGAATGCTTCAGTACTGCCAAAAATTAGCATAACAAATAGCTGATACATTTTTGCATTCTAAATTCCTTAGATATGAAGCATTTTTCAATCTCTAGTTTATATCTGACATATTAAAATTTAATCATTAAATTTCTGATGTACAATCCCTCCCCACCTTCTTTTACAGATAATAATACATATGAGCTGTAATGTTTCATTCCATGAGTGTTTAGTAGTAAAAATTATTGTAAATTCTAAGACCAATAAAAACTGGGGTCATATTTGTTTGATACTAAAAAGAAAAACAATCTCTATCATGTTTTAGGGAGACAGAAAATATACAAGATTAAGCATCAAATGGACATGGAATTGAGTCCTGATTCCAATGTTTATTATGTGCATAATCTCAGGCATATGTCTTAATCTCTTTGAGTCTTGATTTCATCATCTGTAAAATGAGGATTATGATAATTCTACCTCACAGGTCTATTATGAGACTAAATAAAATAATATTTGTAAATATCTTAGTATATTGTACAGTATATAGTAAGCTCCTAATTAACATAAACCGCTTAGTTATCTACCATTTTATATAATAACAGCTTTGAGATATAATACATAAACAATAACATCCATCCATTTAAAAGAGGCAAGTTGATTTTTGTAGTAATTCTCAGTATCACCACAGTCTAATTTTAAAATATTCTTGTCAGACCCAAAAGAAGCCTTTAACCCATTAGCAGTCATTATACTGCCGTTTTAATGCCATAAAAGATTGTTAAGACCTTGGGCCCTGGAGTCATTGACAATTGAGTTCAAGTACAAGCACTGGCATTTTCTAGCTGTGTGATCTTCAGAAAGTTGCTCTCAATCTTACTGTGCCTCAGTTTCTTCACTATAAGTGAAAGGTAAAAATAATAATGCAAATCCTATAGGACAACTGTGAAGATCTGCTGAGAAATGAATATATAGCACCTTCCATTGGCTGGCCCATAGTGGGCACCAGATAATTGGCAGTCATCATCTTCACAATCCTCCTTTTCATGCATTCTGCTTATTTTTCTCTTCCCCTACTTCATTCACCCTTTCGTTATCATTCCATAAAATGCATCTCCAGGGTCCATAATAGTGCCTTGCACATACTAGTAGCATGCATAAAACATATAACATGAACTAATTACAATAAGTCCTCCCATATCATCATTGATAGATTCTTAGAAACTGCAACTTTAAGGAAAACAACATATAATGAAATCAACTGTACCATATGCTAATTTACCTAAGTTCCTATAGCATATTTCTAATCACAAAAAACATCAGCAAACTTCTAAATAAAAGCCCAAAACTCCTCTAACATTAAATACTGAAATAAATGTGAGCTGCCCAAACATTTTTTCAATGAATAAAAACTAGTCAGATCTTTATTTTTAAACCTGATTATTCTAGTTCCAGGTATAAGAGTGCCATAGCCTCTCAAGGCGGCTCAAGGAACAAATCAGGACCCACCCTGGACAGAACTCGCTTCCATCATAGAGCTATTCACACAGACCCACACTCACTCAGACTGGGACAATGTATACATGTCACTTCATCTATTGTACATCTTTGGGATGTGTAGGAGGACATCGAAGGACCCAGAGAACATGGGGAGAATGTGCAAAGCCAACAGCTAGTGAATCCAGCTGGAAACATTTTGTTTGTTTGTTTTTTATAAATGTTATATAGAAATTATTTTATTCAAGGAACTGTTGCACTTAATTATGTAGTGGTTGTGTGTACATATGCATAGATGCATGCACACACAAGTGTGTATATATTTTTTCATTTAGACCACATACTATTGCAGAAAAAAATTAACGTGGCTTCTTAAGAAGTAATAAATCATCGTGAAAGAAAAGGAAAATCTAACACCAACTAGAGGCAAGTTTATCCAAGGGCTGTGTCTATGGACACTGCTCCAAATTATAATAATCACTGTCCAATTTCAGCTACAGAGACCTAATATAATTCAGTCACATTCTAGAACTCCAGTCCAAGCCATTATCTTTCTCCTCACCAGCTTTTCTCCCAGCCCACAGATTGTGAAGTCCTGATTAAAAGCCAGACCCCCTGATTCCAAGGTCTATGCTCTATGGCAGTGTTTTTCAACCTTTTTTGGGCAAAGGCACACTTGTTTCATGAAAAAAAATCACGAGGCACACCACCATTAGAAAATGTTAAAAAATTTAACTCTGTGCCTATATTGACTATATATAAAGTAATTCTCTTGAATAGGAATCAAATAAACACAAAGAAAGTATTTTATAATTACTTTATTATGAAATATTAAGTAAACAAAATAGTGAAAAATTATAAAATTCTTGTCTTGTCTGCACCTACAGCACACCAGGCAACATCTCGCGGCACACTAGTGTGCCGCGGAACAGCGGTTGAAAAACGCTGCTCTATGGGATATATCATGCTGCTGCTTTATTAAAATTTATTCTTTCTAGGGAATCAAGAAAAATAAGTATACTTGCCTCCTCATGCATTGTGCAATGGTGGCAGTTACACAGAATTAGGAAAATTCTATTAAAAAATACAACATCTCAAGCCTGGCCAAATGTGTCTCAGTGATTGAGTATTGACCCATGAACCAAGAGGCCCCCAGTTTGATTCCTGGTCAGGCCACATGACCAGGTTGTGATTTGATCTCTAGTAGAGGGCGTGTAGGAGGCATGCAATGGATAATGTTTCTCTCTCAACATTGATGTTTCTATATCTCTATCCCTCTCCCTTACTCTCTAAAATCAATACAAATATATCATATCCTATATAATAAAAGGCTAATATGCAAATCGAACTAAAGGTGGAACAGCCAGTTGCTATGACACACACTGACCACCAGGGGACAAACATTCAATGTAGGAGCTGCCCCCTGGTGGTCCACGCACTCCCACAGGGGGAGCGCTGCTCAGCCAGAAGCCTGAGTTGGGCTTTCAGCAACTGTGGTGGGAGCCTCTCCCACCTCTTCAGTAGTGCTAAGGATGTCCCACTGATGGCTTAGGCTCACTCCCCATGGGCTCCTGGACTGCAAGAGGGTGCAGGCCGAGCTGAGAGATCTCTAGTATTTTATGATATGAGATTATATATATAACTTTTCCATAGCAGATGTTGCTAATTCAAATCAGGCTGGGGTTGGATGTATTTGGTTTATCATTTGAAATTCATGGTTAAATTATAATGACTCACCTCTTGAGTAAGAGTCCATTCACAATTCCTTGTACTTGGTAAGAATCCCTTTCATGTGCTTCATAAGTGGCAGAATGATAGAACAGCAAAAAACACTGGAGTGGGAGTCAGATGGCAGGGCTGCTATCTGCTTGCTTTGGCTAAGTGCCTTTGTTGCTCTGATTCTCCATTCCACTTCCTGAAAACGAGGGAGACTGTACCAGGGATGACTAAGGGCCCTTCAGGGCCTAATATTCCCAGATTCTCTGATGTCTCTAGACAAAGCAAAACTGACTTCAGATTCTCTTAACACTCACTTTACAGCCTCAAATGGTAAATCCAAGTGACTTAATCATGATCTGCTCACAGAAAAGCACAGAACTTAGTTCTCCACCTAAGGCCATAGGGCCCAGATAACTAGAAACTGGCTTACTGAAGAGAATGAGAGAAAATACATGGACACCAAAAGAATACCCTTTGTACAGAATAATTTACCATAGAGAGTCTGTATTGTTTCAACTTGAAGTAAAAACAAAATAAAAAAATAAATAAAACAAAAACAAAAAACTCAAGAAAAAAGAGAGAGAGAGAGAGAGAGAGAGAGAGAGAGAGAGAGAGAGAGAGAGAGAGAGAGAGAGAGGGAGAGAGAGAGAGAGAGAGAGAGAGAACTGGATCTGTTTTCAAAAACATAATTATCCATAATCTAGATGTACAGTGGTATTTTATTAACATTCCAAGGCAGAACAGAAAAAAAAAATCTGGATGTACAAACAGAGAATCAGGGGCAATTGTTCACACTACCAAAGGCCATGAGCTTGGCTCTGACACTGAAATGCTAGGAATGTGACCTCCATCCAGTTCTGTTCAACCACTGGACATTTATTGGGTAAGACTAAATGTCACTTCCTGGGTCAGGGGATAGGGCTATCAAACTCAGTACAGTCAGTCCCTGCCCATAAGGATCTCATTGTTTCATGGGTGAGAGAGAGACTTAAACAAGAAGCTTTCTTGGAGGTACTTACCCAAACTCTCTGATCTTCTGTTGTTTTCTCACATGTTCAGTGGGGGAAATGAAACCTGCCTCACACCACTGATGGTGAGAGGTAAGTAAGGCAATTTTTGGAGAAACTGAACACAATAAAAGCCATAACATTAATGCCCATGATGTTTTATCAATCTTATGTAAATTATGATCTATATAATCTACTTATTTTTATATTATTTCTTCACAATAGAATACCCTACGTGACAACAGGGATCTTTGTTTTGTTCTTAATAAATATCACCAATACCTAGAACAGTGCTTTACTTAAAGTAAATGTTCATTACACTGGAAAGGAAGGAAGGTTGTTTTTTAAAACTTTTGCTATTTTTAGCAAACTCCAGAAAATTTTGCAAGTTGACTAGCATCCATTCTCTTGTTATCCTTACTAACAAAATGCACATTTTATTCAGTGTGGTCATGTGTCCAACTCAAAAACAGCATTCCTAGCCTCCTTTGTAACTGGTATGTAAATGACAGTTGTAGGTGGGGCTTCCAAATTGCTCTTCAAAGGAATTGACTAGGCTGGGGAATACATCTCCTCTAGCTCCTTCTTCCTCCTTCCTGACTGGAAAGCCAGAAAGTTTCTTAGATCAGGAAGTGATCTTAAGGCTCTGGCTGGGTGGCTCAGTTGGTTGGAGTGTCATTCTATACATTAAAATGTTATGGGTTCAATTCCTGGTCAGGATATATACTAGAAGCAACTTTCTCTCTCTCTCTCCTCTCTCTCTCTCTCTCTCTCTCTCTCTCTCTCTCTCTCTCTCTCTCTCTCTCTCTCTCTCTCTCTCTCCCCCTCTCTTCCTCCCTCCGTCTATACCTCCCTTCTCCCCTCCCTCCCTCTCTGTCAAATCAATAAACATATCCTAGGGTAAAGATTTTTTTAAAATGTGACAAGAGTATTTTTTAATATATTTTATTGATTTTTTTCAGAGAGGAAGAGAGAGGGATAGATAGTTAGAAACATCAATGAGAGAGAAACATTGATCAGCCGCCTCCTGCGCACCCCCCACTAAGGATGTGCCCGCAACCAAGGTACATGCCCTTGACCAGAATCAAACCTGGGACCTTTCAGTTCACAAGCTGACGCTCTATCCACTGAGCCAAACCAGTTTCGGTGATGAGTATTTTAAAATTAAGCTGTGGTGATACTTGCCCAAATTCTGTGAATTACTATTTTAAAAAATCAAATTGCACATTTTATTTATTTTTTTAAAATATATTTTATTGTTTTTTTACAGAGACTAAGGGAGAGGAACAAAGAGAGCTAGAAACATGGATGAGAGAGAAACATCGACCAGCTGCCTCCTGCACACCCCCTACCAGGGATGTGCCAGCAACCAATGTACAATACATGCCCTTGACCAGAATCAAACCTGGGACCTTTCAGTCCGCAGACCAATGCACTATCCACTGAGCCAAACCAGTTTTGGCTAATTGCACATTTTAAATAGATTAATGTTATGGTATGTGTATTATATCTCAAAGCTGTTATTAAAAAATTCAGAATACTGCTTGAAATATCAGAAAGCTAGAGGTGCCTGTGTCCTAATGACATTATAACTGCACAGAAACTTCATTTATTTAATATGACCTTTTCTCCTTTATTTCCTTTTCATTCAAACTGGCCTTGCCCAGCACCCTGACTCACCTGCCTCCTTCTCCCTTGTGTGTCTACTCCCTTAATCATTAAGCCTTCAGGACAACGAGGCCCTGGTCAGCATCAAATAATGTTAGAAACAAAACATCAGGTCTGTTGACCACATAAACAGAGCTTCAATCAAAATAAAGATAACATTTAGGCATCAGTTGTATTTCAGTTCCAGACACAGAAAAAGGGAAAACAGATGAAGTGATGCCATGACTAACCTTAGAACCAGATGCACTGATCAGCTACCACCTAAACTAGCATTGACCAATCAGTAGAGATCATGACCCTGACTGTGACCCTAACTCCCTTAGTCACCATAATTAATGATTTTTCCCCCTATACAACCCATTCCCCGGAAGCCATTGGGGAGCTACATCTCTGAATATTACCTCACCTATGACTTCAGTCCTGGGCCACTATCTAAAAATAAACCCTTATTTTCTTTGCTGCAAACTCTTGCTCATGTCTTTTGGGGTTTTGATGCATGCAGGCAAATGGACCCCTTTAGTCCAGTGACAACATCATAGAAGAAATACTACCTCTACTCTGGAAGGATCATTTCCAGATTCCTTTCCTGTGACAGAAATATATTTAAGAGATTGTTTTTGAGAAGTTTCTGTTATTGGAGGTGAATGACTTTCCTGATACATACAAGTTCTCAGTTCAAATAATTTTATTTATTTCAGAGCATTTCTTAATATTTTTAAGTTATATCTTTGTGGTTTTGTTGTTATGGTTTGCCTTCCCCATTAGAATGTCAGCTCTATGGCTATAGAAACTGTGTCTGATTAGCAAACCATCTCCTAGTGTGTGCCTGACACATAGTAGGAGCTTAATAAAAATTCATATAAATTATTAAAGTAGCTTAAATATAGTATGATATATAGTGGGAACACCATGTCATTCCTGTTTTAAAAAATAATGAGTGGTCCTTTAAAATTCAATGAACAAAAATGCACCGATTTCCAGGATCACTTCTGTTAATACAGTTCAATAAAAGTTTATTGGGCCAAAGCCGGTTTGGCTCAGTGGTAGAGCGTCGGTCTGCGGACTGAAGAGTCCCAGGTTCGATTCCGGTCAGGGGCATGTACATTGGTTGCGGGCACATCCCCAGTGAGGGGGGGTGGTGCAGGAAGCAGCTGGTCGATATTTCTCTCTCATCGACGTTTCTAGCTCTCTATCCCTCTCTCCTCCTCTCTGTGAAAATCAATAAAATATATATTTTTAAAAAAGTTTATTGGGCATCAACTAGGTGTTAGCCCCTATGCTGGGGACTAAAGATAATTGTTTCCAAATGTCTAAATCATAGCAGTTTATATAAAACTTCATAATACTGATAGTAAATTAACCAAACTCCTAGACTCTTATAATTTTCATTTAAAAATACAAGTTCCAAAATAGTGGGATGCTCTAAGATTAACATCCTTAATATAGTTTTCTCATTTCTGGTATTTTTCCTCAGAGATCAAGAGAACACAGAAATGAATATTTCTCATTTGTCCCAAAAGACCAGCTTATTTTTGGTAATTAATATATGAGAGACTATAATAATTCTATTGTAGATTTCTCTATTCTAGTAGTTGAAGTCTTCCCATGAATACTGTTTTGGCATTTTTTTTTTAAATCTTGAAACAGAATATGGATATTAATATAAAAATGACAAATGCCCTTTCTCACTTATAAACCTAAAAGCTGATTGTAATGGTCTTTCAGTAGAAGCAGCCCAAAGTAATATAAAAAGTTGTTCTGGAGGTTGAATCTTGTTGCTTCCAGTTAGTACAAAAAAAGATGGGGAGAAGAAAAAAAAGTTCCATTTTGCAGTTTGTCCAGTTAACCAGGAAGAAATAAAATCACACCAGGGGTAGTGTTAATGAGGACAGGAAAGGCCAAATTGAAGAGCATTCAGCAGGAGGGAGAATGGTACAAAGTGACCATGTTCCCATCTCTGCCATGGCAACCACCTGATTACTGATGGTTAGACTTCCCTGGGGACTGCTAATGAGAAAGCAAGCAGACCATTTTGCTTCCCAAGATGAGATATGCTACCAAATTGGGCATTAAAAATATAAGCCACAGTATTCGACGAGGAATAGCTAAGCTAGGACTAATAAAGGGAAGCATATAACAATAAGAATTGCTACCATTAACTTAGAACTTCAAATGTTCCTGGCACTGTGCTAAGAACCTGCTAGGAATAAGTACTTAGGACATAAAAGGAGGAGGGAGTGCCAGAGACCATTTAACGCATTGGTTCTCACTTGGGGTGGTTTTGGAGCCCTGGGAGCATTTGGCAATGCCTGAAGTTGTTTTGATTGTTATACTTTGGGTGGCGTAGGAAGAATGCTACTTGCATCTAGTGGGTAGAGGCTAGGAATGTCTCTTAACATTATCCAATGTATAGCACAGTCCCATACAGCATTATCCAAAAATGTCAATTGTTAAAAAAATTCAGAATAAGCTCTATCCCTTATGGTACAGGGGAGATCAAATTCCAAAAAAGTGGCATGTCCAAGATCAGTCATCTATCTGTCATCTATATATCTTTCTGTATACATCTATTATCCAAAGTTTAAATTTTCATTTGAATAAAGGGTCCTGTTACTTTAAAAAGTGTGAAAATCACTGTTCCATTCTCCAGGTATTATCAGAAACTAAAGCAAGTGCTTCCTTTCTTTCCAAAGAAGTCCATTACTGTTCTGAAAAGCATATAACCCTCTGAGTTAATTCCTCCTACTATCATTTATAGATGAGAAGCATGGCCATAAGCAGAAGGGAAACAACCACCTCCCACCCACCCCCCACATACATTACATCCCGCAGATGTCTGAGGTGGTACCTGCCTGCTGCTCAGGACCCAGAAAATGAGCTTCCTGTCCCGCCTTTCCTCACAATTACTGCCCACTCATTTGCTCAATGAAGCATCCCCTCGCCTGCTCCCTCATGCATCTGATTATCTTCATATCATCTTGGTACAAGGCACTAAGCTGGAGCTGAGAATAGGGGATCAAGGGAATCTAGAGGAAAACAAGGTATACTCTATCCAGGTGCTCTATGGGTCCTCTAGTCCTGTATGGAATGGGGAGGGCATAAAAAATTTTCCGCCAACTAAGCTGGGATAAGACTCTGAAGACTGCACAGTACTGTTAGAGGCCACAGGAGGAAAGGAGTACATATAGCAGCTGGAAGAATCAGAGAAGGCTTCCTGGAGGAGGTAGCAGGTATCTTGCTTTGCCAGAGGCAAGCAGCAGATTGTCCTTTTACAAAAGTATGTATACTGGGAAATGGGTAGAATCCACAAAGGAAAAGACAGACAGAAAAGGAGCTTCAGACCCACTCTAGTTTTAGAGCTTCTGACATGTAGGCAAAACAAGAGAATTTTCTGAAACTCCTATAGCCTCAATTCCTAGCAAAACGAAAACCAAATTCTTACCTGGTATCAAGTGCCCTTTACTCCCTAGCTTAAACCACTTCTCCCAATAGAGGATCCCGCTAAGGAAATCATTGCCACCATGACTCCCTGGAGAGATTCCCACCTCTCAGCCTAAGACAGTATCTAAACTTTTGCTTCTTGGAGTACTCAGGTCCTTGCCTACCTTTCACACTGGCAGCTAGTTCTAAGCCTGAGAATAATGGGAGTTACACCTGGCATCCACTGAAACTATAAGTACGAGTAGTAATTACTAAGCAACATCTTCCTTTACTGAGTAATGACCATGTACCCGTCACTTTAAATCTATTTGTTTACTTAATTCTCCCAAGGATGTGCTGTTAGCATCCCCATTTTGCAGTCAAAAAAAAAGAGAGGCAAGGAGAGGTGACATTGGTTCCTGAAGGTCATGCAGCTAGCAAGTGGCTGAACAGGGATTCGAACCTAGTTCTGATATGCCCCACAGCAGAGCTGCTCTCCACCAAAATATGCATGTCCAGGGCACCTTCCTTGGGCTCACAGTTCTCCAAGATCCCTTGCTCCTCCAAACTATGAAGCACATGGGGTCTGCCACTCTTGTAGTCCACATAACTTTTGGCTACTAACAGAAATTAGCAATAGTAATAATAGCAGACATTTCAACAGTCCTTCCATGTGACAGGAACATATATATGTGTGTGTGTGTGTGTGTGTGTGTGTGTGTGTACATTTATATATGTGTGTGTGCATGTGTGTACATATACATGTATATACGTGTGTGTGTGTTTTGTTGATTTCTGAGAGAAGAAAGAAGAAGGAGAAAAAGAAACATCAATGATGAGAAAGAATCATCTATTGGCTGCCTCCTGCACCCCGCCCCCCTTACTGGGAATCCAGCCTGCAAAACAAGCATGTGCCCTGACCAGGAATCGAACTTTGACCTCCTGGTTCATATGCTCAACCACTGAGCCATACTTGCTGAGCAAGGAACCATTTTAATTGCATGACATAAGTTAGCCCATTTATTCCTGCCATATTATCACTGCCATCCCGAATTTACAGATAAGGCAAGTGAGACACAAAGAAGTTAGGACACTTGCCAAGGCCCAACAACTAATAGATGATCCAGCTAGGATTTGAATTTAGGCAGTCTGGCTCCCTTGCTTTCTTCAAGTCACTATATTACATTGCTTCTTATATCTCTCTCCATTTGTATTGATAATGAAATTGAGGTTCAGAGATGTTAAGTAACTTGCCTGAGGTCACACAGCCAATAAGAAGAGGATATGGGATTGGAACCCAAGAAGTCTACTTCCAGAGTTGATGCTCTTAACTCCTACTGAAAAATGAGCTCTATTGGATCTCCCCAGCTATAGTCTTTATTTTTAAATATATATATATTTTATTGATTTTTTACAGAGAGGAAGAGAGAGGGATAGAGAGTTAGAAACATCAATGAGAGAGAAACATTGACCAGCTGCCTCTTGCACACCCCCTACTGGGGATGTGCCCGCAACCAAGGTACATGCCCTTGACTGGAATTGAACCTGGGACCTTTCAGTCTGCAGATCAATGCTCTATCCACTGAGCCAAACCAGTTTTGGCATAGCCTTTATTACATACCACCAACGAAAACCAGTAAATTCTATAACCCTTCGCCCCCAAAAAAGCACTGCTGATTTTCAAGCATTTCTGGCTTGCTACAGGACTTCAGTATGTGTTCTCCAGGAGGTCTACTTGGACCCTGGCCTCAGCTACTTCAGAACGTGTCCAAAAGGGTGGTTGAACAGCCTGGGCCTCCCAGTCTGCAGACCCTGTGAGCCAACCGGAAAACCTAAGCCCCTGCCTCCAGCACCCCAGACTAGAGTCAGGCCTAAACTGACAACCAGGTTCACTACTGACAAACATATGACTAATGGAGGCAGAGGAGGCAGGGGAAAATGACAAGGTATTACTCATTTTTAAACCACAAGTGTACAATTAAAACCTTACTCACTAATACTTTCAGGTGGCACTTTCCTGACAAGTAAGGATGACTTTTTACAAGCAATAGTGCCATTTTATAGTAGTAAGTAGAATGGGAAGAAGTATATAATCATTGATTGTGGTTTTTATTTTCCCTCAAGGATTTTAATGTTACAATTCTTACATCACTATAATTTATTGAATTTCCTTCTATTTTTCATCCATAGAGCCTGTCACAGAATGGATTACCAATTTCCAACCTCCATGAGAAGACTGAAAAGGACTTTAAATGTTTGGGGTGCTTTTTTGATAGCAATATATCTGCAGTGTTTATAAAATAAGCAATAATGTGGATAAAAGAAAGAGTATATGTCTATATTTTGGAAGATTTGAATTCCAAAAGCGGCTCTATCACTACCTGTGTGACCATAGTAAGACAGTTACCATACTCCAGGCCTATTTTAATCCAGGTACCCTGGATTTATTTTATATACACACACGCACACATACACACACATGCACACATACACACACACACACACTGAGTGGCCCGATTATTATGATCTCTGAACACATAATGATCTAGCCACTTAGTGTATATCCTATATAATAAAAGGCTACTATCCAAATTGTCCCCTTGACCAGGAATTCGACCAGCAGGCAGGCCATCCAACCACCCATGTTCCCTCCCCCTGGCCAGGCTGGCTGTACCCCACTCATGCAATGGTCCTCTAATGATTATTACACATTCAGAGATCATAATAATCTAGCCACTTAATATATATATTTCTATCTATAAGACGGAAAAAAAATTTTTTTCAAAAATAACGAAGGTAATGGGATCATGACATTGTATGAAGATCAAACCAAGTGAAGTCTTTTATGGAAGTATGGACAGGAGAGTCACAGAAATAGAAATTGCATAGAAACCAAGATGGCAGCATAGGTAAACACCTAAACTGCTGCCTTGCACAACAATTTAAAAAATACAACTAAAAGACAAAATGAACATCATCTAGAAACACAGGAAAGCTGGCTAAGTGGAAATTATACAACTAGAAGGAAAGAGGAAAGCACATGGAGATTCAGAAAAGCTGCAAAAAGCTGAGGTATTGAGACACGCACACAGGCAGCTGAGTGCCTGGCTGGCTTTCTCTAGTGGGAAGGAGACAAAAGCTCTTGACTGTACTGAACCCCAGTTCTGACTACACTGAATCTCAGTTTTGGGCAAGATCCTGGGGATCCAGGCCTATAGGGGGGCGGGGGGATCTGGACTGTCGGACAGAAATGCAGGGGAGCCACAAAAGGCAGAGGTCTGTAGGTGCATGCGAGCAAGTACACAAAGAGCAGACTGCCAGCACAGAAGTTCACCCATCATAGACACAGCTGATCCTCACAGCCAATTAGCCTGGAGGTCAATTCCTCCCAGTGACACCAACAACAATCAAGACTTAACTACAGCCGGGACCGGTTTGGCTCAGTGGATAGAGCGTCGGCTTGAGGACTGAGGGGTCCCGGGTTCGATTCTGGTCGGGGGCATGTACCTTGGTTGCGGGCATGTCCCCAGTGGGGGTGTGCAGGAGGCAGCTGATCGATGACTCTCTCTCATCGATGTTTCTAACTCTCTATCTCTCTCCCTTCCTCTCTGTATAAAATCAATAAAATATATTAAAAAAAAAAAAAAGACTTAACTACAACAAGGCTGAACACACAGTACACAAAGGGGTGCACCAGGAGTGTCCACCTCAGGTAACTGGGGAGGCCAACCCACTGGAACATATAGGACACCTAGCACACAAAGCCACCCTACCAACTCAGGGAAGCAGCCAAAATGCGGAGACAAAGAAACAGATAACAAACAAAAGAAATGGAGGAAAACAAGTGACTAGATATAGAGTTTAAACCCATGGTTATAAGGTTTTTCAAGAATTTCCTAGAAAAGACCGATAAATTTAGCAATACCCTCAAGGGTATGAAAAAGGACCAACTAGAAATTAAACATACACTGACTGAAATAAAATATATTATACAGAGACCCAGTAGCAGACTAGAGGAACACAAGATTCAAGTCAATGATTTGGAATACAAAGAAGCAATAAACACTCAACCCGGAAAGCAAAAAGAATAAAGAATCCAAAAAGTGTAAGATAGTGTAAGAAACCTCTGGGACAACTTCAAGTATACCAACATCAGAATAATGGGGGTGCCAGAAGAAGAGAGAGAGCAAAATACTGAAAACCTATTTGAAGAAATAATGACTGAAAACTTCTCCCACCTGGTGAAAGAAATAAACTTACAAGTCGAGGAAGCACACAGAACCCCAAACAAAAGGAATCCAAAGAGGTCCCCACCAAGACACATAATAATTAAAATGCCAAGAGCAAAAGACAGAGAATTTTAAAAGCAGCAAGAGAAAAATAGTTAATTACCTACAAAGAAGCACCCATACAATTTTCAGCTGATTTATTAACAGAAACTATGCAGGCCAGATGGGAGTGGCAAGAAATATTTAAAGTGATGAATACCAAGAACCTACAACCAAGATTACTCTACCCAGCAAAGTTATCATTCAGAATTGAATGCCAGATAAAGAGCTTCACAGATAAGAAAAAACTAAAGGAGTTCATCAATACCAAACCAGTATTATATGAAATGCTGAAAGGCATTCTTTGAGAAGAGGAAGAAGAAGAAAAAGGTAAAGACAAAAATTATGAACAACAAATACATATCTATCAACAAGTGAATCTAAAATCAAGTGAATAAAAAATCTGATGAACAGAATAAACTGGTGAATATAATAGAATCAGGAGCATAGAAAGGGAGTGGACTGAAAATTCTCAGTTGGAAAGGAATATGGTGGTTGAAGGAAGAGACTGGACAAAAATCATACACCTACGGTTGAGGACAGTGGGGTAGGGGGGAGGTAAAGGCAGAGGGTGGAGTGGGAACTGGGTGGAGGGGCACTATGGGGGCAAAAAAGAGGAACAATTGTAATAATCTAAACAATAAATATTTGTTAAATTAAAAAAAGAAATAGAAATTGCTACACATCTTACTTCAGGGGTATTTTTAAGTCTCCTTAGAAATAGTCTCTCTGGGGGAATATTTATATTTAGTACTGATTATTTCATAAATATCTTCAATATGGTTCAGAAAAATATAAAATGGTTGTTATTGACACCACTAAAATTTTTTTTTGGCAAAAGAAAAGATGCTTAGTTGTGTTTTTAGCTTGAAAAATTATGGATTCTGTAGTGTTTCAACTGCCAATCATTTAAAAAATAATTAGTTAAGAATGAAAAATAGCCGAAGCTGGTTTGGTTCAGTGGTAGAGTGTCGGTCTGCGGACTGAAAGGTCCCAGGTTCAATTCCGGTCAAGGGCATGTATTGTACATTGGTTGCGGGCACATCCCTGGTAGGGGGTGTGCAGGAGGCAGCTGGCCGATGTTTCTCTCCCATTGACGTTTCTAGCTCTCTATCTCTCTCCCTTCCTCTCTGAAAAAAAAAAAATCAATAAAATATATATTTTTTTAAATTTAAAAAAAGAATGAAAACTATTTTTTTTTCCTTTGGTAAAACTCCAATATAACCTAGAAGAGTTCCTATGTTTATGATGTGATTCCATAGAGTTAAATGTCTTATGTTTTTATGAGCAGTAACTTACATCAATTAAAACAAATAGAAAAAGCAAAAGAATTTTATTTCTGTTGTATTACAAACAAGCACTTTAAATGATTCATGGCCCTTAACTGAATCTTGGGAAAATCATGAAGCAATTGTGGGCTGGGCACTTGCTCAGTGTCAGGTCCTATGTTAGGGGAGCCAGTTTGAATGAAGTTGTGTGGCTAGCAGATCAGCAGCTGCTGCAGAATCAAGGCCTTGGAAAGGGGTAGTACAGTAGGACAAGGATAAATGTTAACAATAGATCCAAGTGCAAGCACCAGCCCCTGTTCACCTCCTCCAACTCATCCACATGTCATATCTCACATGCAACCCTGGCTCCAGCTACCAATGCCTGGATCACCTTGTGTCTGGGCTCTTGTGTGTTCATATGAGGTGTTTAACTCAAAGCAATTTGTTAGCCTTGAGAAATTCTATCTCATGGCCTTCTATTTTCTCATGAATCCTTCCCAACTGCCCTCTTGTGCTGGCCATCTTGTGGTGGCCATCTTGTGTCCACACCGGGGTAGGATCTTTGACCACATGGGGGCAGCCATCTTGTGTGTTAGAATGATGGTCAATCTGCATATTACTCTTTTATTAGATAGGATGATAAATTATCACAATAATTTTCATTTTATCATTTTATTCTGTGCTCTTGCATTAAATCTCTTGATCAGATAAATTTCAAATGGACTTATTTTCTATTTATAATTGTTTAAATAATGAATATTCATAATTAAAGTTGACCTATATTTTTTATATGTTTTTTCCCCCCCGATTTGGGAATTGAAATCATATTTTTTTTTCCCAAAAGTAAATCTGGAATTGAGTAAAGCAGCACCAACTCAATATTTAAATACAATTTAGGGAGAACAATTTTTCTTTATGCTTTTAGAAAGTATAACATAAGGTAAGTTTTTACATTTGTAGGCAGATCTGAGTTCAAATCCTTGCTCTACCACTTATTTGCTGTGTAATTTGGGCAATTCATCTACCTGGTAAGTCTAAGCATGTTATTAATTTTTATGAATGAGCCACATGCATTTGCAAAGAAAATTTATAACTACATTAAGAGTAAATAATGTGATTAGTTTCAAATTTATGTTGTCATTTTTAATTAACATAAGAGCAAGAGGACTCTGAAAATGTGCATTTTCTTTTTTAGATTGTAATCTTAGTTATGGTAATTCTTCCAAAGGAAAATGAAATGCTGTTAGTGGATTTCCAAATGTTTCCACTTAACATAAGAATGACAGTTAGTCTAAACAAAATATTTCAATGTGCTAATTCTAACCAAATGTAGTAATTGATGGTACTTGTGGTACCAGTTTAAATACCATCAATTACTACATTTGGTTAGAATTAGCACATTGGAATATTTTGTTTAGACTGTCATTCTTAGGTTAAGTGGAAACATGAATGGGGGGGTGGAGGGTAATGGGGGAATAAAGACACATATGTAATAACTTAATAAAGAAATTTTAAAAATTTGGGAAGAATAATTAAAAAAATAAACTGGTAGTAGTAGAATCAAAATGTACCAGTGTTGCAATGTGCACCTTTTCTACACAAATGGCCATTGGTTAAGGGGAAAATCCACATACTTCTTTTCTAATAATTGACCAGTACTTTCCAATATATAGCCTTCCACCATTGATAGTGATTAAGTGAAAAAAGGGGCTCCAATGGTTAAATACCCTGGGAAAGGCTAACTTACCCAAAGTTTCCCCTACTGCAAAATTTCTCAGGATCTTTATATACTAATGTAGGTTATGAATCTCTAAGAAAGGGACATTGGTTCTCCAATATTTCACCATGAGGGCTGAACCTGCCACTACTAAGCATTAGTATTTTTGTGCAGTACACTTTGGTAAATACTATTAGCAAATGAAAAAGCAGCTCTCCAAAGGCAGCATTGACTGGCCTTTGGAAGCAGGTTCCCCAGGCAAGCACAAACATACTACAGTAGAAGGCTTAGTAAATTCAAGCTGGGGACAGTTCTTATAGGAAAATTAGAATAGTTTTTCCACTGGTAAGCTGGGGCAAAATAAATTCAGAGTATATGGGGAGCAGGTAGTGAGAAGAATTCCCTTGTAATAGTTCTACAGATTTCAATGTATGGCTATACCTTAGGGACAAAGCAAGTCAAACTGAGATTTAGATGGCAGAGGGAGAAGAAAAAGTGTATCATAAGAAAATATCATGTCTCCTTTGAGTTTCACAATCATGAAGTTATAATGGCCTCTCCATCTCATTATGACTTACTACATTATATGTATTTAATAATAATAAGTAGCAACAAAAGCAAAAATAACTTGAAAACATTCACAGCACAATTTTCTGAGATGTTAACAAGCCAGGTTTTAGCAGTAAATTGACACGTATTTGTGCATTCTCTCTTTTGATTGTCACCTGAGAGCTACAGGTATCAGCATGAAAGGGTGGTCAGGTTGAGAACCCAAGTTTGATTTGACAACAGAAACATTTTTTTGTCCAGGAACAACTTGGTCAAGAACCAAATTGTTCAAAATGGGAGATATTTGAGAACTGAGGTTTGACTGTGTATGATTGTCTAACTGTTATGCTGTACACCAGAAACTAATACAAATAATATGGAATGTAAATTGTAATTGAAAAAGAAAATAAGAAACCTGCCCGGACTAGACGCTGCCGCTAAGGAAATGCTTTACCTGACTCCCCACCCTCATGCTAACTTAGATGCTTTCATCATCTCAGGTATCACATTGCATCATACTTTCCTCAAAACGCAAACATCTCTGCTCATAAACGTCCAGATCCTCTTTGAAAGTAGGGACGATTCCTGTTCACTCTTGGGTCTCCACATTACAGTACAAAGTAGTTTAGAACAGTCAGTCCCCAACCCACATCTGATGATGGAGTGAGCATAAAGCACAAACACTTTTAAGGAAAAGAGTAACAAATCTAAAATGATTTGGAGAGCCTATTAGGCTTTAATTGTGTCTAGTATCATTCCCCCCAGCTTCACATAGCTAATTTCTAGTTACCCTTCAAGATTCAATGCAAAAAGCTCTCCTGGCCCATCATGGATAGAATCAATGCCCCTCCTCAGGGCTACCCCAGTCTCTCACACACATACAGTAATCTAACTAACTCACCGTATTGTAAATGAATACTAACACATTAAATATTTTATCTAAAGTGTGAATTCCTTTAGGGCAAAGAATGTCCCTTACATTTATATCTAAATCCACTTGTCCAAGTCTCCAAGACCACACCCAGATTCAATGATTTGCTCAGACTCACAGGAATCAACAAATTGTTGCACTCACAGCTGTGATCTATGACAATAAGATGTACAAAGCAAAATAAGCAAAAGTAAAATCACATGGGTACAAATCCAGAGGAAACCAGGAGCAAGCTTCCTAGGAAGTGACACAAAACACACTTAATTCTCCTAACAACAAGAATGACAACACAAGTGGAATGGTGTCTACCAAGGAGCTCATTAGACATAGTGCCCAGGGTTTTTCTTTGGGGCTGGTTTGATAGACACTCTCTGCCAAGCGCACATCAAAATCCCTAGCTCCCTGAATTCAGCATAAATTACATTGTTAATACAAACAGCTTAGGCACAGTGAGACATCTTATCATTTAGGGAATGGTAGGAACCCTCCTGAAATCCAAATTCCCGGATGCCAGCCAGAGACAAACCTTCTAAGCAGGAGGCCTTTCAAGGATAGCAGCCACACCTGCCATGTTAACTTTTTTCTGCACAGTGTATAACACCTAGTACTGAGCCTTTTGCAACAGGCATTCAGGCAATGCATGAAGAAGGAATGAATGACTGCCAGACATTTAGACAGGCAATTTACCTATATGAGCCATGACTTTTCACAAGCAACTGTAATATAAGTGTTATTATTCTAATTGTTGACTTAGAAAAACCGGCTGAGAGACGTTAAACAACATGCACAGTCACAGCAAGGAAGATGGTAAGGCTAGGATTTGATCTTAGAGCCTATTCCTGACCTCAAGCCTTTGACATTTTTCCACAACTGCCTACTCAGTGGGGACTATGTGTGTGTTTAGGGGGGAAAAAAACTTTCAAAACAATCTGAAGCAGCCTTTACCTATCCACATCAAGTTCAAGCTCTGCTTTGTGTTCAGTGCCTGCTCTGGCCAGTGCACTAGCATGGGCACTGGGAAGACAGAAATGAGCAGGTTTAGTCACCATCTTTGAAGACCAGGTAACAGATAAGGGTTCAAAAGTAGATATCCAGCCGAGACCGGTTTGGCTCAATGGATAGAACGTCGGCTTGGGGACTGAAAGGTCCCGGGTTCGATTCCGGTCAAGGGCATGTACCTTGGTTGCGGGCACACTGATAGATGACTCTCTCTCATCGATGTTTCTAACTCTCTATCTCTCTCCCTTTCTCTCTGTACAAAATCAATAAAATATATTTTTAAAAAAAGATTGCTTTTAAAAAAAAAAGTAGATATCCATTGCTCCTCTCTCCCAAGACTGACCAGGGACTGTCCTCTATTAATGCAAAATTTAAAGGACTACTGGAATCACTATCAACAATAAATAACAGCAGCCAACATTTATTTACCAGGCATTGTGCTAAGCACATTACATGCATCATTTCATTTATGCCTCATAGCCTTATGAGAGATATTTTTTAATTCCTCACCTAAGAATATGTTCTTACTGATTTCGGAGAGAGAGGAAGGGAGAGGAAGCGAAACATGTTAACAGCTTCCCTCCTTCTCCACCCAGACCAGGGATCAAACCCACATCCTGTTATGTGCCCTAAATAGGAATTGAACCCATGGCCATTCAGTGTACTGGACAATGCTCCAATCAATCAAGCCACATTGGCTAGGGCAAGGTGCATATTCTTATTAGCCTCACACTGCAGATGGACAAACTGAGACTTAGGGTGATTAAGTAACTTTATCAAGCCCAAACACCCACTAAGTGGTAAAGCTGGGATTGAAACCCACTTCTGTTCACCTGTACAACCCATGGTCTTAACCATAGCACTCACTGCCTTTGGAAAGCTAATGTGAAAGTGAAAAGGATAGCCAAAGAAGCAAGGCAGCAGGATTTAGCCACACTAATCCTTCTCCCAACCCAGGGGCTCTTTCTGCACGAAAGGACAAAATGGTCCTCCTTGAAGCCTTTGTACCTGATCTTCTGCTTGGAACACTCTCTCCCTCAAGCTTTTATTTATAACTTCCTGATAGCCTTTGCTGAAATTCCACCTTCTGCGTGTGGTCTTCCCTTACCACTCTATATATAATAAATTGGCACCATTTCCCTGCTACACACTCCTGAATCATTGTTGCTCTCCTTTATTTACTTGTTGGTTTCTTTACTATCTTCCACCCACCCCATTAACCATATGTCCATGATCATACTAGAATGTAAATTTCACAAGAGCAAGGATTTATTTTATTTTTTTTTTTTGGTCTGTTTTATTCCCTGACTTATTCCCAGAACCCAAAACAATGCCTGTAATGTAGCAAATGCTCAATAATTCTTTGTGGAATGAGTAGTAACTTCAACATCCTTTTTCAAAATGCAAATTAGATCATGTTACTCCAGGCTTAAAATTCCCTAACGACTTCCCATTGCTGTACAAAAAGGTTCAAATCCGGCATTATCTGCTGTCGCCCTCTGCTCACTAGCTCTGCTTGAGCCCTGCTGGACTTTTCTGTATTTACTGTTTCTTTCCCTGATAAGCCTTCACATGTGCTGAGACATCCACCTACAATGCTTTCCTTCCTTCTCATATAGTAACCACTCCCTTCTCTTATAGTAACCACTCTACATCCATCCCACAGACTATGACAAGTAATTTGATATTATGCATCGTTTTCAAAGCCTTCTTATTAACTTATTTCTAGTTAGCTCTTCATTATTCTGTTTCCACTAATAAACCATAAAGATGGAGACCATATAAATCTTATTCAGTACTCTGGTGCCTAAGGGGCACATAATAGGTACTCAGTAAATATTCCTTAAATGAGTGCTAAAAGCTAGTGCCTGATAATGCAGCTCAAATCACATTAATTTCTGTAAGTGTAAGGTTATGGGTTTGGTGCACCCTGAAATCAACATACTGATTAGTCTGAGGGCCAGAAAAAGACTTTGCAAGGCTCAAGCATTCAAAGGACAAGCACAGCCTGAAGATTCCCCGTACAAAGACAGACCACCTCATACTTTCTGTGAAATTTAAATCGATGCTGTAAATATCAGTCCTTTACATGTGCATCTATCACCTGAATATGAGGACAGATAGTTTCCAAAACAGAGTTATGATCAATGCATTTTGCCATTTTTCTAAGCCACAAGCAATGACTGAGGTGTTTGTTGTCAATATTTTAGTTGTCATTGAAAAAAATAGCACAGATAATCTGCTATAGGTTCTGCAGATAAAAATGACTGCCAACAGAAATAGAATAATAAAAATGCCACCACATAAAAACATAATAAATGGCACCACAGACAAAAATAGACAACGTGTAAACTTCCAGAGAACAACAAAATACTCTCTCCAAGAAAATTTTAAGTGCATAGTTCTTCAAAATCAGCTGCTAAATGGTAAGCCTCTGTAATTCTTAAGAAATTCAGGGGGAGAACTTGTGTTTGTCTTTCAGGAAGAGTTAAGGATTAATACTGAGGTCTTAGACACCAGTCTGGCTGGGTTCAACTCCTTAGATACTTTCAAGCCATGTGCCCTTGGGCAAGCAGTGTTACTACTCTGAGTCTTGGTTTCCTTATTTATGGAATGAAATAGAAAATAATAATACCTTCCTTAGAGGTTTCATCAGGATTAAATACACTAATGTATGGAGGGAGGAGGACAGAATAAATCATTCATCAAATGTCAGTGACTTCTTTGAGGTGACAGTGGCTATTATTATCCAAAGGTAATATGAGCTAAAGGCTAAAGAGATATTGGCAAATACAGGTCCTAATAGACTTTCTTTAATGAAAAGAAAAATTTCTGGGAATTTGGAGGCTCATCTGAAGCCATTCAAAATAAAAATGTTGTAAAGGCGTGTAGAAGATAGGGCAATGCAAACACTGCATTCCTCAGCCTGATAAGCAGAATAAACAATATAAGGAACCAAAGAGATTAAAAGGTCAATGGTAAACTTCTTGCCTCTGAGAAGCATGCCATGAAGATTGTGAATAGAGACCCAAAAGCATCGAACAGACCATCAAACTGCAGAGGAGGTTGGTTGGGTAAAAGATCAACCAAAGGACTTATATACATGCATATGAGGACAACCAAGGGACACAGACATTAGTGGGGTGAGACATGTGCTGGGAGAAGGAACAGGCTAGAAGAGGTCAGGAGTCTGTAAGTACATTTATGCTTTGGGTATTTATTTGGTAATCTATTAATAATTGGCTGATGCCCATGCTCAAGTTAATAAACCCAGTAGTTTGGAACAGCTGCGACAGTGCAGCCAGAAACCCTGGAGACAAAAAGCTTCCCTCTTAAACACTGCCTGAGAGTCTTTCCTTCCCTGGGGAGGGGAGAGGGAAGGGGAAGTTCACTTCCACATCCTTTGAGAGAAAAGCCCTAGGACTGTAACTCTGAAATAATTACCCCTCAAGGCAGATAGCTTCTCTCCACTCCTCCACAGTCATGCCCCTCAGGCAGATCCTCCTTTTTCCATGCTTAGACTCCCTTAGTCTGTAGCCATCCTAATGTTGCCAGTGGCCTCCTTTTAAAACCAAGTCAGGTCCTGTCACACACTTGTTGGAAATACATTCAACAAGTCCCCACTACCTAAAGGAGAAAAATTGTACAAACCTCTGCATAGCATTCAAAGCTCTCCATAGCAACAATCCTCAAAACTTTTTTTTTAAATCTCTTCATCTGAAAAATAATTGAGAGGTGGCAGGGGGGAAAAAGAGGCAATCTCTTGAAAAAAAATTGTGTAAACTA
Source organism: Pipistrellus kuhlii (assembly GCF_014108245.1). Lineage (NCBI taxonomy): Eukaryota > Metazoa > Chordata > Mammalia > Chiroptera > Vespertilionidae > Pipistrellus > Pipistrellus kuhlii. The sequence continues at coordinate 5,744,986 of NW_023425504.1, read as the reverse complement.
AAGAGTTTTTATTATTATATGGGTCACATCTGTCAATATTTTTCATATTAGAAATCAAAACTGGGAGAAATTTTTAAATATTCAGATATTAATTTATGTATTTAAAATTAGCAACAACAAACCTATTACATGTTAAATGTAATTATATAATTATATGGTAACATAAATACCATATTTTTATTTAAAATTACCACATTTTATGTAAAATAAGCATATTTTTCAAAACAACCACAAATGTAGGTATGACCAACACTGTCTTGCATTTTTAAAAATATGTTTAATATATAGCTTATTATAGGACACCTGGATTTCAATGTCAGCATTCTGCTTTCATTTTGTTGTGAGAGGTTGTTTTACTTGACATACATGAAAACATACTCCAGTGCAATACAGATATGTAATTAGACAAGGTGGGACTTCTCAGACCTCCTCAAAGGAACTTAAGGGTGAATGGGGGTCCTTGGACCACACTTTAAGAACTACTTCTTGATCAGTGGCTTCCTGGGAACAAGGTATGGCATTAGAGTAGGGAAGGGATGGGAGAGAGGGATTACAAAAGAGTACAAGAAAACCTGGGAGTGATGAATATATTAATGATCTTGACTGTGGTGATGGTTGCACACTATATACATAAAAACTTATCTAACTATATATACTGGTATATTTGAAATATGTGCTATTTGTTGTATGTCAATGATCTATATATATATAAAAACCTAAGCGACTGAACAATCAAACAATTGAACAACCAGTTGCTAAGATGCACACTGACCACTAGGGGGCAGACGCACAACACAGGAACTGCCCCCTGGTGGTCAGTGTGCTCCCACAGCCAACCTCCTGTGGCCACTCCCCCGAGCCAGCCACTATACCCCGCATCTGCCCTGAGCACTGGCCAGGCCAGGGAACCCCACCCATGCACAAATTCATGCATCAAGCCTCTAGTGTTTCAATAAAGCTATTAAAACTAGAAAAAGTTGGAGGAGTAATAGTTTCATCATGGCTTCAACCTTTCTTCTTCCTCCTGTCCTCATAAAGCCACACAAACCACAAAATGCCTTCCTGAAATGCCTTCCTAACAATGCCTCCACTTTGCCTCCCTCCCTTTTCCCACTGGAGAAATTCCTCAAAATTCACATCAAATGGATCTCAACACCCTTTGCAGGGAATACTATGCTACTGTCTCCTTCACTTTTATGGGTCAGGAAAAAATCAGGTGAGAGAAGCTGGGGGCATATCGTCATCTGAATTTCCTTAGATTGGTCTATCCCTATTAATCTTTTTGAATCAAGAAGAGACACCAAACCCCAACTAGTATGGCTTATTGGATAGAGAGGCAGCCCATGCACTGAAGGGTCACAGGTTTGATTCCACTCGAGGGTATGTACCTGGGTTGCCGGCTTGATCCCCTGCCCCAGTTACCAGTCCATGTGTCTCTCTCAAGTAGATTTTTCTCTCTGTGTGTGCTCCCCTCCCTTCCACTCTCTCTAAAAATCAATGGACCAATATCCTAGGTAAGGATTTTTTTTAAAAAGAGACACCAAAAAAAGAGGGGGGAGAGTGTCAAAGCAATCTATAAACAGCCCTATAGGTCCTATAGACAGGAGAGGAAGCCTCCTGTTATAGGGCCTATGGGGAAAACCCATCTCTATTGCCTGTTTCCCACCACACATACAATAAATACAGAGAACTCCATAAACATACTCAAAGGAATGAAGGCCACACTTAGCCATATATAATCCTCTAAGTGTAAGGCCCAATGGCAGATATTCACAAAATACCTGTGCTGCAAGTGAGTCAGAATTTCCTCAATAAGACTCAGCTTCTCAATCTATAACAGGCATCAGAGAGCATCTATCTGACCTGGTTGTCCTAAGTTCTTATACTTACAGAGTGTCTTAGTTTCTAGGGTTACCATAACAACGTATCACAAATTGGTTGGCATAAAACAACCGAAATTAATTCTCTCACAGTTCTGGAGGCCGGAAGTCTGAAGTCAGGGTCATGCTCCCTCTGAAGGCTCTTCAAGCTTTTTTTAGCTTCTGGTTGTTGCCAGCAATCCTTGGTGTTCCTTGGTTGGGGCTGTACAACTCCAATCTCTGTCAGTCTTCACATGATCCTGTATGTCTCTGTGTGTCTCCAAATCTCTTTCTCTTTATAAGGACACCAGTCATTGAATTTAGGACCCATCCTGATTCTGTATTAGCTCATCTTAACTTGATTATATCTGCAAAAGTTCTATTTTCAAATAAGGCCATATTCTAGCATTCTGGGTACACAGAGCATGTGTGAAAGTGCCTGGTACATAGTAGGTACCCAGATTATCCTCTCTTCCTTCTGAAAAATCAGAATAGTTGCAGAATACTCCCTTGATAGCAGGATACCTGGGCTTTCTACACACATACCTATCAAGTGAGAGAGACCAGCAGAGAAATCAAGGACAGCAGTAGATGACAACTGTTTTCCTCCTCAGCTCCTGCATTCCTCCCACAATTTCTGGGTCCTTATATTTCCTTTTTTCCCCACACCTCACACCCCCATGGGCAGTTCATACAGAACACACACTGCCTATTCAGAATAGAATTTTAAATGCTGTCCAGGAATCACCTCCTGAAACTTAAGGACTATAACTCTAAAATTTCTTAGTGAGGGAGATGAAATTTCCCAGTGAGATAAGATGTTTGGTGTATACAACTTACAGGATAAATCCTAAAGATCAGCTTTATAAAATGAATTAAAAGGAAAGAATGATTGAATATACAATAATTATGCTAAAAATGTCTTCCCAAATCAGCTCCAATCCAGAATGTTGTAATTTGGACTTTCTAATGTCAGTGGCCAATAGTTAAAAGAAGCCATGAGATGTTATGGTAAATAATCATGAATTATTTGTTGGAAAAAAGAAACAAACAAATATCGAATGTCCATCTTGAACACTAAAAGGTCAGCAATGTTCAAGAAAACCTACATTTGGGGACCTACACTTAAGCAGTTGGCTCTAATGATCCTGGACTTAATGTCAGTTTTGCTGTCAATATATAACAAGCAGGTCAATATATAACAAGTACCTTCCCCCAGAGGCTTTGATGCTTGGGATGTGTTTTGAGATTCATGGGGGCAGGAAAGGTAGTATCCTGATCCCCCTGCCCAGAACACAGAGATATTTCAGTCAATGAGGTGGCCAGTCTCAGAGTCTTGATTCCCTTTTGTCCTCAATACCAAATCTTAAGTAGTTATTCCAAGCATCGCATCATTATTTCTCAAAGGCAACCTGGACTTAGACTCCTGTGATGTTAAAATGGCCTTGACCTTTTCAGCTATCAATCTTGGTGATCTGGCAATGTATTTGCAAAACCCTATTATTTCCTTTGAGAGTTCATTTTCCCTCTCTGATTTTATTCTATTCTTTATATTCTAGTCTTTCAGTATGTTTACACTGCCTTCTTCAAATTGTGATACATAACAAGTCATAAATTTGCACCATTTCAAAGGTTTTCCATTTCCAGACCTATCAACATAATAATACTACTATAATACATAATATTAAATATTTAAAAAAAATCAATTGAAAACATTGAATTGACATCAAAAGAGGGATCACATACTGTGATACATCGAGAACATTTTGTTAAATGGACACAGGGTCAATACACAAGGACTCAATCTTTACCAATGCTAAAAATCTGAAGTGTTCACACTTATAATGACCATTAATACCATATCTGGCTGGTATCTTTGTTGAAAAAAGTCTGTTTAAGTGTAAAATGTCCTCAGAATAGCAGTTCAGTATCTGGGTCAAAATTCCCATTCAGGTAATTACATTTTTCCAAACAAATGTTAATTAATGCTTTTTAAAAACACTGTTGGATAGTGCTGCTTGGTAAGATTACTTAAGCAGGTACATGCCATAATGCATAAAACAACCTAGATCTCCTATGGGTCACTTTTTCTATGCATTGCAATCTATAGCCTCTGATTCAAGAGTGAGTATCCACAAAAGGAACCTTGGACAGTCCATTGAGACAAAGCTAAACTTCCTCATATGTATACTTCCTATAAACTCTGAGAAAATATTACACCAATCACTTGCTTATCCAGCACAAAACTTATTTGTACATTTCATCTATCCAGAACTTATATGGTAACAGGAAGAGGAGCAGAATAGGTCTCTTCAAGGTGCACAAGTGTACACAAACACACAACACATATGCAAACTCATAGTTCTAGAAATGTTATCCATAGGACAGCTCTTCAATTCCTCACACGAGAAGTTATTTTCTTCTACTTTATACAAAGTTTTTACAATGTTTGCTACAGATCATTATCTCTATAACTGAGAACAATCAAATGAGAGGGAGGATAGTAAATGCCCCAACTCTACCAACAAAAACAACAACTCAAAATTTCAATTACTGGGCTGCCATAAAAGGAGGCCAAAAAATAAACAAAAGAACCAACTCAGAAACATCAGCCCAAAAATTCTACAGTGGTCTCAGATTATGTGGTAAAGGACAAAATGCTCCTCATATCTTAAGAATTGATTCTTCTTAGGAAGATTTTGAGTTTCCATTAAAAGGTAAATTGCATTCAGCAGTATTTGGTTCAGAAAAAAAGAAAGAAAGAACGAACGAAAGAACGAACGAACGAACGAACGAACGAAAGAAAGAAAGAAAGAAAGAAAGAAAGAAAGAAAGAAAGAAAGAAAGAAAGAAAGGACTAGTATATTTTAGAAAGATGTTGACTCAAACTTTTCACATTAAAACAAATTTGGTAAGACAACCAAGATGGAGGCATAGATAAACACCTGTACTTGCTGCCTCTCACAACCACATCAAAATTACAACTAAAAGACAAAACAAATATCATCTAGAACTATGGGAAAGGTGGCTGAGTGGAAGTTCTACAACTAGAAGGAAAGAAAAAAGTGCATTGAGACTGGTAGGAGGTGCGGAGGTGTGAGAAATTGTCTGGCAACTGAGTGTGCTGTTTTTTTTTTTCAGTCAGGAAGAAGATACAAGCTCCTGATTGCTCTGAACTCCAGTTCCTGGAGTGTCTCTGGGGATGCAAACTCATACAGGGAGAAAATGGACTGTCTGGCATTCGGCCAGAATACTAGGGCAACTTTCTCTCGGAGGTGCTTGCAGCGATCATTATTCCTGAATGGGGCCGCAGGACACAGAGACCTGGGTACCTCTCTGGTGCAGGGCTGACTGGCAGCCATTGCCATTTGCTCTGCCAAGGTGATTCCCTGAGACCCATCCTACCCAATTTACAACCCCACCCAAGCTGTGCACAGCAGCTTTTGCATATGAATGACCTTTCCTTTTGCAGCCCTAAAGCTAAAAAACTGCATCTGGGTCAGAGAGCTCCAAAGCCTCCAAAAAAAAAGGCCAAGGCCCGGCAGCAGCAGCTTCACAATGGGTCTCATCTGGGAACTACCAAACCCATTACAAAGAAGAGAAATCTGCAGATCTCTTTGTAGCTTTTATTGGGTGGCCTCAGGCAGTGGCTGACTTTGCACTTCCTTGGAGATCCAAGAGCCAGTGTACCCAGTGGTCAATGTGAAACCATACCAGATTATATCTCTTCACATCCATAAGTAACAAACTCAAACAGCAGACTCAGTGAGCAACAAAGCCCCACTGAAGCAAGTCTTGCCCCATAAGGGTGTCTCCAGCACAGCAGTACCATTGTAGACACAAAGGGGTACACCAAGAGTGTCCACTTCAAGTGAATGGGGAGGCTGAGCCACTGGGCCCTATAGGACACCTACCACACAAAGCCACTCTATCAACACAGCGAAGCAGCCAAAATGTCAATACAAAGAAACAAGTCACAAATGAAAGTAATTGAGGAAAGCAAATGACTGGATATGGAGTTCAAAAACACTGTTATAAGGTTAATCAAGAATCTTCTAGAAACCTCTGAGAAATTTAGTGAGACCCTCAAGAATATGAAAAAGGACCAATCAGAAATTAAACATACACTGACTGAAATAAAGAATAATATACAGAGATTTAACAGCAGACTACAGGATCCCAAAAATCAAGTCAAAGATTTGAAATATGAAGAAGCAAAAAAACCCCAAACATAAAAGCAAAAAGAAAAAAGAATCTAAAAATATGAAGGTAGTGTAAGGAGCCTCTAGGAAAACTTGAAGCATACCAACATCTGAATTATGGGGGTGTCAGAATAAGAGAGAGAGAAAGATATTGAAAACCTATTTAAAGAAATAATGACAGAAAACTTCACTTACCTGGTGAAATAAATAGACTTACAACTCAAGGAAGTGCAGAGAACCTCAAACAAGAGGAATCCAAAAACACATCATAATTAAAATGCCAAGGGCAAAAGACGAAGAGCCAATCTTAAAAGCAGCAAGAGAAAAACAGTTAGTTACCTACAAGAAAGTACCCGTATGACTGTCAGCTGATTTCTCAACAGAAACTATGCAGGCCAGAAGGGAGTGGCAAGAAATATACAAAGTGATAAATAGCAAGAAACTACAACCAAGATTACCCTTACCCAGTAAAGCTATCGTTTAGAATTGAAGGTGAGATGAAGAGCTTCACAGATAAGAAAAAGCTAAAGGAGTTCATCATCACCAAAGCAGTATTATATGAAATGCTGAAGGATATTCTTTAAGAAGTGGAAGAAGTGGAAGAAAAAGAAAAAGGTAAAGATAAAAATTCTGAACAACAAAGTGACAACAAATACCGTATTTTTCGGACCATAAGACGTTCCGGACCATAAGATGCACCAGTTTTAAGAGAAGGGAAATGAAGAAAAAAAGATTCTGAAACAAATAGTATCCTAAAATATTTTATGTGCATTAAAACCCAACATCACAGTCATAAACACATGTAATCAACCCTGTAAAGTAAACAGCAGCATTTAGAACCATTTTAGAGCCGGGCAAGCACACAGAGACCACACAGAGCCGGGCAAGTAAAAAAACTTTTTTTTAAGTATATGTGTAGACTATATTTGGACCATAAGACGCAGGGACTTTTTCCCCCCACTTCTGGGGGAAAAAAAGTGTGTCTTATGGTCCGAAAAATACGGTACATGTCTATCAACAAGTGAATCTAAAAATCAGGTGAATAAAAAACTCTGATGAACAGAATAAACTGGTGAATATAATAGAATCATAGGCATAGAAAGGGTGTGGACTGACAATTCTCAGGGAGAAGGGAGTGTGGGGGGTGCAGGAAGAGATTGAACAAAAATCTCACAACTATAGATGAGGACAGTGGCTGGGGGAGGTAAGGGCTTCCGGGTGAAGGAGAGCTATGGTAGGGCAAAAGAACAACTGTAATAATATGAACAATAAAGATTTATTTAATAAAAATTATTTTGTTATCTAAGTGGCAAATAACTTCCTCCCTTGGGCTGAGGTAGGAGGTAGCATTGTAGAGAAGGATTTTTTAAAATATATTTTATTGATTTTTTTTTACAGAGAGGAAGGGAGAGGGATAGAGAGTTAGAAACATCAATGAGAGAGAAACATCGATCATCTGCCTCCTGCACACTTCCTACTGGGGATATGCCCGCAACCAAGGTACATGCCCTTGACTGGAATCAAACCTGGGGCCTTTCAGTCCATAGACCGATGCTCTATCCACTGAAGCAAACCAGTCAGAGAGAGAAAGATTTTTTTGGAGATGGTGGCTTGGTAGTCTCATCGATTAGCACATCTATTTTTCCTATTTGATTCATCCCTCAACTAGACAATGAAGTAGGCCAAGGCCATCTGCAGTGCCTTCTCTTTATTCCATGAACAAATATTTGCTTTGTGCCAGGCACTGTACTAGATACTGGCAACAGAACAAGATAAAATGGTCAATATATCACAAATTAGGTGCTGTAACTTCCCCAAATCTCCTCTTCCATTGCAGCAAACAAGCAGTGTGTAATAGGCTAATGGATCAAAAGGAGTTTTTTTTTAATGGTTAGTTTTACAAAATTAATAATGTTTCCATGGGTTATGCATATAACCCCCATTTTTTTCTATCCCCCTTTCCCTCTGAGATTTGGTGGGGGGTGGGAGGATATATCTGTAATACTTTCAACAATAAAGATAAATTTAAAAATAAAGAAAAATAAAAGAAAAAAGATAAAATGGTCAATGCCTGCACACAGCTCACAGATTAGATAACAGATAGAACACCAGTTGGTCATTGTATAATTACTGGGATGAAATGAGGCTAATTCCCCTTGTATTAGTGGCTCAATCAGGCTGCTCTCCAGACCAATGGTTCATGGTCTGAAACTTTTCTGGTGCTCTCCCCTATATCCTTTTAATATTCAGCTTCATGGGCCTTATATGTTAGACTTCTAAGAGGACACAATCAAATAAACCATGAATTCTCTTAGAGGTGATATACACATCAAGAAGTGAAAGTTGTTTTGGGGGGAGGGAGGCAAAAAAAACATTTACAATGACTTGTGGCCTTCACCTTACCCAACAAAATCGTATTGCTTATCATTTCATTTCTCATGTTGGGTTTTCTTGGATATCACATAAGAATCACGAACAATGAATTCATGATGATACACAAGATATGCAAGATTGGTGCCATATGGTCAACATACAGTTGTGATTGGAAATAATTCACTTGAATGATTACTAATTCTAGATGTTACATAGCAAGTGATAGCCTGGTGTGTCTATTAGCTTCTGTTGGCTAATATTGTTTGTGAATACAGTTTATATTTTATCCTCAATTTATATTTTGTTTAATTCTAAAACATAATTCAACTCATGTTTAATTATGTCAAATGCAAAGAAAAGCTGCCAGCAAGATCTGAATAAATATCTAGCAGCAGCAGCTAATTTAGAAGTTATTTTTTCACATCAAGTAATAATAAAAACATATTTTAAGAAGTTAATTTAATTTTTTTCAATGTTTTACCTTGGCCACTTTGGTCAGAGCTCAGTGGATAGAGCATCGGCCTGTGGACAAAAGGGTCCCAGGTTTGATTCCCGTCAAAGGTACATTGGTTGCAGGCTCAATTCCTTTGCAGGAAGCAACCAATAAATGTCTCTCACATTGATGTTTCTCTGTCTGTGTCTCTTCCCCCCACTTCCACTCTCTCTAAAAATAATGAAAAATATCCTTGGATGAGGATTAATAAAAATAATATTTTTTGATATTTTACTGGAAAATTACTGAAATAATTTTTTAAAAAACTTGACCACATAGTTGTTACCATTACATATTTCCAATATTGGAAATTTGCATATGTAATTTGAGAGACTGCAATTTTAAGTAAATAAATTGCAAAGCAAATAAAAATAAACACATGTTTATTGTTAATAGTTTTTTTTTAATTTTCAGTTTTGCTTTTACCTTTAAAATGTCAGTATTCTTAATTCAGCATGTTATAAAGGGTAAGTGAGCCTATACTTCATAGTTTTGCACCTAAAGCAGACATACATACAGCAAACTAATATGAAAAACATCTCCGTTATTAAAATTTCATGAGCAAGTAACTAGCAAAAAATGTCTAGAAAGGATCTTTAGGGGAGCAATAATGAAATTTTTAAAAAGCTTGAGAGAGGATTCTGAAGATGGCGACCAGCAAAAAGGTAGGGAGGTAGAGAATGTGAGAGAGTGAGGGAGTGATAGAGGAGTGTGTGGACCTGTGTGGTGTGTTTTGTGTGTGTGTGTGTGTGTGTGTGTGTGTGTGTGTGTATGAGCTAGGAACAGTTAAATACTGTAGGTCTTCCAGGGGGCTGCCAAACTGGGCAGTCTTAGACTGCAGAGCCCTGCTGCCACTGTGGACACTCTGGGGAAAGCAACATGGGCACAGAAACCACACCACCTTAAAAAACAGAGCTGCTTGAAACTAGGAGCCTGGCCTCAGCACCAGCCAGTCTGGTCTCAGGCGCAAACCAGGACCCTGCAGCCACTGGGGACAGAGACCTTTGACCACTGTTGCAGATCCACAGACACCCAGATGCCAGACATCACAGCTGAAGTTTTCTGTGAGTCACAGAGCCCACCCCCCTCCCTGCAGGTTCTCTGCAGCACCATAGGAACTACTGTGTTCCCCCGAAAATAAGACATCCTCCGAAAATAAGACCTAGCACAACTTTGGGTGAAAAAAATAATATAAAACACTGTCTTATTTTCGGGGAAACAGGGTACTCGACCCACCCCTTACACAGGGCCACAGTTTCACTAAAGGAATTTGAGCCTGGGTGCACATGGACACTGGGAATCTGTTCCCTGAAGGCAATTGAGCAACCAAACCCCACACCCACACAGGGCAGCAGTGACACCTGACTTCAATTCTGGGCAAGCACGCACGGAAGTCTGTTTTCCACAGTGCAGAAGTGAACCTCTTGCCAACACAGTGCTACTGTGCAATCCCCCCCCCCCCCAAGTAGAATGGGAACCCTGAATCTCTGCACAAGAGGCAGCACTGAACACCAGTGACTTGATTATGTTTTTCATCGCATGCACATGGGATCCCTGATTCCCAGTGCATTCACACTAAGAGCCAGTGACTCCAATTCTTGGTGCATGCACATACAGGGACTCTGATTCTTGGCATGAGGCTGAACCAAGCAACAGAGACCCTGATACTCGATTCTTGATGTGGGCACATGGGAATTCTGACTCCTGGTACACACAAGGGGACTCAGATTTTCAGCACAAACTGGCAGGGTCTCTGTTTCAGCGTGGTGCAGATGGAGTCCCTGATTCTAGGTGTGTGCACTAGGCCACACTGAGCACTGTTGACTCTGATCCTGGGCAAATGTGGCTCCCACCAAGCCACAGCAGCCACACATTGGTGTTGGAGTTCTTCAGTGACACTAGTGGGATGTGAAGCTCAAACGGCATACCACCCAGGCCCACGTAACACAATGATTCAACCTTCTGGTGATAGTCAAAATGGGGAGACAACCACACATTCCCCGGAGGAAAAAAAAATGAGGAGTCGCCAAGAAAGGAAATAAATGAAGAGGAAGAAAGCAACATGACAGAAAGATAATTCAGAGTAATGGTCCTCTAGTTAATACACTGGATGGATGAGAAAATAAAAAACCTATGCAAAAAAATCAGGAAGAAATAAAAAGTAATATATCTATTGTACAATTAAAAACACTGTGGAAGGTTTCAATAGTAGACTAGAAAACGCAGAGGAGTGAATTAGTGAGTTAGAAAATAAGGTAGAGAGACAAGCTCAATCTGAACAGCAACTGGAGAAAAAAAATAAAAAGCAGCAGGAGAGCCTAAGGAAGCTTTGGAACAACTCAAATAATGTAACATACATATAATAGGGCTTCCAGAAGAACAAGAAGAACAGCAAGGGTTAGAAAATATATTTGATGAAATAATGAAAGAAAACTTCCCACATATGAGGAAGAAAAAAGTTATACAAGAACAGAGATGAATCCTAAAAGACTCACACCAAGACATGCCATAATTACAATGGCAAATGTTAACAACAAAGAGAGAATCTTAAAGGCTGCAAGAGAGAGACAGAGAGTTACCTACAAAGTATTCCCCATCAGATTATCAAATGATTTCTCAACAGAAACACAGCAAGATGGAGGGGAATGGAAGGAGGTATACAAATTGATACAAAGCAAAGGACTGAATCCAAGAATACTTTATACAGCAAGACTATCAATCAAAATTGAAGGGGAAATCAGGAGCTTGTCAGACAAAAAAAAAAAAAAAAAAAAAAAAAAAAAAAAAAAAGGCTAAGGGTAAAGGTAGTTTATCACTACCACGCCAGCAATATAAGAAATGCTGAAGGGAATGCTATAAAAAGAAGAAATAGAAAAGGGGAAGGAACACAGGCATAAAGTACAGAAATGGCTACAAATAAGTACCTATCAATAACACACTATTAATCCATAAGTGGATTAAATGCTCCAATCAGAAAACATTGAATGAGTGAATGGATAAGAAAACATGACCCATATATATATATACTGTCTATAGGAGACCCACCTCAGAACAAGGGATTCACACAGATTGAAAGTGAAGGGATGGAAAAATATTTATCAGGCAAATGGAAATGGGGAAAAAACCAAAACTTATATCTGTCAAAATAGACTTCAAAGTGAAGACCATAACAAGAGACAAGAAAGGCTATTTCATAATTCTAAAGGGGTCGATACAACAAGAGGATATAACCCTGGTAAACATACATGCACCTAATGCAGGAGCACCCAAATACATTAAAAAAAAAACTTCTGGAAGATATCAGGGGAGAGACTAATAACAACACAATCATAGTAGGAGACTTTAATACCTGGTTAACATCATTGGATAAATCTTCTAGACAAAAAATTAGCTAAGATATATCAATCTTAAATGACTCACTAGATCAAATGGATTTAATTGACATATTTAGAACATTCCACCCCAAAGCTACAGAATATACATTCTTCTCCAGTGCACATGAGACATTTTAAAGATAGACCACATATTGAACACAGGCAGTCTCTCCAAAATCAAGGGGAGAGAAATCATATCAAGCATCATCTCAAATCACAATGAAATCAACTACAGTAAAAACAATCACAAAAATTCAAACACTTGGAGGCTAAATAGCACACTATTAAACAATGAGTGGGTTACTAAAGAGACCTGAAATGAGTTCCCGCTGCCTCTAGGAAAAAACACAATTAAATCCTGAAAGATTACAAAGATGTTCATAATGACCTCCTCCCACACCTTATGTTTCAGCCAAAGTAAATTTCTTTCACTTCTTCCAAAATGTGCTGTACTTGTCACGTCCAAGCCCTCATGCATGCCTTCCTTTTGTGGGGAACACTACTGCGCCTGCAACCCTTCTCCACTCTTCCTTTTCAGGATAACTAACTCCTAGTCAACTTTTGGGTCTCAGTCTCTCGACTTGTTTCACTCACACACCCCCACCCCCAACCTCAGGTCAAACCAGGTGCTCCTGTCATGTACTACTTTCTCTTCTCATAACCCTAAGAAAAAAATGAGCAGACAATTGAGTTTAGCATTATTTTAATCTTCACTGGACTGTGAGCTCTGTAAGGGCAAGAACAATACCTGCTCTTCTGATCAATGGATCTCCAGGGTCTAGTTCAGGTTAAGAGCTCAATAAAATATTGATCAGATTGAGCTGCAATAAATGGAAGAGAGATTTGGAGTCTGGAAAGGCTTTGGACTGTCAATTCAGCCCCATAGACAGCCAAAAACTCTAATATTAGTAGGACCAAACTTGGCTTCCACTTTCCTGGTGATTTCTGGTTTAATAGGAATTTGCCTCAATGTACTGTGGTCACATGAGTTTGGTTATTTAAGCACAACTGCCAATATCTTTATTAAGAGAAATCTAAAACATACTGACCTGGAGGTTAGGAAACTTGAGAAATGTGATGACCCGCTCTACCCCTTACCAGACTTCTGACCTTGATTAAGTATTATCTTTCCACTAGTCCTCAGTTGGCAAAATAAAAATGGTCCATATCTTCTATCTTCTAGTTTCTTCCTCCTGATCTTATATTATATGACTTTTCATCCTAATTTATAAATCAGGTTATTCCACCACTAGGTTGTTTGCAGGGAGGCATTGGGAGTTTTTTTTTTTTTTTCTCTCTCTTTAAAATATAAGAAATAGGAATGCCTGGGTGGCATGGCTTAGTGGTTGAGCATCAACCTATGAACCAGGAGGTCACAGTTCGATTCCTGGTCAGGGCACATACCTGGGTTGAGGGCTCTGTGCCCAGTGTGGGATGTGCATGAGGCAACTTACAGTATTTTTCGGACCATAAGACGCTCTGGACCATAAGACGCACCAGTTTTAAGAGAAGGGAAATGAAGAAAAAAAGATTCTGAAACAAATAGTATCCTAAAATATTTTATGTGCAATAAAACCCAACATCACAGTCATAAACACATGTAATCAACCCTGTAAAGTAAACAGCAGCATTTAGAACCATTTTAGAGCCGGGCAAGCACACAGAGACCACACAGAGCCGGGCAAGTAAAAAAACTTTTTTTTAAGTATATGTGTAGGCTATATTTGGACCATAAGACGCAGGGACTTTTCCCCCCCACTTCTGGGGGGGGAAAAGTGCGTCTTATGGTCCGAAAAATACGGTATCAATTATTCTCTCTCATCATTGATGTTTATCTCTCTCTCCCTTACCTTTCTTTTCTGAAATCAATAAAAAATATTTTTTTAAAAGACATAGGAGAAATAAGAAAGGGAAATAGATATTGTGGGTTGAATTGTATCCTTCAAAAAGATATACTCAAGACCTAAACCCCAGGATATGGACTGAATATTTATGTCCCTCTAAAATTCATACATTTATACCCTGGCCAGTGTGGTTCAGTTGGCTGGGTGTCATTGTCCCATGTGCCAAAGAGTTGCTGGTTTGATTTCCAGTCAGGGCATATGCCCAGGCAGTGGACTTAATCCCCAATTGGGGGCATGCAAAAGGTGGCTGCAAAATGTTTCACTCTCTCTCTAAATATATTTTAAAATTTCATACATTGAAGCCTTAATGCCTAATGTGATGGTATTTGGAGGTGGTCCTTTAGGAAGAAATTAGGTTTGAAAAATAACATGAGGGTAGAGTTTCCATGATGGCACTATTACCCCTATAAGAGAATCAAGATAACCAGCTCACTCTCTCTGCCATATTCTCTCTGTATCCATCTATATGTCCATCTATAAACCAGAAAGAGGGTCCTTATGAAGAACCCAACCATGGTGGCACCCTGTTCCCAGAATTCCAGTCTCCAGTCTCCAGAACTAAGAAAACTAAATGTTTGTATACACAATCCAACCTATGGTAGTCTGTGATAGCAGCCTAAATTGACTAAGACACTTCAGTACCAGTGAATATTTCTTTATTTGTAAGTAGTCTCTACAGATATAATCAAGATAAATGAGGTCATACTGGATAAGGGTGAGTCTGATTCAATGACTGGTACCCTTATAAAAAGAAGAAAATTTAGATGCAGAGAAAGAGGAGACACACATAAATACACAAGATCGAAAAGCCTATTGGAAGATGGAAGTAAAGATTGAAATGCCTAGGATTGCCATCAACCCCAGAGGCTAGAAGAGGCCTTCAAATGGAGCATGGCCCTGCTGTCACCTTGATTTTAGACTTATAGCTTCCAGAACTGTAAAGATAATGAATTTCTGTTGTTTCAAGCCATCAAATTTGTGGCAATTTGTTATAGCAATCCTAGGAACCTAACACAAGTATCACCTTGAGAAAAAAAAGTTCTCATTTTACTTAAGATCTAATATTAATTAACTATCCCTAAATGGCATGCCCTTGGGTCCTAGTAGTAAGAGGACTTTTGAGGACAACTGCTAGTAAAACAGGGTTCTGTCTATATCATAAGCAAACTCGTGTTCAGGAGTAAAGGAAGAGGCCAAAATATCCCTATTTTGAGATACTACTTGATTTTTCTATTCAGAACATTTTGTGCTGCTCACAAAGCTTGCAATAACTCAACCATTTTAAGAGAATCAATGAAACAATGTATTTACCAACATCAAATCATCAACAGAGAGGTATGCAGGATAACATATCCATTGTTTAAGGAAAGCATTGGATGAATATATTGGAATATAACATAACCATGAAAGCAAGAAATTATGAACAAGGGTTCTTCTGGACATATTATCTGAGAAGACAGTGCCCAGAAAATTACTGCTGGTTAATTAAAGTTGTCGTCAATATCAAAATATAGCTACTAAGGGACAATAGGCCCTGAGCAAAAACAAGAACAACAAAAAAGTCAATTTATTTTCAATAAGCAAAGAGCAAAAAGTGGGGTCTACAGTAGCAAAAATGATGTGGCAACTATAGTCAAGAGCCCTGGGCTTCATCCTCAACTCTTTGCTCATGACAGTGCTGGTATTTTCAGTATTTTTTAATTTAATTTTTTATTTATTGATTTTCGAGAGAGAAGAAATGAGAGGGAGAAACGTTGATTTGTTGTTCCACTTAATTATACATTTATTGCTTGACTCCCATATGTGCCCCGATCAGGGATTGAATTAACAAATTTGATGTGTCAGCATAAGGCTCTAACCAAATGAGCTACCCAGCCAGGGCCTTTTCAATATCTTTTGATTGAGAAAACACTGAACCAGCTAGTATGCATTGAGTAGTTCTGTTAATTCATATTCCATAATAATAAAGGTTAACCCAGCACCTACTTTGTACCAGGAAATGTTCTAAGTACTTTTTTGGGAACTAGCTTAAACCTGACAACCCTCTGAGGTAAAATTATGATGCCCATTTTATAGGTTAAAAAACTGAGGCTCAAAGAAGTTAAGCAATTTGTCCAGCATCATTACACATCACATAGCTTGTGCATTCTAGATGGAGAATTTCAAACCAAGCAAATTCCAGAGCCTATGTCCTAAACCTGTTATTACAATAGTAGCATATACATGAAAACCAGCAGCATGCACATATTGCACCTGAAGCATTGATGACACTTCTACATTTTTAGGGTCTAGGACTCACAGGTTGGGACCCAATGCTGGAGATACTTTAAAGCCTAGACTAGCTCTGTGTCTCTATGGAGTTCCCTGACAGTTCAGTGCTGGCCAAAACTAATAGGAAAGTTTCTCAACTCACTAACTTAGGCAAAAATATCCCCCAGCACTCAGATGATGAGAAGTAAAGGGTTATAACTTATTGGACTTGCTAAGTTGTACTCCCTGAGTTATCTTCAGGAGACGTAAGCTAACTGTGGATTCCCTCACTCACCATTCTGTGGTAGGAACTTGTAAGGTCCTGGATAAAGAAGGAAACACAGAAATGTTCAAGGGCTCTTACTGTACACGACATAGGAGCCTGGACCCAGCACTCTTCAGATGGATGTTTGGTCTGGAGATGCAGATGCCTAGTGGATAACATATGGGTAGGGAAGGACATGCAAATATCTCCCTGAGAGTCCTGTTTTCTCCTTTTAGGTTAGGATGAGCTCTTAAAGAATGGTGCACCAGATACAAAAGCAGTCTTTTGGAACTTGTCCTCTCCATTCTTCTTAAAGTGCTTGGGATATGGGGATTCCTCCTACTAATGCTGCTATCAGCTGTTGGGCCAAGGTGATGCAGGCCACAGCTAGGGATGTTTGTCTGGCTGAGCTTTGAGCAGAAGGGACTTCTCTTAAAAGAGCAATCAAATCCAAAGCAGAGCTTCTGAGATCAACTTGCTTGGTAATAAATAAAAAAATTGCCATTACTTCCATGGGTTACCCATGTGCTGCACACTAACTGATCTTTCTGCTAAGCTCCAGGCCCAAGAAGCTGTCTACCTGAGAACTCAACCAGCAGGGAAGATATACATTTTATAAGGCATAAAGCACATGTGTCAAACACAAGGCCCGCGGGCCAAATCCGTCCCGCCAGGCCTTGCAATGTGGCCCGCACCGCGCTGTCATCACTGCACTCCGCTGCGTTTCCATCACAATGACAGTTTATGACTGTTCAGTAAACCATTCGGCCCGTGATTTAGGCTGGATTTTAGATTTTGGCCCCTTCTCTGATTGAGTTCGACACCCCTAGCATAAAGCATATACAATTCAAGACAACTCTTTCTAGAAATAGGTCACAGACTAAGGAACATAAAATTAGGTATCTGGCTTTATAAAGGGCCATTCAAGTACAGGTATCTGAGACTGAAACTTTAGATATGTGACAAATCCACCTCTCCTGACAAGTACCTTAAAGGTAACACATGGAAAACTGAATTCACCATCTCTCCACTCATCTCACAATCTGTGGGAGACAGAGACTAAGGTGGCTCCTACATGCCCAGCATTCTTGTATCACACCATTATACAATGCCCCCACTTGAGTGTAGGTGAAACCTGTGACTTGTTTCTAACCAAGAGGACACTGCAAAGGTGACAGGATGTACATTATTATGTGCACATGATTAAATTATACTAGAATTTAACAAACATCTTGCTAAGAGACTTTTTCACTTGCTTATTTTAAAGAAGCAAGCAGCCATATTAGAAAAGGTCATTTGGCATGGACTTGTGGATAACCTCTGGCCAAGAAGCTGAGGCCCTCAACCCTACATCCCACAGGCCTAAGTAAATGATTCTCCAATTTTGTATGCATAAGAATAGTCAAGGGAGCTTATCATAAATCAGTGCCCACTCACAGAGGTTTGCATAGCAAAGTGGGAGGCCCAAGACTTTTGATCATTTTTCTACAAAATTGTGATGGTATGTTTCTACACTGCATCAAACAATTAATCCTAATTCTTGTTCATTTTTTCCTGCCTAGAGTTCTTGTCATTTTATCACTTCTTCTCCATTATGATTGCCACAGGCTTAGTATATATCTCATCTTTTCTAATTTGCACTAATGGAATATTATCCTATCCATCCTTTTTCCCTGCTTCAAATCTCTCTTATCAATTTTTCATAGTACCCCCAGAATGATCCTCCAAAGACTGAAATAAGATTATGTTCCTCCCTTTCCTCAAAAACCTTCACTGGCAATATAAAGATTAACAAGGTCATTCTTCATAGCCCTCATATACATAACTATGAAATTTTGACAGCCAACAATTGAAGAATAATTCAGTAAAATGTATTATACCTATATGATTGAACACTATGCAGTCATAAAAAAATGATGTGATAAGGATGTTTTAATCACACCAAACAATGTTCACAATATGATAGGAGAAGAAAACATAGGTAGAGCTGTAAACATGTATATCCCCACTGAATAGATTCAACACTGACAAGAAATTCACCAAAACCTTAATTGGTTTTCCTCTTGAGGGAATTATGCTGTATTTTTTGCATGTTGCTATATTTTCCAGGTTTCTGACAATGAGCATGACATGAAAAAATAAAATAAAGTAATCTGTAAATAGCATATAGGTCTCCTCAGTGTTAGGAATGTGCTGCCAAACCTAGCAGTGAAGGTCCTCTATGACCCTAATTACTTTACTCAACCTCATCTCCAAATACACCATCCTCCAGCCACAATGGATAACATGCTCTTCCTCAGACGTATGCCATGTCTTTGCTCACATGGCATTTCCATCTCCACCTTTAGATCTCTCCCAATGTTCATGTAAGAAACCACCTTCCTCCAGGAAGTCTTTCTCTGATTCCTTACTGATGAATGCCCCCCTCCTCTGCTTTCCTATTACTAAATCACTTGCTAGGTTACTTGTTCTTTCATTTATCATGCATTCAATTCTGCTTTCAACCCCATAGCAGTTTATATGCCTCTCTACCCTACAGAAAGCAAGCACTGGGGAGGCACAGAACATGTTTGAATCAACTCTCAACTCCCCACTTTGCCCAAAGGGGCCTAGATATTATCTCTCTCCCCCCCCCCCTCTCTCTCTCTCTTCTCTCTCCAGCAGGTAGCTCAATACAGAAGCTGCCCCCTGGTGGTCATTGTGCTCCCACAGTGGGTGCACCAATCAGGTGACAGAAGGGCGCCAGATGCTGGGCTGATGGCTGGTGAGCACAGCTGCAGCATTAGCTTGAGCCTCTCCCACAGGCAAGCCCTTTGCTTGCCCCTGGCCAGCACAGTTGGGCTGGGATGAGCAGGAGTGATGCCTTACCCAGCCCAGACTTAGGCTCCTCCCTGGAAGCCTGCAGCTTCTTGAACTACTTTGTGCTTTGTGGGGTCCACGCAGAGAGTGGGCTGCAACCCAACAAGCTGGCTGGTAAGGCCATGCTGTGGGAGTGTGAAGTCCACTAATCCCCACAGGCCAGGCCTAGGGACCCCACTGGTGCATGAATCCATGCACCGGGCCTCTAGTGTTTAATATAGAAATAAAATGAAACATAGAAGGTATTTATAGCAAGTAAATAACTACATCTTTTGGAAAAAGGCTGAGCATGGTTTGGATCCAATGGGACATCAACTCCTGTTTAAATTCAGCATTTCACAGGGTAAATAGAGCCATAAATCATATTTTCTGTCTGCAGATATGACTATGCATCATCATGAGGAGTCTACTTAAAACCAAAGGCAAGACAGGTACACTTCAGTCAGCAAGCTAACACCTTTGAGCTTTATGGGCCATAATAAATGACATTGAAAAAAAAATTAACAGGCCCTTAAGCTGATGTTTATGACAAATTGAATTAAGAAGTCAAAACCTAAATGAACCAAACACCATAAAGCCATCTGAGGAAAACAAGGCCAAAGGAATACTTTTGGGAAGTCTCAAAGCAAAATAGACTATTCCAGGCATATTTGAAGGGCAGTAGTGCAAATATGAGAAGGGAATAAGAAGAGAAGTGGCATTTTCTGAGCATCTTCCACATAACAGGCATGTGATGCAGCTGGTACATCCCCAACATTATTTTTTATGAGTTTATATTAGAGTTTGTTTGAACCAAACAGAAGACACTCCTGGAAGCAAGATCTCATCAGGCTCAGAAAAAAACACTTCCTACTTGACATTATTTAGTCCTCATAACAGTCCCATAAGGTAAGAATTATCAATCCCATTTAATAGATGGGCAACTGAAACTCAGAAAAGTGATATCATTTACCCAAAGTCACATAGCTAATAAGTACTAGAGTAAGGACTCAAATCCAGGTACTTCTGATTTTGCCCCAACTCTTTGCATTAGACTGGATCACAATGAGGCCCCACCTTCCACCATGAACCCAGCTACAGTTCCTCCAAGTTGCCACCAGACAGCCCTTCCTAAAACCCTATTGGAATATTGCACTTCATCTAAATCTCTTCACCAATTCTCCACTACCTAAGGCCCTGGTTGGCAAACTGCAGCTTGTGAGCCACATGCGGCTCTTTGGCCCCTTATGTGTGGCCTTCCACAAAATACTCTCCCATGGCCTGGGAGAGTCTGTTTTGAAGAAGTGGCATTAGAAGAAGTTTAAGTTTAAAAAATGTGGCTCTCAAAAGAAATTTCAATTGTTGTACTGTTGATATTTGGCTCTGTTGACTAATGAGTTTGCCGACCACTGACCTAGGACAACAAATCCAAGCTCCTCATCTAGATATGAGATCCTTTACGACCTGGCCCATGCCTATATTTTCACCTTCTCACTCTTTTTAGAAATGTATCTTTATTATTGGAAATATTACAGATGTGTAGAGGGCCCCCTGGGGAGGCATATGGACATTCTTTAAATTTTTGTCAACTGAGTCCGAGGCAACTGGCAGAGCCATTTCTCAGATACCCCTTCCCCAAGAAGACAGAGAGTGTTATCAGTACTGACTTTTTACCTTTGTCCAGGTGTCGGGAGCAAGAGCGAGTCTAGATATGTAAATCCAGTCAAGCACCAGAAATGGTAGGGTCTACTCAAGAATGCAAATAAGCTCATTTGATCCTAAGTTTTGGTGATACTTCTTTTTTAGTTTCTGGGAGTTCATTTTTGGTATATAAAAATGCCATCGATTTCCGACTGTTAATTTTATATCCATTGCCGAATTCATTTATTAAACCTAGTATTTTTTGGTGACATTTTTAGGGTTTTCTATGTATAATATCATGTCATTTATGAATGACAGTTTTACTTCCTCCTTTCCAATTTCCATGTCTTTTATTTTTCTTCTTGTCTGGTTGCTTGAGCTAGGACTTCCAGTACTATGTTGAATAAGAGTGCTAAAAGTGAACCACATTTAGAATAAAAACTAAATCTGCTGGTGAGGATGCAGAGAAAAAGGAACCCTCGTGCACTGCTGATGGGAATGCAGATTGATGCAGCCACTGTGGAAAACAGTATGGAGTTTCCTCAAAAAGTTAAAAATGTAACTCCCATTTGACCCAGTAATCCCACTTCTAGGAATATATCCCAAGAAGTCAGAAAAAGATATATGCACACCTTTTTCGTAGTAGCACAATTCACAATAACTAAGATTTAGAAAGAGCCCAAATGCCCATCAGCAAATGATTGGATTAAATACTCGGGTACATCTTCACAATGGAATACTATGTGGCTGTAAAAAAGAACTCTTACCATTTGTAACAGTATGGAGGGTCCTAGAGCATATTATGTTAAGTGAAATAAGCCGTTCAGAGAAAGATAAGTATTACATGATCTCACTCATCTGTGGAATCTAATGAACAAAACTAAACTGATGAACAAAGTAGATCCAGAGACACAGAGGCATGGAATACACTGAGGAATTTCAGAGGGAAGTCAGGGTTGGGCTGGAGGGTCAGGAGCAATTAACAGGGGAATTTATATGCATATATGCATAGCCCATGGACATAGACAATGGTGTGATGAATGCCTGGGAATGGCAGATGCAGGGTGGAGAGGGTCAATGGGAAAAATAAAACAAAGGGGACATTGTATGGGGGCCTGATGCAGCGGGGGCCAGGCATGGCAGGGATCTCCCTTTTCCACATCCAGCATGGAAAGAGAGATGAACGAACAGGTTCTAAGGGGACGTGGCCAGGGTTTGAGAAATAATAGAAAGAAAAATAGAAAGAAGATGCAGAGATAGATTTATAAAGCTGGGAGCCGGGTGAGACGCTGCCACTCTGATGGAGGGACAGGACCCTGAGCCCACGCAGCCCATTTATTTTATACCCCCAAATACCGGAAGTATCACCAGCACTTGTCATTTGTTGATTTGTTGATGATAGTCATTCTGACATGTGAGATGGTACCTCTTTGTCATTTTGATTTGCATCTCTCAGGTAAGTAGTGAATTTGACCATGTTTTCATATGTCTCTTGGCCTTCCTTCTGTCCTTACAGGGAAGTCCATAGCATTATAGGCCTACCTCAAAAAAAAATTTAATAAAATATCTAACATTACAACTTAAAGAATTAGAAAGATAACAATAAGAAAACCCCAGAGTAAGTAGAAGGAAGGAATTAATAAAAATCAGAGAGGAAATAAGTAATACAGAGACAAAAAACACACACAAACAAACACAAAAGATCAATAAAAACAAGAGCTGATTGTTTGAAATGATAAATTAAGTTGATGAAACTTTAGCCAGACTCATCAAGAAACAAACAGAGAGGACACAAATAAAACAAAATCAGGAAGAAAGAGGTGAAGTAACACCTGACCTCACAGAAATACAGAGGCTCATTAAAAAAATACTATAAACAACTATATTTGAATAAGTTGGACAACCTGGACAAAATGGACATATTCTTTGAAAAGTACAATCTTGCAAAACACAATCAAGAAGAATTAAAAAACCCTGAATAGCCTTAGCCAGTTTGGCTCAGTGGATAGACTCTTGGCCTATCCACTGAAGGGTCCAGGTTCGATTCTGATCAAGGGCACATGTCTGAGTTGTGGGCAAGACCCCCAGTGGGGGATGTGCAGGAGGCAAACACTCAATGATACTCTATCATCATTGATGTTTCTATCTTTCCCTCTCCCTTCCTCTCTGAAATCAATAAAAATATTTTTAAACACACACACACACACACACACACACACACACACACACACACAAACACCTGAATAGGCCAATAACTACTGATGAAATTAAAGCAGTAAAATTAATTTTAAAAAAAATTCCAGCAAACAAAGTCTCTGGTCCAGATTGCTACACAAGGGAATCTTACTAAACATTCAAAGAAAAATTAATACCTATCATCCTCATACTATTCCAAAAAATCCAAGAGGGAGGAACACTTCCAAGCTCTTTTTATGAAGCCAGTATTATTCTAATTCCAAAACCAGATAAAGACACTACAAAGAAAATCACAGGCCAATATAACATAGGTGCTAAAATCCTCAAAAAATTTTTAGCAAATTGGATCCAGCAATATGTTAAAAAGATCATACACCATAACCAAGTGGCATTTATTCTAAGGATGCAAGGCTAGTACAATATTCGCAAATCAATAAGTGGGATACATCACATCAATAAACTGGAAGACAAAAATCACATGATAATATTAATAGATACAGAAAAAGCATTTGAGAAATTCCCACATCCTTTTCGGATAAAAACTCTCAGCAAAGTGCTAATAGAGGGATCATACCTCAATATAATAAAAGCAATACACAACAAACCTACAGCCAACATGATACTCAATGGGGGGGAAAAAACAAACCTATTTCCCAAAGAACAGAAAAAAAAAAAAGCATGGATGTCCACCCTGTCTCTTAACCCCACACACGCTTCCCAAATTTTTCATCCCCTTTCATGATCTTGTGCCTTGGCAAATAATATTTTCTCTGAATTTCAATTTAAAAACCTGCCAAAGTATACTGTCTATCTCCCTTATTGGATTGTGAGCTCTTTAAGGGTAAAACAATCTCTCTACATCCTGTACTTGGATTAGAAACTTGCACATACTAAAATGTTTATGTGAAAATGGCAAGTTTAATATAAACATCAAGACAAAATATATTCTAATTACAGAGATGAAGATAAGTAAAAGTTAAGTCAGCAATTACACACACACACACACACACACACACACACACACACACACACCCCAAACAAACATTCAACATTGCATTAATTATAGCAAAGTAGAGGCTCATTCAATGACAATCATCTCAACTCTGAGCAACTTTCCATTACCAATCTGAGATATGAATACTGGAAACACCTGAAGGAAGACGACAACTCACTGAGGGATGTGGCAATAAGAGTGCCTCAGATAAGTGACATCCCACACTGAAAATACACCAAATGCACAGCCAGGTGTCAAAACCTCAAGTGTCCCTGATCGCTCATGGGTGATAATGATAACTATTCTTATCAATGAATCTAGAGTCCCAGGTGACAATCACAGAACCCATAAATGATGCCTGTATTGACCAGCCACACGATTGATTGAGAAGATAAACACAACATCATTCATCAGCCCACAAAGTACTAGTAAGACAAATTTCGCTTAGCAAAAATGAGGGACAATGTCAAAATGTACATGCCCTAAACTGCTTTTTTAAAAAAGCATAGGTGTCCTCTCAAACATTAATATGTATATATTGCGGATGAGCGATTTGCAAACTATAACAATGCAACTTTAGCTGAAATCGGTTTGGCTCAATGGATAGAGCGTCGGCTTGGGGACTGAAGGGTCCCGGGTTCAATTCCAGTCAAGGGCATGTACCTTGGTTGCAGGCATATCCCCAGTAGGAGGTGTGCAAGAGGCAGCTGATCGATGATCTCTCTCATCGATGTTTCTAGCTCTGTATCTCTCTCCCTTTCTCTCTGTACAAAATCAATAAAATATATTTTAAAAAAAAAAAAAAAAAAAAACACAATGCAACTTTACCAGAATATAAACTACAAATATCTACCCTTTCTAAGACCATATGATTATACTTAGAGATGACATCAGACTTCATAAGACTATGATATTCAAAATGAAAACTAGGGTACTATTTTCATGCTCAAATGAATAAATGTGAGAGCACATGTTACAGCTGCATGGTGTTTCATTTAACACCATTTGTGTACTGAACTAGTTTTCATGAAACATTCATACTTGTGGCAAGAAACACATGGAAATTGTCAAAATACCAAATCTCTAACTCTGGGTGAGTGTTGTGTAAACAAAAATCAGCAAGTTTCCGTTTCCCTGCCTCATGGAAGAGTCTGTATAAAATTTTCTTGGAACAAAGAATCCTATTGCTAAAACTATAGTATTAATTAAAAGTATAAAACCCATTCCCCTAAATCCTTTCACTCCACATGGTACATCTATCCCAGACTCTAAACCCCAAACACCATTTACACAAATTGGTCCCGAGCAAGCCAAACTTTTCCCATTTAGGTTAATCCACCCTCCTTATCACAGTCACAGTCCATCAGGCCTCTTTCCTGCACATGGCCCTTTAAGTCCAAGTTACTTAATCCAGCCTGCCACTTCTGTTGTGATCCTCTTCCTACTTTTATCTCTTGATACCCATTTCCCATGAATCAAGACTTCTTATACCAAAGTAATCTCCATTCCCCAGAAAGACATGCTCTCACAGATCTGTCTGACTTTGCAGGTGCTATTCCTTCTGCCTGGAAGGTCATTGCTCAACACACAAGATGGCTGTCCCCATGTGGACACAAGATGGCCACCACAAGATGGCTGGCAGGGGAGGGCGGATGTGGGTGATCAGGTCTGCAAGGGAGGGAAGTTGGGGCAGGACCAGGCCTGCAGGGGAGGGCATTTTGGGGGAAAATAGGCCTGCAGGGGAGGGCAGTTAGGGGTGACCGGGCCAGCAGAGGAGTGCAGTTAGGAGCGACCAGCCTGGCAGGAGAGGGCAGTTAGGGGTGAGCAGGTTGGCAGGATAGGGAAGTTAGGGGCAATCAGGAAGGCAGGTGAGTGGTTGGGAGCCAGTAGTCCTGGATTGTGAGAGGGATCTCTGACTCCCCTAAATGGGCGACATCCCTGGAGAGTTCCCAGATTGGAGAGGGTACAGGCTGGGCTGAAGGACACACACCTATCCCCCCCCCCCCCCCCGCCCAATGCATAAATTTTGTGCACCGGCCCTCTAGTCATAATAATAAAGAGCTAATATGCTAATGGTTGGAACGCCGTAACACATAACAACAGGAGGCTATCTGTGCCTGCACTTTTGGGACATTGCTCTGAAGATGGGGCAGAAGTGGGGAGGTGCCTAGAGAAGGCAGGACCAGCCCAAGGTGACTTGAGGGACTGAGGGCTGGGCTTGAAGTGGCCAGAGAAGGCCAGAGAGGTCAGGGATTGGGCCAGGAGTACTGAAGCTCTGTGTGGAGAGGTTCAGGTGTCAAGGCAGGGCAGAGGGTGGGTGGGCAGGGCTGCATGATTCACATGCTGGGCTCCTAGTCTAATATATATACTCATGGACTATAATCTCCCATCAGCAGAAATAGGTTATGAACAGTGTCCCAATCCATGCTCTGCCTTACTGCCTTGTTTGCCTACTTGCCTATCTCCTTAGCACCTCTCATAATGACTTTTATTTTGTAAAAAATTAAAATTCCATTTTATATACAAATTTTATGGTTTTTCTAAAATATGTAAGGCATTAAGAACAAATCAGCATGCCCATTACACAACAGCTTCTTGAGTAGGCCCAATGACTGACCACTGTCACTTGAAAGAGCAGTGCTAATAGTTTTCTTTTCAATGTGTGATTTCCAAATGAATGAGAAAGTTAGAATGCTAATGACTTTATATAAGAAAACAATAAATTATCTTCCCTACACTGTTATTATGATATTGCTTTGAAATGCCTACTATTCATAAACTTTTAAAGAGTGAAGAATATGCATTATTCGGTTATTTTCCTTTATAAACATTCGTCATTTCAATGTGACTGGTTCTCTCTTCTCTTGCTCTCGCTCTCTCTCTCTCTCTCTCTCTCTCTCTCTCTCTCTCTCCTCTCTTCCTTTCTTTTTATTCCTCCCTCCCTCTCCTGTAAAAAAAAACACCAAACTTAAATGCATATGTTGAATGTGATCCCCCCCGCCATGAGTCCTCAATAAATATAGTTGTTTAAAACTAGCTTCATCAAAATATGCTTCTAAAATAAAATTCAGATATGACTGTGTATTTCTATTTTATTTGTATTACATTCCCTACAGGTCCATAAAAATCTCATACACTTTCATAAGCATATGAAATTGTTTTGAAATGGTTATTTTTTTCTCCTTAATATCAGGACCCAAATCCAATTTGAGTAGCAAGTTTTATGTGATTAATTTGATGGTTCTTGGGCAATATCTGCAGCAGACTAGGAGGCCAGCCTTAGTGGATGGACACATTAACTCTTTTGGTCAGCAGGTCATATGGGGAAATGACAATCAGCCAGGCCCATAGGAGCCTTGTTTCCTGACTCAAACATCAGGCTTATGCCAGATTCCTGATTGCATTTCTAACATTTTCCATTTCATCCTTCTTCTTGCCCCTCTCCATATTCTACCTTGAACCTTGACTGTACTGGCTTCCACTTTTTTTTGGCTCTTTGCAAAAAAAAAAAAAAAAAAAAATAGGTATTTGATCCACCCTTGCTTTTCAAGGTCCTGATTTTAGGAGCAGAACATTACTCAGTGAACCTCTGCATAAAGATCTAAAAATAGAAATCATATAGGGAGGAAAAAAGATCAACTTGCTCACTATTGGCAGACACCAGAAAGCTCTGGGAATAATTTATATAGTATTCCACAAACCATATGCCAGAACTCTGCAACCACTAATTAATCCATATATTCATGTTCCAACAGTCAGAATCTGCTGGCAGACACAGAATTTCTCAAATCAAGATACAAATTTTACATAATACCTTATTAGGCTAGGATACATGCAAATTGTATTAGCTATGATTTTTTGTATCCTGAGCCAAGAACCAAAAGTAACGTTAATTTTCAGATTTATATTAGACATATGCCATCTCCCAGTTTATCTCCTCTGTCAGTCAATCAACAAAATTCATCAAAAGTACCATATTTTTTCATGTATAAGACGCTATTTCCCCCCAAAAAAAATCATTAGACTGAAAATTGAGGGACGTCTTATACACAAAAGTCAGCAGAGGAGGGAATCACAAGGGTGGGTTGCTGCCCATACCTTGTCAAACAGGCTTCCTCCAATCATGAGCCTTATTGTTACTGATGTCAGCTGATGCCATAATTGGAGGTGGAGGTGGAGAGTGTGCAGATGCAACAGGAACCAGAGTGTTCTGAGCCCATAAAGATGTCAAAAAATAAAAAGATAAATGCCAGTAAGTGATTGTCTTACTCTGCAAAATTCAAACTGAATATAATCAGCTATGCAAAAGAGCATGGAAATAGAGCTGCAGAGAGGCAATTTGGACTTTCTCCCACAGAGTGGAGAAAACAGAAAGAAAAACTCCTTAAGATGCCAAAAAAGAAGGCCTTAAGAGGAAAACCAGCAAAATTGGCAAATTTGGAGCAGGGGCTTAAGATTTGGATTATGGAGTAGCGTCAGAGTGCCTTACGTGTCTCAACCAAGCTTATTCAATGTCATGCAAGAATGTTTGCAAGCAAAATGAACATTGTGATTTTACAGAAAAGGCAAAATGGTGCTTCAATTTGATGAGGAGAGAAGGGTTGGCCATGAGAACACGAACAAAGCTCAGAAAATGCCGCCAGTTTAAGAGGATTATCTCACATATATGGACAGTGACTCAGAAGATAGAAGTGATGCAATAGAAGTTGAAGAAATTGATATGTCTGGAACGAATAAGGATTAAGAAGAGAGCTGTGATACAACAGAGGCTGAATAAAGTGATATGCTGCATAATATCATAGTACTGGTATGTAAACATTACCTGTGGTAATTATTAAATAAAACTATTTTCTATTTTATGTTTAAATATGGACTTCTTTATTTTGGGTTGGAAAAGTGGGGATGTCTTATACATGGAGACATTTTATACATAGAAAAATATTGTATATTATGTGCTAGGTACTAAGGAGGATACAAAAGCTGTATAAAACCTACCTGTTTCAAATCTTCAAAGAGATTTTAATATAGTTAACACTATGGTCTGAATGTTTGTGTGCCTCAAAATCTCATGTTGAAAAATTATTGCCCAAGGTAACAGTTTTAGGTGTGGCCTTTATGAAGTGATTAGGTCATGAAAGAAGAGCTATCACAAATGGGACTCGTGCCCTTATAAAGTGGCCATGAAGAACTCTCTAACCTATTCTACCATGTCAGAATACAACAAGAAATCTACAACCTGGAAAAAGGACCTTACACAACCATGGTGGCACTCTGATCTTGGACTTCCAGCCTCTAGGACTATGAGATATAAATGTCTGCTATTTATAAGCTACAGCAACACAAACAGACTGAGAAAGTTAAAGAAATAAAATACCTACCAATTTAAAAAGTTAATTACCATTCTGAAGCAAGATGCATGTACCATTGAAGAGTAGTGTCAAAAAATGTAGGGGATGTGAAGGAGGCAGCTGATCAATGATTCTCTCTCATTCATGATGTTTCTAGCTCTCTCTCCTTCTCTCTTCCTCTCTGAAATCAATAAAAAATATACTTTAAAAATTATTTAGGAGGTAGTTAGACAAACTCAATACAATAGGAATGTCTGTTCTAAAAAGTAAATTCAGAGGCCTTATGGTGTCCTATTAGAAATCAGAATATCTGTGCTTAATCCCAGCTATGCAGCCAACTATCTTTTGGACCCTGAACAAGCAATTTTACTTATCTGGCTCTCAAGGATCTCATCTAAACAATGGACCAAAACAACCTACCTCATTGAATTGTTTTAAAGAGCAAGCACTATGATTAATGGAAAGCATTTCCAGAAGCTACATTTTTCTATACAAACAAAAAACTCTTAGGCAAATCCTTTACCCTCTCCATGCTTCAGTTCCTTCAACTGCAGAATGCTGGGTAGTTCTTTGAGATCACAGAATTTATGATGATGACAGAAGTGAAAATATTAAAAAACAAACAAACAAACAAACAAACAAACATTTATGCCATACTTCCAGAAGTGACTTCCAAATCAATCAATATCCCTATGAGAGAGGAGGGCAGGGTGAGCATAAACTCCAGACTCCACTGTAGAGCAGGGCGGAGTTATCCTCCATTTTGTGTAACTGGACCCTAGCCCTCACCCAACCAATCAGGGTCAGCCAAAGCAGTGACATCACCACTGGTGTAAAATCCCAGGGCTTGGCGAAATTCTCTCTCTCTTCCGCCATGCTGTAGGTATGAGAGGGACAGAGCCCAGGCTAGCATGGAAGAAGATCTTTTGTTTATTGCATCGGACTCGGCTCCCTGGTAGTCCTTGGGAATCACGAAGTCTGGGCGTAACACCTATCCATTCAACTGTAACATCCCCAGAGAGAATGCTGTCAAGTATACACAGGTATTTTTATGCTAACACCCCCAACAATCTCATTACAAACTTAGAGCCATCAACCCATTCTCCACATTACTATGTTGCATATGGAATTTATGCACTATTGCAAAGTTTGAAACTCTCCATGAAAAAGTTAAGGGGGAAGATCCAGAATGTGATTAACAGAGAATTTCTCAATAGTCAGCTTGTTATCTAAGAGCTTTAAAGAAAGATCAAGTGAACTATGTCTAGAAAAACATACCATATGTTTCATGTGGTCTGCACAATTTGGGTGTCAGGCCTATAATCATAATTTTTGTGTGAAGTCTGTAATCACAGTCAATTTCTTTCTTGCATTCTTTGCCCAAAACACATTCCAGTTATCTCCCTGCTTTATCTTCTGATTGCAGGAAAGAAGAATAAGGAATTAAACTTCACATCAGTGTTCTAGATCCTTCTTATATCGCCTTTCTTATCTTAAAATTATTGACTCAGCAAAAGAAAGAAGGGCGAGAGGGATGGAGAAATCATGTACCACCCAACTACCTAACAGTTTTTAAATATATTTATGAATTATAAGCCAGCAAGGTCAAGAATTGACAAATACACTTTATAAGATACCACAAGTGCCTTTTAAAGAATAGTTTTACTTTACAGAACATTTAACTCTATGGTTAATATTCCATGATGCCAATTGACTCCTCCGGGGGCAGCTTAGGCCTGGTTATTTGGGAAAGAAGTAGACCGAAGCAATCCCAATGTGGTGTAAGGGGAATAGTTTTGACATGGAAGGCTCTTGTCTGTCAAGTGCTCATTTTTAATCAAAGTTCTCTCCAAATATTAAGACTGCCTTCATCTTTAGGAGTCAGTCTGGAAGGATTCCACAACTGCAGCTGAGCTCTGAGGCAAAGAAGAACAGCACAGAATGTATCACAGATCATAGTTAATCCACACTGAAGTCTCCTAGCGGACTAGTGAAGCAACATACTCAGACATGGTCCCTTCTTATTTTTAGTCTTTTCTTTACCTTCCCATTACATGTCTTCAGTATTTTCATATGTTTTCTTGAGTGGACTTTTCCCATTTAGAAAAATCATTCTTTCATTTATTTAGGGAAAGATGCATCTCTTTCTACCAACAATCAGTTTTCAACCTTCACTTCTGCTCATACAATTCTGAGGCAGGAGTCTTTTTATTCCAGTGCATAAAGAAAAACACACTGCTTCTTAACAGTGTGATCAGAGGCAAATTGATTAACTGATCTGTGCCTTAGTTTTCTAATCTGAGATGAGGAGGATAATGGAAACAACCTCACAGGCTTGGTATGAGGACTAAACCTGCCTCATATGTGAAAAAAACACTTTGCAAATGGCGAATAGCTGTTTTAATATCTGCATCTACCTATAATATGAAAGTCTCATGGACTGATCTGATTTATTTCCATATTCCCAGAATCTAGCACTAAGTGAGACCCAAACGAGACACTGATTATATGTTTGATGAAGGCATGAATAACTGATGAGTAAAGAAATGTGCTCCCTGTGTGTTCCCATAGTACCAACAGCAGGGTCCTTGTCTTATGTATAGAGCACAAGGCCTGGTTCAAAGTAGTTGATCAAATAAATTTCATCTAATAAATGAATGAATGATCCTGTCAGGCAATACCCAGCAGCAATGCTCTATAATCATTTTCATTTCAATTCCTGTTTCCCCCTAGCCCTCTACTTGGACTGCACTTTCCACTCACCTTACTTATCTCATCCAAAGCCCCCCTTCTTCAATACAGCCTCATTGTTTTACCCTTCCCTTAGTATGGTCCCTCGGAACATCTCCCACATGCACAAAATAAACAGCTTAGCTATATAGCTTATAATCTCCCAACAGCCTCACCACCATTTCAGATATAAACTTCTGAGATCAATGAGAATGCAAACTCTTTGGATAAAAACAGTAGGTGTTATCAATTTGCTATGTTCTTTACAATGACTGGCACCATGCTGTACACTCAGTTAAATGATCTTCTAGAGTTTAGGTTCCTTAAGGGTTTCCCATGCACTAATTGATCTAAGCTTGGGTGGCCACTGCAAAAATTCTGTTATCCAAAATCCTCAAAAATTGAGTTTTCTGAAATATTAGTGTTTTTTTTTATTAGTTCTGTTTCTATTTGGATGAGAAAACTCACTTTAAGAAATACCATATACTTCCTTAACTTCTCAAGTAAATCTCAAACATATGGGGCCATCAGTATTACAATGAACTTTACATATAGCTCAAGATGCAATTGAAAGTGGTATGCAATAGAGTCACCTGATTAGTTGGTGACTGTGTAGTCACTGTCTCCATAACTTCCTAACCTCAGTGTTTGGTACACTGACCCTCATCCCACAGTGACTACTCTGCTATAGGTTGCTGATCTGTATTCCTGCTAACAAATACACCCAGGAAGTAGAAGTGCCCTACATCTGTCCTGCTTTCAGGTACCATTCAATTCAACAGTCATTCACTCTTGTGCCAGGTGCCAAGTGAGAGAGAATGGTTCCAGTTTTCTGAAAGTTGGAACAAACAGAAAAGATGGCTGAGAAACAAGTAATCATATATGTTTTTCAATAGGACTTGGGCAGCTTACTAAAGTAGTAATAAAAGGATAAACTAATTATCTATTTCATTTACTCATTTAACAACAATTTAACACAGGCTGCTCTACAGAGCCTAAAAAGATAGTCCCTGCCCTCTTGGGGCTCATAGTCTAATGAGGAGCAAACAAGCCATGATTTATGTATTATTGTTTATTATGCAATAATAATATCTCTGTAAGAGAGATATTCACATTGCAGTGAATGTATAGGAGTAGCAGCAGCGAGGTCTGCCAGGGGCCTTTAAGAAGGCCTCACAAGAAAAAGTGCAAGGCATATAGCTACCAGCCCTACCCTCGAGACACTCAGTCTAGCTGGAGTGAGGTATAGAGAGGAATACCCCCAACCACTCACCCCAGGAAGATAGAGATATACCATCATTCTAGTTGCCTCTTTTCTCCACTTCTGCCCTAATATTTGCCATAGCCCACGTTGGTCATAATGACCAATTCCTTAAGCTTTCCAGCTGCCCACTGCAGAGAGAGTGCAGGCCTCTGACCAAGTAGTAAATTGTGGCCATCTGGGGCTGGCTCTAGTCCAGTGGTTGTCAAACTTTCTAATGCCGCAACCCTTTAATACAGTTCCTCATGTTGTGGTGACCCACAATCATAAAATTATTTTTGTTGCTATGTAATAACTGTAATTTTGCTACTGTTAATGAATCATAATGTAAATATCTGTGTTTTCCAATGATCTTAGGCTCTATAGCAGCGGTTCTCAACCTGTGGGTCACCACAGATATTTACATTATGATTTATTAACAGTAGCAAAATTACAGTTATGAAGTAACAATGAAAATAATTTTATGCTTGTGGGTCACCACAACATGAGGAACTGTATTAAAGGGTCGTGGCATTAGAAAAGTTGAGAACCACTGCTCAAGTCTATTCTTATGAGGAAGACAGTGACCTTGAAAGAAAAATCTCCTGCCCAGCTATAGCCAGCCATTCAACAAACAAAATTCAGTGCCTACTGTCTACCAAGGCACTGTGCTTCAATTACACCAGTCTCTTCCCTCAAGGAGCCCACAGCTTATGAGGGGGTGCATACCCTTAAACAGATAATATAATGCACTATGATATCATCCAGGAACTTATTAGATAAAGATTAAACTGGAGATTATCCACTAGGTTGTGAATGAGGTGGGAAGAGCATTTGTGGCAGATATTGTTGGCTCTTTACTGAACAGGATTCCTTTACAACTCCTTTTCTTCTCTAACAGAATACATACTTTATTCAGACTTTTGCCTTAGACAAAGACCTAGGTGAATAATCTCAGTTGTAAGCACACACATATGTAATAATAGTAGCAAACAAACACTTATAAAGTACTTACTATGTGCCTGTCACTATTCTAAGTGTTACACACATTAACTGGCTTATTCCATACAACAATCCACTGAGATACACATTGTTGTTATTCACATTATACAAGTGAGAAAGGTAAGGCATAAACTCTGTGTGCTCAGCCATTATACCATATAATCTCTTCATTATGAGATGCTAACAGTCCACAGAGCAAAGGGGACTTTAGTGGACAGTCTCAGGCATGCCTTCGCTTGAATATCAAAGGATAAAAACCTCAAAGGGAATACTGAAAGGCATAACCTAAATATTTTCAAGTGTTCTTACAGAGCAAACTTCCAGTTTTCCATTTTGAACTTCAATGGATCATCACTCTTTTATGTTAAACTAGAGGCCCAGTACATGAAAATTCATGCACTAGAGGGGGAGTTCGTCAACCTGGCCTGCCCCCTCTCACAATCTGGGAGACCTCAGGGGCCAGAGGTGGCCCAGCAATGAGGGGAAGGTGACGCCCCCATCAAACCTCTGCTGCTGCCACTGCTAGCAGCACAAGCCTTGGCTGGCCTTGGTTACCTAAGCCTCGGGAAGCCCTGGGTAGCTGAGCAGCCACTATCCGAGGCTTGCCTACACCTTGGGCATTGGCTAGGCAGACCACACCTGAGGCTTACCTGCACCTTGGGCTGGCCCTAGGTAGCTGGAAGGCTGAGGGCGGGTCCAGCCGCACTGCACGCCTGCTACCACCCCTGGCAGGGTTGAAAGGACTGGGGGACTCCTACAGGGCTGAGGGACTGAGTGCCGCCATCTTGTGGCTATGGGTGCCACCATCTGTGTGACAGTGTGATGGTCAATTTGCATATTCCCTCTTTATTAGAGAGGATAAATTAAAGTGTCAAAAGGTTGCTTCTTTCAAAATTTACTATTGTTTGCCTTTATATACTAGTAATATTAAATATCCTATATTATTTCCATCATTGAATGACAGCAAGGCAACAAAAATGTAAGCCCTCTAACTGATTCAGGCCTGTCCCTTTCACAGTACATTATCTTTAGATGTCAATAATAAATTACCCAGATGTTTCCTTGGGGTAGGGTGGGATGGGGTGGGGTGGGGAAGATGTCAAAATTAAATAATGTTGATGATAAAAGCTTCAGAACCAAATATATAATTTCAAACGTGAATAATGCAAATTTGAGGAATTTCCTAATAAAGTGTTGTGTGTCATTTTAATGGCTGAACAATCTTTCACCATTACAGGCATTCTAGTCTATCTATAGATATAAAAACCTAAGCAACTGTTGCAACTGAAACAACCAAATGGATGACCAAACAGGCTGTGTGGGCAACCAGGATGTCAGGGGGGTTAGTGAGGGACAACCAAACAACTGAACAGCAGGCTGGTGGGGCAACCAGGCTGGCAGGTGAGGGGGGAGGGCGGGGAGGGAAGAAGGGTCACCAGGCCAGCAGAGGCAGGCAGTGGGGCAACCAGGTTGGTGGGGGGGGGGGCAGTTGGGTGAGACCAGGGGGGCAGGGAGGCAGTAAATGGCGAGGTCAGCAAGGGGGCAGTTAGGAGTAACTAGGCTGGTGGGGGGGCAGTTGCGGGTGATCAGGTAGGCAAGCAGGTGAGGAGTTAGGAGCCAGTGGTCCCAGACTGTGAGAGGCAGTCAGACATCCCCTGAGGGGTTCCACATTAGAGAGGATGCAGGCTGGGCTGAGGCAGGGGGCGGGGATGAGCTAGAAGGGGTCAATGGTGGGGGGGGGGGTCATATGTAATACTTTCAACAATAAAGATTGCCCCCACCACCACCTGCATGCCATGCACCAGGCCTCTAGTTCATTTATAAAAGTATACTTATAAGTA
Source organism: Pipistrellus kuhlii (assembly GCF_014108245.1). Lineage (NCBI taxonomy): Eukaryota > Metazoa > Chordata > Mammalia > Chiroptera > Vespertilionidae > Pipistrellus > Pipistrellus kuhlii. The sequence goes on along the minus strand of NW_023425504.1, from coordinate 5,708,436 downwards.
TAGTAGTACACCAAGTGCTTTCAAATATCCTATCTCATTTTATTCCCTAACAAGCTTGGTATGTGTATGAGAGAGCACAAACTCCGAGTTTTATTTCATTGCAAGTGATGTAACCTATGCTCACATTTTTTTTCTTCCAAATTCTTTAACAGATGAAATTTCTCTTAAACAGATCACTTTATAAAATGTGTCTTATTACCAATTTATTAAAATTTCCTGTCAACTGATACATTCTGTATGGAGTCTTTGAAAGATGTTTTGAGAGTTTATTTACAATCACTGAAAGCAGATGGCTCATTAAAACTTACAGGTAATTGCAGGCTCCTTAAACTCACAACATAAATATATTTCAACATTTAAATAGAAGACCATTTTCTTCCAAGGCAATTTTCTCCATTCACAAAATAGAGACCCAGTGACACAAAGAGGCTCACCCATGGGTATCCAGTTCCTGTCTTCTTCCAAAAGAACATTCAGTTCCCTCCTTCCCACCACCATCCCATTCAAGTATTTATATAACAAATGAGCACTTAACTAAAGACAAGAAAGGAAGGCCAACCTGCAGTCATTTCCCAATTACAATAGTTCCTTGTCCTAGCATAGATCCACTGCAACACTCTATTTGTACACAATCATCAGACAGGTAGTACCAAAAATCAAATATCACATGCCTACATCTTGTCCAAGAAATAATTATTCATTCTGCAATTGAGGTTTCCCCATTGCAGGATCAGAACTTTGCTCTTCCAGTCCCAGTGGGTCTTCCCACCTATCTACCTGCAAGTGCCAAGAGTTAGAACACTGTTGAAAGTGAGATGAATAATATGCATCTAATAGTCCCGACATTAATCCACAAAAGAGAACCTCTCTTCTCCAAGACTGTGACTCACTCACTACTTGATGAAGTGGTTAAGCACTGCTCTCACCTGCACCTTTTAGGTTCTCAGGAGAGGCTGATCCACCTAGCTGTTACTCTCTCCTAGTTTCAGAAGTCAAATGATTCAAAGTAGCTCAAGCTGAATCTGTAACATCATACAAACTTTATTTTTTAATATGATTTTTTTCATTAATTCAAGTTCCATTCTAATCGCACCATGACATACTGCATGTCCACTCAATCATAGGATATCAGGTTCTGGTCAGTGTCAAACTGTCAAGAATAAAGCTTCAGATCTGTTGATCAAAGAAACAGTTTTGGTCATTTTAAAGATAACATCTTGACCTTAGTTGGGTTATCAGCTCCAGGCCCATGAAAGTGCAGGAAACTAGACAGAATGATGTCATGTCTGATATCCGACCTAATACAATGATCAACTACTCCGTACCCTATTTCCAACCAATCATTAGAGTTCATGTCCCCAATTCCCTTAATCACCATGATGAATAATGTTTCTTTATATAACCTATCCTCATGTGGGCCATCAGGAAGCCAGGTTCTTGTGGGTTTTTTAATCTTTATTGTTGAAATTAATACATATGACCTCTTTCCCCCCCCATTGACCCATTCTAGCTCACCCCCGCCCCCTGCCCCAGGCAGGAAGCCAGGCTTTGAATCACTAGTTCACCTGTGTCTCCTGGATTAGTGCCATTTCCTTAAATAAACCATTACTTCCTTTGCTGCTAATTTCTGTTCATGTCTTTTGGGGCTTTGCTGCACACAGGCTAACAAACTCCTTTAGTTTGCTAACAAACCTTCAAACCATGGAGGTACTCATTCTTCCAAGATATAAAAATGGCTTATGCTTTCATTTGCATAAATGAAAATTATGGCATACTTTCATTTGCAAATCAACAAGTAGTTTTCAACACCAAAGCAGGTGTATACATGGTTCAGACTAGTTTAGTACATGCAAATGTTATGTGGATGCATATACACAAATTTCAGAGACTACAATAGAAAAAAAACTGTACATTTTTAAGAATCAAATAAACATATACATTGGAAATTCTGCCTTGCCAAATTTATACAAGAATGAAGAAAGAAGGACTTCACTCCTATTCAGTAAAAACAACTCTATCTGAATGCTGGGTAATACATATTTTTATTCTTGGGCACTTTGTTTCCCCCAGGCAACCTGCAAAATTTGGAAGTCCTCTTCCCACAAATATCTGCATGGCTGTCTCTTAGGTTTTTACTCAAATGTGAGTCCATTCCTTACCACCATACACAAAACTACATATATTCACCCCACCAAAGCCACCACCACCACACATTTTTAGATTATTCTCTACAGTATTTGTCAACAGATAACATGTATTTTTACCTATGTTTTTCTCATTATGTGTCCCCACTTCTATATATACACATTCGCACACAACTATAAAAAGTGCAGGGGTCTTGGTTTTATTCACTGCTACATCACCTGTGTCAAGATCAGTGCCTGACATGTGGTGGATATTCAATAAGTATTATTGAACAAATGTTAAATGAAAACTCTTTGCTTTCAAAGTTAAAATAAAAAATTTACCATACAAGCTTTAGTCTTATTTTAGGATGAACAACCATTTTCATTTCTTCATGTTTGCTGATGCATTTCTGACTTAACATGACTGTCTTCTTCAGAGAAAACACTGAAATCCATATCCCGGGAACATTTTTGGAACAACTCTCACTATTATAGCCTCAAATGTGAGCCACTTAGTAGTTATAGTTCATGCACCAATGAAACTGGCCCTGGTCAGTAACTGCATTATATTTGCTTTGCACTGGAGCAGACTCATTAGTTTAAAATCAATAATATAGAATTCATAAATCCCACAGGGGCCAATCTTGTGCTATCTAACTGAAAAGGGGATGCTGAATATATTGTGACACGTGCCTGACAAATCTAGCAATACCTACTTTCTAAAAATAAGAATATTTTCAATGATTTACATTTATTCATTATGGCAAAATTACAAATTCCATCAAATTTGTAAAAATTGTGCTGACTATAAATTCATAGTATTTTGTGTACTTATGCATAATAAAGTATTGCTATCTAACCATTACATAATACCAGCTTTTCTTTCTACTATTCTGAAGACACCAATTCCTTGATGCAATGATTCCAAAGCACTATGACTTCATATTGTTGACCTTAGACTCCAGCCCTCATCAACAGCAATGCCAGTACCTGTACATTTTCTCTTAACTATACTTGGGTTCACAACAGTTGTGGTTTTGGCTTTTACATTTGGTGTTTCTCAAACAAGAAAAGACCACGTTGCACAAGACCACACAGAGCCGGAGGTGAGATGAGAAGTCCCCCAGAAAGCAGTAGCACATGCCCCTACTACAGTCAGTATGTCAGAGATTCAGGGTACATGGATTCTCTGAAAATGCTCTACAGTGGTTTCTATTCTCTGCCCTAGCCCATATCTAATGACAACCACCCTTAAATTATTAGGAGAATGGTCTATTATACTGGTAAACACTAAATGCTTAAACACTATTATCTTGTTAATAGCACCCCTTAACACTTGGGATCTGGCATTATCTACACAATACAGACTCCAATATTAACATAAAGCTCTTAGGTGATTTTTTTAATTGCATAAAATAAATGCAATACAACGGGGAAAATCCTATATAATAAAAGGGTAATATGCAAATCGACTGAACAGCAGGACAACCTGGTCACTATGATATGCACTGATCACCAGGGGGCAGTCGCTCAATGCATGAGCTGCCCTCTGATGGTCAGTGTGCTCCCACAGGGGGAGCACCGCTCAGCTACAAGCCAGGCTGATGGCTGGCGAGAGCATTGGTCTGCCTCTGTGGCAGCGCTGAGATGTCCAACTGATGGCTTAGGCCTGCTCCCATCAGTCGGAAGTCCACAAGGGCTCCTGGACTGGACTGTGAAAGGGCGCAGGCTGGGCTGAGAGACACCCTCCCACCCCCACCCCCCCATCCACCCCCCACCCCCGCTCCTTAGTGCATGAATGCTGTGCAACTGGACCTCTAGTTGGAACTAAAACCTGAGTTTTCAAGTCTCAGTCCAATATGGGGATCATTATAACACACTCACTCTAAGGTTTGATTTCCACTTTTGATTATTCAGTCTTCATTTGAAAATAATTCTCCCAGCACTAAGCTCCAAATAAGAAGGAGATAATATGCTACTACCCTGTTTTCCTGAAAATAAGACAGTGTCTTATATTAATTTTTGCTCCCAAAGATGCGCTAGGTCTTATTTTCAGAGGATGTCTTATTTTTCCATGAAGAAGAATACGGTACACATTTATTGTTAAATGAAAATAAAGGAAATTTATTACCTGTATACAGTACGGTAGTACGGTAGTTGTCAACACAAACCAGACAAACTGTGAATTCTACAGTATCAAGAATTTACTCATTTATTCAATGACAATCATGTTATCATCTTCTAGAACATCATCATAAGAATCCAATTCCTGAATTTCCTGGTGAATTTCTTGTGACTCCATTTCTTTCAGAATCAGTGGACCAAATCTCTCATGTTTAGCCTGGGGGGGGGGGCTTATTTTCGAGGGGATGCCTTATATTTCACTCAGAAGGAAACCTGTAAGTAGGTCTTATTTTCGGAGGATGTCTTATTTTCGGGGAAACATGGTATGTACCTAACTGGGTAATGTACCTGCATAAGAAATGATAGGTGATTGAGTAATGTTCATTTATTTTATCAATATTTATTGAGGGTCTGTTATATTGTATAACTTGGAAGTAAAGGATATTATGGACATTATCCATCACCATCAAAAATGGGTCTGCAATCACACTGAGGACACAGGAAATGAAGAAGAAAAGATACCAAAAGAAGTAATAATGCCCAATCACAACATTTATGAGTACTAGAGATGAAACTGGATTCCAGAAATACGAGTCATCATTCTTGACTCCTCTTTCCCCCTTAATTAAATATCAATGTACCTCTTAAGTTATTGTTAGCATTAAGCCCTAATTCTTCCAACCTCTGAATAGTGCTCTTAAATCTTTTGACATCACCCATGTTCCTTCCTACCCTGCTGAGTCTAAACCTGGTTTCATCAGTATTTTTACTCCTTCCCCTGCTAGAACTGTACATCAGATCACCATGCAACCCTCCAAAGGCTTCCCAATGCATTAAAAATAAAATTCAAAACCCTTATCCCCATAGACAAAACTCTCAATACCTTTGTGTACTGCTCCTTACCTAACTCTCAAGGTGCATCTCATGCCTCTCCTAGCCGTACTGAGTATTATTCAATTATTCACATTTATATTTATATTGTATTTGCAATCCCTCTCTCTCCTTCTCTCCCTTCCTTCTATCCATTCCTCCCTCTCTCTCTCTCTCTCTCCCTCCCTTCTATCCATTACTCCCATTTCTTTGTCTTAAGGTGTGCTGTTCCCTCTGTTTAAAATTTTCTTTCCTTTCCCTCTTTGCCAGGCCAGTTCATACCTCACTTTTTTTGTATCCCAGTTAAACAGCTCTCCTCAGGAAGCCTTTCCTGACCATTCAAAAGCTGAGTTACCTTCCTTCCTCTGGACTTTCACAGTAGGCTTCTCCTACTATGGCATTGCTAATTTATCCCAATTGACTATTTATTTGATAGTCTTCCCCTCTAGACTGTGAGCCCCATGAGAGCAGGGACCATCTATAGCTTGTTCACCTCTGTATCACCAGAATTTACAATCAAGCCACTGAATTTACACAGAGCTGGCATCCAATATATGTTCAACAAATGAAAACATGATATGAATGAAACTATCCTAAAATTTATATGTGGCAATATATGGACAATATTTGTGAAAGCACATTTATTTTTAGGCAATGCTAAAGTCCAAGCTGAGAGACAACATGAGTGATATAACATAGAGTCAGAAATAAATTGTGTCCTGTGTGATTTTATCTGTTAAATATTGATGATCTTTTTTACAATAAAAATTCATGATCTACAAATATTAGCCATGTCACTAGCATGTACTTTTGTATGAATACAGTTAAGTTGTTTCCTGGACTGGTAGTATCTGAGTGCTAAACAACATATATTCTGAATAGCTACTAGTAAGAGGTTATTCCTGTTATCAATTAAAATAAAATCACACTATAAACACATATATGGATTTCTGATCATAGAGCATACAACTGACAAACTTCCAAGGCCTCTGATTTTAGCAGTAAAAATAAATAACATTGACAATAACAACATAAAAATCAGGCTTCTATTTAAAATGTAATGAGTTTTATTCATTTAAAAGATCGTATCCCATGGTTTTGTTCACAGTCAGCATATAAATATGTATATAAGTTAACACTGAGCCTGCTTGAATGCTAAGTAATTTGTCTCTTTAAATATTACTTCCAATCTAAAAACATGTTCATTAAGAGAAATTGTATTTTAGATACTCCTGCTTAAAAAAAGGGGGGGAATTAATGATAATAGTCACTGAAATGGGAGTGGCACAATCCAGTATCTGCAAGGACTGTTTATATAATATAACAACGGCCACTCACTCCTCTAGAAACACTGAACTTCCTTCAGTTCTCTACATAAGCTATGTTTTCACTCATCTCCAAGCCTTTGCATATACTGTTCCCATATTCCAGGATACTTTTCTTCCTTCTCATCAACTGACAACTCTTGTTCATCCTTCAGGTGTCCAGTTAATGTTCCTACTACTACTACCATCCAACTAGGTCACTTCCCTTTCCTATGAGCTTCCCTAGATCTCTATCCTCCCAGGTCAGGGTACCAATTCCTTGTCTTTTTCATTCACCAAAACTCCGTGGGAGCCAGACCAGGGACTCTCTTTCTCATCAGTGTTTCTCCAGTGCCTGGCACTGAGCCTGCCATAGGGCTAGTGCTCTTTGAATGAATGGTGTCCAGATTCTCAGGCATGTATTTCTAAAGATGTGTCCATCACCTGAAAATATAAGTGTATCACTATGCTTTCTGTTTACCAATGGGAAACAAAATATATCAAACATTGCTAAGACTTTTATTAAAGAGCAGAGTTCATTTTGGGTGATTTCTATTTCTGGTAACATATAAAGATATAGGGAGGTTTCAGAAGACAGCAAGGGGGTGTGAAAACAAAACACACCTCGGAGTCAATATGTAGAATGGGAAATCTGTGCCCTAATACAAATCTCAATCACAGTTCTAGCTGTACAATCCAAAGCGAAACATGATACTTGTGCAAACCACCTTCAGAAGTAGCTGGGAGAATGCACAGAGAGAATGATCGGAGGGACCTGCAGAAAGCAAAACTAAAGCCCAGGCCTGGATATTTCCTCTATTTGATGCCAAGTATTCAGCAAATGTTTCTTCTACTTCCCACAAAGGATTGAGGAGGTGGGAGATTTAATTACCACATATTTAAACCTAATTTGTGCTCCTGAACATAAGTCATGTCTCACACATAAAAGAAGCAGAGAAAAACAAATAAAAATGTCAAACTGTTCCAAGACTAACTAGGAAGTTAAAATTTTCCAAATGACAGACAGCCAAATTTCTATTCAAACAAGCATTTATTGCCTTTGTTTTATGGGCTCTGTCCTAGGTACTGGGAAACTAGAGATGAATGACAGAGTCAGGAAGTTTACAGTATACTAGTAGTGGAAGAGACATACAAAGCAAAAGGGGAATAGAAATAAATTGAAAAGGGCACAGGAAGGCACAATCTACTCCAAATTTAGAGATAATATATTTTAAAAGCTATCACTGAGGAACCAAATTATTTCTTTAAAAAAAAACCACTGTACAAAAAACATCATAAACAATATACCTAAGAGGACCAAGAAAATCCTGTTCACTCTTCTAAAGGTTCTCAAACTTGCAAGTCACTGAATTAACACATCAGAAATCCCATCCCTAATTGTTTGGGCTCTTCCTTCACTTTATTCATCAAGTTAATTTGATTATCTAGGACTAAAGATTGAAGAAACAAATTGATTATATATATTGATTAAACAAATTGATTTAACATATATATGGTATGTTTTTCTGAAGAGACCCAATACAACATGCAAAAAAAAATATCATTCAGTCTTTAGAAGGAAGAAAGTTCTGATTTATGCTATAACATGGATAAACCTTGAGGACGTTAGGTTAAGTGAAATAAGCCAGGCACAAAAACATAAATACTCTATGATTACACTTATATGAGGTATCTAAAGTAATTAAACTCATAAAAACAGAAAGTAGAATGGTGGAAATAGAGTTTCCGTTTTGCAAGATGAAATACTCTTGTATATTGGTTGCACAACAATATGAATATACTTAGTACTTCTAGAACCACACATTTAAAAATCATTAAGATGGAAAATTTTATGTTATTATTTTACCACAGTTAGAAAAAGAATTTAAAAAATTAAAGGATTGTGCTATAATGATACATGGTACCTAACATGATAATACATAATACATAACATGATACATTTTTATGAACCTCTATTCCAATAAAAAGTGGTAATAGTATACAAAGTCCCCAAATGTTTAACTTGTAAAACTTTTTCTAGTGAAAGTTTCCTCATCTAATACCTAAATAGGAGAAACTGTAATATTTTAAGCAGTTCTTTTAGTCATGGGTAAATACAATAGTATGAGAGGAGTGAACACATTTTTTTCTTCATATTCTTGCCTTTATGGGGAAAAACAATACAAGAAATCTTATTTAGTCACAGCAGTTACTATAAACATCCCAAGGAAAGCATATTAATAACAACCACCAACAAAGGGCCTGGTTTCAATCACGGAATGTCATGGAGTCAGTGAAAAGAAGGTTGGGGGTAAATTTGGACGGATTTTAAAAATTAGGATGTTAGCATCTTTTTGTAGAGCAATTAAGATTAGAGATAGCTAGTAGAGACAATATTTTAAATTAGAAATGTGGATTAGATGGTGTCTAAAGGCTTTCTAGTTCTAAATCAGAATGACTGATAATATACTTGATAAAAAGGAAAAAAAATCAGAGAAGCATCCTAAATATTTATATAAATCTTTGATTCTGCTATCAGTAGAGTAAAAGAGGCTACCTGCCTGAGTCTATCTATGTGGTCACCTGGGAATGCACTGGACTAGACCTCTGCCACTAATTTTCTCTAAGACCTTGGGCAACTCACTGCCTCTCTGAGGGCCTGATTCCCTCTTCCTTGCAATGGGAAGGTTAGAACAAATGGTTATTATGGTCCTTTCTAGCCATTGTAAATTCTGATTAAGAACCTGGGAAGCATGGTAGTGATGGTTGCAGAACAATATGAGTGTATGTATTGCCACAGAACTGTGCAGTTAAAATCACTAAAATGGCAAATACTATGCTATATATTTTACCACAATAAAAATAAAGATAAAATTAACATTTTTAAAACATACATGGGGAGCACAGAGCAATAGCTTATAATTAGAATTTGCAGGAAACCCAAAATGCTTCCACAAGAGACCTTTAGGCTTGGCATTTATTTCTTTCTTTTTAATCAAATAATCCTTGATTTCCAAAGCAATGTTCAGATACACCATGCTATTAAGAGATACCTTTCCATAAAATATTAAGTCCCTTAATGTTATCCTCATTCAACATTTTAGTCACATATATATATGCATATATATGACTAAATTTGCATGTTTCTCTTTTATTAATATATATAAATATATTATATATAATTATATTATATATATATATTAGCATATATATATACTAATAAAAGAGAAACATGCAAATTGACCGTACCTCTGCTACACCCACAAGCCATGTCCACCAGCTAATAAAGAGTGAGTATGCATATTAACCCAACCAAGATGGCTGTAGCCATGGAGTGAGCAGGAGGCTTGGGTTTCCTTGGCAATGGAGGAAGCCAAGCTTCCTGCCCACTCTGGCCAGTCCTGGCCTCCACTCAAAGATACAAAGTTTCATTATAGAAGATAAATAGATCCCAACAGAAATGGCAGCCACCAGGGAACAAGCAGAGGGCTTGGCTCTGCTCCAGGCTACAAAGTTTCAACTATAGAAGATAAATAACTCTCAGATACCAGAGCCTCCACTTGGGTCACCAGGGGGCATGGCTGGCCTGCAAACCACCATAGGCTCCTTGCCCAGGCCACCCCATGCCCCAAGGGAACCCTCACCCTGATCCGGGACACCCTTCAGGGAAAACCAGCTTGCCTCCACCCATGCAACAGGCCTCTATCCTATCTAATAAAAGAGAAATATGCAAATTGACTGTCACTCCAACACACAAGATGGTTTCCCCCATGTGGTCAAAGATGGCTGCCCCCACATGGACACAAGATGGCTATCACAAAATGGCCATCAGGAAAGGGCAGTTAGGGGTGACCAGGCCTGCAGAGGAGGGCAGTTAGAGGTGGCCAGGCTGACAGAGGAGGGAAGTTGGGGTTGACTGTGCCTGTAGAGAAGGGCAGTTGGGGGGGACCCAGGTCTTCAGGGTAGGGCAGTTAGGGGTGACCAGGCCTGCAGGGGAGGGCAGTTAGAGGCAATCAGGCTGGCAGGGGAGCAGTTAGGCATCAATCAGGCTGACAGGGGAGTGGTTAGGGGGTGATCAGGCTGGCAGGCAGAAGCAGTTAGGGGCAATCAGGAAGGCAGGCAGATAAACAGTTGGGAGCCAGCAGTCCTGGATTTTGAAAGGGATATCCAATTGCCCGTTTAGGCCCAATCCTACAGGGATCAGGCCTAAACAGGCAGTTGGACATGCCTCAAGGGGTCCCATATTAGAGAGGGTGTAGGCTGGGCTGAGAGACACATAGCCTCATGCACAAATTTTGCGCACCGGCCTCTAATATATATATATATGTGTGTGTGTGTGTGTGTGTGTGTGTGTGTGTGTGTGTGTGTGTCTTTCATAAACTGTGTCTTACCTACAATACAGTCAAGAGAGATGCACCCTGGCCAAAATCTCACTCTCAGTAGAGCAACTACTCTCATTCCTTCCTGCTGTAGAAACTAAGCAACTCAACTTCTGGCTTAAAGGCAGGGGAACAAGTGTATTCTTCTACCAGGTTTTTCAGATCTTAGGAAGATGCCTCTGCATTCAAAATCAATACAAGATTTTTCAAGGTATTTTTTTTTTGTCACAATAGCCTCAGAAAAGAGGATGAACTGTCTTACTTCTCTTTCTTCCCCCTCTGAGCATGCTGATCTTTAAAGACATGCTTTTTGTTGCATTAATTCAAAGGTTGCTTTTATGTCCAGTGCAGTGGATAGAGAAAGCTGTGTGTCTTTTTAATGGTGAAATCTGTCAAGTCTCAAAGGCTATTGTGATACAAATCAGGTCATTCTATATAGCCTAAACCCCCAATTACACAGGAGAAATAAAAATCATTTATAACTTAAAGCAACTAGCAGTAACAGGTCAATGCACCTGATTGGTCATGAACCAATTACAGGGACACTGTTTTGGTGCCTGGACAATGATAAGAGGAAGGGGTTCACCCACACCTGCTCCAAACCTCATATTCTTACCCACACCCCACTACCAGACACAGGCAGGAAAGCAGTGTCCAAGAAGATAAATTCCCTTGCCTACCTATTCTGAACTGGCAAAGTGATATCATAGATGTCCCACTCCCACCACCTTATCCCACAATATCAAGATCCATTGAGGTTCCATCCACCAGAAAGGCCACAATATTTGAGTATTGGCCCCTGCCATTATAATATCTGTTCTTGGATTTTCAGCTCTGGGTGGCATCCCCAAAGGTCCCTCCAAGCCCTGACCTCCTTGGAAGGGCTGAAGCTCTAAAATTCCCTTCCTTCCCAATTTTCTCCTGAAGAGAATGCAGCAAGAGGAAAAACTAAGAAAAGACTGGTGCTGAAACCAGTTTGGCTCAGTGGATAGAGTGTTGGTCTGTGGACTAAAAGGTCCCAGGTTCGATTCCAGTCAAGGGCATGTACATTGGTTGTGGGCACATCCCCAGCAGGGGGTGTGTAGGAGGCAGTTGGTCAATGTTTCTCTCTCTTCGACGTTTCTAGCTCTCTATCCCTCTTCCTTCCTCTCTGTGGAAAATCAATAAAATATATTTAAAAAAAAAAAAAAAAGACTGGGAATAGGAGAGAAAAGAAGAGCAAAGAAGGAGAAAGAAAGTTACCAAACAGAATATTTGCAAGTGGAAGATAAGCAGGGCTGGGGGCACTGGAGATTATTTACTTCAAACCACCAGAAAAAACAGAACCCAAAGCACACAGTTCATTGACAACAATGGCGAGCAGAGATCTCAGGGCTCTACCTTACTTCACAGTTTTTGAGATACTGAACAATTTGAGAAACTGTTGAAAGCTACAGATACCATTCACCAGAAACATATGTATTTATTCGTAACTTCTCAAGTTCCTTTGATGTCTTGAGGACAGTATCTCCCCAACTTGCCTGATCATAAGACTCACCCAGACACTTGTTTACAATTCAGATTAGCAAACTCTCTTCCTAAACTTATAATTCAGCAGGTCAGGGGGAGAGGGGTAACTATTTTTTTTTTAAACAAACCTTACAGATGATACCTAACTTCAGGCAAACTTGAAAAACACTGCTCAGGAGCAGTAAGTACCTAAATTGAATATTAGACTCACTTGAGGAGATTTATTTAAAATATGGGTCCATAAACCTCACACCCATATTACATGATCAAATTATAATCCTGGGGGATTTATGTGTTGATGCTCAGGCATGTTCAGGAAACTTAGCTATAGTGGTCCCTGGGCCAAAGATAAACAATAATCCATGTCCAACTGCATCTAGGCTGCCTCCTTGGTAATTTGGCCTGGGCAGGGCCCCACTGGCCATGATAGGCAACAAATCACCCACTCACTGCTTGACATATGACTGACATGGAACAGAGTGCTTTCTGCCCTGAAAATCTGGTTCCTCTAAGTAAATTTGCAAAATATCAGCTCAATGAAGACAAGGGATAGTTATATCTCTTCTGCACATTGCTGTATCCTCAGTGTCTGGTTCAGTGGCTGGCATATAAATATTTATTGAGTAAATTAATGGATGAATTAATACATTAATTAGTATAACTAAAATCCATTAAATTGGAGTATGACTATCAGACAGATATGTGAGCTGTAGATTGGTTTCTATAGTCAACAAGCCCTCTAAAGAGAGCCTTTTAACTTGAATGATCAATATAAAAATCACTACAATTTTAGTAATATCAGTATCACCATTGACCAAATTCTAAGTATATTTCCCATACACTATCTCATTCCATCTTTAGAATAAGCTTGTGAGATAAATGTAAATATCTCCATCATTGTAGAGAAGCTTAGAAAGATTATTTGCTCAAAATCTCACAGCAAATAAGCAGAAAAACTTAGATATGAACCTAAGTGTCTAAAATCCAAGTTTTTAACCATATAACTACTTTTACATGGAATATAATTCATTGTAAAGTAGAAATTATATGCCAAATTACATTAGCAGTATTAAATCCAGATGGAATATTGCTGTCATCCTAAAGGATTTTGGTACAGTTTGGAGTTTACTTCTCATTACATCATTATATACATTCACAGCAGAAAAAATAGAAGATACAAATAAAAACTACACATCTTTTATAAGCCAACCACTCAGAGATTCCTTTTGGTGTCTATTTTTTCAGGATTTATTCTAAGCATTTATTTTTGTAGATGGATATATATTTATGTGGATACATACATAGATTATGTGCATTTCTTTTGCTAATTATAGTTTGATGCATGTATATACATATTTCATATATGCACACATCTGTATATACACATATGTAAAATACAAATTATGTTTATGGAACTCAGTGAGCAGACTCTCATCACGGTATACAAAAGCCTTTCACACCCACAGGCACAAAATCACCTTTTTTTCCTTGCCATGCCCTAGTCCATTCCTACTGCACACACTAAAAATGGTGGTAGGGAAGATTATTTAATGGCATAGAAAAGCATTCTAACACATTAGGAGAATAGAGCACAGTGTGTACTGCATGATCCCACATATACACTTAAAAGATTATTATTCTTGTATATGAGTGTATTATAAAAGTCAGAGAAAAAAAAAAGACTGGAAGGAAAAATCTCAAAAAGTCAACCTGGGAGTGGAACTCTTGGGTGATCTTTCCTTTTTTATGTTTTTACAATTTTCATAATTGTCCCCAGTATACATGCATTATTTTGTAATCTGAAAACAAAATCAATATAATGAAACATAAGCAATATAAAAACACACAAATAAATTCAAAATAGCTTGATCTTTCTGCTCAAGATGTAGCCTATGATTTTGAACTGTTAACATCAAATTAGCGTTGACCAGAGACAGAACTAAAAACTCTTGTGTTGGCCAAGCCCTGACTTCTAGGCTTTGATTGGAATCTGCTTCCTTATCTGACCTTTAGACTTGAAGCAGGTATGTCAAGTGCATACAGAGCAAGAACGACAGGATGGCATGGTGGGGGTGGGAGCACTTCCTCTGGCTACCACCATCTTAGCCCCACTGTCTAGATGTGAGTGTGGACCTCTCCCCAGCCCCCTGCAGTGCCCACCTCCCTTAGACCCTCACCACTGACTCCAGCCAAGGCTCACTTTGCAGCATTCCCAGGTGAGAGGGTCGTACAGTGGGCACCCCTGGAAAGTGGTTAAAGCCCTCCACTGCCAGCCATCATAGCCACTGTAATGGTCTGCAAGGGAGCTTTGTCACTACCCTGTGCCCAGCGGCTTTTCATCAAGTTTCACCTTTGGTGACACAACTTTTCCGTGTTTCTATTTTAGGCAGCAGCCACATCAGGAGGCTAAGGAGCACAGAGGTTTGTAATAAACCTGCCTACCAGACACTCAGTGATGGAAGTATGATAGTTAACCAGACTAGTCAGCCAGCATTACTGTTATGGCCTGTTTTTTCAGCTGGTCAGGAAATAAATGCTCCCAAAAATGAGAGCAGCGAGGAGCGCCTGGCCCAGTTTCCAGGGGAATGGTTCACATTGTTCCCAGAGCTCTGAAAATCACTTGCAAATCCAAGAGCTTTTGGAAGTCTTAGCGTTCAGTACGCCCCCCCCCCCCCCCAAGGGGAGAGGCATGCATACACATAGAGAATCAAAGTCAGAATAAGCAGGTAAATTCACAGCACTTCAAAGTCATGGTTGAAAGAAGATTCTGAAAATATCTACAGGCATATTCAAGAACTGCACTCAGCCTGCCTTCTTTGGGCTGTTTACTTCTACTTTTAACAGCAATATAAATATTTTCAAGAACTCAATCTATTTACTGGCCCCCAGGTCAAGAAGAGTAGAGAAGCTACTTACATCATTCGGAGGGATTTTTTAAGAAATGGATTTCACATTTGTTATTAAACTTACCTGTCATCATTCAAGAGACCCATCACTGTTAATTACGGCTGTTTAACATAGCATTTGTAGCACAGAGAAACTACATGATTCCTAACTTTGAGAACTATAATTAATATGCTCGTTCAGAGTGTGTGTCTCTGTTAACAAGTTATATTTTGGGAAATATTATCTAACTGAAGGCAGCATAAATAGTGTAAAATATAAAGCTCACACTTTTTCCCCATTTAAAATGAGTTTTATAATAAGTAATGAAAGGATTCTTCCATAGAAGGGGGGTAGGTTCTTTTGCTGAAGCCATTAAGGGAGAAAATCTAGACACTGAGAACCCTCCAATGATCCCAGCATACCCTAAGGAACCACATTTAGTTAAAGAAAACTACTGACATCTGTTGACAAGAAAAGGAGAAAGGGAGAACAGGGTGGGTTGAGAGAGAAAGGGAAGGGAAATAAGACATGATTCTGATGAGAGGCAGACTCGAAGCATATGCCATGTAATGGAGAAAAAATAAACAACTGGGAATTTTACCCAGCAGTGAAATAAGAGGAAGTGTAATCTTGAGAACAGGTGAAACAAGCTCCTAGACACAGTTCTGGAAGAAAGTACTATTAACTTCAAACTGACAGATGCTTAAATCTTACAAGTCACAGACATGACCAAGTGAGGTACAATGTACATTGGAAAGAAAAAAGTCTATGTCCAATGGCAAAGAGGAATGAAAGGGCACCCACAAGGTAAGACTGGGTTTCTTTCATGTCTGCACACTCGGGCCCAGCAAAAGTCACCCAACCCAAGAAATGCTGAGAGACCTGTTCAGCTCCACCATGACTACAGCCCTGGAACAATCATACATTCAAAGGAACACTCTTCCTAATCATGTTCCCATTGGTAAACGGGAAGTAATTTGGTGTTTGTGCAAACCTAGATAAGAAAAGAACCAACTGTGTTGCCTAGGGAGGCAGTATAACAAAGTGGTTAAGAAATGGATTTGAAGTCAGTGAAAGCTGGCTCAAACACTCCACCATCTTGCTACCCAAGTGATTTCTGACAGGACTCAACTGCTGAGATACAGTTTTTGAATCTGTCCAATGAGAATAATAATAGTATGTATATCTGTCCTCTGGAGATTGTTATGGAGATTTCATAAGGTATTTCATATGAAATATCTGACATGTAGTCAGTGCTCAGAAAAACTATTATTTTAAGGAACCCAACCAAAATTACTTTCCCAACTTATTTGGGTATTATATAGAAAGTCAACCAACCATTGGCATTAATTCCTTGGTGTTAAAGCTCTGCCTCTGGAAATCCTTAGTTGAAATGTAAATATCTCCAGGCATGTCAAATTAATTCACAGTGAGTCACTGACAAAACCTTTCTCCATCATACAACTTCTGATAGGACAACAAACTGGGAATGATCATAGCATAGGACCAAATGAGTTTTGATATGTGTGTGGTACATACATTACACAATTATTTATTGACTATTGCAATGCCAAGCAGTGTGCTAGTAATTTGCAACCCACCATCTGTGTGACCTCATACAAACTATATAATCTATCTAAGCTTCAACTTCTTCATTTCTAAAGTCCCTAAATATTAACCACTACTTCATTTGGCTATCATGAGCATTAAATAAGATATATATAAAAGTAATGCCTAGTAAATAGCAAATACCCCAAAATTTAGAAGCTACTATAATGATAACTATAATAACTGTGATCATTATTATTATTGTTACCAAATTAATAAAACATATTCCTGCTTAAAGGAATTTCCTACCTGACTAGATTATTCAAAAAAATAATAATTCTTATGGACTTGCTTAGTATAAGACTCTGTTGAGGGTCCTAATATGGGGCAGGTGAAGCTCTTCAAACAAACCAGAAGACAAGTAAGAAGAGGTGTCAACTAGGGAAGGAAATAAGATGAAATGAGAGGTTGCTAGGTGTCTAAAACAAAGAGTGCATACTGCATGATTCCATTTATATTAATTTCACTAAGAGGCTAATATATGGCAGAAATCAAAAGAGTAGTTTCTTTGAAGGAGAAATGACATTTAAGGGACATGAGAGAATTTTCTGGAGTGATGAAAATATCTCTATCTTGATTTTAGTGTTAATTACATGGGTATAAACATTTGCTCATAATTGAGATGCACACTTAAGATTTGGCCATGTTACTATGTATAATTACAATTGCAAAAAAGGAAATGGGTTTATACTATTTTTTAAATTAACTCCTTTCTAATTTGGCCTCTTACTGGGCTTGCCTTTCACCAAAATCTTTTTTTTCTTTTCTTTTATCCCAGGCCCTACTGACAGGATCCAGAACAATGGATAGACAAATACACCTGGTAATTCCTTTGGTCCTAAGAGTAGTTGTCCAAACCAAATCTGAGGTCTCTTCAGAAAACTGACAGTAGGCAGGACAAGCCCTACAGCACCCCCTAGAATGTCAACCCAAACCTTACACCAGCAAAAGCCAGAAGTTAAAATGAATCAGCAAGAACACCTGCTAACCTCTGCCCTTTGCCTGTAGGGAAGGTCATCAGCCAGTAACACTAATACCATTTCCATTTGAAAATCTATGCCAAAAGTCATTTCAAAGGGCAGAGGCAAGAGTAGGGTATGCAGACTGTTCTACAGTAATAACATACAGTAATTGTAATCTAGGCTTTATGTTTCTCACAAATCAAGATCCTTAATAAAACAGTCCTTCACATTTCCATTGTGCCCCCCAAACCAAAAACTTCTCTTTCCTAATATAAAGCCCAATTTTCAGGGTTAATGGCCTGGAAAACACCACTTTAGAGAAAAATAAATGGCCATCTAAATGAAGGAGAAATTGGCCCTGCTGGCTGGAATGGTGGTCATAATGATTACTTAATGTATACTATTTTACTTTCTTTGGGAAATTAGTGCATTTACCCAGAAATCCACAGCCCTAAGAAATGTTTCCTCAAGATATGGCATTCATGCCCTGGCTGGTGTGACTGGGTTAATTGGAGCATCATCCGGTACCTTGAAAAGTTGCAGGTTTGATTCTACATTAAGGAACATATCGGGTCTAGTAATAATTAATGTCGTTTTAAAACATTCGTTTAAAATCTTGCTTGGCGTTGACTTGTATTGACATAACCTTCAAACACGTGGTATCTACAGAACATGTGAAGTGCAAGTAACAAGTTTTGCTTGAAAAAGTTTGTGTTTGGTTTGGTTTTTGTTGCAAAACTAGGGCTAAGAAGATGGCGGATGAAGAGCATATTCGGCACTGCATGCTTTACAAGTTCCAATTAGGAAGAAAAGCAAGTGAGGCTGCAAAAAACATCTGTACTGCTCTTGGTCAAGATGCAGTTAGCGCCAGAAAATGCCAGCGTTGGTTTGAGAAATTTCACGAGGGAAATTTTTCGTTAGATGACAAGAGTGGTAGAGGCCTTGTGTCCAATTTTGATCAAGAAGCTCTTCAAGCTCTTTTGGTGCAAAATCCTCAAATTACCCAACAAGAGCTTGCGACAACTTTAAATTGTTCACAAAAAACAATTTCCAATCAATTGCGTGCACTTGGCAAAGTCCAAAAGTTTGGAAAATGGGTTCCTCATGAGTTGACCGACAACAACTGTAATCAAAGAGTCACAATTTGCAGTTCGCTCCTCTCTCGTCAAAACCGTTTGCCGTTTTTAGAGCAAATTGTTACCGGAGATGAAATATGGGTGCTGTATGTTAATTTGAAAAGGCGGCCTCAATGGTTGGACAAAAATGAGGCTCCGCAGCCCACGCCAAAACCTGACTTGCATGCGAAAAAAGTGATGTTGTGTGTTTGGTGGAATTTTAAAGGAATTCTTCATTATGAACTTTTACCATCTAACCAAACCATTACAAGTGCAGTGTATAGTGCCCAATTGGAAAGGTTAGCCCAAGCTTTAAGAGAAAAAGAACCCGCGCTGATTAATCGGAAGGGCGTAATTCTTCACCGATAATGCACGACCGCATACTGCAAGAATCACTGCTGAAAAACTGCGCCAGTTGGAATGGGAAGTTCTCCCTCAACCTGCATATTCTCCTGATATTGCCCCTTCCGATTACCATTTGTTTCGTTCTTTGCAAAACTTTCTTCTTGGAAAAAAATTTAATAATGAAGAATGCCTCAAAAATGCATTGACCGAATTTTTTGCATCAAAATCACAAGAAGTTTACAACAGAGGGATTAAAATGCTTCCTGAGCGTTGGGCATAAGTAGTAGAAAACAACGGCAACTATATTGTTGATTAAATTTTGTTGTATTTTTTAAATAAATTCGATTTTAAAAAGTATTAGAAAACGACATTAAATATTACTAGACCTAATACCTGGGTTGTGTGTGGGTTTGAGCCCCAGTGAGGGTGCATACGGGAGATAACTGATAGATGCTTCTCTCTTACATACATGTTTTTCTTTCTCTCTCACTTCCTTCCTTTTTCTCTAAAATCAATTTAACAAGATATGGCATTCATCAAAGTAATATAATGCCACATTTAAAAATGTAAGAAATTTGATTCGAGTTTGTAGAATTGATGTGTCACAAATAGATAAGCTAAATATTGAGTTATGAAGACTGACTGAAATGAACATTACAAAGGACAATGAGCCCGACATCTAGTCCTTAGTCTGTGCTGAAAAATCTCAGTGATGACATGTCTTCTGGTTAGGGAAACATAAATCAGTGATGCAGACAATGATTTATGCAGAGGTTTGTCTTCTTCACTGATTGCTAAAACCACATTATGTGCCTAATTTTCACATTTCAAATATTGTATTAAACTTAGAAAAGTAATGGACATGTCATATCCTCTCCACCTGCTGTACTTTAATTCTTTTTTTTTTTTCCTTTTTGGGTTGTTTAATCTTGGCATTTATTTCCTATTCCTTTCAAATTTCTCAACTCCAAAAATAAAATTCATAATAAAAGGCACTAAAAATCCTTTTTACTGTATATATTTGAAGAGCTGCAACTCATTCTGGTTGTTGTGTGTTGATTATAATTCTCAGAATGAGGAATTGATTTGAACATAAGACAGTACAGCTGCAAAGAGACCTGGAATATTAACAGTTTCATCTCCCTAGTCACTGCCTCGAAAAGCAGGCCTCCAACTTACCACCCAAACTCTGATTCCAATTCTCTATCCAGTTCTGATCCTGTTCTCAAGGCCATCATACATTTCCCTGCCCTAGGCATGAACCTCAACCCTTTCCTTCACCCCACAGCTCATTTACTGCTTCTCACTCAGGCCTCAATATGACATCCATTCACAACACAGCATCCATTCCTGCCCCAACCTCACCTATATCTCCAGCTTGAGAATGCATCCTAATCCCTTTTCATGATTTGAAAAGGACTTAGAGGAAGCAGTACTAAGTAAGGTAGAGGATACAGTACCCCTAACCTATGTCCCAACATGCTCTCCTTTTTCACTTCAGCCTCTGAATAAAGAAGCTGCACACCACTAGAAATAATAATGAAGACGATTAGGGGGCACTGTGCACACATCTTCTGTACCTATCCTCAAGAACACACTTAACATTTCCAATTAGAAATCTCCCTGGCCATACCACTCACCAAGACTGCAATCACAGTCTTCAGCTCAGAAGAAGATACGGGGCTTATAAAATCCCATAAAAAAACACTGGTCCTTGATGATTTATTCACAAGGGGAAAAAATAAGTTCCTGCATGAGTAATGGGTAGATTATGATTGTTGGGTTTTAGTAAGAGGTCACCAACATCATGATTTCTTGTGGTTAAAATACCTCTAAACACCTGCTTTGCCAGGCACAAGCCTGAGAAAGCCACTTGCTTGGTGCTATTACAGTAATCCCCAAGACCAAGATGATTTTTTGGAATGGCATTCAATGTTCAAGTAGTGATATTCTGACCACATGACCTGTCCTTCTTAGGTATGGTTAGAGAGGCCATTGGAAAAGGCCAGGAAGTGAGCAGAAAATGAGCTGGGCCCATAAATTCATATGGTAACAGCTGTGCAAGTGTCTGAGTTCTTGGTCTATCCCAGGAATTGTCCTGCACTTCCCAGCAGCCAGCAAGCATACACCCAGCATGATGCTGGTACCAGCAGTCCCATAGAGAAACCACATTCCTCCCCACCTGGAAAGTTGCATAAATATGATACCTCTCTGGCAAGCACAAGGGAAAGGGTTATCAAAAAAACACACCCAACTCTGAACAGGTAGCTACATACTAACCAAACAATAGTTTTGAAGTCTATAATTGTCTAGCAATTTTACTCAATCCAGAAATTATATGATTTTACCTGTAGCAACTACAGATTTCCTGAATGCCACAGGAAAATAGTTGCAGTAAACCAGGTCCAGCCTTAACTGAGTGCTTTTCCAAGAAAGAACTGCTGAAAAGATCTATTATAATATGATGAAGTTGAGTCAAAGCTAAGCAAATATATCTGCTTGAAAAAACAAACCTTACGCTTTGTTCTTCCCTGAAATGGAAATAGGTCCTCTTGTGCAGAAGCTGAGTACCCCAAAGTATATACATATCTACCAATTCCAATGTTTATGTAATCCCTAGGCCCTGACCTGGTAGCCCAGTTGGTTAGAGCATCCTCCAGATATGCCAAGTTTACAGGTCTAATCCTTGGTCAGGGCACATACAAGAATCAACCAAGAATGCATAAATATGTGGAATAACAAATCAAGTAGATGTTTCTCTCTAAAATCAATTTTAGAAGTTTATGCAAATCATAAATAGATACACAAAAGATGATTTGATGTGCAAGGGCTTATTATAACAGTTTCAAAAATCAAGATGCCTCCCACCCTGCCAAAGAGGGTAGTCTATCTTGGCTAGCTACATAACTGAAAAGCTTATCCAAAATATTGTTGTCCATCATTAGCCTTAACCTCCACTTAGTTAAAGAAAACATCATTTAAAAAGACAATTGGCAATTTATATCCTCTGAAGGCATATTTCACTAAGCAGCATAAATTAATTTACTGATTACCTACTACCTTTGCTTTTAAAATTTTAGAAACACTGTACTGTATGATAATCATCTATGTAGTTATGATAGGCTGTTGGCATGAACCCCAAATGACAGAGTAGGAGGCTGAATGTAAACAAGCAGTAGGATATTAAAAACAGATTATGAAATTCATTCAAACTGTTACTAAATTATTTGACTTGATTCAATCATTTGCCACACCTTTGTTCAAAATTAGATATGCAGATATTTTAAGTATCTATTAAAAGTTTAATCCTATATCTTTTTTAAAAATATATTTTATTGATTTTTTACAGAGAGGAAGAGAGAGGGATAGAGAGTTAGAAACATTGATGAGAGAGAAACATAGATCGGCTGCCTCCTGCACACCCCTTACTGGGGATGTGCCCACAACCAAGGTATATGCCCTTGACCAGAATCGAACCTGGGACCCTTTAGTCCGAAGGCTGACACTCCATCCACTGAGCCAAACCAGTTTGGGCAAATCAATCCTATATCTTGCTATGTTGCTAAGTGTGCTCATGAGTCTCCTAGTTTACATTTTTAAATTACCTATATATAGGAAATTTACAAATAATCAAACCTGTTCATGAATATGGTCAATACATTTTACTGATTAAAAATATCAGTAGACTTGGTATCCTTCATCTTTAACATAAAAAGTTATGTTTAAAATTTAATCAATAAGACCTTTAACATAGTTCAAAGGGAGAAATACTAATGACCATTAGGCATTCATTATTTTGAAAATGCTCTAAATTAAACAACCAACTGAAAAGCAGAAAAAAGACTCCTGCTCTTGACAGCCATAAGATTCCCACCTCCTCAGGAAAGTAAATTTCTTAAAAGTCACCTTGTAAAAATATTTTAATTTTATTCTAATTGCAACCATAATTCCAAATGCTAATTACACAACTCCTACAAAGAGATATTCTATTTCAAATGTGGTGAGTCAACATAAGAAAATGTTATGACATACGCTTAGTAAAATTTTCACTATTGAGCTACAGAAACTTGCTGAAATGTTCACAGGCTTAATCATTTCTGGACGATTGCAAATTATATTCCTAAAACACCAATTCACTTCCTGTGAATGAATTTGGTTTTCAGATCCTCCCAAAGGCAACTTGAAATAAAGCTTTGTTAGCCACCTGATGGAAATCTGGAACCAAAGTTCCAGAAACAAACTTCAAATACTCCCAGATTCATAAGGGGAATCTCTTGCCTAGATTTTCTATTGTATTTACCTTTCTGGGCCCTCAGTGGAAAAACAAAACATTAAAAAAAAAAAAACACACAAAACCTGAAGTTATGTCCTCTTAGCATATGAATACCTGATGATTAAGATACAATAGGATTAGGAAAAGCACTGGAAATGTATAACAGTTCTACTTTCCAAGTGATTGTTTCAATTAACTTGTGAGCCTCAATAGCCAGTGGGTATGAGAGGGTTTGAGGGGTTGGTTGGTAGCAACACTGATCCTTAGAGCCACAGATTGAAAACCCATCACAAACTTCCCTAGCCTTTAGTCAATGCTTTGCCTCCCTGGAAGATAATGGGCTCCTTTTAGAAACATGGATAAAGGCCCTGAGCTGAAGACTGACAACTTTTCCGCGGGGGAGGGTTGAGGGTGCCCTAGAATCTCCGGGAAAGAAAGCTCTGAGAGATGGGGAGAGGCAAGAAGGAGATGAGAAAAAGGAACCGGAAAAAGAGTGGGAGGGAAGGGGGGCCCAGGGCTGAGAGGAATGGGGGCCGCCATAAAGGAAAACTACCCCCCTCCCGCCCAGTTGCATCTCCACTTTTGTAGCATGAACTCCTGTGGGTCGATGAGGCTCCGGCCGATCCAGCCCACTCCAGTGTCTGCTCTGAGGACACTTGCACCTTTAAGGCACCCGCCTTTACCCCCAACTGGTCTACCACACCTGCCTCTGTGCGATGCTGCCTCCACTTTGCTGCCCGAACTAAGCCAGGTCCTCAGCAAGGCAATGGCTAGGACCGACCTATGGGGGCCAGCGGGGACACCCCTTCCTTTTCCTGAATTCTCCCCAGCTTGAGCCCTGCTCCTCTGCGCCCCCCACCCCCCGCCCCCAGCCCTCTGATGTGAGGCCCCAGGCAGAGACCGGCGTGCGCGCACACACACAGGGGGCCAGCAGCCAGGCACCCAAGGCCAGGCACCTGGAGAGCAGAGGGAGGAGACTCCTCAGCTGAGGCTCGCTCCTACTGAGCAACAGTGGCAAAGGGGACAACAGCCTTTGTTCTCCCAGGGATTGGTGAGGCTGCGCTGCTTAGGCGCAGAGCGGGCGGCGCCTGGGCACCAGTGATGCTCACTTTTGCATGGGGAAGGTTACAGGCTCCCGTCTTCTGGGGAAGGGGCCAGAGAGTTAGGGAGTAGGGGTTGTGAGGAGGAAAGGAGTGTGTTTGGGGCTAGAGGGGTAGGGTTTTGCTTCTTGGCCAGGCTCTTTGTTTGCATTGGGGGCGGGGAGAGGGGAGTTGAAGGTGGATCCAAGCTTGCGTTTTGACAGCGGGGCAGATCCCTGAGTATGTCACTATGTTGCACCCTCGCAGCACACATGCACACACATGCACACGCACATACAGGCGGACAGCGGGAAGCAGGCAGCGCTGTGCCCGGCTCTCCGGGTTGCAGCAGCTTTGACTGCCCGCAGCGCCACCACCGCGCGTCCAGAGGGGGAGTACACTTGGCTAGAGGCATTCGCAGGGCGACAGTTCCACGAGAAAGGAGGGAAAGTGGTGCAAACCCAGGTCCCCTCAACACAGCGGCCCTCGTTTCCCCTCTCTTGCCCGGGTTCACAGAGGTCATGGACACCTTACACTCCTGGAAAGAGGCCAGGAGTCGCGGAAGGGCAGAGCGCACCCGACTCGAGGGGCGCAAGGGGAAAGGAAGGGAAAGAAAACAGGCGAACTCGGCGGGCGGGCTTACCCTTAGAAGCATCTTTCTCTTCTTTGGGCTTGGTCACCTTTCCACTCATAGATCCCAGCTTGCTTGACACCGTACACCCAGGAGACGGAAGTCCTCGCCGAGCGGGCTGGACTTGGGAGAGTGTTTAGGCGGCAAGTCGCGATCGCGAGCTCCCCTCGGTGTGGCTCGGGGAGGGATCTGCTTTCCTCTGCCGTTGCCGCCGCCGCCACCGCCTGAGAAGGAGTGGGAGGAAAGGAAAAGGGGTGAAGGAGGAGCCGATGCCCTGGCCACCGCAGCTGCCACCGCCGCCTGGAGCCCCAGCTGCCGGCCGCAGGAGGAGCCGCTCGCCTGGCTCCAGAAGTGGAGACAAAGCAGCGCGGAGCTCCCTCCGCTCTCTCGATCGCGGCCTCCAAACTGCCCGCCCGCCCGGCCGCCTGCCCAGAGAGGCACTCGCCACCCCGGTTCTGTCGCCAGCCTCCGGGGCTCCACGCGGGCCGCCCTCCGGGCAGGCGCGGGCCGCGCGGGGAGTTGCCTGGGTGGGCTGCCCCGCGCGCCTGCGGGCTGCTTTCCGCCCCCCGCTCCCCGCTTCCCAGCCGGCTGCGAGCCGCCAACTCAAACCAAACAGAATCCCAGGGAAGGTTGAAAAAAAAAATCAACACAAAGACAAAAATACACATTTAAAAATAACGAGCCTCTCCGAAAGGGAAATGTTTGAACGTGTGATGAGCAACGTGTGAGCCTGTTACACCGCAGAGCCAGCCGCGCAGCTTCTCCCCGCGGAGAACCAGGAGGGGAGGGTTGCATCTTTCTTTCCGTGAAATCAATTCTCGGGATCCTATTATTTTGCCAAAAGGGGGGCCCTCCCCGAGTGGCTCGGGCAGAAGAAAGGGAACCGATGGCCCTTACCTGCTCTCTCTCTCTCTCCCTACACCCACACCCCCTCGGAGCTCGCCCGCTCCCTCGATCGCGCTCCTCTTCCAAAGAACTCTGGGGTCCCGGAGCCGCGACTCAACACCAGGAGTCTTCACCAGCCCTGGCAAGGTGTGGGCACTCGGGGGGCGGGCGCGGGGGGCGTGGGCCGGCGGGGGCGGGGCGCACTCAGCAGCCCGCCCGCTGTAGTAAAGGGAGAGCTTGGCGGGGGCGCGCGGACGTCAGCCGCTGGTTGTCAAAAGCCCAGCCAGCCCAGGGGAGACTGGGCGAGCCCGTAGGCTGGATGTACTCCGTCCCCTCCCGGGCACGCAGGGCCCATGGGCGCTGCGGGAGTGAACTTGTACTGTCAGCAGCGGAGATCCAGCCTGGCGCCTCCCCCCATCTCCCCCGCCTCCAGTCCCTCCCTCCCTGTTCCACTTTGCTCCCAGCACCTCAGGTCCCCTCTCAGCGCTCTCCAGGCCCTTGCTGGTCGCCACCTGCACTTTGGGAACTCCGTCGTTGGCCACCGCCTGCAGTGAGCTGTGCAATCTCAGTCCCAGAGTCAGCAACTCCTCGCCTCCAAAGGCCAGCTGCCCAAGTTGAGAAAGCCAGGCTCTCTGTGGGAAGGGAGCGCTAGGATCTGGGTGTCACTAGGGTACCGAGCATAACTGACAGCAGCGGCTGCCACCTCCTACCCCTACCCCCACATCCAGGCCCCTCCTCTTAGGGCTGGACGCTCTGGCTGGCAAACTGGGCTTAAAGAGTGCCCACTCCCAGGGATGGCCAACCCCAGGCAAATGGAGCGAGGTGGGGCTGGGGCTAATGCTGCGATAAGTACATGTCACCTGGGACAGGTTAGTGTGGAAACATAGGTAAGGTCCCAGGATGTTCGAACTAAAAGGAAAACTGCTCAGAAATTGTACAAGAGGGGGAGGACTGAGGAGAAAGAACCAAGGAAATTAAAGGAGGAATACGAGGCGTCCAGGGAAGCCCCTTTGTGCGGTGGCCTTTTCTGAAGCCTGATGCTCATCGGAGGGGACTGTGCTGGCCTCTAACAGGACTCAGCGCCATCCATTAATCAGACCATAGGCTCCAGACTGACAGTGGAGACTCTGCCTCCACTCCCGTGCAGAAAATCCGTTTCTCCTTGTCCCACCCAACCCTACCCGCTCCTTAATTTAGTTTTGTTAATGGTATTAAACCAGATGGAGAAATTATAGAGATGGATTAGTCCTACTGAATCCCAGGCGGTAACCCAATTACAAGAGCCTGCTGTGGCTTTCAAGACCAGAAGAGTGAGCTGCCCTTGCAGCCAGCTTTGGTCTAAAGGTCGGCAGCCCTCTGATTTCAATTTGCAGCTTCAGTCCTAGGTCTGGGAGGAACTCCAGGCCTGTTTTTCTTGCAAATTATATCTAATAATCGGGAGGTTGATGACACAATGTGATTATCCAATCCAATGTTAGACCATTAATTAATGTCAGTACTCCAGGGGAAAAAGAATTCCTCTTCAAATGACTGAAATTCAAAGGGAATGGAGAGTTGGATGGTTTAGAGGAAAAGTAGAGGGGAAGTAGATAAAGTTTTTAGATAGTTTACACCCAATAACAGTCAGTTATCATGGATTTAATGCCTACCCTGTGCCAAGCAGCATGCTAAATACATCATTATCTTATTTTATCTTCACAACAGACTAGGTCGGCAAACTGCAGCTAGTGAGCCACATGCGGCTCCTTGGCTCCTTGAGTGTGGCTCTTCCACAAAATACCACGTACCCTAATTAAGTTAATAACAATGTACCTACCTATATAGTTGAAGTTTTAAAAAAATTGGCTCTCAAAAGAAATTTCAATCTTTGTACTGTTAATATTTGGCTCTGTTGTCTAATGAGTTTGCTGACCACTGGACTAGGAAGTTTTGAGACATTGTTATTTCCATTTTACAAATGAGGAAATTGAGTTCTAAGAGGTTAATCAACTTTCCAAGAGGTCACACAGCTGATAAGTGGTAAAGCCTGGATAAAAAAAAACTAGGAGAGCCAGGATAGAAAACAGGTGGGTCTCCTTTTAGACAGCGCTCTTCTGTTAAATCACGTGGTCTCTCAACACTCCTATCAGCCTCTCAAAAGGAGGGGAAAGCACATCTTCACTGGACCTGTCTACCAATCCTAAACTTGTAGGCTTTTTCAAACTCCTTTAACTCAGAACATTAAAGTCCTCTCTCTCTCTATCTCTCTCTCTCTCTCTCTCTCTCCCTCTCTCTCTCTCTCTCTCTCTCTCTCTCTCGTCTCCCTCTCCCTCATTTCTTCCCTCTCCCCAAGAGAGCCTCTTTTAGGAAAAGGGTTAGTCTTTGTCTTGAAAGATCTTCAGCATCATACTTATGTTCATCCTGTCTCAGCTTTTCTGCCACATTAAACTTTCTAGGAAAGTTCTCTGCACAGATCAGAACTGTCCCCCACCCCAAGCACTATCACTAATGACACCTCCAAAAAGTGTAACTTCAACTGGAAGCCATATATCACCCTGTTCCTTGAAGGAAATTAACAGTAAACATATGACTAAAACTAGGTGGCTTAATATGATTGAGTTGAAGAAATGTCTACTTAGGAGTATTAGTAGAGTCTATCCATGAACACAAAAGGTCAAATAAAGAGTGGATCACTTACCACCTGCAAAAAATAATCAGAAGACAAAGAAAATAGATAGTTCAAGAAAGAATAATATAGTGATGTGTGACCATATGGGGGCAAATCAATGATGTCATAAGGTTATTCCTGGCACAGACCAAGGATTATCAGCGTTCAAGTGCCAGAACAAGCAATCTTATCTAAATGAAGTTTCTGAAGACCCTGCTAAGAAGATCATGGCATCCTCCTTTGGAAAGGCAAGGGGGTTTTCCCCTCCTCAAAGCTCTGTGAGATGTTTAATTTGAGAAGAATATTGGCATTGGCTCAGAAAAAGGCATGCTACAATGTCCAGCCCCCAAGCAACTTGGTAATTTGGGATGGTCAGAGAGAAGATCTGACATCTGTGTGGGGGTATTTAGAGGGTGGTCTTTTCCCCAACACCAAATGAACTCAGTCTTGAAGCATTAATAAACCCCTGGCTTAGTTTGTAGCACTTTCTCTTTCCTACCCAGATCGTTCTGCCCCAACCCACAGCGATGAAAGTGCCTTCACTTTTCACTCTAACAATTTGTACTACTTCAATTTTCTCTGCCTTATCACTATCATAAAATGGTACCAGCTATCTTGTCTCTGCCTCTGCAGATAGGAGAGAAATCAAACATCT
Organism: Pipistrellus kuhlii; assembly: GCF_014108245.1. Lineage (NCBI taxonomy): Eukaryota > Metazoa > Chordata > Mammalia > Chiroptera > Vespertilionidae > Pipistrellus > Pipistrellus kuhlii. The sequence goes on along the minus strand of NW_023425504.1, from coordinate 5,679,038 downwards.
GATAAAACTCGGGGTGAACGGGTTGAGTAACCTAGTCCTGTAATTAAATCAATATTCTACAATAAAAAGGCAGATGACCAAGCCTTTATAGAGTAAGGGCAGAAGCTTGAGTATGGTATGAAAGTGGAAAAGGTTCCAAGAGTTTCATCCTCTTAGCCCTGTGTCTATTTCATACCAATCCCCAAAATGCCTCCAAACACCAGCCTCTGGATTCTATGTTTGCTCATCCTCTAGCAGCTCTGAGCAGTGTTTCTGGGCAAGATGCCACGAGGTTTCAACGTCTGAACTGGAAGCTAGGGTTGGGGTGAGTGGGGACACAGAGCACAGATATACTTTTTCACAGCAGGTTTGGACTAGCTGAGTGTAGAGTCATTGTCATCAGGCACAACCACATTAGAGGTTTAATGACAAGACTGCTTCTCACTGGACCCAATGTGTTTTTCACTTGGGAAAAAAGCCACAGCAGAAAGCTGGTCCAAAAAGAAGCAACCTGGCCCTGGCTGAAGCAGCCTGGATCTGGCTCAGTTGAAAGGTTGCCCATTTGGTTCCCAGTCAGGGAACATCCCATTGAGGGTTTTATTTTATTTTTTTCTCTCTCCCTCCCTCCCTCCTTCTCGTTCTTAAAAAAATCAATAAAATATTTTAAAAATCAAAAGAAGAATAAATAAAACAAAGAAGAAGGGGCCTGACATAGCCTACACTTTCAACTAGTGTACTTGAAATCAAGAAAGGCTCACTGGACCAATATCTGGAAGTTGGAAGTCATTTTCTTTTTAAGCTCCTGTCACAGCAATGTGAATTTAGAGATTCAAATACTAGAGCTCTGCAAGTGATTAATTTCTGATTCAAACCCTCCAGTGCTGCTCTACATCATGATTTAAGATTGCTTTCTATCAGAATCTCTGGGGAGCTGTTGGATTGCTGTGACATAAGAGTAAGATAATCTCCAAAGATGGTGATTGTGGCAGTTTTAAAGTACTGCCATTGAGATGTGGGCACTCTGACCTCTTTCCATGATTCTGGGTGAGCTTGTAACTGTTATACAGTATGGTGAAAGTGATGCTATATAAGTTTTAAGCTATGTTTGAAAAGGCCATGCAGCTTCTACATGACCCTCTTGGGACGTTTGTTTGCGGAAAGCCAAATGCCATACATGAAGTGCGCATACCCTCACAACACTGTGCTAGAGAGTTGACATCTAGGCTCTCCAGATGACAGTGCTAGCTGAGCTTCTGGACAACAGCCATATTGACTGCCAGCCAAGCAAGAAACCCATTTTTGATGTCCAACAGAGTCAAACCACTAAATGACGACTGCCCCGCCTCAGTGGAGAACTATTTGGTGGACCTGTTGTTAAATTCCCAACCCATAAAATTATGAGCAAGCCCTGACCAGTTTGGCTCATGAATAAAGGGTTGGCCTGCAGACTGAAAGGTCCCAGGTTTGGTTCCTGTCAAGGGCATGTGCCTTGGTTGCAGGCACATCCCCAGTAGGGGTTGTGCAGGAGACAGCTGATCGATGTTTCTCTCTCATAGATGTTTCTAACTCTCCCTCTTCCCTCCTCTCCTTAAAAAAATCAATAAAATATATATTTTAAAATTATGAGCAAAATTAAACAGATTATTTTAGCTGCTGCATTTTAAAGTTAATATGCTATGCAGAAATAGTAAATGGAATAGTTACCATCCATTTCTTCTAATCTGGCATGCATATGCCACTCTGCCCTCTAGAGGTCATGGCCTCATGAATCCAGGCTGGCTTTGTGACTTGTTTTTGCCAATTGAATGTGGCCAAAGTGATACTATGCCAGTTCCAAGTCTAGACTTTAAGATACTTGGCAGCTACATGTTCACTCTAGGGTGCAGTCAGTCACTATATAACAAGGCAGACAACCTAAGATGTGTATTATGTAGAAGCCGAAGCTGGCTAGATGAAGAGACTATGTGAAGGAGAACTGAGAAACTCAGCTGATGGTAAAAACCAAGATTTCAGATATATAACCCAAGAAAAGCCATGGCAGTCACCTCCCAGCCATTCAAGCTGTGAGGCTCTAGACTTCAGGGAACAGAGAAGATCCAGTCCTTTTATGCTACGTCCAAATTCCCAACTCACAGAATTGTGAGGAAAAAATGATTTGTTAAGCCACTCGGTTTTTGCGTGAGTTGTTACACACAGTAATAAATAACTGAAATGAGAATCCTAGAATCACATTTGGACCAAGCTGTCAGTTTCTTGATCTATAGACTAGAATGGGACTTTAGAGTTGGGGAATGTGATAAGTCAGAGAGATATCAATGATTTATCCAAAAACAGCTTAAAACTAAGACCTTTCCAATCTACAATAAACATATACGATTTTCTGTCTCCGGTTACATTTAACATTTGGACCATTGTAATATGATGTTGGGATGCATTTCAGGAAGAAAACAATGAGCTAGAGCTTTTCTAAGGATCTACCCTTGCTCCAAAACATGCTTCCATCATTGGGAAGCATCAGCACTTTGCCCAGCATTCCTATCAGTCCACATCATTCAGAAGCTCCTGTGTCCAGAGGAATGGGTAATCAAATGTGAACTTTTCCTCCCAGCATGGTCCTGATTCTCTATGTCAGAAACAGAAGACCTAGTCAATGTCTCTCCAAATAAGTAACACACAAAAGATCATGGCCTCAGTCAGTTTCCAGAAGATTTTCAAATTCTGCTCTTGGCTCCATTCTCAGGGTTAAACTAACAATGCTAACAAAAACTTCAGGCAAAAATATTTTCTTTCTTGAAACATTCTTGGCTATAGTAGTAAATTGCTTTCACACTTTCATTTGCCCATATCTTGACTTCTCAATGAGACTGTATGCTCCTATATGACAAGGACTAGGTTAAACCCTTCTAAGAGTAATGCCTCCCATGGCCACCCCATGGCTTATGTAGCACCCAGCACATCAAAGGCACAGTGACAAGTATCATCACTGTAACACTATTTAATTTACTGTGTTTCTCACTTTGTACTAAGTAATTATCCAGATTGTGCCATTTTTCACTCAAAGCAACCCTTTAACATAGTGACTATTATTATGTCCATTTTCCAGATGAGGAAACCTGAGAGGTGAAACAAATTACCCAAGATTGCAGTAAAAAGGAACACCCCAGATTGAGACAACTCAAGTAGACCTTCTGCTTCCAAAGTTTCTGCTTTTCCACTGTTTGACATTGCTTATTTTGTAGATGTTGTGGAATAACTAGTGCCTCTAAAATTTCTCCAAAGATAAAGTGAAGCTTTAGAGCAAGAGCAGAGATATCAGGGCTTACTGGGCTTTCATTAATTTCCTGTCATCATCTGACCTCCAATGTGGTAGATATGGATGGGTGCTGTTCATATTCCCATTCCAGGAAGGGCTTGCTGCCAACTGTGGGGAGTGGGGTTAGTTGGAAGCCTCTAGCCATCAGCTCCTTCAGGGTGTGTATCAGCTTTAGAACCATGACCTCATCTGATGTCACCTTCCTAAAGCAGCCCACATCCAATGAGTGAGCAAGGACTGGCCACTTTGGATTAAGGCAGGCTCTCTGAGAGACTACTCACTCCAGAGCTCCCCTCCCCGCCCCCGTCTGGTTGGCCAAAGCTTTGTTGGTCCTGCTTCACAATTTATCCTCTGCCCAATCCTTCTCCCTCTCCCTTTTCTCCCTTTCTTTCACAGTTGTTGACTCTTAAATTCCCTCTGCTTTCAGAGAACCCTTCTCACTTTCAGTGACTCTTCTCACTTTTTCTCTCCAATTCTGTTTTATTGCACAGGTTTTTAGTAAAGGAAGATTCTGAGAATCCTCCTCTTCTTCTGGTTGTTTAAGTGACCTTCATTTTTGCCTTTTGCCTCTGACTCTCCTGTTTTGGGGAAATTGCTTCAACCCTTCTTTGGGGCCTGGATTTACACCTGCTGAAGAGCCTTGATACCCAGCTGATACTGATATGATTGTTGCATTTTAGAAAAAGAGGAGTCACTTGGTGATAATCAAGAAATATCAAGCTGAGTTTCTAATAATGAAACTTTGTACCTGCAGTTTTCTTGACTTGAAAATGTTTGTAACCCAATGGTGTGATTTACCTGGCACAGAATGAATATGCACCTGACACATGGTCGAGTGACTGTACCCATCACACTGTTGGTGTCACTGTACTTGCCAGACTAATTGTGGTCTTAGGAACATCCCCCACTCAGTTTCCCACTTCTACAATTCTTTATTCTTCTCCATTCCACATATCTGCAAGTGTAGCCTCCTTTTTCTCTTTTCGTGTTCTCATCCCCTCTCTCACTTTGGTCTAGCATGACTGTTCCCTATTACCCCCACCACCACCTATATTTATTCCACTCTGTTACATAAAGCCTCCCTCCTCACTATATCACCCTGCTTACAAGGTCAGGATTTACTGTTGTCTGCTTCTGGAAAGAGCATATATTCGATAATATCCATGATAGGAGAGTTGCTTCCATGCTGCTAGGCCAGTGAAAGAGGAGCCTCTTTGAAGGTCCCCAGTTGGTATGGAAGAAAAAAAAAGCAACAGCATCCTATTTATTCTCTTCAGTTATAAGATAGATGCATTTCCCAGGCAACAAAACTAATTACAAAAACAAACAAACAAACAAACAAAAAATACACACACACATGAGAGGTACCCTGGCAGGGTGACTCAGTTAGTTGGAGCATTGTCTAGTACACCAAAGAGAGGTTGCAGGTTCGATCCCTTCCCCTCCTCAAAATCAATAAAAGCATATCTTCAGATGAGGATTAAAAGAAAAGAAAACATGGGAGCAAATTAATATATGGTGCTTTATATAAACTGTCATTTTATTCTTGTAGCTGTCCTAAAAGTTATATATTGTCACTGTATGATTTCAGTTATATGTGGAATCTAAAGAACAAAATAAATGAAAATACAAAGCTGAAATAGATGCATAGACACAGAGTGGATTGATAGTTGCCAGAGAGGAGAGGAGTTGGAGAATTGGGTGTAAGAGGTACAGATTAGTAGCCACAGAATAATCACAGATATGAAGTATAGCATAGTGAATATAATTAATATTATGATAAGTATGAATGTTGCCAGGTAGGTACTGAAAATATTGTGGGGAACATTTTTAAAGCATATGATTGTCTAACCACTATTTTTCCACCTGAAATCAATACAAAATAACTGGGGGGGGGGGGAAACCTGAGATATTAAAAAAGTTAGATATTGTTACCTTTCATCTATAAATAATGAAAAGGGCTCAGAAAGAGAAATTTATCTTCTCAGGTTCCCAGAGCTAGTGAATAGCAATAGCAAGATGTGAACCCAGGTCTTTCTGTGGCAAAGCCTATCCACTTTGTACTGCCAGATGCTAACATGGTCAAGAAGGCTTAGGTACCAGTCTTGGCATGGGTTGGCATGGGCCAGACTATTCTGGAAGAATGCATGACTAATAAATGATGCTCTGGCTTTGGTGTTAGTGGATAAGGCATTGCTAAGACCAAAATCAAACCATGCCAGTCAAGAGGTGAATGCTATTGTGACCCAATAGAAGTTCTCTGCAGAGACCACTTTAGTAATATCCATAATTCCATACTGCTGCACTTTAGTCTTCCTGCTGGGGTACATTCTGTTGTCTTCTCAGATACCTTTGCCACTTCTGACCAAGGCCAGGAACTAGGTTACCCAGAAGACCCTTCCCTATGTGGCTTCAGGTAGAGTTTTCCATTGAGATAAATGCACTGAAGTTTTGAAAGGTGGGAGTAAAGCAAAAGTCACAATTCCCATAAGGCTGTGACAATGTGGCTTCACTGATATCTCTATAAGCTCCCACTTTCTTGCACTTTTTACAGGGAGACCTGATGACTTCTCAAAATTCCTGTGAATTCTGACTTCCTCACCTCCAATGCTTCCCTAGGGGACCAGACCTCTAGGGAAGGGCAGTTAGGCACATTTGTATGTGCCTCTGAAATGGACCTTCTGGACCTTAACTCTCCTAGATCCTTCCATTTTGTATGAGCCTAGTTTATATATATAAAACCTTTTTTATAGAAATATTTTAGAAGCTCCATTTTCACGATATACCGAGACTGATAAAGATTCCCTGGAAGTCATGTAATTAAGGTCCAGTCAGGTATAGTCATATTAAGGCCTTTTTTTCTTCTTTATAAATGACAGAAGGTTCTGGGAAGATGATAACCTAAGCATGAGTTGTTTCCCATTCCTAATTCTAGGCTGCTTGCCTGTTTTCAGCTAAATAGCTATTAAGGTCTATGCAGAAGAGCTGCATGTAAGTGAAGGCCTAGATATTGTGGGAATCTCATCAGAAAGAATTGTTCTCAATCTTTGTTTTGAGTACTGAGCAAAGCCTGGATCCAGCACCAAAAAGGCCCAGAGCAAGGAGACCAAGAAGTTGGGAAAACAGTATCAGACAATGTACTCAATCTTCTAGATCTCCAAGAGGCCAAGACAGAGTTAATTAAAGCAGCAGAAAAGATCATTTAGAGATAGAGTAGGTGAGGAGACTTAGAAAGAGGGCAGCTGCCTTCAGGTACTTCATTTATACCATTTGAGGGCCTACTAACATGGGGGAGCTCTCAGATATCCCTGCCACAATGAGCTGACCCTGATAGGCTGACAAAGAAATCCTACCTAATAAAAGAGTAATATGCAAATTGACTATCACTCCACTATACCCACAAGCCATGCCAATCAGGGGCAAATATGCAAATGAAGCCTATGAAGATGGCTGCGGGGCTACAGAGAGCAGGAGGGAGGCTTGGGTTTCCCCAGCAATGGAGGAAGCCAAGCTTTCCACCTGACCTTGCAGGCCTAGGCTTCCACTCAATGCTACAAAGTTTCAATGTTAGAAAATAAATAAATCCCAAAAGAAATAGCTGCCACCATGGAACAAGCAGGAGGCTTGGCTCTGCTTCAGGCTACAAAGTTTCAATTGTAGAAGATAAATAAATCCCAGATACCAGGGCCTCCACTTGGGTCGCCAGGGGGTGTGGCTGGCCTGCAAATCACCAAAGGCCCCTCACCCAGGCTGCCCCACACCCCAATGGAACCCCCACCCTGATCCAGGACACTCTTCAGGGCAAACCAGTTGGCCTGCACCCATGTACCAGACCTATATCATATCTAATAAAAGAGTAATATACAGATTGACCATCACTCCAACACACAAGATGGCTGCCCCCATGTGGTCAAAGATCCTGTCCCCATGTGGACACAAGATGACCACCACAAGATGCCAGCAGGAGAGTGTAGTTGGGAGGGACCAGGCCTGTAAGGGAGGGCAGTTGGGGGCAATCAAGCCTGCAGGAGAGGGCAGTTAGGGGTGACCAGGCTGGCAGAGGAGGAAAGTTGGGGGTGACCGGGCTTGCAGGGAAGGGCAGTTGGGGGGACTCAGGCCTGCAGGGGAGAGCAGTGTGGGGGGGAACCAGACCTCTAGGGAAGGGCAATTAGGCGTGACCAGACCTGCAGGGGAGAGCAGTTAGGGAAAAACAGGCTGGCAGAGGAGCAGTTAGGCATCAATCAGGCTGGCAGGGGAGTGGTTAGGGGGTGATCAGGCAGGCAGGCAAAAGTGGTTAGGGGCAATCAGGAAGGCAGGCAGGTGAGCAGTTGGGAGCCAGCAGTCCTGGATTGTGAGAGGGATGTCCAACTGCCCATTTAGGCCTGATACTTGCCTAAAGGGACAGTCGAACATCCCTTGAGAGGTCCCAGGCTGGAGAGGTGCAGGCTGGGCTGAGGGGACTCCTTCATGCACGAATTTTGTGCACTGGGCCTCTAGTACTATATAACCATCTGTGTGGATCCAGCAACAAGCAGAATATTGATTAAGGTGTTCATGATAAGAAATAAACAGGCCTCGCCAGTGTGACTCAGTGGTTGAGCTTCAACTCATGCACCAGAAGACACAGTTCCATTTTCTGTCAGGACACATGCCTAGGTTGTAGGCTCAAACTCCAATAGGGGATGGCAGGAGGCAGCCCATTGATGTTTCTCTCTCTCCCTCGCCTTTCCTCTCTGAAATCAATAAAAACATATTTTTAACCTTCATATAGAAAAGCCAAAGTGATGGAATGTCAGAATGACTGGAAGACTGACCAACTGGTCGACTGGCCTCTATGATGTGCACTGACTACCAGGGAGCAGACACTCAATGCAGGAGCTGCCCCCTGGTGGTCAGTGCACTCCCACAGCAGGAGCACCACTCAGCAAGCTTACCAAGCAGTGGCAGTGGTGGCAGGCACAGTGGGGCCAGGATGAGCAGAGCAATGCAGGCTCCTACCTGGCTGCCTGCCACTTCATGCACTACTATATCTCCCAAGGGATCCCAGATTGCAAAAGGGTGCAGGCCAGGCTGAGCAACCCCTCCAGTGCGTGCGCCAGGCTTCTAGTAATATATAAAACCCTAAGTGACCAGTCAACCGTTTGACCAGTTAACTGTTTGACCAGTTGCTATGACATGTACTGAATACCAGGGGGCAGATGCTCAATGCAGGAGCTGCCCCATGGTGGTCAGTGCCCTCCCAAAGCAGGAGCACAGCTCAGTGAGCTTACTGAGCAGATGCAGTGGAGCCTAGATGAGTGGGAGTGGTGCAGCGCCAGGCCAGGCCTAGTCTCAGGCAGTACTACATCCCTCAGGAGATGTTGGACTACTGGTTTCAGCATGATCCTGGGGGATCCGGCAGTCTGACATCCCCCGAGGGGTTCCGGATTGTGAGAGGGTTCAGGCCAGGCTGAGGGACCCCACCGGGCCTCTAGCTTTTTATAAATAAATAAATTGGTGGGATGACAGACAAATGATAACTTGAACAACAACAGTGGTAACAACAAAATAGGAACATATGCAGAAACTCTAGTGCAGCATGAAACTCTAGTGCAGCATTTCTGGAACTGCAAAATGTGATTCCCCAACAAAACAGTTCAGTAGATGAATTGAAGGAGAGGATGACCACTGCTAAAAACCCAAATACTGACCTTGAAGATAAAGTGGAAGAAGATTCACAGAGCACCAAGTCAAAAATACCAGGAGAGGGAAATCATGAGACTTGCAGATCCTGGCAGATTCTGGAAACTGGAGGCTGTGGGCTGGGGGCAACGGACCATGAGGTGGTCAATGCACCTCATAGTAACTGGTCAAGCAGTCATTCTGGTCATTATGATTTTATGGTTGCTGGGCTTTTATTATATAGGATAATTATAAAATAATATTATATTAAACTCTATAACAGCAAATTTGAAAACATTGCGAAAATAACATTTTTAGAAACCAAAATTAACCCAACAAGAAGTATTTTATAGGTTAATTATCCAAAACAAGATTGAAAAAGTGAATTAAATAGTTACCACTGAAAAAGTCATCATAAAAGATTGTTTCATCTGTTTTAATTCAACTAGTCTTAAAAATAAATACTTTCAATTTCATTTAAACTATCTTAGACCATAAAAAGAAGAGGGAAGCCCCTTAATTCTCAACACCCCCAGTTTTATTGGGATATAGTTGGCACATGATATTGTGTAACTTTAAGTGTTCAATGTGATAATTTGATACATGTATACATAATAACCAAACTAAGGTTAGTTAACATTTCCATCATCTCACATAATGACCATTTTGTTGTTGTTGTAAAAGTGAGAATATTAAACATTTATTCTCATAGCACTATTCAAGTATAAAATACTTGTTAACTATATCATTATGCTATACATTAGATCCTTGGAACTTATTAATTTTATAACTGAAAATTTACACTCTTTGGCCAATATATTTCCATTTCTCTCACCATTAGCCCTGGTAACCACCATTCTTCTCTCTGTTTCTATGAGTTCAGTGTTTTCAGATTTCACATTCTAGTGACATTAGACATGATTTGTCTTTCTGTGTTTGACTTACTTCCCTTAGCATAATGGCATCAAGGTCCATCTGCAGTGCAAAAAAGAAAAAAAAAATGGCAGGATTTTTTTTTCTTTTATGGCTGAAAAACATCCTACTGGGTGTGTGTACACTAAATAGCCAGATTATTATGATCTCTGAATGCATAATAATCTAGCCACTCAGTGTGTGTGTGTGTGTGTGTGTGTGTGTGTGTGTGGGTGTCTGTGCATAATTTAGAGAATTTAGAGACCCAGTGCATGAATTCATGCATGGGTGGGGTCCAGCCAGCCTGGCTAGGGAGAGGGGATATAGGCAGTTGGCCGGCCTGCCTGCTGGTTGAACTTCTGGTCAAGGGGACAATTTGCATATTAGCCTTTTATTATATGGAATATACACTGAGTGGCCAGATTATTATGCATCCAGAGATCATAATAATCTGGCCACTCAATGTATATATACATATATACATATATATACAGACACATGTATCTCACATCTTCTTTACTCATTTACCTATCAATGGACATTTATGTTTCTTTCATGTCTTCTCTATTGTGAATAATTCTGCAGTGAACATGTGAGTGCAGATATTGCTTCAAGATACTGATTTTATTTCCTTTGGATTTATAGCCAGAAGTGGGATTGCTAGATCATATGATAGTTCTATTTTTAAATTTTTGAGGACCCACCTTACTGTGTTTTTTATAGTGGCTGTATCAATGTATATTCCCACAGTAATGGACCAGGGTTCCCTTTTCTCCACATCCTCACCAGCATTTTTTTAACTAGTAATCTCTTGCCTTCTTTTATTATACCTACAGTAATAGATGTGAGACGATATCTCGTTATAGGTTTGACTTGCATTTTCCTGGTGACTAGGTATATTGAGTACATTTCATGGACATTTATATATCTTCTTTGGAAAAATACTTATTTAGGTCCTTTGCCCAATTTTTATTCAGGATGTTTGAATTTTTTTCTATAAAATTGTATGAGCTCTTTATATATTTTGGATATTAACTATTTATCAGATATATGGCTTACAAATATTTTCTCCCATTCCATAGGAGAAAATATTTGCCTTTTCCTTTAGTTATTATTTTGTTTGTTGGTTTATGTTTGTTTGTTTGTTTTGCTGTACAGAAGCTTTGTAGTTTTATATAGTCCCACTTACTGATTTTTGCTTTTGTTTCCTATGCTTTTGTTGTCATATCCCAAAAAGCCATTGCCAAGACCAATGTCTAGGAGTTTTTTCTCTATATCTTCCTCAAAGAATTAAATTGTTTTGAGCCTTATGTTAAAACCCTAAACCATTTTGGTTTAATTTTTGTGAGTGGTGTAAGATAGGGGTCCAATTTCATTCTTTTGCATGTGGATATCCAGTTTTTCCAGAGCCATTTATTAAAGATACCATCCTTTCTTGATAGAGTATTCTTGCCTGTTTGTGGCCTGACAATTATGTTCCATTGGTTTATGTGTCTGTTTTTATGCCAGTACCATACTGTTTCAAATCCTATATCTTTGCAATATGGAATGAAATAAAGTAATGTGAGGCCTTCACCTTTCTTCAAGATTGCTTTAGCTATTCAAAGACTTTTGTGGTTCCATACAAATTTTAGGATTGTTTTTCCTAGTTCTGTGAAAAATACCACTGGACTTTTAATAAGAATAGTACTGAATCTATGGATGGATTTGGGAAGCATGGATATTTCAATAATATTAATTCCTCTGATCCATGGATATAGTATATCTTATTATTTTTGTCTTCTTCAGTTTCTTTCATCAATGTTTTATAGATTTTTTTTATAGTCCTTGTACTTCCTTGGTTAAATTTATTCATAAGTTTTTATTCTTTCTGATGCCATTGTAAATTGGATTGTTTTCCTTATTTCTTTTACATACAGTTTATTCTTTATGTACAGAAATGTAATTGATTTTTATATGTAGATTTTGTATCTTGAAAATTTATGAATTCACTTATTAAATATTAATGTGTTTTTTGGTGGTCTGTGGAATTTTCTATATCAAAATCATATTATCAGAAAACAGACAATTTTATTTTTTTCTTCCACATTTGGATGATTTTTACTTGTTTTTCTTGCCTAACTGTTCTGACTAGGAGTTTTAGTACTGTTGAATAGAAGTGGTGAGAGTGGACATGCTTGTCTTATTTCTAATCTTAGAGGAAAAACTTTCAACCTTTCACCTTTGAGTATGATGTTAGCTATAGGTTTATCATGTGACCTTTATTAAGTTGAGGTTCATTTCTTTTATACACATTTATTGAGAAGGATTTATTTTTAATCATGAAAGGATATTAAATTTTGTCAATTGCCTTTTCTATATCTATCGAGATGATATGATATGACATTTGCCTTTCATTTTATGAATGTGGTGAATCACATTTATAGATTTGGATGTAGCCAAAACAGGTTTGGCTCAGTGGATAGAGCGTTGGCCTGTGGACTGAAAGGTCCCAGGTTTGATTCCGGTCAAGGACATGTACCTTGGTTGTAGGCACATCCCCAGTAGGAGGTGTGCAAGAGGCAGCTGGTCGATGATTCCCTCTCATCTTTGTTTCTAACTCTCTATCCCTCTCCCTTCCTCTATGTAAAAAATCAATAAAATATATATATTTTTAAAAAGATTTGGATGTTGAGCCATCCATGGGATAAATCCCACTTGATCATTGTATATGATACGTTTAATGCACTGTAGATCTTAGTTTGCTAGTTTGAGAATTTTTGCATCTATGTTCATCAGAAGTAGTTATTATTTCTTGAGTTATCCCTATCTGGGTTTGGTATATCAGGGTATTCTGGCCTCATATCGTAAAATAATTTTGGGAGTGTTTCATTCTCTTGTTGTTGTTTTGTGTTTTTTCTGTGTTTTTTGTTTGTTTGTTTTTGTTTTTGTTTTGGAAGAGTTTAAAATATTCAGCATTAAATTTTCTTTAAATGGTTTCTAAAATATACCTGTAAGGCCATCTGGTCCAGAGCTTTCCTCAGCTGGGAGGTTTTTGATTATTCATTCAATCACCTTACTTATTCCTAATCTGTGCAGATTATTTATTTCTTTATGATTCAGAGTTGGTAGAGGATATGTTTCTAGAAATGTATCCATTTCTTCTAGATTGTCTAATTTATTGACATATAATTGCTCAGAGTAGTCTTCAATGATCATTTTATTTCTGATACCAGTTGTAATGTTTTCTCTTTCCTTTATATGTTTTTATTTTTTTACAATATATTTTTATTGATTTCAGAGAGGAAGGGAGAGGGAGAGAGAGAAAACAACAACAACATCGAGGGTGGAGAGAATCAATGATTGGCTGCTTCCTGCACACCCCCTACTGGGGATTGAGCCAACAACCCAGGCATGTACCCTTGACTGGAAACGAACCCAGGATCTTTCAGTCCACAGGCTGACGCTCTATCCACTGAGCCAAACCAGCTAGGGCTGTTTATTTTTTTAGTTCTCCCTTTTTTCTTAGTAAGTCTAGCTAAAGGTTTGTCTATTTTGTTTCCCCTTTCAGAAAACCAACTCTTAGCTATCATTGATCTTTTCTATTGTTTTCTATTCTCTATTAATTTATTTCTGCTTTGATCTTTGTTATCTCTAAACCTTCTGCTCACTTTGGGTTTAGTTTGTTCTTGTTTTTCTAGTTTCTTGAGATGTAAAGTTAGATTGTTTATTTGAGGTATTTTTAAAAAATGCATCTTTATTGTTGAAAGTATTATATATTTTCATTTTTTTCCATTGATCACCTCCACCCCATACTGCCCCTTGCCCTCACCATGCTATTGTCCATGGTTATGCATATATAGATATAAATTTATTGCTATACATTTCCCTCTTAGCACTATTTTTACTGCATCCCATACGTTTTGATATGCTGTTTTGCCATTTACATTTGTTTCAAGATATTTTTTAAATTTCATCTTTGGTCCTATTAGTTGCTCAGCAATGTGTTGTTTAATTTCCAAATATTTGTAATTTTTTCAGTTATTTGCATATCATTGATTTCTGGGTTTATACCATTGTGGTCATAAAAGATACTTGGTATGAGTTCAACCTTTTTAAATTTGGTGAATCTTGTTTTATAGTATAATCTATAATCTATCCTGGAGAATTTTATTTGTACACCTGAAAGAATGTGCATTCTGTTATTTTTGGATGGAATATTCCCTCCTGTTGCTGCTTGATGTCCACAGGGGCATGCATAAGGCAGGGGAGGCAACTGTTGAGGGCATGGAGGAGCTAACTGTAGGTGAGCTCAGTGGTGCAGGCCAGTGACAGGAGACAAGGAGATGCAGGCTCACAAGCAGCTGTGAGGATCTTGGCTATCAATGTGCATTCCATAGCTGTTAAGGTCTTGCAACATGTGTGAACATGGCATTTGAGGCTGGTGATTGGTGTCAGGTTGGTGTCGTGCAAGTACACAACTGGAGGGTTTAGTCCTGAGAGTGGCTATGAGGGTCTAGATTTGAGTCTTGCACTTGTGCAGCCAAAGAGGAATGGGCTGGCTGATGTTATGGGTACGGGTCTGAGTATGAAGTTCAGGCAGCAGCAAGTGGAAGGGAACTGAGAGGAATTCAGAAGGCTGGTATCAGTAAATAAAAATACCTGTGGGGTGAGATCTGCAGGGAAGTGTGTGATGGCTTTGCTGGTCATTGATTTCTTTAATGGCAAAAGCTGCTGGGGTCTTCTGCAAAGCAGGTCGCTGGGAACCCCCTTAATTCCTTTTTATGAAGCCAACCCAAATTCAATATCCAAACCTGCAAAGGAGGCTACAAAAAAGAAATCTATAAATATTCTCTTTTTAAATATAGATGCTGAAATTTTTAATAAAACATTCCTCCAAATACAATCCAGCAATCTTTCAATAAAGTTAAAGTTTGGCTACATAAGGGCATGGTAGAATATACCATTGACCCTAATTCTTTCCCTATCTCTGGATCTAGGAATTTTTCCATGTGATTTTGGAGTTCCTGCCATAAACATTTGTATGGTATACATTTTCTTGTCCCTTAACTTTGGGATCAGTCAAATATCTTGTTTGGGTGACTAAAATGAGATAGAAATGTGCCTCTTCCAAGACAAGGCCCTCCTTATGCATTTTCACCTTCTGCCTTGTGACTCTGGCAGTCACCTAGAGAAAGTCTGACTAGCCTTCTCTCTCCAACAGCAGGATAAGAGTTACCTGGGGCAAAGGCATTCTAGTCACCACAATCTGAAGCAAAGCAGCCTCTACAGACCTATAGTGAAAAGCAGGCACTCAGCAGAGCCTAGACCAGATCCTCCAGACCCCAAACTAATATGAGGAATGACAAATCATTGTTGTTGTTTTTATTTTTATTTCTATTTTTATTTATTTTTATGTTTTTAAATATATTTTATTGATTTTTTACAGAGAGGAAGAGAGAGGGAGAGAGGGATAGAGAGTTAGAAACATCGATTGCTGCCTTTTGCACCCCCCCCCCCCCACTGGGGATGTGCCTGCAGCCAAGGTACATGCCCTTGACCGGAATTGAATCTGAGACCGCTCAGTCTGCAGGCTGACGCTCTATCCACTGAGCTAAACTGGTTTCGGCTCATTGTTGGTTTTGAAGCCACTGAGATGTTGGCTGATTTGTTTCACATAAATTACTAACTGACATATAGGATTATGTTTAAAAATGCAAAAGAGGTTCAATATAAACTCATCTATCAAAATAACTCATTACATCAATAAATTAGAGAACCATATGAATAATTAAATCAAGAAACACTTAAAAGTCAATTGATAAATTTCACCTGTATTCCTAATACATATCTAAATTAAATACGATTAGAAGGAGACTAGAGACCCAGTGCATGAATTGTGCACAGGTGAGGTCCCTCAGCCTGGCCAGTGATAGAGGCCTATTTGGAGGGCCGGCTAGCCAGGGAGAGGGCTGTGGGAGGTTGGCCAGCTAGGGGGAAGGGCTACTGGAGGATGGCTGTGGGAGCACACTGACCACCAGGGGACAGCTCCTATGTTGACTGTTTGCCCACTGGTGGTCAGTGTGCATCATAGAAACTGGTCAAAAATCGTTCTGGTCATTCCGGTCATTTGGTCAAAATGGTTGCGTAGGCTTTTATATAGAGAGATTATTTAAAATAGTACGGACTGTTTATCAAAAACAAATGCCAAAGGGCAAAATACTGATCTGTTCAAATCAAATTTAAAACTACACAAGAATGCTTCTTACCCCTACTATTATTCAACATTGCCTTGGAGAATCTAGCTTATTTTAAAAAAGACATAAAAAATTAAAGAAAGGCAGAACTAATACAAACATCAGATATCTATTTCTTTGTTAATGGCATATTTGTACAGTTATACAAAAAATGCACTCTAGTAAAATCTGTAAGACTTCTTTAGAGAATTTGGTATTATAACAAAATACAAGGTTACTATACAAAGAAATAGTATTTCTCAATTCAAGAAAATCAACACAAGAAATAAAAGTGGTAAAAATTATATTCATAACTAAAAATCTCTATGGGGGAAGTGTGGATGGAGGTGGAAGAAGATAGAGGAGATAAATGGTGATATAAAAACACAAAATAAAGAAAAAATATATATATTAATTAGAGAAGTATTAAACCAATATGAAGAAAATTGCAATAGCTTACCAAAACACTAAAACAAAATCTGAAAAAAGAATGAATGGTATAATCATAGGACTTCATGTTACAAAATTTCAAATTTATCAAGTCAGTATTATTTTTTAAATTCCAAGTTAAATTCTCAACATAATTTTTTGAGGGAAAAAGAGGGAATTCATTTGTATACATTAAGATTATACCTATATGGAAGAATAAAAAATTTGAATAGCCTTGAAAAATAAGAATAATGAGAAATATTTTAACCAAATGTCATAATATTCCCTAAAGTCACCATAATTAAGTAAAAATATGATAATGTCATGAAAATAATAGGCAATTAGTTCAGAAGAATAAAATAGAGAATGCAGAATTACCATAAATCCCATATATAATAATTATTTAACATATGCAAAGGTAGTACTTCATTTCAGTGGAAAAAAGATGAATTGTTAATAAATAATATGGATGCAACTGGCTATTAATTTCAGAGAATATAAAATTGAACCTCATTTTACACCAAAATCAATATAGTTTTTAGATAAAGACATAGTCAAACATAAGAGCAGTAAAAGTCTTTTTTCTTTAATCTAGTAAAATATATGCACAACCTAGGAGTAAAGACCCTCTTAACCAATCCTGAAAACCCAGAAGTTATTATAGAAGAAAAATTTGACTATATACAATTTTTCAAAATTCTGGTACAGATACAATAATTAAAATCAATAAAAAAAGAAATTGGAAACTTAGCTTCACACAGAACAAATAAGGGGCTTACAGATATAATGTACAAGGACCTATTACAAATTGACAAGGTAAAATATCCCATTCAAAAAATAGATGAAGGATATTAAAACAACAACAACAACAACCCACCACTTTAAAGAAAAGCAAATCCAAAAGGCCAACAAGTTTTTCAAAAGATGCTCAGTCTCCTGAATAGCCAAAGAAACTCAAGTTAAAATAGCAATGAGATAACACTTTCACCTGATAGGACTGGTAAAATTTTAAAAGAGCAGTTACTTAGATCAACTGTTGATGAGATTGTAAGAAGAAGTATACACCAATACATTGCTGGTGGAATTGTGCACTTGCCACATGCTTTTTAGAAAGTAATGTAGTAACATTTAATGAAATTAAAGCAATGTAGGATGGGCGTAGAGATTATTATGCTAAACAAAATAAGCCAGCCAGAGAAAGAAAAATATCAGATTATCTCACTTATATGTGGAATCTAATGAACAAAATAAACTGACAAACCAAATACAATAGGTTCAGAGGCATGGATGCATGGAATAGACTGACAGATCTCAGAAGGAGGGGGCGTGGGAGGAGGTGGGAAGAAATTAACCAAATAACTTATATGCATAGCCCATGGGCGCAGACAATAGGGTAACAAAGGCTTGGGATGTGGCAAAGGCTGGGTGGAGAGGGCAAAGGGGAGGAATTGGGGGACATCTGTAATACTGTCAACAACAAAAAATAAAAATTTAAAACCATATATATATATATATATACTTTTCAACCCAGCTATTCCATCCCTGAGAATCTGTTCCAGGGTAATAAAAACAAGTAAATATATATACAAAGGTGCTTATTGCAGTGTTGCTTTAGTGACAAAAAATGGATATAAAGTGAATGTCTGCTAAAAGTTGTATGGTTGAATAAATCATTCTCCATCTACATCACAAAATACTGTTCAGCTCCAGTTACATGGAAACTAAGCAACTTCAGTCAACTTGAAAGTTTCTTTGAATTAGAATAATAGCAACAATGAACACAGAAAACACACACACTGTTTTAAGTGTTGTATGCATTTTAACTCATTGAATCCTCATAGCAACCCTATGAGATAGGTATTGTTATTAATCTCATTTTCTAGATGAAGAAACGAAATCCTGAAGGTCATACAGCTAGTAAATGACAAGAATTTTGTGGTAACATATAGAAAAGTGTGAGTAACATGATATAATTTCTGTAAAATAATCTGTAATAAAAAGATATATGCATGTGTATATGTGTACATATGAATGTTTTTATATAATCATGAGAATAGAAATATGGGAGGACACATACTAGGCTAGTAATAAGGGTTATTATATATTTTATATAATTATATATTATATCGATATAAGTAAATGAAAAATAATTAAAGTGCCCTGGCTGATTTGTCTCATGGTTAGACTGTCAGCCTGTGCACTGAAGGGTAAGGTGCGATTCCCAGTAAAGGGCACATACCTGGGTTACAGGTTCAATCCCAGTGTGTGAAAGGCAACCAATCATATCTCTCTCTCTCTCTCTCTCTCTCTCTCTCTCTCTCTCTCTCTCTCTCTCTCTCTCTCTCTCTCTCTCTCTCTTTCCCCCTCCCTTCATCCCTTCTACTCTCTCTCTCTCTCTAAAAAAAAAAAATCAATGGAAAAAATATCCTCAGGTAAGAATTAACAACAAAAAAAATAATAATAACTAAAGAGACATAGCATTTTAGTTACAGATAATTCCAGAGTGATTGCAGTTACTACACCAGGTCAGATAAAGAAGGGAAGCCTATCCCAAGGGAAAACCCTGCAAATCCCCATCACGCAATGTCTTCTATACTTTCTCTGCCCTCCCTGGCACTATGCTCATCCCTCCCTTATGTCAAAACAACTGTATTTAGAAATGCCAGGTGCTTTTCCCTCCTACCTAAGTCACAAGACTACCTGGAATCCAGTCATCACTGTGCTATGAGATTGCCCAACCACAAAAGGCTGATTCCACTTTTGTGCATAAATCTCAGATTTGGAGTATGGAGAAGAACGGATTTGCCTCACTTCCACATCTTTTATGAAAAATAAAGCCTTATCTATTGCAGAAGGATTTAAACTTTGTCATGCCCACTGACACACTCCACACTCATGCCCAAGGTGTTTATAGAGAGAAATGGATACAGACCCGTCTGCCAAGAAGCTTGGATCCTTGAAGGAAAATATCTACTTTTTATATTAGGTACTCAATGGATGTTTGTTGAGTGAAGGAAATCATTCAAATACAAAGTAGAGGGTAAATTGTTGAATTACAGAACTAAAACCAAATGCTATGGGAATTGGAGTGGGGAAGCACAAACACTTTGAGACATTGTTTTATAAACTTAAGGCATTTGAACTAGATGCAGTGTTTCTGAAAGTGTCACCATCAGATCCTCTGATGTACTTAAAAATGCCAGACCTGTTGAATGAGAATTCCCAGAAGTGAGTCCCAGTATTTGTTTTTTAAAGATGCCCTCCAAGTCATGCACACTAAAGTATACTCATGAGATTAAGCAGATTTGGGTGCCCAGGCACGAAAGCAAAATAAAAAAAAACATGGCCAATTCAATTTTACTGAGGCTGGGAGTGGTGAAGAGGAATAATGAGGAATAAGTTTGGAAAGGTGGGTTAGGGCTAGATCATGGAAGATCTGGGGAATGCCAAGTGAACAATTTTGAACATAATTGGTTAAGAAATTTAACACAAATGGACAAAAACAAACAAACATGAGGGCCTTGACTTTCATAGTGCTTCCCCAATTTGGCCATGCATCTAAATTATCAGGATTGCTTACAAAATTCCAGGTTCTGGGGCTCAATTCCCAGACCTTTTGAATCTGAATTTACAATTATGTAGCCCAGAAATTATATTTTAAAATAATCTTTCCAGGTGATTCCTCGGCAGCAAGCCTGGCATTGGTTCATGAATGAAGTTAGTAAATCATTGCTCTACTAACAAATTCATTCCTGAAAAGTTGTTTGTTCATGGAGATTTTATTAGTGGAGTGATTTATTCACAGTACAATGCAAGTGTGATATTTAGAGGCAATCTCTACCAAATCCCTTTCTCTAGACTCTAAACACATACCCAATTTCAATGCAAACCTCTTATGACTTTCAATAAAATGTGACAACATGTTTGTGTGGTAAAAATATTGCCTGGTATTAATGATGCCATATGGGTACACAAACACAACATGAGGAAAATAATTGAAAATGTGCTAGTTTCATCTGGTTTTGCAGCAACATGAATGAACCTTAAAATAATATTGGAAAGGAGTAAGTTATAGTAAGATGTGATACTGAGAACCATGGCTTCAAAATAGAAATATTCAGCATGTATTCGTTTTCAGATCAGAGGGTAAGTTGAGGCAATAATCAAGGTATAGACCAGATGAGCACTTATTCCAGCTAATGCTCCAATTCAAATAAAAGGTAGACCATATAACTTCCAAGGTGTTTCTTGAAGGATTAAGATTTTAAATGTGTTGTTTGGACAGTCATCTACTTTAAAGATGGGTAAAAGGAAACAAAGTGAAAAGAGATTATAATGTTTAAACATCAGTCAGTAGTTCATTTTTTTTTTTAAGGAAGACAGATGGTTCTGAGTCTGAATATTTGTTTCCTCCATCCATGTAATATTTTAAGATCGTCATTTTCATTTAAAGTAAAGATACCTGTTAGTAAATGTCTCTTCGTTTATATGAAAACATCTTGGTTTGGCAAGGTAGAATATTGGTATAGTAGTTTGCTTAGTGCAAGGCTCAAAAGTTAACTTTAACCAAGAAATCGTTGGTGTTTAACCTTCTAACAACCAAAGCAGCTTCTTTTATTCTCAGAAGGCTCCTAACCTCAAACCCAGAGATTTCTAGCTCCCATTCAATTCCAACTCCTCCGAAGGCCCATTGCTATAAACAGACTAAAAAACAGAGATGAGTCCTGATATCAGTATTTTAGGAAGAAAATGGAATCCAAGCAAGTCTTTTGTACATCTAGTTTGGATTTCCTCTTTTGCAGGGACTGCCCAACCTATAAGAATCCCTGTGCTAGGCAGCTCTGCATTACTCTGTTGCTGTACATCAGAAAAGATAAACACAGCCAGTGCTATGAGCCAAATTCAAATTATCAGAGTTAGGAGCAGGACAGGAAGGACAAGCTTTCTAAAATAAAGTATCTATAGGCAGAGAAGTTGAGAAATGGTTACATTTAATACTTGAGGTGCTTGCTTGCTAGCTAATACATTGGCTTTGTAGTAGGAGGATACAAGGAAAGGCAATAATTCCCAAACACTGCTGTGGATTGCTCAGCATATAAGGAACATGGACTTAGACTGTCATTTGTAAACTATGATCTGCCCTAATATTTGCCTCCCTGACGCAGGCCCCGAGGAAATCTGGGCCAGGGCTAAGAGGATCACAATTTCAGTAGTATTTCCCCCAATGAGTTTGGTTTCACCTACCTTAGAATTGGAGATTCAATAGGCCCGGTGATGAGAAACAAGCAAGATCTCACCATAGACCAAAATCTTAAAAGGGCCAGCAGTCACGCGCTCCCAAGGGGAGGGAGGAAGCTTCTTGGTCATATCATCACCATGTCTTTCTGAAATTTACCAGAATCTGGATCTGAACCAAAGCACCCCCAAATCCCTAAGCCCCTCCTGGTTTCACGGGCTCCAGGCAGGAAAAGCAAATAGTCCAAAGTGATTTGCAGGGGTCAGTGAACCCTGTGTGGTTCATATAAGACTGTTGTGAGGAGTGGTAAGTCACAGGATCTATATTGCAGCTATTTTTAGTGAAACCAAATTCCTTACCCAAGTTCTCTTGCTTCCAACTTGTTCTAAGTGTAGACCAGCTGTGGACAGATCATCTTACTGGACCAAGGCTCTGTCAAGGCGAAGGGACCAAACCAGGGAGGTGGGGCAATGAGCTGACTGTTGGTGCTTTGCTCTTTTTCACTGTCTCAGCCGTCTCCAGAGGGAAAGGGCATTCCCTTCCAACCTGTCAGAAACTGGGATAAGTTGGTGACATTAGAGGATAAAACTAAGAAGTTGGCAGTCCTTCCCCTCTTTTCCCAATTCCTACAATCTCTCTCTCTCTCTCTCTCTCTCTCTCTCTCTCTCTCTCTCTCTCTCTCTCTCTCTCTCTCTCTCTCTTCTCTTCCCCACCCCCCATACACACACATGCTAGTTGATGCAAGCCAACTCCGGATCTCGGTCTGACTTGCTAGAAAGGTCTAGAAAAGAAAGTGTCATCATCCAGGAGCCAGGCCAGGGGTGAAAGTATAAGGAGAACTGGTGTCTAGTCACTTTGCAGCTGTCATTTATTGTTCTAAGATGTAGTTTTACTGGGGACAAAAATTCAGGGCACATTTATTTGTACTCCAAAACTTGACCAGAGTTGTTAATTCAGAAGAAGACAGATCTCTGGGATTCTGAGAGTGGTAACTACCTCCCCAATATTCATCTAGTTAAAAGTCTTTACAAACTGTGGGACAAGACCTATTAGACAGTAGTGAAATCTGTTTACTGGGCTGTGGTCAGCATTTAATAAAGGAAATTAAATGAATAAAGTAGACTAGAATAGAACAGAATACAATACAATTAAATAGAATAGGTTGGAATAGAACATAAAAATAAAATAAAATGCATGACTTTTGTTTCTTCTATGTATATATGTACTCAATCAACACATAAAATGTATTTCTTAATGCTGGTCATCTCAATATTTCACTTTTCTATAAATGCACTGATCTCGACTATTTGGAAGAAAACAGCATAAAGAAAAGCCCTTGGGTCACCCCCAATTTTACAAGTAATACTACTATCACTGTTTTAGGGGGATTTCATTATACATCAGGCACTATTAATATTTTTAATCTTATGTAATAATTATCAAAACCTTCTGAGGTAGATTTATTCACATTCTGCAGAAGAAGCAGTAAGTCTCAGTATTAGTAAGCTCAAGTATCTAATAAAGGGAAGAGTTGATGTATGAATCTAGGCCTATTTTTCTCCAGAGTTTGTGTTATCAGCTCTGGACCACATCCCTCTTTATTTAATCAATGCAAAATTAATTCATTAATTAAGCAAATATAAAAATCCTGGCTGTGATGGTAGCTTTATAAAAAATAATATGAGAATTTTTAGAAAAATAATTTCAGATTCATGAAAACTTATAGTAACCCCTGATTTAAAAGATGGTTAAATTTGAGTTAGTTGCCTATTTGACTCAGAACCCCATGCCCCAAACCTATCCTCAAATGGTATCTGAAAAATCAGCTAAAAGAATATGATTTCAAGGTACTAGGTTTTACTAGGTAATACCAAGGTTCATGGTATTACCCCTCTGTTTGTTTCCACTCTATTCTACACAGAAATTTTGTACAAGGGTGCATTTTTGTCTTTTTATAGTTTGAGCTAAATTAGTTCAATCACTTTTGAGTTGAGTAACAAAACCATACTTCTTCCACTTCCAAAATAAGCTCCTCCTTTGGGCATACAGAAAGCTTAGAAGAAGAAAAAAACTGAAACATTAAAGATTCCCACTTCATAGCTATGTACTTTTAGGTCCTCATTACTTTCTTTTAAAATTCCTACTGATTTGATCATTTTTCAAACTCCTATGTTCTCTTGTCATTTTTGTAATTCTTATAGCACACACCCAGTAATTTTTGTAATTCCCATGCCCAGTGTGTTAAAGACCCTAGGTATTGGCCTCAACAAGTGCCACCTTATGGAAAGTGCATATAGGGTATAGGGGATGGGTAGGAAGGAAAATATTAAATACAGCCTCCTGCAAAGCCCCCACTGAAGTTCATGTTAGGTAAAAAATGCCTCTAGGGAAGGCCCCCTTTTGTTCCCTGGCTGCTTGCTTGGATCAGAGTAATACTGCATGGCTGCTGGCTTCAGAATAGGATTCTCTCCAAGCCAGGGAAGGCTGAAACTTGACCTCACAGGCTATTTACTTCTTTGTAGTAGTTCTTGGCCACTCATCAAAGCTTCTCTGAACTCTTTGTTTGAAACGAAAACTAATTGACTCATAGATACTTGCAGACTTCCCATACAAGTTGTCCATTGTCACCAGTGACTTGACCAGAAGGTGGGGTCATAGGTGCTGTCAGGAGTCCAGCCCAAATCTCAGCTCTCCTCCATGGGAGCCCAGAAATTTCTTGGCTGGGCTTTGCTTTTAGGGGCAGACATTCACCCCCACCTGCAGCTACATCCTTCCGATGCTTTTCAAAACAGAAACAGTTGTCTCAATCTTCCTGGGTCTCCCGGCTATTCTATATTTGCTGGGATGGAATAGGATATCACAGGCCTGCCCCAGCCAGAGGAGGGCTGACTTGTCTAAAAGGAGCTTTGGAACTCCCCACTCCAGGGCACATTCCTAGCCCTGAATGTTCTAGCCCTGAGGGTTCTAGTTGCCACACTCAAGGAAGCACAAAGGACAAAGAAAAGGGGTTATACTTCTCAACTTTACCACTCTGCCTGAAGCTTCTATGACCCAAGGACCTTTAATAATAGGACTCTCCCCCTGGTATTTACAGCACTAATTGCTCAAAGCTGTCTTATACTTTCTCTTTAAAAGCTCAGTATTTGTCACAACCCTCCCAGGAACTGGAACAAGGCAGGTATTAGCTGCTCCACTTTGCAGACCAGGAGACTGAAGGGGTCAATGAAGACAGATTATTCCAAGCATGGACAACAAGCAAAGGCCATGAAGAAATGTGGTCCTTTATTTCCTCATTCATTCACAGACACTGATTGAGTTGAATCTTTTCTAGGTGCCACAGTAGGCACCAGGAAAACAGCAAGGAGCAAGTTTATAACCTCCAGTTTCTTCAATAAAGAAATGTTAACCTGTTAACAGAGCGGGACGTATAAATACGTCAAATGTAAGCAATATCGGATACGGGTAGGACATATGAATACATCCTTGAAATATATGTTGTGCCCTGAAACAGGAGGGACGTATATTTCCGAACAACAAAGGTATTAGTCATCCATACATGTCTCCACATGAATTTAAGACATGGAGGGAATCAGTATAATTTCGCTATTGAGAGTGGTGGACGTGTTCTGGGTGAGCAGTGATGGGTACGGTACTTACACTTACCTACCTATTTTCATATTATATATTATTTACTTATATTTTTTATATCTCCAACCTTTATATAATAGAAAAACATACAAAATTAATCCAATCATCAATAATTTGTTAAAAAGTTTAAAAGTTTTTCTGTATGTGAATGAGAAATATGTGTAGACAAATCTCTTTTATTATGGAAAGGGAATTTATCTTGGAAACAATATATATCTACAAAAAGAGCTAGATTTCGAATGAAGTTGTTTATTTTGAGTGAAAGCCAATCTGGATACATACAAAATATAATTTTATACACAGGCAAGGACACAAATTATGGTTCGAACTACCCACAAGCAAAACAATCAACAAGAATTGTTTTGGAGTTAACACATGACTTACTGAATAAAGGGTATAGGATTTACTTAGATAATTTATATACGTCAATTCATTTGGCTGACCTCTTGTGTCAAAACAATACAGACATTGTTGGAACAATGAGGATAAACAGAGTCGGAATCCCAAGTGAAATAAAAACAAAAAAAAATACAGAAAAATGAACATATAGTAAGAATCAAAGACAAACTTATGGTTTTAAAATGGAAGGATAAAAAAGACGTACTGATGCTCAGTTCTATTCATAATGACGAAAAGACAATGATTGAAAAGAGAGGAAGAAGGCAAGAAAAACCGAATGTTGTCCTAGATTATAACAAGAATATAGATGGCGTAGATTTGGGAGATGGAGTTATGGTGGCCTACACGGCTGCCCGTAATAGGGTAAAAAAATTTTATAAAAAATTTTTTCTACAATTAATTGATATGTGCCGCTTCAATGCGTATATTATATACAAAGAAGATAAAGGTCATTTGGATCGATTACACTTTTTGATAGAGTGTGTAGAGAAATTGGTAGATAACAACATAGTGAAAACCCACCCAAAGACATCAACAAGCAGCTCTATATCTAAACCATCACGCTTAGTTGAAAGGCATTTTCCAGAATAAATAAAAAATGATATAGGAAAAACTAAATCCAGGAAATGCCAAGTTTGCTACAAAAAAGGTGTTAGGAAAGAATCTACATACTAGTGTCCAGATTGTAAGGTAGCACTATGTATCAACAATTGTTTTAAAATATATCACACAGAAGTTGAGTTTTGAATTTTTACATCTATATTTCAATTTTTTAAACTCAATATTTCTATTTTATTTGTATGCTTTTGTTTATTGTTCTGTAATTGTTAACTTTTTTATATTTTTTATTGTGTATAGAAATAAAAAAATATATTTTTTATAATCTTTATAATTGTTTGTAAAATTTATCATCTTTTAATTTGCTGTTTCCATTTTTTTGTTGGTATTCTTTTCTATTTGTTTGTAATTTTGTATTTTCCTTTGTGCTTTATATATAAATAAACGAAATTATATATATTTCATTTATTTTAATTAAGTATAAATTAAAAATATAATAATATATACATCCACTGGGCGTGACATACTGACAAGTCCTAGTGAAAGCGTATGCTCCCGTTGTACTTTGCGTAATTATAAAGGGAACTCCCCGGTTAACAGGTTGAAAAAGAAGGGAGAACATAATTATTGAAAGACATTTGAGAAACATAACCAAATGCATTGCATTGACCTTGTTTGGACCCCGAATCAAACATAAAAATGTAAGAAAACATTTGTGAAACAATAGAGGGAATTTTAATATGGACTGGATATTGGATAGTTAAGAAATTGTTAATTTTTTTAGATTATGATAAATTACAGTTATAAACTTACCTTACCATTTAGAGACACACTGAAGCCTTTGTAGATGAAGTGATAAAATGTTTGAAAATGGATTTAAAGTATGATTGATGGGAGGGGATGGGCAGGGATATAGATTAAATAAGAATACCTTTGAGTGATTATTATTGTAGCTGGTTAATGGGTATAGGGCAGTTCTAGTCTAGTGGAAAGATACCTATTTTCCAATAATTCAAATAAAAATTTCAAAATTGAGTCTGATTGAACTGGATTGTTCCTGTGGCTAAGAGCTTGGAATTCTTCAGTAGGACATTAGATTGAGATAGGGAACAACTGGTAGCTCATTTAAAAATAAGTACCATTAAAAGATGGAGAAATGAATGCTAGATAATAAGAAACATCAAGACTAGTGCACTGGAGAACAAGACTGGAAAGTAATATAACAGAGCAAATGCTGGGTCTCTCTGACCCCATCTTGTTCAAGCCTGCTTTGTTCCCATGGCCTCCAGGCTAATAATTTCTGCTTAGCCTTGCATATAAATATGAAAATCATTAGAGGAATTCTGCTTGTGGCTTCAGGAGATAAAGGAAGTATGTACTGTTTATCAAAGATTTGCAGGAACCTTGTAGGTTCACATAAATAAGCACACTCTTCCTTAAACTCCTACTGGCATCTATATGCCTTTGGTTGTCAATCACCTCTTGCCCTACCCATTCCTCCTTCCATTCATGTAAAAGAAGCCTGAATTCTGTACTTTCTTTATATGGATTTGAGGTACCCATTTTTCTTGGTTGGTGCCTTCTTAATCAATAAACCTTTCCTTGCTCCAAACTCTGATGTTTTGAGTTTAGGCCATTTGCAGCATCAGACACACAAACCAGTAACAATAATACCCACAAAAACCTTCAATGGGAAGGAGCCCAGGGAGATGAAACTGTATTGGATAAGGATGGGGAGTGTTGTCAGAAGAGAGAAGGGGAACTTTTTGAAACCACTAGGATGGCCTTCAGAGATTTTTGCCTTGTGCTTGGAGTAGTGGCAGAATTATTCACAAGAATGAATAAAAATGCTATTCTGTTGGGATAATCAAAGAAGGAAGGCCTCAGCCTAGTCATATGTGAGGAGCAGGAAAACACATGTACTTTGGTCCAAATAACTGCTTTTTTAATTTTGTTGTCTATTGATGGTTTCCTTAAAATCACTGAAAAATCACTGTTCCAGCTTCCCTCACAAATCTCAAACATTATAAAGGCTAACATGATTAACACTATACAACTGAGGTTCTGGACCCAGTCATACCAGAAAAGAGCTCCTGTACTATGATCCATAGTCTAGCTCTTCCAATTACATGGGGAGTGGGAGAGAATAGAAACGAGAAAATGAAAAGCTGCTTATCAGCCTGTGGAAGTCACTCCATCTCTCTGAGCTTTAGCTTTTTTGTTTTTGTTTCTGTTTTGTTTTATTTGTTTGTTTGTTTGTTTGTTTGTTGTTGTTGTTTTAATCTTTAAAATGTCAATAGTGCTCTGCTGGCCTGGCTAAGTCGTTGAGTGTTGACCTGTGAACAAAAAAGTCATGGTTTGATTCCCTATCAGCGCACATGCCTGGGTTGTAGGCTCGATCCCCAGTATGAGGCATGCATGAGGCAGCCAATCAATGATTCTCTCTCATCATTAATGTTTCTATCTCTTCCATTCCTTTCCTCTCTGAAATCAATGTTAAAAATGTAGATTAGTAATAAGGTATTTGGAAATACTTAGCATCTTGCCTGGTTCATGGTAGACCCTCAAAAATTTCCATTTCTTCTTTTGTTCTACCCCTCTATATCCCAAGGTGACATGGAAAGAAAGTATTTTTCCAAAAGCACCTGTTAAACTCATCAACTGAACCATAGGCAGATCCTGAAAACAGAGTTAAGCTATTCTATCGCTCTGCCTGTCCTCACCCCTTGGGTCATTTGGAATTGCCTGATCCCTCTTAATTTGTGACAGAGTAGAAATAGTCATACTCTAGAATCTGAGGATGTTACTAGTCTACTCATTCTAATCATCCTAATCTAACAGTGGACTGAGAGATTTGTAGTATTTCTAAAACTCAAGTTTAGCCTTAAAGGTCAATTGATTGAATTATCTCCTCCATTTTACAGATAAGGAGACTGATCCCAGAAGGGGAAGAAGTTGGCTCAAGGATCACACAGTATTTTAGGGACAGAGTCAAGAGTAGATATTAGAGTTGAAAGACCAGTGCTCTTTCTATTGCTACACAACTATTTATAAACCTTTTTTTATTTTAACAAAATGTAATATACAGACGGTCCCTAATTTATGATGGTTCAACTTAACTTTTTTTTTCACTTTATGATGGAATGGAAGTGATACCCATTTAATATAAACCCTATTTTTAATTTTTGATTTTTCCCAGGCTAGCAATGTGTGGTATAATACTCTCTCAATGCTAGGCAACAGCAGTGAGATGACTTTGCCTAACTCTAGGCTAATGTAAGTATTCTGAGTACACTTAAGGTAGACTAAGCTGAGCTATGATGTTCAGTAAGTTAGTTGTACTAAATGTACTTTTCTTATGATATTTTCAATTTATGATGGCTTTATTAGGATATAACTCTATTGTAGGTTGAGGAGCATCTCTATTAGCTAAACCAACTTCTTTCAACATACGTCTACAATAAGGCCTTTTAGAGATGAGACAAATGGATTAATTAATGACAGCTCCTCAAAGAAAAGTTGTCCTAATAGATATTCATCCAACCAAGGCTGATAATGTGGAGTGGGATGTACGAGGGAAGGAAGCCCCTGGGCCTAAGCCATATATTCACAGAGGGCCTTAAAGTTAATTTTTAACATCATCTTTAAATGATAACAAAAACTATGAACACATAGTACTTGGTATGCACTAGGACCTGTTCCAAGACCTTTATAAATAACTAGTAGCCCATCACGTGATACCGCACACAGTAGGCTGCCCTCTGCTTCCATAGGAGCCGAAGTAAACCATAGTATGCAGCTGGGAGTCGCACTGCTTCCACCGGAGGCACATGACTTCTGCAGGAGGTGGAAACGAGCCACAGGTGCCCACAGGAGCCAGGATGGAGCCGTGCTGCTTCCACAGGAGCCGGGAGGGACCCACACCAATTCCACAGGAGGTGGGAGGGAGCCGTGCTACTTCCGTAGGAGGTGGGCCTGCCATCTCCTCTTTGGGCCTGCTCTTAGCCTCAGAAGCTGCTGGCAGAGCCCCCTGTTCCCCAGAGGCCCTCCACAGTAGGGGCAGAATGCTTGCCTCAATACCAAGGTGACAAGAAGCAAGCATTCCAAGCATTCCACCAGGCCATTCTCACTGCCCTCTATTAGAGGCCACGCCCCAGGTCTGGGGGACTCCTGTGGGGCTGAGGGAATTGGGCACCACCATCTTGTGGCTATGGGTGCCACCAACTTTGTGATGGAGTGACAGTTAATTTGCATATTATCCTTTTATTAGATAGGATAACATGTTAATTCAAATAAAGCTATACTACAGTGGTATCTTAAGTTAATGTTAAAATTGTTTATATATATATATATATATATATATATATATACACACACACACATACACACACACACACACACACACACACACACACACACATATATATATATATATATATATATATATATATATATATATATATATAAATAAAATATTTTTAAAGGAAATTCTCCACTACTTGAATTTAGTTCCAACTTTTTAAAATGCTTTTATTGATTTTTAGAGAAAGAAAGGGAGAGGGAAAGAAAGATAGAAATATCCATGATGAGAGAGAATCATTAATCAGATGCCTTCTGCATACTTTCTACTGGGGATCAAGTCCACAACCTGGGTATGTGCCCTGACTGGGAATCAAACCAGTGACCTCTTGGTTCATGGGTTGACACTCAACCATTGAGCCATTCCGGCTAGGCTATATTGACAACATTTTAAACATAGAAAGATTGTGATAACTCTATTTTGGCATTATTTCTTTTCTTAATATATCACAAGCTTCAAACAATGAAAGAGGTCTGGTTATTGACCTTGGAAACATAGCCAAGAGGCTAAATTTATCGTTTTTTGTTTCCATGGGGTCTACTTTTTTTTTCTCTTCTATCACACTGATTAGTCTGCCTGGCCTCATTTTCCCAGGTATCTTTTTATGGCCAATCCCTAAACTATTTGGAACTTTTAGTGTACTTACAAAAATGTGATCCCTGCTTAGGGCAGGAGTCCTATCTTTCCTGTCACCATTCATTCACTAATTTATCCACTTACTCATCCATCCACTCATCTGTCCAACCATCCATCTATACATTCATCAACTCACCTATCTATCCATTTACCCATCTACCTACCCTTCCATCCATCCATCCACCTATCTACCCATCCAACTGACATTTGTCAAGATTCTCCCGTATACCAAGACCTATGTTTGATGCCAGTTATCTGAGATGAAGAGGACACACTAAACGTAATTTATTTTTTCACATGTGATAAAGGAGGAAGACGTAAGAGTTTATATATGGAAACCACAGTGAAACAGTGGTATAAAAGCATGGAGGAGGGGCACCTTGCCAAGTCTGTTTGCTTAATTATTTTTAGAGGCAAGTGTCAAGAAAGACTTTCCCAAGGATGAAACACCTCAGAGGACACTAGAAAATAACAGTAGGAGATCCCAGCAAGAGTTCTTCAGCTTCTGGGGTCATAATAACCTTGGAAAAGTTGATGAAAAGTATATTTCTCTAGATAAAGGCATATATATAATACCTGTACACACATTTTACCTTTTCAGAGGTGAATTTAAAATCCAGTTCCATCACTCACTAGTCATGAGATTTGGAGCCTCAGTTACCTAATTGGTAAACTGAGAGTAACAATAGTACTTATCTTTCTCTCAGGGTAGATGTGACAATAAAATGAAAAATTATGTGTAAAGCCCCTGCAGAGTCTTGGCAATCAATAACTCATAGTTCCCTTTCCTTACCCTAAGTGGAATTTAATTTTCAAGAGCAATGAGATGACAACATAGCCAAGAGGCTAAATTTATCTTTTTTGTTTCCATGGAGTCTAATTTTTTTGGGGGGTGGTCTCTTCTATCACACTGGTTAGTCTGCCTGGCCTCATTTTCCCAGGTATCTTTTTATTGTCAACCCCTTAAACTATTTGGAACCCTTTAGGGTACCTATAAGATGTGATCCCTGCTTATGGCAGAGGCCTATCTTTCCTTTGTAAATCTTTTCTATCTGGAAGGATTTCAACATGTATTCCAATAGGGCTCCTAGATATCTCTAGCCACAAACAGATCCCCAATTCTAACAAGGTAATGACATGGGCTGGAGGTACTATGTTCATCCTATGGGAAAATATTGGGTCGGCAGCTAAGTAATTGCGGATTTTTAAAAGAAAATCAAAGACAATTTTTTCATGGAACTAAATAACTTTATTCTGTAATGTATTGCCCATTTTGATCAATGACCTTTTGCCGTCTTTCAGGCAGCATCATAATCCCACGTTCAAAAAACTTCTGGTTTTTATTAGCAAAAAACTGAATCAGGTACGATTTGACATCATCATCATTATTGAAATTTCTACCATTCAAGGAGTTTTGTAAAGATCGAAACAAAAAGTAATCAGATGGTGGAAGGTCAGGACTATATGGCGGATGTGGCAAAACATCCCAACCAAGCTCCATTAATTTTTGCCGAGTGACCAAAGATGTGTGTGGCCTTGCATTGTCATGATGGAATACAACATCTTTTCGATTTGTCAATTCGGGCCGCTTTTCTTCAACTGCATTGTTTAATTTCGTTAGTTGTTCAATGTAGACATCAGAATTGATCGTTCGGTTGGGTGGTAAGAGTTCAAAGTAGACAATTCCTTTGTAATCCCACCAAACTGATAACAAAACCTTCTTTTGATGAATATCAGCTTTTGATGTTGTTTGAGTTGGTTCACCTGGCCTGCTCCACGATATTTTCCGCTTGATATTGTTGTAAACAACCCATTTTTCATTGCCAGTTATCAGTCGTTTTAAAAATGGATCATTTTCATTACGTTTCTTTAGCAAATCGCAGCTGCTAATGCGTTGCGTTAACTGTGATTCTTTCAGTTCGTGAGGAACCCATGTATCGAGTTTTTGAACATAGCCAAGTTGTTTTAAGTGATTTTCAATGCATGTATGTGATACATGAAGCTTCTCTGCAATCTCACGTGTTGTACTGTGACAGTCCGAATTGATTATTGCTTTGATTAGGGCGTCATCAACTTCAACTGGACGACCAGAGCGTTTTTCATCTTTGAGTGAAAAATCACCAGAACGAAATTTGGCAAACCAATTTTGACACTGCCGTTCTTTTAAGGCTTCGTCACCATAAACAGCACATAACTTTTTATGAGCTTGTGATGCGTTTTTCCCTTTGCGGAAATAAAAAAGCAAAACATGACGAAAATGTTCCTTTTGATTTTCCATTTTTCAACGAACGCCAAACAAAAACTACAAAACAGATCAAAAAACTTTTTTTACTGATTAACAGCTGAATAGCCAACTATCAAATAACAAAATGTGTTTTACATTTGTACTACGTCTGCAAACCTAAAAATTCAACTGAAGCCATATATGTGTGAAACCCGCAATTACTTAGCTGCCGACCCAATACCTCAATCATTCCAACCAATCTCTTAGATTAATTTCTAAGGTCTGTATTAGTTTCCTATGGTTCCTAAACCAAATATCATTTATCACAAATTGGGTGGCAAAAATCACCAGAAATGTATTTTTTCACCGTTTTAGAGGCAAGAAATCTGGAATCAAAGTATGGGCAGGAATGGTTCCTTCTGAAGCTCCTGAGGAAGAATCTATTCACTGCCTCTGTCCTAGCTTCTAGAGGTTGCTGGCAATGCTTGTCATTCATTGGCTCATATGTATATCATTCCAATCCCTGCCACTATCTTTTTATTATCTCCCCTAACTTTATTTTTCAATTACAGTTTATATTCAAAGTTATTTTGTATTAATTGCAGGTGTACAGTCTGGCGCTATCTTTATATTCCCTTCTCTGTGTCTTTCTGTGTCAAATTTCTCCTTTCTCTTATGAGGACACTTCTCACTAGATCTAAGACCCATCAGATAATTCAGGATAATTTAGAGATGCTTAATTTAACCATATCAGCAAAATCCCCTTTACACAAATAAGATAGCATTCTCAGGTTCTGGTAATTAGAATGTGAACATTTTTTTGAGGGTTGACCAGTTAATTTACTACAGGTCTTATTTCTGTGACTAAAGTACAGCTTTTTCAAGCCTGGAAATTGGACTTTTTCATGATGTCAGTATCTTTGAGTAAAGTGGAATGCACATGAATCAGTTAAAAATTGGTGCCAGACACAGTGCTGGGGCTATGTATGCATTTCCTCTCTTAATCTTCATGACTATTGTAGGCAGAAGATGCTATAATCATCTTTATTTTGCAAATGACACTGATAGTACTTCAGTAATTAACCTTAGGTCATACAGCTAGTATGTAGTGAAGCTGCATTCAAACTCTTTTCTGCCTGATTCTGAAACTTAATTTATTGAGTTATGACCCAGGACAAGTCACTCTTTTGAATTTTTAAAAAATCAAAATACATCTAATCCTAATGACCATACAAGTTAAGTACATTATTATTACCTCCCCCTAAATACCAGGCACCCGAGGTACAGAGAAATTTAGTAATTTTATTTAGTATTAAAGCTAAAATACCTGTCTCTGATTGCCTCTGATCTGTAAGATTAGGAATAAAGATTCTAGAATGTCTATTACATCAGGCACTTTGTGTTTTTTCACATGGAGTCTTTCCTGTAAACTTGCAACACAGATATTATTATTAATCTATTTTATAGAAGGAAATTGAGGTTCAAAAAGATAAAATAACTTGTCCATGCATGATGGAAGTGAGATACAAACCCAGGCCTTTGTGATTGGCCAACTATGTTCTTTCCACTACCTTTTACTGTCCCCCAGAGTTGTGAGGATCTAGAGATATAATGTGTGTGACTGGGACTCACTTTTAAAAGAAGATGGGTCTTATGGAAAGCTAAGTAATTATCTGTTCTCCTCATTAGCATAATAATTGCCACTGTTTTCCTCATCATCAACGTACTTTTGTAGTTGCCTAAACTAAAAATTCCAAGGCCAGAGTCAGCAATGCCCAGGGGTGCTACCAGCATGCACGGCTCTGATCAAATCCTGATAATTAAAAAAAATTGCATAACCTGAGGGAAAAAGGATGAGTAGGCATGAAGCACACAGTCTGGTCACACTGTAGTCAAGCTTGGAGTGTCTAATTAAGCATTGAGTGTGTGCCTCCTAGCAATAGCTAAAAAGAGGGGAAGGACAGAACCATTCACCCTCTACATATACAAGGAACTGAGAAAGCAGACTATGGAATCTCAACAGGTCACCAAGGGCTTTTCAAGGTGAACTCAGCTATTACCAAGGCTGGGGCAAGGTTGGGGATTGAAGGGAGTCTGGAGTTGAATCTATCAGAAATGCATTCTACTACACTTGAGATCAAGGGTGGAAAGGATGCGAACACACAGAGCATGTTCCCCCAACGCACCAACTCTATCTCGCTGCTTTTCTGATGTTTCATTTTAAATGATACAATCATTCTTGAACCTGATTCTAATTACAAAGGTATTTATAAGAGGAAGGCGGGGAGAGGGAGGTTGGAGATGAAAGCAAAGGTTGAAGTGATGCAGCCATAAGCCAAAGAATTCTGGAAGCTACCAGAAGCTGAAAAGATGTAATGAACGGATTCTCTCCTACAGCCGCTAGAGGGAGTGTGGCTCTGCCAACACCTTGATTTTGGCCCAGGGATACTGATTTCAGACTTATGGCCTCTAGGAACTGGGAGAGAATACATTTCTATTGTTTTAAGTCATACAATCTGATCATTTGTATGGCAGCCCTAGGTAACCAATAAAACACATGTGTCAAACACAAGGCCCGCGGGCCAAATCCGTCCAGCCATGGCCTTGCAATGTGGCCCGCACCGCGCTGTCATCACTGCACTCCACTGCGTTTCCATCACAATGACAGTTTATGACTGTTCAGTAAACCATTCGGCCCGCGATTTAGGCTGGATTTTAGATTTTGGCCCCTTCTCTGATTGACTTCGACACCCCTACAAAAGTAGTGAGCAAGATAAATGTGATTTCTGCTCTCAGGGTATGGGCAAGACAGATATTAATTCTAAAAAATTAGAAGGCTTGGATAAAAGAAGGTGAAAAGATTAAAACACACATATACATGTAACACATAGACACAGACAACATTGTGGTTAAAGTCAGAGAGAAATGGAGTGGGTGTAGGTGGAGGTGAGCAAAGGGAGGATAAATGAGCCTGGAAAGAGATTTTGCTTTGGGTGACAGGCTCACGATGCAGTGGGCAAATGATGCTTTGTTGAAACTGGAACCCTATACGATTTTGTGAACCAATGCCACCTCAATAATTTTAATTAAAAAAATAGGCCATTGAGTATTATGAATGGGAAGTGCAGGGTACAATGATAGTTTATGTATCAGCAAACTCATAGCTACAGCTTTCTTAGCCTATAATACATGCAAAGGGAACAAAGGATGGGCTCAATGGCTAAGAACTAGAAGAGGAACTTCATATACTAAAAAGGCATGGCAGGAGTGAATTTTAATGCTGACACTGAAAACAATAATTTATCTTGATAGTGCTTTATGAGACTAAAAATATAAAGGCTATAACCCTCATCCTTTCTATTAGCATTTTCATAAGTTACACAGAGGCTCTTATAACCTCTGCCCAGAAGAATGCTTCTCCTGTGTTAAGATATATGCACACAAGTCGTTATAGAGGCAGTCCTGTGGCCACTTATGCTGGGATGACAATTAGGTCATCTCCATAAAATTAGTAGTGACTGACTAGAACACTGATCTGAGAAAGACTCTGAGGCCATGTTCAGATTCAGTCAGAAAGAATGATATGATTTATTAGCAATACTTGCCAAGAGCTGCGTATAGTGGAATAGAAGAACAAAACTCATGCATTTCTGACCTTCCTCTAGAACACTATTCTCAAACTTTAGATTTATCAAACTCAACTAGGGGGTGTTAAAAAACATTGCTGGGCCCTGCCCCAAGAGGTTCTGAGGGTGAAGCCTGAGGATTTCCATTATTCACATGTTCTCAGATTATGCTGATGCTGCTGGTCTAGATTTTGCACTTTGCAAATCACTTCTCCAGAGTGTTCTCAAACTTCAACCTGAGAATGAATCACCTGGAGTTCTTAACTAAAGGCAGATTATGACTCAGCAGGTCTGATTCTGATTCTATATCTCTTGTAAGCTCCCAGGTCATGCCCATACTACACCATGGACTACACACACCTAGAGTGTAAAGGAACTAGAAAAATAATTCTAAGTTGAGGTGGTGTGGCACACAGACAATTGTGAGGTGCCACAAATAATTTATAACTAAATATTTTTTTGTAAAATAAATGAGGAAATATTTGTTGTCTCTATTTTAAAAAATCTCTTTTACCTGTGCACTTGTGTAGTATAAGAGAAAGCTACAACTAAGTGAATTAATTGTGTATAGAATCAGAGACCATCCCATCTTCTCTTTCTCCCTGCTCCCTATTCAAATCTTATTATTTATATGGATAAATATAGGGAGTTAGGAGGGACATGGAAGACCCCACAGTACTCTCCATGACTTAGGAAAGGGGTAAGAGGACATATTTCCACATGGGTGACCTATGGGGGGGGGTCAGGGAGTTGCCCTTGAAGGAATATTGAGTGAGGTAAGGGTGGGCTTCTCCCCTGAGGCTATCACCTGCTCCCCAGGGATTACTGACTCTGGAGGCACTGGGTAGTGTTTGGAAAGAAGTGGAGGTGGAACTGAAAGGGAGTATGGTGGGCTGGGTATAATTTCTTCGTAGGCCAGGCCCAGCATTACCATTGAGAACAGCCTGGGGTCCAGTTGGCTCCATGGCTCATTAACAGCAGAAGCATCTGGTGATCCTTGCAGCTCAGATATCACCCAGTTCTGGGAGGTTGAAGATGGGTTGGAGGGTCCAAAGAAAACTTGGAACCAATTTATTTTGTCCATTAGATTCCACATATAAGTAGGATCATATGGTATTTGCATTTCTCTGACTGGCTTATTTCACTTAGCATAATGCTCTCCAGGTCCCTCTATGCTGTCTCAAAGGGTAAGAGATCCTTCTTTTTTCTGCTGCATAGTATTCCATAGTGTAAATGTACCATTTTTATCCATTCATCTACTGATGAGAACTTGAGCTGTTTCCAGATCTTAGCTATTGTAAATTGCGCTGCTATGAATATACATTATTTCTGGTTGGTATTTTGGGTCTATTCAGATATATTCTTAGAAGTGGGATCACTGAGTCAAATGGCCCTTCCATATTTAATTTTTAAAGGAAACTTCATACTGTTTTCCATAATGGCTGCACCAGTCTGCATCCCACCAGCAGTGTACTAGGGTTCCTTTTTCTCCACATCCTCACCAGCACTTGTCATTTGTTGAGTTGTTGATGGTAGGTGTGAGGTGATACCTCATTGTTCTTTAAATTCACATCCCTCAGATGATCAGTGTCATTGAACACCTTTTCATTATCTCTTGGCCATCTGTATTTCCTCTTTGATAAGTGTCTATAAAGATCCTTTGTAGCTGAAACCGGGTTTGCTCAGTGGGTAGAGCATTGGCCTGTGGACTGAAAGGTCCCAGGTTCTATTCTGGTCAAGGGTATGTACGTTGGTTGCGAGCACATCCACTGTAGGGAGTGTGCAGGAGGCAGCTGATCAATGATTCTCTCTCATGGATGTTTCTAACTCTCTATCCCTCTCTCTTCCTCTCTGAAAAAAAAATCAATTATATATATATATATATATATATATATATATATATATATATGTATGTATATATATATATATATATATATATATATATATATATGATCCTTTGTACATTTTTAATTTGATTGCTTGTTTTCTTGGTGTTGAATTGTATGAGTTCTTTATAGTTTTTGGAAATTATCCCCTTATCAGATGTATCATTGGTAAATATAGGGTGTCCCAAAAATGTATACACACTTTGACAGCTGATATATCACTTAATGTAAACTCTTTTTCATGTTTAACTGCCTTGAAATAATGGGTGAAGCCAGACTGAGCTTTAAAGAAAGAAAATTTATTCTAAAGTGCCACTAGACATTTTTTTATGGGTATACATAAAAACACAAGTTTAAGTTACAAAACCAGCAACAGTCAATGAATTGAAGGCACACAAATATTGAATGAAATTATTTTTAAAAATATATATTTTATTGAATTTTCACAGAGAGGAAGGGAGAGAGATAGAGAGCTAAAAATGTCAATGAGAGAGAAACATCGACCAGCTGTCTCTTTCACACTCCCCACCGGGGACGTACCCTCAACCAACACACATGCCCCTGACCGGAATCGAACCAGGGACCCCTCAGTCCGCAGACCGAAGCTCCACCGCTGAGCCAAACTGGTTTCAGCTGAAATGATTTTTGATGTTTGTGTTTACACTGCTTCATGTTATAAGTAGTGCCTAGACCAGAACAGCCAACAGTTTGACAACAGCACTGACAAAAAAAATTCATTATGTAAATTATTTTCAATTTTGAAATTGAACTGTATATTAAGAAACACTGACTTTATAATCATTCAAAGTGTGTATACATTTTTTTTGGGGGGGGGGCACCCTGTATGTTCTCCCATTCAGTGTGTTGTATTTTATTTTGTTGATGGTTTCTTTTGCTGTGCAAAAGCATTTTAGTTTGATGTAGTCCCATTTGTTTATTTTATCCTATTTCCCTTGCTCGAGGAGTTATACTATGAGAAATGTCTGAGATTTTACTGCCTTTTTCCTTCTAGGAGTTTTATGGTTTTGTAACTTATATTTAAGTCTTTAATTCGTTTTGAGTTTATTTTTGTGTATGTTTAAGTTGGTCTAGTTTCACTTTTTTGCATGTATCTATCCAATTTTCCCAACACCATTTATTGAAATGTCTGTCTTTACCCCATTGTATGTTTTTGCCTCCTTTGTCAAATATTAATTGACTGTAAAGATTTGGATTTATTTCTCTATTCTGTTCTGTTCACCCATATGTCTGTTCTTATGCCAACGCCATGCTGTTTTTTATTACTATGGCCTTGTGGTATAGTTTGAGGTCAGGCAGTGTGATACCTCCAACTTTTTTCTTTCTCAAGATTGCTGAAGCTATTCATGGTCTTTTGTAGTTCTATATAAATTTTTGGAATATTTCTTTTTAGATCCATGCAATATGTCATTTGTATTTTAATAAGAATTCTGTTAAAATTTCATTGGGTAGAATGAACATTTAATGATGTTAATTGTTGCAATTCATGAATATAGCATATGCTTCCATTTATTTGTATCTTTCTCATTTTCTTTCTTTACTATTCTAGAATTTTTTAAATACAAATCTTTTACCTCCTTAGTTAAATATTCCTATTTACTTATTTCTTATTGTTGTTGCAATAGTAAATGGGGTTCTTTTTTTAAATTTGTCTTTCTGATAATTCATTATTGATGTATAAAATGTCACTGATTTCTGAATATTAATTTGTATCCTGATACTTTACCAATTTAATTTATCAGTTCTAGTAGTTTTTGGTGAAATATTTAGGGTTTTCTATATATATTGTAGTATCATGTCATCTGCAAGTCATGACAGTGTCACCTCCTCCTTTTCAATTTGGATGCCTTTTATATCTTCTTTATGTCTTATTGCTGTGGCTAGAACTTCCATTACTATGTTGAATAAATGTAGTGAAAGAGGACATTCCTGTCTTATTCCTGATCTAAAGGAAAATACTTTTTTATTTTTTTCATTGAATATGATGTTGGCTTTGTCATATATGACCTTTATTATGTTGAGATATAATCCAGTTCTTCTGACTTTGCTGAGAATTATCATAAATGGGTGCTGAATTTTATCCAATGCCTTTTCTGCATCTATTGATATAATCATATGATTTTTTTTCTTCATTTTGTTTATGTGATTTGTCACATTCAATGATTTATGAATCTTGAACTAAACTTGCATCCCTGGAATAAATTCCACTTGATCATGGTGCATGATCTTTTCAGGTGTTGCTGAATTCAGTTTCTTAACATTTTGTTGAGGATTTTTTGCATCTCTGTGCATCAGGGATGCTGGCCTATAGTAATTTTACTTCTTTGTAGTGTCTTTATCTGGCTTTGAAATTACAATAATGCTGGCCTCCTAAAATGAGCTTTGAAGCCTTCCCTTCTCTTGAATTTTTTGGAATAGTTTGAGAAGGATAGGTGTTAGTGCTTTGAATGTTTCTTAAAAATGACCTGTGAAGCCATCTGATTCAGGACTTTGGTTTGCTGGGAAATTTTTTAAAAAAATACTGCTTCAATTTCATTAGTTGAAATTAGTCTATTCAGATTTCCTGATTCTTCCTGATTCTGTTTTCAAAGGTTATATGTTTTTAGGAATTTATCCATTTTGCCCAGGTTGTCCAATTTGTTGGCATATTGTTGTTCATAATATTTTCTTACAATCCTTTGTATTTCTGTGGTGTTAGTTGTTACTTTGCCTTTTTTATTTCCGTTTTATTTATTTGAGTCCTCTTGCTCTTATTTTTTATGAGTTTGGCTAAAAGTTCTCCAATCTTGTTTATTTTTCAAAGAAACACTCTTGGTTTCATTGATCTTTTGTATTGTTTTTTGGTCTCTATGTCATTTATTTTCACTCTGATCTTTATTATTACCTTCCTTTTACTTACTCTGGGCTGTGTTTGTTTTTCTTTTCCCAGTTATTTTAAGTGTGGGATTAGATTGCTTATTTGAGATTTTTCTTGCTTCTTGAAGTAGGCCTATAATGCTGTAAATTTTCTTCTGAGAGAAGGAAAACCCCTATTTGTAACAAACTGCTCTTTGGAATTTTCTGCTCTTAGATGGCCTCTTATTCTAAAATGTTGCTTTCCAATCTTCTTTAGCCTGCTTGAATAATGATGAAGATAAACTTAGCTGTATGACCTTGTAGGCCAGAGACTAGATATGCCATAATCTCAATGCCATGCCAGGTGCACTTTTTTAATTGGATAGAACTGTATTGTTTTCAAGGCCAGCATCGAAATAACCACTAAATGCACATAGGGCTGGCTCTTTAATAAAAAGGGAAGTTCTGCTTGTAGCCTTGCTTAGAATTTGAAATCATTTTCTCTAAGCCCATCGCAGGATGAATAAAGTGGGTTTCTCCAAACTCTCCTCCTGCATTGTTTGATTGTTTGGGAACTCTGCAACTGTGTCCCATAAATTTTTGTGTTTTGTCTGTTCATTTTAAGTTGTCTCCAGGTAACTTTTTATTTCTTCCATGATCTCATTGTTAACACT
This sequence comes from Pipistrellus kuhlii, assembly GCF_014108245.1. NCBI lineage: Eukaryota > Metazoa > Chordata > Mammalia > Chiroptera > Vespertilionidae > Pipistrellus > Pipistrellus kuhlii. The sequence continues at coordinate 5,636,429 of NW_023425504.1, read as the reverse complement.
TTCATTGCTTAATAACATGTTATTTAGCCTCCATGTGCTTGTGTATTTTTGCGTTTTATTTATTATAGTTGATTTCTAGTTTCATACCATTGTGGTCAGAGAGGATGCTTCATATTGTTTCAAACTTCTTGAGTTAATTAAGGCTTATCTTGTGCCCTAGTATGTGGTCTATCTTAGGGAATATTCTGTGTGCACTTGAAAAGAATATAAAGTCTGCTGCTTTGGGATGAAATGTTCAGTAAATATCAATTAAACCCATCCAGTCCAGTGTTGCTGTTGCCTTGTTGATTTTTTTTGTCTGGAAGATCTATTTGTTGATGTCAATGGGGTGTAAAAATCTCCAACTGTGACTGTACTGCTGCTAATCTCTCCTTTAATGTTTACCAAGATTTTCTGTATATATATATATATATACATATATATTTGTATATGCTTGGTTGATCCCTCTAATATTATGTAATGTCCTCCTTTGTTTATTTTTATGGTCTTTGTTTTGAAGTGTATTTTGTCTGATGTAAGAATTGTTATCCCAGCATTTTCTGTTTGCATAAAATATATTTTTCTATCTCTTCACTTTGTCTGCATGTATCTTTTGTTCTATGGTGGTCTCTTCCAGACAGCCTAGATGTGGGCCAAACAATTGTTTTGTTTTCTTATTCAATAAGCTACCCTATGTCTTGACTGGAGCATTTAATACGTTCACATTTAAAGTTGTTATTGATAGGTACTTATTTATTGCCATTGTATTCTTTATACCTATGTTCCTCTCTCTATTTTTTTTCTTCTTTCTTTTTAAAAAAAGGCCCTTTAACATTTCTTTCAACACTGGTTTGGTGATAATAAACTCCTGTAGCTTTGTTTTATTTATTTTTTTGGGTTTTGTTTGTTTGTTTTTTATGTCACCTTCAATTTTACTTTTTTATTTTTTTGTAATTTAAATTCTTTATTGTTTAAAGTATTATATAAGTCTCCTTTCTCCCCTGTGACCACTCCACAGCCACCCCCACACCCCAGCACATGCCCTCACCTCCCCTCTTGTCTGTGTACATTGGTTATGCTCACCTTCAATTTTAAGTGATAGCCTTCCAGTTTAGAGTAGTGTTGATTAAAGGTCCCTGCTTTTTATAACTAAATATTTCATGCCAATCCCTTCTGGCCTGAAGTGTTTTGTTAAGAAACCAGCTGACAGCCTTATGGTAGCTTTCTTGTAGGTCACCATATGTCTTTCTCTTGCTATTTTTAAGATTCTCTCTTAGCCTTTAACCTTTTACATATAAATTATGATGTGTCTTCCTGTGGGCTTCTTTGAGTTTATCTTGATAAGGACTCTCTGTGCTCATGAACCTCTGTGACTTTTTCCTTCATCAGGTTAGGGAAGGTTTTGGCCATTATTTCTTCAAAAAGGTTCTCAATCCCTTGCTTATTCTCTTCTTCTTCCGGTACCACTATAATGCAGAAGTTGCTATGATTGATGTTGTCACAGAGGTCCCTTAGACTTTCCTCATTTTTTAAATTCTATTTTTTTGTTATTGTTGCTCTGTGTGGGTGCTTACTGTGATCTTGTCCTCTAAATTTCTGATTAGATTCTCTGCTTCAATTAGCCTGCTGTTGATTCTATCTAGTGTACTTTTCATTTCAGATCATTGTATTTTTCATTTATGATTGGTTCTTTTCTATGGACCCTATGTCCTTTTTAATACTATCTCTAAATTCCAACAGGAGTATCCATTCCTCCCATAAGGTTCTTGAGCATCCTTATAACCATTGTTTTAAACTATACATCTGGTATCTGGTGTTTCCATTTCATTTATTTCTTTTTCTGGGGACATCTCTTATTTCATTTGAGACACATTTCTTTGTCTCCCCATTGTGTCTGATTTCTTTTGTGTGTGTTTAATTCTGTATATTAGGCTCATCTGCTATGATACTCAAGCTTATAATGAGGGATTTCTGATGTAGGTGCCTCATATGTCTCAGTGGTATAATCTTCTAGATCACCCAAGCAAGGTGCTCTAGAAATATTTCTTGTGTAAGTTATGTGATCTTTCCTGTTGTAGTTGAGTCTTGGATGCTATTGGCACATTTGTGGCCCATTCTCTCTTTGGGGCCATACCCCCCAGATGTGCTCTTCATAACTTCCACATACTCTGAGTCAACTTCCCTCTATTTGAACTCCAGGTGAGTGCCCTAGAGCTAGCTCCTTTACATTGGTCCTTTAAGAGAGCACCTGGCATCCTAGCAGACTCCCACCTCTTCCCAGCAGAGAGAGAGAGAGAGAGACCACTGATTTTCATTGCCAGATGCAGGATCCTATTCTTGGTCCTCACGCTCTAGGTGTGGGGTCCAAGAGTGGGATTGAGACCCCACACTCCTCAGGTGGGTCTTTTGCCCCTGAAATATCCCTCCAACTTCTCAGTTGCCACATATAGGCTCAAGGTCCAGCCCTCTCTGAGTTTCCACCCTTCCTATCAGTCTCTAGGCAGTTTATTCTATAAATACTTGGAGATATTATACCTATTCAGCTGTCCTTCAGGTAGTCATTCAAATTGATTGCTCTATAATGGAGCCCTAAATCCATTTTGGTGCCAGGAAGAGATTACTGTAGCTTCCATCTACTCTGCAGCCATCTTGAAATCAAATACTATAAAAGTGTGTTTTAATCTTATCTTTTAAAAAGGTTTTAAAACAATATATGCAGTAAACTTTTGTTTAAAGCAATGTATACATATGTGTGCATAACAAAGATCTGAAATAAACATCAAGATTTAAATGACAATTACTCTGAGTGATAGCATTATGAGTGTTAAACTTTTTCATCTATTTATCTGATTTTCATCATTTTTATACATTAACATGTATAGTTGATATTATAAAGAATAAAATAATAAATATCTGTAAACAGCTTTCTTATACATATGAGAAAAAACACTACAGAATGATATACATGTATCATCTTTCCTAAATTTCTCTTCATCCTTCCCATCTTCATTTCAGTGGATAACTCTTCTGATAAATTTGGTCCCAACCTTATCATGTAACTATATTGATATTTAGATTGTTCAATTTGCTGAAACCGGTTTGGCTCAGTGGATAGAGCATCAGCCTGCAGACTGAAAAGTCCCAGGTTCAATTCCGGTCAAGGGCATGTACCTGGGTTGCAGGCACATCCCCAGTAGGATGTGTATAAGAGGCAGCTGGTCAATGATTCTCTCACATCGATGTTTCTAACTCTCTGTCCCTCTCTTTTCCTCTCTGTAAAAAAACAATAAAATATATTTTAAAAAATGATTGTTCAATTAAACCTTCATATTTTCAACATTCTAGAATATATATATTACATTTCATATTTCCTTGAAATACTTTGAGATACAATAATATTTTGATGTTCATATTCAATTTCACTTATTTAAATTTCCTTTATTTTACTTCTATTGTATTTGGTGTGCTAATATGACACATCACTAATTCCAATATTAGTTTTAACCAAACAATAGTTTAAATGATCACATTTCCCTATGCATCTAAAATATTTTAAGTATTCATATCATACATATATTTAATTCAGATACCAGTGAAGAATATAATTTTTGTTTACATGTACTATCTTCATTGGAAAATCGCTAATTTACATCTTGAAATTATTATTATGATAAAATGTTCCTGAGCTGAAATCAGATCCTGAATTGTCAATAAAGTCTTTTGCCTGATTTTTTTCTAAAAGTCACTTATTCTACCCTCTCTATTAAAGGATTATGGAAATTAGTACATACTGATCAGTTACTGGATTTGAAATAGTAGCATTCTTTCCTGGATGCCAGCCCAAATACAAATCTGAGCAAGAGCAGTAAAGCACCATGACCTAAAGTACAGGTATTTGCATGAGTTGTGAATTTATTGCATTTTTCTAGTTGTTATAAGAGTAATCAGCATATATGGTCTGATTCTCTGCAAATCTCACTGAGAAGCACAATAAATTGAAAATTTGCTTTGGCCCAAGCTAAAGATGAGATAATTTGGTTCTTGGATTTCCTCTAGAACAATTTGAAAGGTGGTCTCCAAAGAGAAAAAGGCAGGCATCAAAATCCACATTCACGAGGAAATTTTTTTATGGACATGACAAAAGAGCTTGTCTTCTGTAATAAGAATACCATACGCTGGTGGCTTAACAAGAAACATTTATTTCTCACAGTTCTGGAGTCTGGGAAGTCCAAAATCAAGGCATGGGAAGAGTCAGTATTTAGTGATTTCTCACTTCCTGGTTCAGAGACAGCCCTCATTTCCGTGTATCCTCACTTGGTAGAAGGGCTCTTTAGCCCCTTATCAGGGCACTAATGCCATTTATGAGGCCCTAACTTCATAGCTTAATCACCTTCTAAAGGTCCTACCTCCAAATGCCATCACATTGGAGGTTTGGTTTCAACATAATAATTCCAGAGGGACATTCAGTCTTTAGCAGAGCTCCAGGTACTAATATCCCCTGGAGAGCCTCAAATACCCTTGTAAGATATAGCCTCTGAGTTTGACAGCCAAAAATATTTTGCTTCCTTTGATAGAAGACATTTCAATCCTTAGATTTCAGCTTCAATAGTAAATTGGTACCAAACTAAGTAGAATTTTGTTGTATTTGAACAATGTGCTTAGAAGATCATTTTGAAAACTTTAGAGATAAAAAATCAGAAGTCAAAAAAGTCATTAAAAAGGCATCTTAGGAAAAATACTGAATTTGATGGGCCAGCCCAAGAAAACAATGAGAGGAGGTGGCTGAGCATAATGCCTCTTCATTCTTTCTTTGTCTCAGTTTTACTGAGAAATAATGGACATGCATCACTATTTAAGTTTAAGGTTTCCCACTGGTTGATTTGAGATTATGTCTGAGAGAAGGGAGGCAGTGAAGTCTTTACATAAGTGATATTTGAGTATTTTTATCCTAATTCTCCAAAATAATTCTTAAGAACAATATGCCTCTTTATACATTTAAAGTTGATTTTTGTCATATGTATAACTAGGTACAAGGAATATAATTTCCCACATATTATGAATAAAATAAAAACTGTTAAATTATTATTTATTAGCATTATTTACTTTAAGTATACATAGCTCCTGTTTCTTTTCTTAACTTCATACATTCATTCTGCCCACCCTGAGATTTTTATTATAATATTTTTATACTTGAGTAACTATAATTAAGTTATATAAAATATATAAATAAATTGAAATAAAATTTTTAAAATTTTCTATGAACCCAAGACTCTACATGTTTTCTTCAGGACTGAATTATAAATATCACTATTACACAATAGTTTGAAATGATATAAATATACATTTTTTTAAATGACTACCATTTTAAATATATTTTATTGATATTTTACAGAGAGGAAGGGAGAGAGATAGAGAGCTAGACACATCGATGAGAGAGAAACATCGACCAGCTGCCTCTTGCACACCCCCTACCGGGGATGTGCCCGCAACCAATGTACATGCCCTTGACCGGAGTCGAACCTGGGACCTTTCAGTCCTCAGACCAACGCTCTACCACTGAGCCAAACTGGCTTCGGCGATATAAATATACATTTGATAAAAAGAACTACACCTAAAATAAAATTCTACTTATTTCTTAATACATTGGATGAGGATAAGTTCTCAATTAATTTGTGCATCTTTCCATTAATATTAATTTTTGGCAAAATGAGAGTAGGTTCAATTATATCTCTCTTATGTTGTTGGGTTTGTTTGTTGTTGTTGTTTTTGGGTTTTTTTGGTATATATAAGGGCTAAGAAACTTTATTCACATAAATACTAGAAGGAGTTTAGTATAGCAATGTCACTAAATTTCTTACACTACTTCTGAATTATATGCCCAAACCACTTAGTTATATTTCATAAAATATTGTATTTAATGATCTCTCTCGGTGGGCAAGTCTATTAAGTCCTCCTGACATCTTTTCTCAGGCAGATCAATTTCAGGAGAGAATACATTAGGAAAGGATATGGAAATGGATACAGAGTGTCTATGTACTCCCAGGGGTATATTATATTACCCCCAACTCAAAAATCACTATTTTTTGTTGTTGTTAATCTTCACCTGAGGATATTTTTCCATTGATTTTCAGAAAGAATGGAGAGGATAGACAGAGAGAGGGAAGCATCAATATGAGAGAGACACATTGGTTGTTTCCAGCATGCATCCCAAACAGGCCAGGGATTCAGCCTGCAACTGAGGTATGTGCCCTTAACTGGTAATTGAACCCAGGACTTTTCAGTCTGTGAGATGAAAATCACTATTTTATTTTATTTTCTTAAAACTGAAATTTTATGTAACTTTTTAATGAAAAAAACTAAAGCAAAATGTTAATGTATTACTTTTGAATGTGGGTATATATTGTGTCACTTCTCATATTTTCTATGCTCTTACTGTGAATTTAAAATATCTCATTTAATATGACATAATTCATTTCTACCTGACAATGGTTAAAAGACCTAATGAGAACATTTTGCCCAAGTTGCTTTGATTTCTCAGATTTCACGGTGAAGTCCATGATGTACTTTTTCTTTTTCTTTTTTTCCCGGGATATACATTTTTAAATAACAATTTAAAATCAATTGAAGACTATACTATAAAGCCACTATGATCAAAATAGCATGGTATTGGCACAAGAACAGACAGATTTATCAATAGAACAGAACAGAGAACCCAGAAATTGACACAAGCCATTATGCTCAATTAATCTTCAATAAAGAAGGCAAGAACATACAGTGGAGTAAAGACAGTCTCTTCAGTAAATGGTGTTGGGATAATTGGCCAGCTACATGTTAAAAATGAAACTAGGCCACTAACTTACACCATACACAAGAATAAACTCAAAATGGATAAAGATTTAAATGTAAGTTATGAAACCATAAAAATCTTTAAAGAAAACATAGGCAGCAAAATATCAGACACCTCATATATAAAAAATTTCACTGATAAAACACGTAGCACAAGAAAAACAAAGGAAACAAACAAACAAATGTGACTACATCCAAATAAAAAAGATTCGCACAGCTAAAGAAATCAGCATCAAAATGAAAAGGGAACCCAATGTATGGGAGATGATATTTGCCAATGACATATCCAATAAGGGGTTAATATCCAAAATATATAAAGTAATCATACAAATCAACAAAAAGAAAACAAATATGCCAATTAAAAAATGGGCAGATGACTTAAATAGACACTTCTCCAAAATGGACATACCAATGGCTAAGAGACATATGGGAAAATGCTCAGCCTTGCTAATCATCAGAGATATGCAAATTAAAATGACACTGAGGTATCATCTCACACATGTCAGAATGCCTAACATCAATAATTCAACAAACAACTGCTGGCAAGGATGTGGAGAAAAGGAACCCTAGTACACTGATAGTGGGATCCAAATTGGTGCAGCCACTATGGAAATGAGTACTGAGTTTCCTAAAAAAATTTAAAAATGGAACTCCCTTTTGACACATAAATCCCACTTCTGGAAATATATCCCAAGAACTCAGAAACACCAATTAGAAAAAAAATGTATTCACCTCTATGTTCTTATCAGTGTTATTTACAATAGCTAAACTCTGGAAACAGCCCAAGTTCCCATTAGTATTTTATCCCATTGGGTAAAAAAGCTGTGGTACATTTACACTATGGAATACTATGTAGCAAGAAAAAAGAAGGATTTCTTATCCATTGTGACACCATGGATGGACCTTGAGATTATTACATTAAGCAAAATAATCCAGTCAGAGAAATACAAATATCACATTATCTTACTTATACTAAGTGTACCGGTTAATAATGCGGATGTGTAATCAAAGAAAACACGATAATTTAAAGAGAAACATCAAAAGTTCTTTATTCAAAGTACTTTCCATAACTAACTACACATTTCCCCCATTTTTCAGGTAATTGTGGATACCATCCCAATAGAACTTGTTTTGAGGCAAACCATACAGAGGCCCAATTTTCCACTTCTTCATACATTTTGAAGTGCTGCTCAGAAAGTACATGTGCCATCAATTGGAACAAGTGGTAATCTGAAGGCAAGGTATGGTGAATACAGTGGTTGGGTTAATACTTCCCAGGCAAGATTTTTTAACACGTCTTTAATTGGTTTTGAAGTGTGTGATGGTGCATTATCATGAAGAAAAATTACTTTGCTGTGTCTTTTGGAACATTCTGGAAGTTTCAAAGCATGGTTCAAATTGATTATTTGTTGTCCATAGCAATCAGTATTAACAATTTCACCTAGTTTTAGAAGCACATAATACATCACACCTTCCTGATCCCACCAAACACAGAGCATTGTCTTCTTTTCTGAAGTGATTTGGCCTTGCAGTGGATGTTGATGGTTGACCTGGATCAATCCATGAGTTTATGCATTTAGAATTCTCAAAATAAATCCACTTTTCATCCCTAGTCTCAATTTGATGCGAAAAAGACTCTTTCATGCCACTGGAGCAACATTTTACTGATGACTTTTCCATTTTCCATTTATCTTATGTTCAGTTGATGTAGCACCCATTTTCCTTCCTTTAAAATTTTTGCCATTGCTTGTAAATGATCAGAAATTGTTTGCTGAGCAAGGTTTAATCTTTCTGCAAGTTGTTTTTGAGTTTAATATACATCTTTATCCAATAATGCTTGTAATTGTTGGTCTTCAAACATTTTTGGTTGACCTGGATGTTCTTTATCTTTCACATCAAAATAATCACTTTTAAAGCATTTAAACCAGTGTTCACAAGTATCTTGAGATGGAGCATGTTCACTCTAAGCTTCCCAAAGTATGTGATAACTTTTCCTTCAAAATAAAGTAATGAATTAAAACTTGCCATAAATGCTCTTTTTTGGCACAAAGTTTGACATTTTTAAGCATAAAAATATCTATGATGTTAACACCTTCAGAAAATTTGACATGAAAATTTGAAGCTTGCTGTCAATACAACAAAATAGCATACATATCAAATCGCATATATATCAACATATGTGTAACTCCATCTAGAGAAAAACTGCATTATTACAATAATAGGTACACCTGGTATGTAGAATCTAATGAACAAAATAAACTGGTGAACAAAATCGGTCTAGAGCACATGTGTCAAACACAAGGCCCGCGGGCCAAATCCGTCCCACCAGGCCTTGCAATGTGGCCCGCACCGCCCTGTCATCACTGCACTCCGCTGCGTTTCCATCACAATGACAGTTTATGACTGTTCAGTAAACCATTCGGCCCGCGATTTAGGCTGGATTTTAGATTTTGGCCCCTTCTCTGATTGACTTCGACACCCCTAGTCTAGAGGCATGAGTGCATGGAACAGACTGACATCTCAGAGGGGAATGGGAATGAAGGGGCAGGAAGAGATTAATCAAAGAACTTCTATGCTTATATGCATAGTCCATGAACCCAGACAATAGTGTGGTAAAGGCCTGGGGTGGGGTGGGGTCTGGGTGGAGGGGGGCAAAGGGTGGAAATTGAGGTACATCTGTAATATTGTCAACAATAAAAAATAAATTTATAAAAAGAATGTGTTTTATTTTCATATAGTTGTTAATTTCCCAAGTTTACCATCTTATTGATTTCTAGTTTCATTTCTTTTAGGATAAAGTATTTTATATAGTTTTAATATTGTTTCATTTGCTAAGACTTCTTTTATGACCTTTGCTATGGCCTGTTTCTCTATATAATGTGTACTTCAGAAAAATGTATATTCTATTGTTGGGTACAGTATCTATCAGATGTAGTTGGTATTGTTCAAATTCAATATTTTTTATTGATTTTCTCTCTACTTGTACACATTTTTTAAAGTGAAGTATTTAGATTTCCACTGTTACGTAGATCTATTCAATTATCTCAATTTTTCCTTCATATGTTTGGGGGCTCTATTATTAGCTATGTATATATTTATCTCTTCTTGATAAATTATCCCTTTTATCAATAAATAGTGTCATTATTTTTTCTTGTAACACTTTTTAGTTAAAGGGAGTCTCTTGTAAACTTACTCATTGTGTAAATCCTTCCTATTTATTTTTGGTTCTACTCCCATATTGTCTCTGTGAACTTAGGCTACTCACATTATTTCTCTGGGCTCTCTTCCTCTGTACAACAAAGAGGGGTCTATGGGTGTGAAGGCTAGATGATCTCAAGATCATTGCTTCTACTTAGTCATTGCACTTTAAGTTTTTATGAGGCAACATAGTCATGTTATACTTCATTGATTCTAAGGTATATATTTTTCAATTTTAACATTGCAGATTCTAGAATGTATGTTATAATTGGGGTATAAGAGACTACTGTTTCATTGTTAATTTTTAGCATTAAAATTTTCTAGTGGTAGAAAAGAAAACATTCTACAAAAGCAACATCTTAAATTCTATAAGGTACATTTAGCTCATCCTATTCAGGAGGCTTAAGCTTTTTAATAAGGGTGACCAGCTGATATCCTATTTCTTCTCTTCAAGCTCTGGACCTAGGGTCTCTTATTGGACTAATACCAAACACTCCTTCTTGATAAGCCTCAGATCCTGGAAAAGGGGGTAGATCTCAACTTGCTGATTTTTAATACTAGATCATTAAAGCTGGCACAATCATAGAGATAAACATCCAACGTCCTCTTTGTTCACAATAGAACATTGAATCCCACCTTGGAAAAAAAAAAAAAAGACTTCTCAAGATCACAAGGAGAGTTAGTGGCAGAGTGAGTGTTATAACTGTGGTCTATTGGTTTTCTCTACTAGACAAAGCCATCTCTCTCACACTCCTCCCCTCTCAGCTTATTTATCAGAATATCATTTTGCAAATAATTCTAAAGGAATTATCCCGCCTTAATGGGCAGTTAGAATGGAGACAGCTACATATTTTAATTTTTTTAAAATCATGTTTATAATTCAAGTAATGTGATTTCCATTTGGACATGAATAAAAATGTTAAGATAAGCCAGAGCTGCATTGCAGATAATGTTCTCTTCCTTCCAGGCACCAGCCAGGTCACTGCTATGAGATCACTGGCAGCCTTTGTTAACCCTTAGTGGCAACCCAAATGTTTTTGTCAATTGGATCATAAAATGGAAGTATTAGCTTCATCCTTGACATAGCTATCCATTGTGTGACCTGAAGTCTTGGTTAGTAGAGCAATACTTGGCCCGAGGTTTCTATAGCCAAATATGGAGCAATTTTAGAGGCAATATTTTTAAGAGAGGCTGCATCAAATGGCAAACAGATAGCTATTAAGAACCTTGAAAAAGTATATATAAGTAGAAATTCAGTTTCTAAGACTGTATTCTTTGGAAATAATAAGATAGACATGCAAATATCCTATCTAATAAAGAGGGAATATGCAAATTGACTGTCATGCTGTAACAAAAATGGCTGTGCCCACAGCAAAGTCAGGGATTCCACAACACAAGATGGCTGCCTCCACAGCAGAGGCTGAGTTCCCATAACGGGCTTTAAAGAGCAATCAGCAGGGATCTGAGGCTGTGTGGCACTAGGCTAGGGCAGGGCATCTGAGGCTGCAACCTCCACTGGTGTGGTTTGGCAGGGGATCTCAGGCTGTGCCCCCTCATGTGTGGTTTGACAGGGGACCTCAGGCCACATCCCCCACCCACAGGGCTTGATGGGGGACCTTAAGAGGGGTGTCCCCCTTCCTGGTCTGGGCAGGGGGACCTTAGGCAGAACCCCTTTCCATGACACTGGGCCATGGGACCTGAGGCTGTGTCCCCCACCTGACAGGGATTGATGGGGGTGGGCCCGGCTGTGTCCAGATCTAATCCAATGGGGGTAGGGCCAGCGAGGTCTGAGTCTCCTGCAATTTCAAGGCACACATGGGTGGGAGGGAACTTGACTCTGGTTCCCATGGCACGCCCCAGACTCTGACAGGAGGAAGATTTTCATATACATTTTACTAATTTTCTTTCATTTATGACACTTCTATTATAGAGAAAGAGCAAATAGCAATATTAAAATATTTCCTCTAATTAATTCCCTTTAATGTGCACAAATTTCATGCACCAGTTCACCAGTGTATATATAAAGATGAATACAGAAATATTATTCATTATATTGGAAATAAGTTAATATTTAACATGTGATTAAGTACATGATAGTTCTTTAGAGTGAAATTATATACAGCCACTAAAAATAAAAATGAAGTATGTATTTATAGTTATAATTTTTTTCCAAAATTGACCAAAGGGTAAGTTATAAAATAGTGTGTTAAGTATAATTCCATGTATATAAATTGAAAATATATGTATGCTATATGCATATGAGAAAGGCTGAAGGTACATTCTCTACATGTCAAAAGTGGTTTCCTATTGTTGGTGGAGTTAACTAATTATTTTCTCCATTTGTTTGTCATACTTTGTAAACCTTCCAAAAATTTCTTTTTTGAATAATTAAAATGAATATTTCTTTTCTTTTTTAAAAAAATATATTTTATTGATTTTTTACAGAGAGGAAGAGAGAGAGGGATAGAGAGTTAGAAACATCGATGAGAATCATCGATCAGCTGCCTCTTGCACACCCCCTACTGGGGATGTGCCCGCAACCAAGGTACATGCCCTTGACCAGAATTGAACCTGGGACCTTTCAGTCCACAGGCCGATGCTCTATCCACTGAGCCAAACCGGTTTCGGCAAAATGATTATTTCTTAATAAAAACCACAGAAGACAATTTAAAGCATAAGAGGATATGTATCAGGGAAGACTATAGGAATGAATCCACAAAGCAGAAAATATGGATCTTGGACAAAGCAGTGTTGACCAAGGAAAGGCAGAACTTCTCTTTGTAGACAAAGCTGCTTTGCTTTATGGAAGGCTCCTGTGGAGAAATACAAGCAATGGTCCCAAGAGCTTAAGAGCCTGTGTCCCAGAGCAAGGCACCGTCTTTGGCCCACACATCCACACACTCTTCCTACCAATGCCTATCATAATTTCCCCAATAATTGCTCTGTAAATGAGTAATAACTGAATAATGATAAACAGATACACAGCTATTAGTTGCTCATTAAGAAATATTTTTTACATAACACAGCAAAGGCAAAAACTGCATGATTTTGTGCAAATATCTAAATTAATATTTCAAAAAGAAACATTTCATTTACAACATTCTGATATTTTCAAATAAATATATACACAAAGAGATTACTCACTTATTTACATATTTTTACAACTTCCCTTGAGTTTGGGGGTGATATGCCTCTAAGCTCAGAACACTATAAAATATTTATTACATTAAAATTACATCTCATCTTTATGAAATGATTAAACCTAGGTTTTCTTACAAAGGATATAAAGCAATCAGCCTTAATTAAGTTCTCACTCTGGCACTGACTGAGCTATGGGGTGTTGAACATTTGATATCCACCTCAACCCTGAGGTCCCCATGTCTGCACCTGTACAAACTATATAAAACCTCCTCTGAATCTAAGAGTAATGACTTTACAGGTGGATGAAAGCTAATAAGTCTTTGTGTCACCTGTTAAAAATATAGAGGATTATTTGCATTTTTGCCCAAAGCTCCATTAGGGTTTCTGGTATTGAACATGCATAACTCCCTTCACCCAATGGGATGGTTTTGCTTATGTTTATGCTTATGGATCAGAGTCACTGTTGAAGGACTAGAGGACAGGCTGATTTTCAGGTAGCCCATGAAGACTGGTGGTGGGGAAGAAACACCCCTCAGCCACACATTAGACCTCTCCTCAAAAATACCCCCTCACACACACATATTCCACCAATTAGAGCAGTGGTTCTCAACCTTTTCAATGCCATGACCCTTTAATACAGTTCCTCATGTTATTGTAACCATAAAATTATTTTTGTTGCTACTTCGTAACTGTAATTTTTCTATTCTCAATGAATCGTAATGTAAATATCTGTGTTTTCAGACGGTCTTAGGTAACCTTGTGGTTCGCTAGCAGTGTTGTTGAAAAACACAAATATTTACATTACAATTCATTAAGAATAGAAAAATTACAGTTACGAAGTAGCAACAAAAATAATTTTATGGTTGGGGGTCACCACCACATGAGAACTCTATTAAAGGGTCGTGGCATTAGAAAGGTTGAGAACCACTGAATTAGAGAAATATTGGGGTTGAGCAATGCGTTTTCATATACACAGAAGTAACTCACCCATTGGTGTCTATCTTTTTAATCAGTTTTATATAGACACAGGAAATGGTCTTGTCCTAAGTTTTGCTGATTCTTTTGCAGGAGGGATCAGAGAAGAATAAAAAAGGATATATGAAAGTGGAGAAAAGAGGTTATTCACTCACTATATACCAGATTTCTCCTAATCAGTGATTTTGCTTTGCTGGCTTGTTATACCTCCTTCCTTTCCCTCTATATTATGGACCTCCAGAAACTATTGTTTTCCTCTGTATTAGTTAGGGTAAGTAAAGCTGGCTTCTGTAAATCAAACATTAGTGGCATAGCAAAAAAAAAAGGTTGTCATTCATATCACAGTCCAATGCAGTTTTCTTAGTTGAGTAGCTCACTCATTGTCATCCCAGACCTAAGATCCTCTAATCTGCAGAGTTCTTGCCCTTAATCTCATGTATAGGAAAGCAAATAAAGATCACATGGAGTTGTTATAGGCTAAATCTGCACAAGATTCACATCACTTTCACTCGTATTTTAATGGAATAGTAATATGACCAACCTTAATGCAGGGGAGCTTGTGAATCATAGTTGAGCTATGTGGCTAAGAAGAAGAGAACACAAATATTGATGAGTATTAGGGAATCTCTGCCACATCCTCCAAGGTCAACCCCTTCATTCTTTAATTTTAAATCAGGAATACAAACAACTAAGTCATTGTAATAAGTTTGGAGATAAGTAAAGACAAACAAAAAACAAGTTGGGATACTGAAACTGACGACAGCATGACTAATACCTCCTCCAAATGACCCAAACGAAATATTCAGCCCACAAATTAGAGGTTACTTGAATGAAAACAGACCATCTACTGTCAGAAAGAATTTGCTTTCTGACAATAAAGCACTCAATGGTTGAGTCACATAATTAGAGGTGAATGACAGGTGATATAAACCAGGCATATGGCCTCTCAGTCTACAGAGAAAGTGAAAACAAATGTGACTAATAGGGTATGTACAGTGAGAGAGTTGTAGAACTTCCCATATGTGTGCAGACCACCTACTTATAGACTGGGATACAGTGGCTTTAGTGGAAATAGAGAAGGTTCTGGAAGTAGACAGTTCTGTTTTAAACCTTTTGCCTGCCACTTACTGGCCTTGTAGCCTTGGGTGGGGGTGGAGGGGGACAACTCAGCCTCTCTAAGCTTTGATATTTTTTCATCATTAAGATTGGTATAATGATGATACCTTTCTCACAGAGCTACTTGGAAGGGTAAATAGATTAGGTAAAAGTGATTGGCATGAAACTTGGAATAGGGAAGATGCCCAAAAGAGTGCTCATGCATGCCTGTGTGTGTGTGTGTGTGTGTGTGTGTGTGTGTGTGTGTGTGTGTTAATACTGGAAAGCTAATTTCTAAATGTGCGGTCTTCTGCTATAGCCTGTCCCATCTCTCAGATATCCAAGCAGGCAAAGGGGGATATAGGAGGCAATAAGATCAGAGAGCTAACAGGGACTTTTAGAAGAGACTTGCAGGCCATTGTAAAGGCTTTGGCTGTTATTCTGAGTGAAATAGAAGAATCTTTAGGGACAATACTAGTACCTACCTCTCAGGCTTGTTTGAGGATTAAAAGAAATAATACGTCAATGATTAGCACAGTGCCTGGCAAATAAACATTAGCATTACTGTAAATAGTATTCATATTATGTCTTATTCTTATTCTGAACAAGAGAAAAGTGGTGCTGGTTGGGTAAGGGGAAAGTGAAAATAAATTTGTGGCATTCTTTGGCTGGCCTCAGTCTTCTCAATAAAGTAGAGGGTGAAATGAGGGCACCAAGAAGGTCTTGAGGTGAGTCACAAAGGCCTGGCAGTGCCCATATAATAAATGTTGATTTCCTCAGTCCAGTTTTATATGGGGGAGATATCTATAAACAGGGTGAGATGATGCCTGGAAAGTTCTTTGTGTTCCAGAGGAGAAAATGTCCTGAAAATTTGTTGCTATTATTTTGAAAGCCAAATACCATGCTTTGAAATGCTGCCAACCTCTCTTCAATATCTAGTTATGTTTCCAAAGTATAGGAAGGAAAGAAGCCAACTGTTTATACACAGTAGTATTTCTGGTAACTGAACTAATTAGATTAAAAGGTAATATTTACAAAGCTCACAAAATAGCATGCATTATATCCACAGAGACTTGTTTTAATTAAAGCTCTCCCTTTAAAATTCATTAAAGTAATCAGTTCCAAGGAATGAGGAGCCCACATATTAGATTTGAACATGTGAGTGCTGCAGATCCCCTTCCACAGGTGCAAGAAGCAATGATTTCAACAATTGTGAAGAGCTCTTCTTTCATTTGATTTAGTTTTTTTAAAATATATTTTATTGATTTTTTTATAGAAAGGAAGACAGAGGGATAGAGAGTCTGGCACAGAGGACACATTCAATGCATGGTAGTTATTTATACCATGAGAGTGTGAAAGAGAAGCTGGACACCTAATTGTCAGGAAGCCAGCTCCCCTGTGCCTCAACTATACCTCCCTGGTTATTGGGAGACTAGGGAAGGTGGCAGGAAAGTTGCCCTGCAAAAGGAAGATGGGGTTTAAATCAGCTTGTGTTAGGATGCAGAAGAGCCCTGGATGTGAAGGTGCTGTAGCAGCCTTTAACAGTCAGCCCCTCTCCTCACAGAACAAGAGGATCAAAGTTTTCTTGAAAGACACTGAGGTGGGCCTAATAAGTACAGACTAACAGCAGAGCACAATTAAACCAGGAAAGGCGACAGTAGAACTCAGAAAGGGATTTAAGTAACTCCTCCCAGGAAAACAAGTTGTCACTGCCAGATGGAAACACTGAGAAAGGCCCTTGATGGCAATTTTGTCCAACATCCTCAGTTTTCACAAGGGGATAACAAGGCTCCATTAGTATAAGTCTCTTTTATTTCATGTCCAGAGAGCAAGTCTCCACACTGGTTCAAGATAACACTGTCACCTTCTTAGTTGCATGACTTTGACGATTTTTTCCATTTTTAAAATTAAGGTATTATATGTGTACATATCTTACCATTGCCCCCCACCCCACTCCCATACATGCACTCACTCCCCAGTGTTTTGCTTCCATTGGTTATGCTTATATGCATGCATTCAAGTCTTTCAGTTGATCTCTTATCTCCTTCACCTCTCTTTAACCTTTCTTCTATAATTTGACAGTCTATTTGATGCTTTACTGCCTCTGTATCTATCTTTTTGTTTATCAGTTTATAATGTTGTCTATAAAAATAATTGTTAAATGATTAATAGATACGATGAAGAGACATTTCACCAAAGTGGATATACAGATGGCAAATAAAGATGAAAAGATGTTCAACATCATTAGTCATTAAGGAAATGAAAATTAATTAAAAAATAAAATAATACATCTATCAGAGTGGTTAAAAAAAAAAAAACACACACCACCAAATAAAGGTAAGGATTCAGAGAAACATCACTGACATGGTACATCCATTTGGGAAAGTAGTTTCACAGAGTGCTACAAAACTAAATGTATAATTTCATATGACCCAGAAATGGTACAGTGGTGTGTTTATCCCAGAGAAATGGAAATTTATGTTCACACAAAAATCTGTACACAAATGTTCATAGCATCTTTATTCTTAATAGGTAAAAAGTGGAAACAGCCCAGATATTCTTTAGCAAGTGAATTATTAAACAGACTGTGACATATCCATACCATGGAATGCTGGTACTTATCAATAAAACAGAAACTATTGAAACGTGCAACAACTTGGGTAAATCCTCAGGAAATTATGCTAGTGTAAAAACCCAAACCCAAAAAGGTTTAAAAAAAAAAAGCATGATTCCATTTAAAAAACATTTTTGAAAAGACAAAATTTTATAAATGAAGAGCAGATTAATGGTTGCCAGGAGTTAGGAACAGGAGAGAGGGTGGAAGGATAAAAGTGGATGTGGTTATATTAAAAGGGCAACAGGAGGGATCTTTTTGTGATTGTAAGTGTTTAGTATTTTTAATTTTATGATGGATACATGAACCCATACAGGAGAAAAATGTATAGAACTAAAAACACGATAATGAGTGCATGCAAGTGCGCGCACACACACAAATACACAAAGGAGTACTGATAATAGGGGAAATTTGAGTAAGATTGGTGGATTATATAATGTCAATATCCTGATTCTATAATTATACTATGGTTTTGTAAAATATTGTCATTTGAGTTATCTGGTCAAAGCAAACAAGCAATCTTTCTATATTTTTACAACTGTATGAATATCTTCAACTAGTAAGAATTTCCATTAAACATGCTACTGCAGAAGTCTAGAGAAGAGATAAGAAAATTGGACTTGGGTGATAATGGAGGTCTTTTCAGTGCATTATTCAATTGAAAGAGACAAGGTACATATGGTTTGTGCAGTATTATTTAAAATGATGCACATATACATATTTGTACACCAACATCAAAAAGTGCTAGAAGGAAACATCAGAAACTGTTGAAATAGTGGCCTCTGGGAATTCTAGCATGGGAGGAGACTTTATTTTTCAAAATAAGCCTTTTCCTGTTACTTGCTTTTTTATTTAGCCACATGCTTATATTTCTCGTTTACACTAAAAAATACATAGAACATAGAATATATTACATAAAATATAAACTTCAGTGTTTTAAAATATGACTTCTTTTATATTCAACTAGAGGCCTGGTGCACAAAATTCGTACATGGGGGAGTCCCTCAGACGAGTCTGCACCCTTTTCAATCCAGGACCCCTTGTGGGGCCTAAACCAGCAGTCAAACATCCCTCTCAAAATCAGGGACTATTGGCTCCTAACCATGTTCTTGCTTGCCTGCCTGATCGCCCCAGCCACCTCTGCCTGCCGGCCTGATTGCCCCTAACCACTCTAATGCCTGCCTGATCACCCCTGCCTCTGCTTGCCAGCCTGATTGTTCCCTGACTAGTCCCCTCCAGCCTGGTTGTCCTCTAACTGCCCCCCTTCTGGCCTGGTCAACCCCTAACTACCCCATGCCAGCCTGGTCTTCCCTAACTATCCTTGCCAGCCTGGTCAGCCCCTAACTGTCCCCCTACTGGTCTGGTCCCCCCCCCCGCAACTGCTTCCCTGCTGGCCTGGTCCCCCTCTAACTATCTCCCTGCTGGACTGGTTGTCCCCTAACTGTCTGAAAGGAAGGGACATCCAGAAGATGTCTGGTCCACTTGGTCTAATTAGCATATTGCCCTTTTATTAATATAGATGCTAATGCACCCATCAAAAATTTATTACCTTTGCTCTGATAACTCCAAAACTCAAAACTACAGGCATGAGCAAATTGCAGAGGAAGCTATTGCCAGGGAGTGGGGTGAATTGTGATATTATTTTCATGGTGGTTCAAAAAAGTTCCCGAAGGCACTGTATTTTGATGTCAAACACTATGGAATAAATGAAGTTTTTTGTGCTAGTGTTCTTTATATTGTCTCACTGTTCACATTTAATTATGTTTATGAAAACAGGCATATATAATTTAAAAGTTTATATACTCCTAATACTTGGTTATAAGTATCAACAATATTGATAGAAGTTGGTGTCTAATATTTCCTACAGTCTACCAGTAGGAAAGAGAGGAATTGATGCACAAATTACAGAAATCATTTGGGCCTAATTCTGTGTGCATCAGAACATCCCAAAAAGGCTGATCCATTGTAACTAAATGAGGAACATTTAGGGAGCAGTACTTCAGTACAATTAGTTATTGTATAAATTCTCTGAGATCTTTTGATATAAATGTAAGCATCAGCCACATAAAGAGGCAACACTGCACTAATAAATCTGTGTAAACAATAAAGGTAGTGGGCCACACTTAGGTTTCCTTGGGCCAATGTAATTTTGAAAATGTTCTTTGACACTTATGAAAAATCTCTGATTAATCATTACCCCACAGCAACATTTTTATCATACAACCTGTTTATCCCCTTTTTTAAAATTTTTGTATCCTCCTTTATATCTTGGGCAGAGTTATTTAAAACAGATAATCTGGGACTTTGGTTCCTACTTCCATAGACCTTAAGAGCTGGAAGGCATCATCACAGCATCCCTCCCTCTGGCCTGGTTTTATTACATGGCCACCCTTATGTTTAATTCTCAGTGACTGCCATGCTCTGCCTGGTATCAATTAGGACATACTTTAGAGACCTTTACAAATGTTGATAAAAACTCCTGATCTTAGTGTAGTTTAGCCACACAATGTTTGACTTGAGAAAAACAAGTAGATTCTAGTTGAAGCTCGTCTCTGGATAGTCCCCAAGGGCTTAAATAGGATTGACTGCCTCTGACCCAAGTCTGATGTTGGGCTTGCAGAGAAACTCCTAATGGGTCTGGGTGACTAACTGGTAAGTGACTTGAGACTACAGATGTGTCTTGACTGAGCAAATCTTGGCAACCAAGTTTTAGAAGTTGTCACAACGTATTTATTTTCTCCCTGGTATGTCAGCCAACCTGTCAGGATAGCTCCACTTAGAAGACTTGTAGGCACCTCAAACTAACCACATTTCCAAACGAACTCAGGCTTTCTCTTCCAAAGTTGTTTCCTCCCTCATTTCAAGTTTGAACTCTGACTTCTTCTCTCCACCCCAGTGACCAAGTCCTATTGATAGTTCCTTCAAATGTCCTTCAACTCTCTTCCTCTTTTCTATTCCTGCCTTCAACGCCTTAAGTCAGGGCTCCAGCAACACCCACTCAGATGACTGTAACAGATTCTTTTTTCCCATTCTTTGCTCTTCCAATATATAATGGTAATAATAGTTAACACATATCATTTTCTTCCTATACAACTCCATAATAGTTGTTTCCTAAGAATTTTATATTCCTTACCTTGTTTATTTTTTAAAAAATATGTGTTTATTGATTTTAGAGAGAGAGGGGAAGGTAGAAACAGAGAATCATCATCGTGAAAGTAAACATTGATCTACTGCCTCCTGTGAAAGAGAAACATTGATGGGCTGCCTCCTAGCTGGCCCCTATTGGGAATGCCCACCACTTATTGTGGATTGAAACCACAATTTGGGCATGTGCCCTGACTGGGAATCAAACCTGCATCCTTTTGGTGCACAGGACAACATTCAACCAACTGACCAACATAGGCTCCTTACGTTGTTTAACTTGCACAACTCCATAAGTAACTGCTGTTATCATATCCATATTACAAGTGAAGAAACTAGTCTAGATTTACACACATCCAGTAAATACACAAATTCATCCTATATTGCAGAAGTCTCATGCTTTAATGAACATAAAAATCATGGGGTAGAAAATATGTTAAAATACTCCTCCACCCTTTGATGCTCTGATGTAATAGGTCTGGAATTGACTGACAATCTTCATTTCTACCAATTTCAGTGATTCAGATGCAGGTGGTCCAAAGATTATACTTTTAGAAACAATGGTCTACAGCTTCAGAGTGAGCTTATTAAAATCAAAATCTCATAATATTATTCACTGTTTAAAACCTTTTGATTATTCCTTATTGTTTTTAGGATAAAGTCCAAATCCCTTGGTATGGTACACAAAATCCTCCAAAAGTAGTTTCTGACAATCTCTCTATCTTTATCTTCATCCTCTTCCCCATACCAGATTTCTTATAATTTTTATATATATATATATATATATATATATATATATATATATATATATATATATATATATATATATATATATAATTGAATTTTTTACAGAGAGGAAAGGAGAGGGATAGAAAGCTAGAAATACTGATGAGAGAGAAACATCGACCAGCCGCCTCCTGCACACCTCCCACCGGGGATGTGCCTGCAACCAAGGTAAATGACCTTGACCAGAATCGAACCTGAGGCCTCCCAGTCCGCAGACCAACGCTCTATCCATTGAGCCAAACCGGTTTTGGCTAGATTTCTTATAATTTTAAAAGCTATTCATTAATTTATTCATTCTTCCCACCACCATTTATAAAGATTTTACTCATGAATTTCCTGCTTAAGGGCTATGGGTATATCCCAAAACCTGAATAAAAGGGATAGCAAGGCCAGAGCAAAGCAGAGTCCTTCCTCTTGAGCTGGGCTCCTACCTGGCTCCCAATTCCCACATTTATATTTTCTTGTCTAGTCTCTTTCATTTGTGTACAGTCTCCTCCAGAACCCGAACCCTGAACATGAACGCTGAACCACGTAGGGCATGAGGGGGGGTGGGGACACTCACAGAATGACCCAAGATAAATCATCTAATAGTGGGTGAATCTCATATTACGACATTGGAGAGTTCCTGTTACTCTGGTACAAATTGATGTTTTTATTCTTGTAAACAAAAATCTAGTACAAATGCTCTCTCATTAAAGAAGTATTGTGGCAAATCCTTTTGTAAACTGAAGAAACCTTTTGTATTGCAAATAAACTCCTTTTATTTTCTTTGTATTGTTTCTGAGTTTTGTGTGAAGGATTTTCTTAGAGGATATATTAGCAATGTCCCAAATCACAAATATATTGCTTATTTATGAGTTTCTCATTTTGGAACTTGGCCCACCTAGAAATTCATATTCTATTGTTTCTCTTTATTGTTTAATGAGACTTACAAAATACTGACTTTGTTTTAGACTAGCTTGGCTTTGGAAAATTTGCATGGGATTTTCAAAACTAGCAAGGACAAAAGTCAAGCAGATCTTGGAACTAAAGAGGAGACAGGTGTCAAATATCAGGATAATGAAACTAAGATCTTTGCTTTTGCTTTCATTTTTGTTTTTCCTTTGCAAAATGAAGTAGGTGGCCTTATGTATTCCAAATAGGGCAGAAAGACTTTACTCTTTTTTCAGTTCTTACTGTGGAGTTAGGGCTCTCAAGTCATTTTAAAAAAGCTGTCAAAACTTATAAGTTTTGCTTTAAAAAAAAAAAAACACCTACAAACCTCTGATAGGTATTGGGACCTATTTGTTTCTCAGTTGGATAATGGGCATTTTGTTCTCCTGTAGTTCCAAACTGGATAGCTGAAACATAAACAAGAAGCTGGAGAAGCCCATTGAGATTTAGGGTGTAGTCTTCTTAAAAAGGAAGTATCATTTTTTTTTAAAAGAAAGTACCAATTTTTAAATGGGACTGGAATGATAGTATGTTAGGGCCATAGCATTGGTCACTCCAATTGAATAAAGATCTATTTCATTGATCACCAGCAACAGCAGCATCAGAAGTTGATAATTGAAGAGATATCTTTTACTGAGGAGACATTATAGTGCGATGGTGATCCCAGTGCTCTTGAACCCTTTCTTTGAGAAGATAACTAGAATTAACAAGACACAAACCAGCAAACTTCAAGAGAATCAGAGAGAACATGCAGTGAGAAGCAAGACTTCTAGAAGCAAATTCTTATTTGTATTCAGAACTGGGCCACAGAAAAGGGAATGGATACCAAGTATATTGTTGTGTAGACACAGTGTCAAACAGTAATTG
Organism: Pipistrellus kuhlii; assembly: GCF_014108245.1. Classification (NCBI taxonomy): domain Eukaryota; kingdom Metazoa; phylum Chordata; class Mammalia; order Chiroptera; family Vespertilionidae; genus Pipistrellus; species Pipistrellus kuhlii. The sequence continues at coordinate 5,612,854 of NW_023425504.1, read as the reverse complement.
GTTTTTAAAATTTTGAATTGAGCAAAAGAGTTGTTGGTAGGAAGTACCTAGCTGATAGAGAGGGTATATTCCTCAAGTTGAGGAGTGAAGCCTGGAGCCCAGAACAATGAGCAAAATTCCCTGAAGGAACCTCCTGACTCTGTGCCACAGGTGAACATGACAACATATACACACATCACATTTAGTCTTATCTTCCTTCATGTAACTATGTGGTATTTTTGAGATGCCAAACTGGGTGGATAATATTCAGTTACATTCCCAATAAATTCAAACACAACTAGAGAGTAAAAGGGAACGAATTTGTCCAAAATTTAAGTAGTCACTGATGACATCTTTGAAATTATACTTGATGAGAATCCTCAAAGGATATGATTAATAGATGAATTTGTACAATATGAAGTCAATTCACCCTTAATTATGCTCTGCTTTCCTATATAAGAAAACAACTAATTTTGAAACAAATTGAATTGTGATCCTGCATTTGGTTTATATAACTTTGAATTTCTTTGTTTTTAAAAACTGCCCATTGACATCTGCATCCTCAAATTTCCTACCAAAACTGTTTTGTCTGCCACCTTAGTAATGCAGCCTTGTGCTTTAATTTTTATCCATATAGGATGAGGAAGCTTGGGAGACACCTGGAAAGGAAGGTGCCTCTAGAAATAAGGAATAAGATGGGCTACTTGGAGTCTAACAGCATTTTGCTTTGGATAATTTACTCATTCAGTTATTTATATAATTATGTGATTATACTGTCCCCAAAACCACATTTTATAGCATAGGGTTGAAAATCGTTATCATTGCTCACTTCAAAAGTAATTGTAGGAATAAATTGTAGCTAATGTATAACTATTAGCTCTTGGTAAAAGACAAACAACATGAACCCAGAATGAGGACCAAATTAGTGATAAATGGTAGTTATAATAAAAAAAATGCCTTAAGCACCAATTAGTTGGGAGTTACCCAAGAGACTAAGGACCAGATTAACTGTACTGAGGAAAATCCTACTAGGTCTCCAGAGTACTCCTCAACACAGGAGTGGGCCTGGGAAAGGGGAAAAGAGATATGGGAAGAACTTGGGATTGGAATCTGCAACTTAGTAATAGCGCCTGGAGAATACATCTCTGCTAAAGGGGCAACTGGGAGGACCAATGCTAAGTCTTCATCCTTATCAATGACCGCTTTGTCTCTAAATCTAATGGATAATTTTCAGTCCTCATCTTACTTGACATCTGTCCCAGCACTTAATTGCTCTCTCCTTGAAGCACTCAGTTTTCTGGTTACCATTCTGGCTAGTCCTTTTCCATCTCCTCATTTTACCCTCTACTTCAGTGTTTTTCAGCCTTTTTTGGGCAAAGGCACACTTGTTTCATGAAAAAAATCACGAGGCACACCACCATTAGAAAATGTTAAAAAATTTAACTCTGTGCCTATATTGACTATATATAAAGTAATTCTCTTGAATAGGAATCAAATAAACACAAAGAAAGTATTTTATAATTACTTTATTATGAAATATTAAGTAAACAAAATAGTGAAAAATTATAAAATTCTTGTCTTGTCTGCACCTACGGCACACCAGGCAACATCTCGCGGCACACTAGTACAGCGGTTGAAAAACGCTGCTCTACTTGACCTTTCAATGCTATTAATCAGAGTTCTGTAGTCAGTCCTCCTGTATGTTCACTTTACACTCGCTCTGGGTGAACTCCTTCACTCCTTGGCTTCAATGATCATCTTTATACTGAGCTGACAAAATTCAGATTTCTATCTCCTCTCCTCTGAGCTTCAGACCTAAATCCATCAACAGCTCATTGCCATGCATCCAAGGCACCTCAGTTCAACATATCTCAAAATGAGTTCACTGTCCTTCTTACTCTTCCTTCTGTATTTTCAATCCAGTGAACAGTTCCCACTATTCACACAGCATGAAAGCCTGAAAACGGAGTCATCACCTCCCTTTTCCTAATGCTCCACAACCAATTCATCATCAAACTTTTCCATTTACAACTTCAATATCTCTCTCAGATCAACCTACTTTCTCATTCCCCTTTACCTCTCCTACTCAAGCTTTCCCATTATCTCTCACTTAACAATAGAATTCAAACAGGTCTCTATATGCCCCTCTCTGGTCTGCCTTCCGAGAACCCATTATCTATATAGCAACAAGGCCTTTCGAAAATAGAAGTCAAATCATGCCACTCTCTGGCATTAAATTCATCAATCGCCCCTAAAAGAAAGTCTAAACTCCTTCCATGGACAAAAAGCCTGCCACCTCATTTTTTTAACTTTGGCTATTACCCCTAGGCCCACTAGCAGTCTCTCATCTCTTTTAAACTTGACATGTGGGTCTTCCGTAATGTTTCCTCTGCATTTAATTATTTCTCCCATCCAGAACCTGGCTTAGATAACTGCATTCTTCAGAGCTCAGACCAAACACTAATTCCTCGGGAAAAACTTCTGTGATCCTTCAAGCTTAATCAAGCCCCCATTATCTGCTCTCTTAGTAACCTGTTCCTTTTCTTTCCATCACCTAGACATCAATCAAATGACTACAATAAGGAGTATATAATTACAATTATGCAGTCCCCTTCATTAGATTGTAAGGACCATATGGTCAAGGATAGTGTCTGCTTTTGAGTCACCAGCATATTTCTAACACTGAGAATATAGGACTTGGCACAAAATACGTATTCAGTTCATAGAGGTTAAATAAATAAGTGAATAGCTCTAATAACCTTTTTATCATTATGTATTGCCAAATAAACTATTGTTTCTTTCTTTTTCAAAAGGTTTTTTATTGATTTCAGAGAGGCAGTGACAAGAAGAGAGAGAAAGAAACATCAATGATGAGAGAGAATCATTGATCTGCTGCCTCCTGCATATCGCCCCACTGGGGATGAAACCTCAGCACTTGCACTGACCAGGAATTGAACCATGACTTCCTGGTTCATAGATCAATACTAAACCACTAAACCACACTGGCTGGGTTCAACTATTATTTCTGGTCACTAAGGGCAGAGACTGCATGCATCTTGCTTATCACTTTAGTCTTAATGCCTAGCTCAGTGACTGGCAAAGAAGTTAGTCTGGTTCAAAGGTAATCTTTAGACTCATTTCAGGGACACTGAGAAAGGCAACTGTAGAAGCTTGCTACTGAATGCCAAGCTTATGGAGGCACACTTAGTATTTTCAGAAGGAGAAGCCATGGTGTGTAAGAAAGAACTGCCCAGAAGTTGACTCCCAGAGCTAATTCTTCTGGATGTCAAATATCTCAAAGATGTTTCCAGAGCAGGAACACTGAAACAGGCCCTCCATTTTCTAGAGTCCCACAGAAATAGACATCTTAACAGTGTGAATGTTAGTAGTGAGGGCCTAACCATTATGAGTAATGGGTGTGAGCAATTGGCAACTAGCCAAGCTTTGAAGCAGCAGAGACGAGGAACAGCAGAGAAGATGACTCTGACAGGTGGGTAGATTCACAGAGAATTTAGGAAAGGCAATTAGAAGCTTCTATGTATTGAATGTTTAGCATGTGCCAAACACTGTTCCTAGGGGTATACAGGTATTCTCTCATTTAACCATTGGGAAACTATGAAGTAGATTTCTTTCTAGATAAGAAAAATTGAGGAAAAAAAGACATTAGGTATTTTGTCAAGGTTAGGAGGAAGAAAAATGGCAGCAGAATAGATAGATGGGTCCCAAGCCTTGTCCCAGAGCAGAAAGAAAGAACAGCTGAGGGTCACACAGGGAGTATTTGTTGGCAAGTTAAGGGACAAATATACTTCAGGAGAAGGTGGTTTACTGCTGGATGGGGTTCCCCTGACCAGGCAGCCCCCACTGCTGCTGGGTGCTTTCCCAGAGCTATAGGCTCGGAGGCAGAGACCACACTGTCTTGAAGGGGAAAATGTATGTTATTAAGAGCCTAAAATTCTACAATTGCAGCAATCACCAAAAATCTCCAACATCTACAGGCAACTTATACAACTTAATAAAAGGAAGATAAATGATCCAATTAAAAATGGGCAATGGACCTAAATAGAATCTATTTGAAAGAAGACAGAAGGAAGGCAAAGAGACACATGAAAACATGCTCAAAGTCACTAATTAGCTGAGAGATGCAAATCAAAAGGACAATGCAGTATCATCTCACACCTGTCAGAATGACTATCATCAACAAATCAACAAAGGACAAGTGCTGGTGAGGATGCGGGGGAAAAAAGGAACCCTCATTCACTGCTGGTGGGAATTTTTTGTTGTTGTTGTTTTTTTGTTTTTTTACTGCTGTTCTGACAGTTCTTTATATATTCTTTATACTAGTCTTTTGTCAGATATGTTGCTTGCAAATATTTTCTCCAAGTACATAGTTTATTTTTCATCCTCTTCACATGGGCTTGTATGGAACAAACATTTTTAATTTTGATGAAGTTTAATTAAAAAATAATTTTATTGTTGTTTAAAGTATTACAAATAGTACTTATGATTTTTATATTTTTTTCTTTTATGGATGATGCTTTGTGTCCTGTCTGAACACCTCTTGCCTAGTCCTACTTCCCAAAGATTGTCTCCTATGTTTTTTTTTTCTAAAATTTTTATAGGTTTACATTTAAGTCTGTGACACATTTTGTGTTAATTTTTGTATAAAGGATATGAGGCTTGGGTGAAAGATTTTTTTTGGGGGCGGGGGGGTTGAGGAGATGTGTTTTGTTTTGTTTTTGCCTTTGGATGTCCAATTGCTCCAGCACTATTTGTTGAGAAGTCTATTTAATTACTCTTGAAATTTGTTAAAAACAATTGAGCTTATTTGTGAAGGTTTATTTGTAGATTCATTATTCCATTTCATTGATCAATGTGTCTATCCCTCCACTGAGTATACTATCTTAATTACACTAGCCTTATTATCAAACAGAGCATTTCCTCCCACTTTATTCAGACCTGCCAATATTATTTTATCTATCCTGGGGTCTGTGCCTTTCCATATGCTTGAAAAAATATTTAGTCTGTTGTATATATTTAATCTTCTATATATACATCAATTCAATCCTGCTGGTTAATAGCATTGCTTCTTTATCTTTGCTCGTGCTCTATGTAGTAGTTCTATCATTTGCTGAGAGGGTGGCTTTAAGGTCCCCAACTATAATTGTGGTTTTGCCTATTTCTATTTTCAAGCCTATCAGTTTTTATTTCTTATATTTTAAGATTCTGATTTTGGGTATGCACGCTTTTAGGATGGTAATATCTCCCTGGGTGATTTATCCTTTTATAATTATGTAATGTCTCTTTTTGTAGTAATTTTTTAAAATTAGAAGTCTATTTTTATCAGATATTAACATAGCCACACCTGCTTTTATAAATTAATATTTGCAAAGTATATCTTTCCTTTCCTTTTACTTTCAATTTATTTATGATATTGATTTTAACTATTACATTGAAAAATAATACTGAGAAAGAAATCAAAAGCACAAAATGATTGCATTTTGAATCTACCTTTTTGTTATTCTATTATCATTATCATTATTATTATTATACTAGAGGCCCAATGCACAAAAATTCGTGCAAGAGTAGGCCTTCCTTCTCTCGCCTGCCAGCACTGGCTTCACTCCAGGGTCGGGTGGCTTCCCTCCAGCCCTGGTTCATCCAGAATGACATATGGAAGAAAGCCCAATCTAATTAGCATATTATCCTTTTATTATTGTAGATTTCCAATTTTCATGTTTTCTTGGTGTATTACAATATAAATATCTGTCTTGTGACGATTTATTAGTGTCAACCTTTTACCATTCTAAGTGTAGAAACCTCAATTCCATTTAGGTCTCCTTAACTTCCCACTTTTAAATATCATTATTTTTAGTGTTAGATGGTGTTATAATATTTGTTTTAATCATCATGCATGATATATAAAACTCTTGTGGGAATGGATAGGCTATTATTTGTATCCATATTTCTGTTCTTCCCATTATTCCTTCTTTTGTCTTGATGATTCAAATGTCATTGATAACCTTTCTATTTGAAGGATTTACTTTAGCCAATATTTAATAGTAAGTGTGCAAGTTAAAAAAAATTCTTATAGTTCTCTTTTGCCTAAAATGTTTTTATTTTTCTTCATTACTGAATGCTTTAAAATACTTTTATTTTCTCTTCATCCATCCTATATGATAGTTTAAAGTGATACAGAATTTATTGTTGATAGTTCTTTTCTTTCAGCACTTAAAAAATGTGTCACTTTGGACCTCTAATTTTTCAGGTAATAAGTACACTTTGGAATTGCTGTTCCCTATAGGTAATATGATATTTCTCTCAGGCTGATTTCAAGATTTTTCTTTGTCTTAATTCTTCACAATTTAATTATGGTGTGTCTTAGTATCATTTTTTGTTAATTTTCTCATTTAAGGTTCATTCAGCTTCTTATTATAGATCTGTAGGTTTGTATCTTTTGCCAAATTAAAACTTTTCAATCATTATTTCTTCATATACTCTTTCTGCCTCACTATCATCTATCCTTCTGAGGCATTAATTACACAAACATCAGAATATTTTATTTCACTATAATTCCCTTGTGTTCTGTTTCCTTTCATTTTTTTCTGTTTTTTAAAATGTTCTATTATTCTGTCCTCAAGTTTATGCCCTCTTTCAGATCCACATTACTATAAGCCCATTCAGCAAGTAATTTATTTCAATTTTAATTTTCAGTTCTATAATTTCCATTTGGTTCTTTTTTATGACTTATTTTCTTGCTGATATTTTCTATTTTTTCATTTGTTACAAGAGAATTTATAATTGATTACAGAAGCATTTTTATGAATGCTTCTTTAAAATCACACCAGAACATTCCAACATCTGATTCATCTCAGTCTTTGTATTAATCAGTTGATTGTTTTTTTCTTCCTCATTCAAGTTGTGATTTTCTGGTTCTTGTTATAATGGGTGGTTTTCAAGTTTATTTTGGACATTTTTGTTCATTATGTTGGAACACTATGAGAACTGTTTTATTCTTTTATTTCACTAGTCAGTCATCCCGTTTTAGTTTAACATGCAGACCTTGACCTAATTTTGTGTGCTGTGGCTCCAATGGAAGTTTGTTTTTAACAACTTGGTGGTGTTATTTTGATTTAATTCATTTATCTGGTGTCACTGAGGCTCCCTGTGTTTCCTGCTAGTGCTGACCAAGGTGTGCAAGAGAGGTCTCATAGGTCAGGTTGCATAGTGTTCTAGGTAGAGGAAAGGTGTTTTGGAATCCCTTATTGATGCCACCACTTCCCTGGTATTTCTCAGTGAAGTATAAAGAATTTTATAGCTATGAAAATAAAAAAGTTTCCAAGATATGTCCAGTTGCTATTGACTGGGTTCCTTTGTCTAGTTCCTCCTGCCTGCCCTGGTGTCTCTCTCAGAAAGGGAGGAGAATATCAGGTTCATTGGGACAAAGATGCTTCCCAGAATGTACCTCTGTCAATCTTTATAAAATGTTTAATTTCTAATACTTTTATTAAGGTAAATTTACATAATACAAAATGCATATATTGCAAGCATTAAAAAATGACTTTTTTTTGGTAAAGGTAGGAAGTTTTGAAAGCAGAACCACAATCCAGTTTGAAAACATTTTCATCTGCACAGTTTGCTCACATCCTTTTACAATTAACCCACCTCCAGACCTAGGCAGCCACTGATTTGTTTCAGATATATATAAATAGGCCTTTTAATGGTCTTTCAATAAAGGGAATCGTACAAAATACAGGGATTTTTTGTGCCTAGCTTCTCCTACTTATCACATCTTTCAGGTTCAGTTATGTTGTTGCATGTTCCTATACTTCATTCCTATTAATTAGAAAGAATATTCCATCATGTTGAATATTCCAAATTTTGTTTATGTATTATGGAATTATTAATAATTTTTTGGATTATTTTCAGTTTTTGGACATTATGAATTATTTTGAAATGAAATTTTGAATGCATATGTTTGTATGTGCACATTTTTTTCTTTTTTCTTTGGTAGATTTCTAGGAGTGGGATTGCTGAATCATATGTTAAGCAACTGATGAGCTGATTACAAAGTGACTACCATTTTTATATCCTCACCAGCAGTTATGAGGGCTTTTGTTTCTCTGTCTAATGAGTTGTTTTGGTCATATTGTAATTTAATCATTTAAATCATTTAAATATTATTTCTCTTAGTTCTTTGAACATATTTATAATAGTGGCTTTGATGTCTTTTGCACTACATCCAACATCTTGGTCAATTCAAAGAAAGCTTCTTTGACCACTCTTTTTCCTAAGTACATGTCACACTTTGGTGTTTCTTTGAATGTCACACCATTTTTGTTGTTGTTGTTGTTGTTGAAAACTTGGTATCTACAACAAAATTATAGAAACTCTACATTGATCCCCCCCAGGGGTTTATAGTTGCTTAGTTAGATAGTTAGTTAGTGGACTTTATCTATGCTAATTGAATCAAGTCTCTATCTATACTCATTGTGTAAAGTCTGTTGTCCCAAAACATGTAGCCACTAATGTCTTTGCTCAGATTTTAATTTTCTGGGTTTTTTTTTAAGCCTGTTTTCTTATATGTCAACCCTGTGTGAGCATATTTTTTAAGAGCAGCCAATGACTGGTTAGATATTGTGCTCAAACATATTCAGTCAGTAAAACCTCTTTCCACCTTTTGCTAATAGATCTCTGTGTGAGTTGGAGGTTGCATTTTAAATCAAGCAGTTGAAGATTTTACTTTCTACTAGATTCTACTTTCTACTGGGACCTCTCAGGTCTGTGTCACATATCAGGTCTCACATTTGGCCAGGGACTTATACTTAGCAAGGACTCTTTCTGGACTCTCAGCATTCATGCAGCCCAGATAATGTGTAAAGCCCTCTGGACTGCCAGAGAATTGTGAGAGTTTATAAAGGCTCACCAGATTATCTCATTTCCTGGATATTCCTGTAAAGTTAAAGATTAGTCTATCAGTTTGTTGCTTGCCAACCAAGATGACATCAGGCAAACTGTGATGTACTTCATTCATTTGTAACCAAGATCATCTCTGTTTCTTACAATTCCATGGGGCATAGGATTTTCTATACTGCACTCCAAGTTAATTTAGTGATCTCTTACAGCAAAGTTGTTGGTTTCACTGCTTGTCCAAACCTAGAAGAACTGCTGCACTGATAAATGTAGGGGAGGCAGGAGCACCCACAGACTACTGTTCTGACATGAGGTTCAGTAGTTTTTATTAAATAAACAATTGTCAATTTATTCTATGTCCTTGGTAAATTTATACAGTCCAGAGATGGGTATTTTGTCAATTTTGGTCAGGTCTACAATTGCTTGTAGGGGATAATATTTATCTATCTTCTTCTATGGCCATAAACCATAATAGTCATTAACTATTTTTCTTGTTGCCCTTCTTGCCTTGCTACTTTTCAGTTCTCAGGAAATAGCTATATCATATCCTACCTTCTCTATATAAAACACACCACTGGATTTCTATAACACTAGAAATAAAATCAAACTAGTTAATGTGACCTAAAGCATCTTAAATCACCTGGTCCCTGCTAGCCTCTCCCACTACATTTCCTACTACTCTCCTCACTGTTGCTACCCAGTCAATTCACTGCACTTGAACCACAGCACCCTTCTTTCTGTCCCTGAAACATACATGTTCTTCCCTTCTCTATGCTCTTATACTTGCTAGTCCCCCTGCCTGAAAGGCAGAATGACTGTCTTCTTCTCAGCACTTAGATCTCATCTCCTTAGAGAGGCCTTCCTTCTCTAGCCAAGATAAAACACCCATAGCTCCGTTTAATTTCATTGACAGCACTTATTGGAGTCAGATACAACATTTGTGCTTATGTTTTGTGCCAAAATTCTCCTAATACAAGCCCCATGAGGGCAGGTTATTGTATTCACTAGCACCTAGAACTGCTGCAGACATATAATAGACTATTCTTGGGCCTTTTAAAATATATAAACCAACAATAATATATATTGGATATCTTTCTATTTTTATCATTTTTACAGTGGCTGTATGTTTTCCCTGTAAAATGTGCTATCATTTTGTCCCTTGAATATCTTATTACTATAAAGAATTTAGTGTCACATGAGTATTCTGGAATGGACTTTGGAATCAGACAGGCTTGAGTTCAAACCCTGGATCAACTACTTACTACCTATGTGATTTCATGTCAGCTCTTAATCTTTCTGTGTCTAACCCAGTCCCTTATCTGAAATGTAATGGGCTTAGGATTGTGCCATGATCCTAGAAAAATGAAGCTAAATTGCTTTGTTTTGCTTTTACCTGAAATGGTAGTTACTCCCTAGTATTTTTAATTCTGTGGCAATCCTTCAAAATAAGAATACAACATAGTCCAAACAGAATAACTGAGCCTAACCTTTCTTTGCATTTGACCTTGTCTTTGCACAGACATTGCTGGAATTTGGGACCCCTGCACTCTATTTCTGAGCAATGACACATGCTATGTGAAGAGGATGAGGATAAGGATGCTCTAAGGAAAAACAGTTGAATAGGCTGCAAAATGGAAACTGAAATATCTCCTACTCCTCCTTCCAGAAGTAGAGGATTTATAAATTCTTGGGACTCCAGAAAATTGACAAATTAAATGAGCAGAACTAGTTTGTTTTTAAAATGTTCATTAGCCTGGCCGCTCTGGTTTAGTGGTTGACAACTGATCTATGAGACAGGAGGTCACAATTCGATTCCTAGTCAGGGTACATGCCCAGGTTGGGAGCTTAATGCCTAGTGGAGGGGATGCAGGAGGCAGCAGATCAAGAATTATCTCTTATCACTGATGTTTCTATCTCTCTCCGCCTCTCCCTTCCTTCCTCTGAAATAAAAAAAGAAGATATTTTTAAAAAAATATATTCTTCCATGTGTAAAGTCAGCCACACTCCAGCCACCAACATAGCTTGTGTCTCCTGGAATCTTGCTCTAAATCAGAAACACTTTGAAGCAACCAAGAACTAGCTCACTTGTCAGGAAGAAAAGAAAAATATTCTCTGGCCTCCAAAAGTTTCTGTTCTAATATATGGGTTTTGTGTCTACATGGAAAAGGGATGAAAGGGATAAGGGCAAAAGTATGTTTATTTGATTTAGGTCTATCGTACAGAAAACTGATGCTGCTAGAAAATGAAATTTCATACCCCCAAATTTAATTTTCCCCCATTTTTAATAAGGTATTACATGTGTACATATCTTCCCAGAGCCCCCCACACCACTCCCATATATGCCCTCACTGACCAGTGTCTTGTATCCATTAGTTATGCTTATATGCATGCATACAAGTCCTTTGGTTGATCTCTTATCTCCCCCACCTCTCCCTAACCTTTCTGCTGTAATTTGACAGTCTGGTGCTTTACTGCCTCTGTATCTATCTTTTTGTTCATCAGCTTATAATGTTCTTTATTATTCACAAATGAGTGAGATCATGTGGTATTTTTTCTTGCATTGACTGGCTTATTTCACTTAGCAAAATGTTCTCCAGTTCCATCTAGGTTGCTGCAAATGGTAAGAATTTGTTCTTTTTTATGGCAGCAAAGAATTACATAATGTATATGTACCATAGTTTTCTGATTCAGTCATCTGCTGATGGGCAGCTAGGCTGTTTCCAAATCTTAGCTATTGTAAATTGTGCTGCTATGAACGTAGGGGTGCATATATCCTTTCTGATTCATGTTTCTAGTTTCTTAGGATATATTCCCAAGAGTGGGATTACTGGGTCAAATGGGAGTTTCATTTTTAGTTTTTGAGGAAACTCCATACTGTTCTCCACAGTGGCTGCACCATTCTGCATTCTCACAGCAATGCACGAGGGCTCCTTTTTCTCCGCAATCTCCCCAGCACTTGTCATTTGCTAATTTGTTGATGATAGCCATTCTGACAGGTGTAAGATAGTACCGCATTGTCATTTTGATTTACATCTCTTAGATAATTAGTGATTTTGAGCATGTTTTCATATGTCTCTTGGCATTCCTTCTGTCTTCTTTTGAAAAGGTCCTTAGCATCCCTTCTGTCTTCTTTCTATTTAGGTCCATTGCCCATTTTTTTATTGGATCATTTATTTTCCTTTTATTAGATTGTATAAATTGGCTGTAGATGTTGGAGATTAAGCCTTTATCAGTGATAACATTTGCAAATATGCTCTCTCATACAGTGGGCTTTATTGTCATTTTGTTGATGGTTTCTTTTGCTATGTAAAAGCTTTTCATTATGATGTAGTCCCACTTGTTAATTTTCTCTTTAGTTTCCATTGCCCTAGGAGTGGTATCAGTGAAGAAATTGCTTCAGCATATGTCTGAGATTTCACTGCCTGTAGATTCTTGTAGTATTTTTATGGTTTCCCATCTTATGTTTAAGTCCTTTATCCATTTTGAGTTTTTTTGTGTATGGTGTAAGTTGGTGATCTAGTTTCATTTTTTTGCATGTATCTGTCCAATTTTCCCAACATCATTTATTGAAGAGTTTGTGTTGACTCCATTGTATGTTCATGCCTCCTTTGTCAAATTTTAATTGAGCATTGTGGCTTGGATCGATATCTGGGTTCTCTATTTTATTCCATTGGTCTATATGCCTGTTCTTATGCCAGTACCAGGCTGTTTTGAGAAAAGTGGCTTTTTAATTCAGCTTGAAATCTAGTATTGAGATCCCTCCTATTTTCTTCTTCTTTCTCAGGATTGCTGTGGCTATTTGGGGTCTTTTTTTTTTTAATTCCAGATGAATTTTTGGAGAGTTCTTCCTAGGTCTGTGAAATATGCCATATATGCCATTGGTATTTTAATGGAAGTGCATTGAATCTCTAGATTGATTTGAATAATATGGATATTTTAATTATGTTGATTCTACCGATCCATGAACACTATATGCTCTTCCATCTATTTATGTCTTCCTCTATCTCTTTTTTCAGTGTCATGCAGTTTTTCATGTATAGTTCTTTTACCTATTTAGTTAAGTTTATTACTAGGTATCTTAATTTTATTGGTCTGATGGTAAATGGGATTGCTTTTTTAGTCTTTCTTTCTGTAAGTTCACTGTTAGTGTATAGAAATGTCATAGATTTCTTGGTTTTAATTTTGTGTCCTTCTACTTCTCATTGAGTTGCATGTATTTGTCACCCAGCCATTTAAACATTCTTATAACTATTACTCTGAATTCTTTCTCTGTAAGCTACTAGCCTCAATTTAATTTAACTCCCTTTCTGGTGATTCCTTTTTTTCTTTTTTCTTTTTTTCCTTTGGGGGTTGTTTTTTTGTCTTCCCATGTCTTCCTGTAATGTTTTAATTGTAGATCCAATTGCTTTGCTACCCAACTTCTTTTGGGGATGGTGCTACTGGTGTAATCTCTCAGTTCTCCTGGGCTAGGTATTCCAGTATAGCTCTCTACTTAAGCTATTTGGGTTCTGTTGATGTAGGCCTGTGAGTTTGAGAGGCACAACTGCGATTTCTAGAAGTCAGCAGCCATGGAGAGGAGTGTCCCAATTTTTGCTGTCTTGCACCCTTGATTAAAATCATGTGGGGACTCATAGTGGCAACCAGAAACCATCTGTTGGGGTGATGGGGCTCAGGGGGAGCTGTGCTCTGGAAAGGCGTGACTATGGTGTCCAGAGTTCTGTAGTTTTGGGGTGGGCAGACTTAGCTTTTGCTGTTGCACCTGTGGTAGATAGGTGCACACTCCCAGTGGTAGCTCACAGGGACACCTGGGATGCATTTGTATGCAAGGCACACTGAAACTTACTGAAGGGCCCTGGCAGTGTAGCCGTGTAATTGTGGGCAGGTCTCCAGGATTAGTGAATTCAGAATTTCTACTTCTGGGGGCGATTGTGCAAGATCACACCCAGGGAGAGTTCACAGTATCTCCCACTAGCACCTTGTGAGTAGATGGGCTCAGGGTGCCTGTCTGTTGGAAGTGTGCATCTGTGGAGGTGTGTTTGCTGGCACAGAGCTCTGACACACTTTGATGGGTCCTGGCACTGAGGTTGAGCAGCTGGGATGAATGTGGGCAGTTATATGGGAAGTGGAAGTTCAGAATTTCTACTGTAGGGCAGCAAGTCCTTGTCTGTACAGAATCTCACCCATCAGGGGCTCAAAGAAGCTCCCCAGAAGACCCTGTGGATATATGGGCTCAGGGTGACTTCCCTTGTCTGTGGTGGTGAGTTTGCCTATGCAGAGCTCTGATGCACTCTGAGGGGGCTTGTCCCTGAAGTTGCACAGCTGGGGTGTTTGTGGGCAGTTCAAAATTTCTACTACAGGGCCGCCAGCCTTTGTTTGTACAAAGTCACACTCGCGAGGGTTCCCAGTGGCTCCCAGATGCTGCCTATGGAGTGGTGTGCTCTGGATGCCTGTGGACTAGAAAAGAGCTAATGTGTTGTCTATAGTTCCACCGCTGGGGAGGGGGAGGTTGCACTTACTGCTGCTGAGTGGTGTACCTTTGGAGGTGGAGGTCCCAGGGTCCACGGGTCTGTGGCAGGGCAGCAGGATTTTGGCTGGAGTGGCTGCTGGGTCACGGGGCATTTCCAAGGCCTATCTGGTTGGTGGTGGTGATGAGTTCCTTAAAAAGGCCATTTTCCCCTTCAAGATGGCGTGGGCTCCATGCTGGAGTCCCACAGGCTAGGTAATGCCTGCAGTGGTGGTAGTCTCTCCTTGTCCAAGAGAGCCTGTCTGCCAACATCTGCTGCTCCTGCAAGATTTAACTGTCCCTTACTCACACACACACACATCACACACATCCACACACTCTCCTTTCATACCCTCACTCACTCACTTCCTCTCTCTCACCTCTGTCTTGACAGACACCATCTTTCTTCTCTCTAAAGATCCCAAATTTTTATTAATCACAATCTTATATTTTTAAAAAAGGAAATTGGATCTATTTTATATGTAGAGTTATTATTGATAGAAGGTTAAATCCAGATAACAAAGTCAAAATAAATTTTGTTTCTATCACATATATGAGTCTATTTTTTGGGTTACTCTACTCTAATTAATACAAATGCCTTACGTTAATTGCATCATTCAGGATTTATAATTTAGATAGAACATTCCCTGAGTTTTGTCATTCTCTTAGTTCATTTGGGCTGTTATAACAAAAAATCATAAACTGGGTAGATTATAAAAAAACAAATTTATTTCTTACAGTATGCTGTCAAGTCCAAGATTGAGTCTCTGGCAGATTTGTTGTCTGGTGAGGGCCTGCTTCCTGGTTCATGTGTGTTCACATGGGATAAGGGGAGAGAGAGCTCTCTGAGGTCTCTTTTATAAGGGCACTAACCCCATTCTAGATGATTCCACCCTCATGACCTAATTACCCCCCAAAGGCCTCATTTAACATAATCACAGTGGGGGTTAGAATATCAACATATGAAATTTGAGAGGACACAAACATTCAGTTAAAGGAAGTCATAGATTCAAAGTATTGTGAAGCTCTCTAGGCCCCTCTCTACTGATTTTGGCCATTAGTACTTCTGCTATGCAAGTATGCTGAAGATGTTTAATAAAGGGAAAAAGCATCTAAATTACTATTGACCTTAAGATATTTTAGCTAGTACCAAACATATAAAGACTAGAGGACTGAGGCCGATTGGGGCCTATTGGGGCCGGGCCAGCAAGGGGGAGGGAAGGGGCCATGGGAGGTTGTTTGGCTGGGCCAGCCAGGGGGAGGCGCTGCAGTGCGCATCATAGCTACTGGTTGTTCTAGTCATTCTGGTCATTTGGTTGCATGGCTTTTATATAAATAGATTATTTATTTTGTTTAATAAACAATTAAATATCACTTATTCTGCCTGGCACTGTTGAAACTGCTTTAGAAGTATTAACTCATTCAATTTTCTCAACAATTCTATGAACTAAGCTCTATTACTCATTGTTCCCTATGAGGAAACTGAGGTGCAGTAAGGTTAAATAATTTGGTCATACAGCTAATAAATTGCAGAGTTGGGAAGGAAAACCCAGGCAGTCTGGCTCCAGAGCTCATGTTTTTACCTACCATAAGAGATTGCCTCCCATCAAGGAATGAACTATCTTTGTTTTCTCTACTGTTTATGAGGCAAAGGTGATAGATTTGATACTTTTTGGAGAGCAGATCTGATACTTTCCCTCAATCTTTTTAAAATAATATATTTTATTGATTTTTTACAGTGAGGAAGGAAGAAAGATAGAGAGCTAGAACGTCGATGAGAGAGAAACATCAACCAGCTGCCTCTTGCACACCCCCTACTGGGGATGTGCCCACAACCAATGTACATGCCCTTGACCGGAATCGAACCTGGGACCTTTCAGTCGGCAGACCGACGCTCTACCACTGAGCCAAACCGGCTTCAGCCTTTCCCTCAATCTTAAAATAGGTAGTGTTTTCAAGAAGTATTCAGGTCCATAGTTTTGCCTTGAGCATAAGACAGCCTCCAACTCCTAAACTCTTCCTGAATTAGAAAGTAGATGACTTCCACCTACTGCCCCCATGTAATCATTTTGAGTGAATCTTGGAGGTTGCATGTGTGCACATGGAAGAAGACATCCAGTCCCACGGAGCTGCTTTGTTTGTGAGAATTAATAGGATCATAGCACACAGTAATGTGACTGAAGATGGAAATACTGCTCTGTTCAAACAAATTTGTTTCTTGATTCATGCCAAAAATTACAGTGGGTAAACTTGAATTAGCGCATGGAGTATTGTTGTTGTTTTTTTCTGTAACAAATCCTTGGCCTTGGTCAGAGCTCACTAGTCCACGATCCTAGTTAGTGAGTAGTGAAGAATTGACCTATGGCTCTGAGTTGTCAGGAGTCTGCCTTATCTTTGGGTAAGAGAGGTAAATGTCTTTGGGTAAGAGAGGTAAATATCCCATCATCAGCAGTCATTTCTTATTTCACTAAAACTGCTTGAGTTTAGGTTATTAAATCTCATACACTCCCTTTTATACTCTCCATGTAGAAGTACTTATGGGGGTTTTAGAACTCTTTTCTATTTTCACTCTTTATTGCTAGGGTTAAACTTATCCCTACCTCCACTAACCCTATTATAGAGGCACTCCTTAAATCCTGTCTTTGTGTTTGTCCATTCTTTAAAATTTTCAAGAATATGATGTTTCTACATATTTATAGTTCTAGGTATAAAATCATAAGAATTTAGAGTATCATAACTGAAAGGGCCCTTAGAACTGATCTTGTACCCTAACCCCTCCTTTTATAAATAAAGAGACTGAAATCAGGGGGAGGGTGATATATTACAAAGGTGTATACTTGGAAATGGAAATGAGTAAAACTACTACTGGGATTTAACCCATGTCCATAAGTCAGGGATGCTACACTGATAAGCTATAACTGATTGGACAAAGAACAAAAATAGTCAACAGCCGAAGCTGGTTTGGCTCAGTGGAAGAGTGTCGGCCTGGGTACTGAAGGGTCCCGGGTTCGATTCTGGTCAAGGGCATGTACATTGGTTGTGGGCACATCCCCAGTGGGGGGTGGTGGTGGTGCAGGAGGCAGCTGGTCGATGTTTCTCTCTCATCGACGTTTCTAACTCTCTATCCCTCTCAATTCCTCTCTGTGTAAAATCAATAAAATATATTTTAAAAAAAAGAATGGTCAACATACAGGAAACAAAAATTCTGGATTTATCTCCTATCTCTTACAAAACTCAAAATTAAACCCTTTTCCTAGTCAACTGATTCCATTCTTGCTAATTTTTTGTCTTTGTGGATCAACTCAGCCTTTTGTTCAAATGAATGAATATAATAATACCATTCACCTTGTTATATATTTTCCCTGGAGAAAAATGTGCAGACATGTTGATCAGTAGTGTAGTCAATTTATGAATTAGACTGTTTCCAAAATAACTTTTAGCACTAAAAGTATATGATTCTGCAGGTGGATATGGGAATTCTAAGCATTTTTGCAATTTCCTACAATTGCAAAAAATTTCCAAATCCAATCTCAAGAATTTCATAGTCCTAAAGTTCAATATTGCTCTGCAAAAAATGTAGCAAGTGATAAGAAAAATTGGTATTTGGTGCCCTACATTCAGAAAAACACAAGTAATTTTAAATATTACAAACATGTTATTTTTAAAAGATCACAAACTCTTACTCTCAGAAATATTTTATTTATAATGCTGATTATAAATAAATAAATAGCAATAGTTTCTGCTCAAATTAGGTCTGCTCAGTTTCTATGGCACACAATCTGTTAGTGTCCATATTCTCACCACAATCTATACTTAGCCTTTAGAATGGCAACATGTGCTTTAAAGTTTATAAGCCATATCATAGTTCATATGATTCCATTATATTCAAGAAGAGAGAGGATTTATAGAAGCCAGTAGGTCATGCTATGTTTGATTCCTGGTGTCAATGTTTGGTCCTAGCTTCACATGACTCTGGGATAACTGGGATCTGATAGAATTACAGATGATATATTTACAGCAAGAGCTTGGTCTCTAACTACATTGTTTTAAAACAGCCACTCCAGATAACATTCACTGGCTGACCCTAATAAAAAGGTACCCCAGGGAAATAATTTCTTTGCAGAGAATGTGGAAACAACCAGGGTTTAAACAATGTGTAAATCTTGACTTTGCACTTCAAGAAGGTGAACCATAAGGTTAAAGAGAAACTTTTCATGTGTCAGTGTGTCCACACTAAATTTATTTTCTCAAGCAAAACAATAGACAGACAACCATACAAATAGAACATTTATAGGCCTTCCTTAGAATGGGAATAAAGTATAATTAAATTGTGCAATTTCCAAAGAAACTAACAGGAATTTAAGTGTGGACTTATTTGTTAAAATATACATGACAGTGTAAAATAAAAGAATGTATATTAAATTTAGCAGGTGGAATGATCTTCACTATTCTCTTGACATAGCACTTAAAATAATTTTCCATTTAGAAAATATATATCCAAATTCCACATTTTAAAAGCACTCTTGACTCTCAAAGTTTATTCATAGTGCTTTTACATCAAATGACATCTTTCTTAAACCTTATGTATTCAATTTCTTTGTTTTTTATTTTTTAATCAGATTGAAATTGGACCACCATATTTGGGAAGATAAATTTATATTGGTCTTTACCCTTAACTACTTTGTTTTTAAAAGAGATATTAGAACACATGTTCTTAATCTGGGTCTTACAGATGGGCTTCATTGGGGTCTCTAAGTCCCAGGAAACTATGCAAAATTTTGCATGTGTGTATAAGTACATATATACAGTGTTCTGAGGAAAGAGGATGTGGTTTTCATTAGGTTCTCAGTTGTACCCCGGAATGTACCCTAGAAAATTAAAAATTTCTGGGTAAAATGCTTTCTAAGTTTCTTTGTAACTTTAAAGTTCAAAGAGACTTGCTAAGTGGATTTATTATCTTGCTTAGTTGAGAGGAGGGTGATAGGAAATTCAACAGGTAGCCCAATGGAAGCTGAATTATAATTGCCATAGTCAAGCATAATTTAAAATCTATATAATGAGATAATCTAATATATTATTTTAAAATTGGAGACAAAGAAGTAATAGGAATGCTAATTTCCAAGCCTCAATAATTCTAATTTACATTAGTAATAATAAAAGATTTCTTCAATTCCACTTTATTTTCAGAATTGCATTTTATCATTCTAACAACCTATTTCTCATTCTTTTCACATATTCATGATATCGAGTGGACTTTCAGAGTAAGCTACCCAAATATAGCATAAACATGTGGAGATAAGATGAGAATGAAGCTGAGGATGACTGCAACTAGGTCAAATCTATTAATATGTAATATTTATATCTCTGCATGGTTGAAGCAGCAAATCCATTTGCATAACATTTCCTCTTTGATAGAATAATTTTTACTCAAAATACTTCAAAACCATCATTTTAATTTTTATTATCCCTAAAATTTTTATTTTTAAATGGAACACAATGTTATGCTGAAATAAATGTCATTGGATTACATCATTTTGTATGGTGTGAACTGTTCTTTGTAGAGTTCATTTTACTGCTGTATATCAGAAATGTGCCTGTGAACTTGGTGTGTGTGGGGGTGTTGGTGGTTAGAGGACAGAACTAATGAGGATTAAGTCATGGGTTCAGTCTCTAAAATAGTCTTAACTTCCATCCATGCTGCTGCAAATTGTAAGAATTCCTTCTTTTTTATAGCAGCATAGTATTTCTACTGCCTGGAGTAGTCCATCCCTGTTTGGCCAAGATCACAGACAGGGAGAGCTCACAGTGTCTTCCGGGAGCAACTTGTTGATAAATGGGCTCAGGGTGACTGCCTGTTGGAAATGCGAAATTGTGGAGGTGTGTTTGCTGGCACATGGCTCTGAGGCACTCTGAGGAGCCCTGGGACTGAGATTGAGCAGCTGGGGTGACTGTGGGCTGTTATTCAGTAAGAGGGAATTAAGAATTTATACTGTAGGGCTGCATACCCTTGTCTGTGCAGAATCACATCCTGCAGAATCTCACAGCTGCTCCTCTAAGCGTGCTGTGGATAGATGAGCTTAGGGGGCCTGCTCCATGGAAATGTGTGAGTGTGGAGGTGCATTTTCCTGCATAGAGCTCTGACGCACTCTGAGGGGCCCTGGCACTGAAATTGGACAGCTGGGGTGTCCGTGGGCAGTTATTCAGGATGAGGCAGTTCAGAATTTCTACTGCAGGGCTGTGTGCTCCTGTCTGTACAAAATCACACCCAGCAGGGGTTCCCAGTGGCTCCCAGGTGCTGCCTATGGAGTAGGGTGCCCTGGATGCTTGTGGGCTGAAAATGTGCAAATGTGGTGTCTGAAATTCTGCCACTGGGCAGGGGAAGGTTGCACTTACTGCTGCTGGGTGGTGCACTTTTGGAGGTGTAGGTCCCAGGGTCCATGGGTCTGTGGGTGGGGCAGTAGGATTTTGGTCGGAGTGGCTGCTGGGTCTCGGGGCAGTTCCAAGGCCTGTCTGGTTGGTGGTGCTGATGAATTCCTAAAAAAGGCCATTCTCCACTTCAAAATGGCATGGGCTCCGTGCTGGATTCCCACAGTCTGGTGAGTGCCTCCTGCAGTGGTATCTCCCTGTCCAAGAGAGCCTGGTCTGCCAGTCCCTGCTGCTCCTGCGGTATTTAACTGTCCCTCACACACACACACACACACACACACACACACACACACACACACATACACACACACACACACCACACACACCACACACACACACCACACTCTCCTTTCATACCCTCACTCACTCACTTTCTTTCCCTCACCTCCATCTTGCCAGCCCCCATCTTCCTTCCCCTTGTAGGAACTCTTGTATTCAATTGCAAGAGTACACAAGCTCTCTATAGAGCTCTATGCTTATAATAAAGTTCTATGGTCCTAACTTCCTCATCCCTTAACTTCCTCTTCCCTTGATTAAATACCTCTCCATCTTGAAAGACCAGTTAAAGTGTGCATGTGGCTTGCCACCTCTGCATGCAGTGAGTTGCAACCCTTTCATTCCTTGTGTCCCTCCCCCTGAATAAATCCATCACGAAGAACACTCCTCCTTCTCATCATTAATCTCCTACTCAAAGAATTATCTTATCAATGCTCTAAACTTTAGAATCCAGAAGTGGGGATGAAGGGGACGGGCTCTAATATATTACGCACCTACTATTCATCAAGCACAGTGCTAAGTTCTTTATATTTATAATTTTTAAGCATTCATCATAACCCTGTGAAGTGGTGCCCTTTCCACCATTTTACAGAAGGTGAAATTGACACTAAGAAATCTTGAATAATTGGGTCCAATGTCATATCGTTAAATTAATAGGTCCAGATAGAGATTCAGATTTGACTGATCCCAAAATATCCTGCTCTTTTCTCTAAATCAAGCTGCTTCTATCTTCCTTTTTGTCGTTGTTGTTGTTGTTCATTAATATCCCAGTAGAAATGTCTTGGTTCTACTAATTTTGACATTGAGGAAACTGTTTAAAACATATCAGTTGCTGCCCTGATGGGTTTGGCTCAGTGAATAGAGCATCAGCCTACGGATTGAAGAGTCCCAGGTTCGATTCCAGTCAAGGGCATGTACTTTGGTTGGGGGCACATTCCCAATAGGGGTGTGCAGGAGGTAGCTGATCGATGCTTCTCTCTTATCAATGTTTCTAACTCTCTATCCCTCTCCTTTCCTCTCTGTAAAAAAATCAATAAAATATATTTTTTAAAATATCAGTTGCTGGTATCAATGAGATAACATTCAGTGAGGGTCATAAGTTCCTGGACATAAGAGCCCCATTTATGGTTCATATGCCCTTATATTCACAAGGAAGTAAATGCAGCCATTCCAGAAGTTCTTACAAAGTACATATACTTTGCCATCACCCCTTGAAAGCGAGAACTTAATGGAAATGTTTGTCAGGGTTTTCTAATAATTTTTGTAACCTCTATGGAGCTAATCTATATCAAGACTCAGTCTTGGCACAAGGTCACATTCAAAGAAGCATTATTTTGAACATCAAGAAAAAATGTTAAAAACAATTGCAATTGTAACTATAGATGTGGTTTCAAAATGCACCAAAGGTGATTCAAACTTCAATGTATGTCAAACTTTCATAATGATCTTTCTTAAATCTTAAATGCCATTCATTCACTCCCCAAACCTCTCACTTATTTCTCAGTCTCTCAAAACATCTTCCTCAAACATAGCCTGTGATGCTGGGTTTTGTCTTTTTTACTGTTTCCTCTCATTTTCTGGATTTATTAATCTTTTCCTTGCCAAGAACTTTCTGCTCTATCCAATATAAATCTTTCAAGTGGCCTCAGTGGTTAGGATGGCAGAAAAGTGATCTTTATAGATTGAGGTTCAGGGGCTCCCTTGAATATCTAAACTATTTTTTAATCCTCACCTCATAATACTTTTCCCATTGATCTTTAGAGAGAGAGTAGAAGGGAGGGAGGTGGGGGGGGGGAGAGAGAAAGATTGAGAGAGAGGTCTCCCTTATGCAGGGGCTGGGGATGGAAACTGCAACTGAGGTATGTGCCCTTGACCAGGATTCAAACCCACAACCTTTTGGTCCATGGGCCGACACTCTAACCACTGGACCAAACCAGCCAGGGCTAAATATCTAAACTTTAATTTTGTTTTTACTTCACATAGTTGTTTTTTTTTTAATGTGTCCATTTTGAGATTCTTTCAACTTGATATAATAATAGTGTTCAAAAGTGGTAAATACTTTGTTTTCTATTTCCTAATCTTGGCCAAGTCAGCTAGTGCTCATGGATTGCTCTAACCTACTCTACACTTTCCAGCATTCTTTTGTACAATAGTTGGATGGGCCACCAGATTGGCTGTAATATGTGGAATTTGAATGAAAGTGATGTATCACTTCTGCACCTAGAAAGGTGAATATACAGTTTGCCTTTCCTGAACTCTTTCACCTGTTCAATATCAGGATAATAACAGGTTGACCTGGAAGCCACTATATGGAAGCACTTGAGTCTTTGAGTCACTGCTTAGAAGAGAGTCTTCTATTCTATGAGTAAGAAATTAATTGTAGTTGCATTGTTTATTTCAGTAACTACCATAGTATTAGTTAAGCTAATATAATTTAATTAAAACTCAACAATTTTGCAATTGTAATGAAGTCTACTTTACCAATCTTTTCATCTATAGTTAGTATTCTTTACACCCCCTTTAAGAAATTTTTGTCTAACTTAAGTCCATGAAGGTATTTTCTGATTCTTTATTCCAGAAGTTCTATTGTTTTCCCTATTACATTTAGGTCTATGATCTATATGAAGTTATTTCTTGTATACAATTTGAGGGTCCTGGTTAACAATATGGGTATGCAATTAATGCAGTACTATATGTTGGAAAGACCATTGTTATTCAGTGTCCCCTTCATTGGATATCATATATAGTAGACAATCTTTAAAATGGCTCCCAATGATTGGCACATTTTAGTTAGTATTCACACACTCATATAATCTCCTCTACTTAAATATGAGCTGGGTATAGGGACTCACTTTTAATGAACAGAATATGGCAAAAGTGACAGAAGGTTACTTATGTGATTAGGTTTAAAAAGACCATAACTTCCATTTAGTCTCACTTCCTCTCACTCTTTCACACTCTTTAGGAAAGAACTTTACATTCCCCATTTTAATATGGTATGTACTCTGGTGAGGTTGGAGAGAATAGATGGTCATAGGACTACAAATTATATAGTCTGTGTTGATATTACTCATAATAAGATGGTTCTAGAAAGGTACCCTTCTGACAACTGGATTATTTGAGGAAGCTGTCACTGGTTACCCACAGTAGATAACATCACAAAGGAGTCCCCAGGCACAAGAGACAAACAAACTGAATTCCTTAGTGCTGCACTATGTTGGCAATGATGTTTTTTATGTAAAAAAGGAAAGACCCTTATCACATCTGGTTACACAACTCAAATATAATAAAACTTTACTTTTTATTCATTTAAAAGCTGAAATGGTAACAGTGGACATCCCTGTCTTATTCCTGTTCTGAAGGGAAATGGTTTTAGTTTTTGTCCATTGAGAATGATGTTGGCTGTAGGTTTGTCATGTATGGTCTTTATTATGTTGGGGTATGATCCCTCTATTTCCACTTGGCTGAGAGTTTTTATTATAATAAAAATTGGTGTTAGGTTTTATCTAATGCTTTTTCTGCATTTATTGATATGATCATGTGATTTTTGTCTTTCAATTTGTTTTTGTTTTTTTGCCCTGCTGGTCTCTACATACAATACTCCATCTGCCTAGGGAGCCATTTCCTACTTGAAGCCCTGGGTTTACCCATCCAAACACCTGGGGTTCATCTCTGGTCTCTTGCTCTAATATCTTCCTAATATGACCCTTCTCATATGGCCTAGAATTCTGAATACTTATGTCTACTGGAAAAAGTTCTTACAGACCTTCAGACAGGCTGGACACCAATCTACAGTCTTATTTATGAGCACACTGCATTGCAACCTGAATGTCAATGGGAGAGCTGAAATCTGGAAACACACACACAGGTAACTTTCATCTGTTGTTTAAAGTTAAATGGCCCACTTGGGATTAAATCTATCACCTTGGCCTCATCAGTGCTTGGCTCTAGCCATCTGAGACCTGACTAGGCTAGTGTGAGTTTGCTACAAATAATATCCTCAAGGCATTTCTGTATTAGCAACAATACAGCCCTTTATAAAAGGGATGATATGTCAACAAATCAACAAATGACAAGTGTTGGCAAGGATGCGGAGAAAAAGGAACACTTGTGCACTGCTGGTGGGAATGTAGACTTGTGCAGTCACTGTGGAGAACAGTATAGAGTTTCCTCAAAAAACTAAAAACGGAACTCCCATTGACCTAGTAATCCCACTCATAGGAATATATCCTAAGAAATTAGAAAGACCAATCAGAAAGGATATATGCATCTCTATGTTCATAGCAGCACAATTTACAATAGCTAAGATTTGGAAACAGCTTAGGTGCCCATCAGCAGATTACTAGATCAGAACTATGGCACATCTACGCAATGGAATATTATGCTGCCATAAAAAAGAAGAAATTCTTACCATTTGCAGCAACCTGGATAGAATTGGAGAACATTATGCTAAGTGAAATAAGCCAGTCAATGAAAGAAAAATACCACATGATCTCACTCATTTATGAATAATAAAGAACATTATAAACTATTGAACAAAAAAGATAGATACAGAGACAGTGAAGCATCAAGTACAATGTCAAATTACAGCGGGAAGTTTAGGGAGAGATAGGGGAGATAAGAGATCAACCGAAGGACTTCTATGCATGCATATAAGCATAACCAATGGACGCAAAACTCTGGGGGGTGAGAGCATGTATGGGAGTGGGGTGGGGGGGCAATGGTAAGATATGTACATGTATAATACCTTAATAAAAAATGAGAAAAAAATTAAAAATAAAAGGGATGATATCAAGAACTCATTGATAGCCATGTTGTGTATAATAAACAAGGAGTCTATGCATCCACCTCTCAAAACCACTTAAAATCTACCAGAAGGAAACATTTCAGAAATTGTTCCATGATCATTGGTCAATAGCAATGTCATCAAGCTGAATAGAGGCCCTGAACAACTCAGGACTCCAGAGGGTCTATTTTCTGCTCATGGTTGTTTATCATTGGGGAAATGTCTTATAATCATCAGCACAATGTTTTATAACTTGAGAGCATTGTAGTATTCCAATTTGGGGTAACTAAAGCGATTTCAGGAATGAGTTATTTTTAAATATTCTTAGACTTGAAGTAACTAAAAATAACAAGTGAAAATAAAGACAAAATCGAAGGTCAAAATGTGGTTTACCTTCTGTTGCTACACAGCTAGTCCCAGATTTAGCCACTCACCTTCCTACGTTGCTGAAGTAGGCATTAGTCCCTGGAAACTCACTCAGCAAGTAAGCAAAATGGGAAATATCTGCTTGTGTAATGGATGTCAGGCTCGAGAAGGATCCCATTTGCCCCCCTGCTCCTACATAGCCCCCAATTTCCATATTATTACCTCTTTATAGCTTTATTCTTCTGAATTCCATTAAGCTTTCAGCCTTTTATAGTCCTCTGTGGAATAAACATGAGAAACTCTTGAAGGTATCAAAACAAGAACTCTTACAATGATCACATATCAGGAAGAGAGTAAACGAGGCTCCCAAGAGAATTTCTGGCACTGTATTCTGGGGAGGAGGTATTAGAAGAGAGGCAATATATTGCCAAAGACATAACCATTGGGCTGACTTGGGTGTGCCTGAGTAAGAAATAAGACTGGTCCTACTGGTTTTTGCCAATTTCAGAGGGAACCCCTTTATTCCTTTAGCAGCCTGGGAGTCCAAATTTATAATCCAGGTAATGCCAATTCTGTGTATTAAACCCCAAACTTGGGCCCCTACCTACCCTGTGGCTCCCCTGATTCAGTCGGTTTCTTTCAGACCTTCTATGTGGTTCCTCTGTGCTTATGTTCAATAACCCCCTCTTCTGGACTGGGTTGTAAGGTCAGAACCTGGAGTCCATAAAGATTCTGCCAAATTCTGATTTCAAGAATGAAATGAATATCCGGGAAGGGCAAAAAGAGAGCAGCAAAATTTTGCTCACAAAGCCAGGATCTATTTCTTCATGCTTGAAATCCCAAGCTTTCCTCTCCCTATTCAGCAAAAATAGTAACTGGGTCAAATATAGAAAATTCATCACCTCTCCCTTTTATTTACTTCTCCATCTGTGTACAGACTTCATCAATGATGACAATGGGGACTGGCTTAGCTTTGGAACTTTGGTTAGCTATTTGATGTGAGGAAGCAGCTGAGAGAGCATACGCACATGCCATTCCTGGGCCCTGCTCTGAGGTAGGGGGAGGAGGGGTTGCTAATGGACTTCTCCCTGTTTGTTAAGTGAGAGATTGTTCTTGGAGCTTGTTATAGGACCCCTAGAAAAGATGTCCTCCCAAATTTGCCTTTTTAGAAAGTCATACAAGAGATGTATTTTAATATTTGTTGCATATTTTTTTCTAAGCAAAAATTGATAATAATAATAAATGCCCACTCTATATGACTTGAGAAACAGAAAAAATAAAGTAAAAAGAAGTCATCTATTATCAAACTACTACAAATTAACCATAATAATTACTCTCAATTATGTCACTTTGGTTTTTCCTGTGCATACTTATAAAAATAAAGAAAATTATCGCCGAAACCGGTTTGGCTCAGTGGTAGAGCGTCCGTCTGCGGACTGAAGGGTCCCGGGTTCGATTTTGGTCAAGGGCATATACCTGAGTTGCGGGCACATCCCCAGTTGGGGGTGTGCAAGAGGCAGCTGGTTGATATTTCTCTCTCATCGACGTTTCTAGCTCTCTATATCTCTCCCTTCCTCTCTGTAAAAAAAAATCAATAAAATATATATATTTTTTTAATAAAAGAAAAGAAAATTATTAATTATTTATAAACCCCACCACACTTTTCAGTATTTTCTAAGCAGGGTAGATGCTGAGGAAAGTTGGGTTACCTCTCACATTTCCTGCATTTAACAAAGCAAAGTTGAAGATCCGGGGGAGATCTAGCTTTTTCTGACTAAAAAAGGACTAGAGCAGTGTTTCAAATATGGTGACTACTAGCTGCATATGGGTAATTTATTTTACATTCAATATAATTAAATAAAATTAAAAATATATTTTCTCAGTAGCACTAGCCATATTTCAAATGCTTAATAGCCACATATGGTTAATTTAACTTAAATCAATTATAATTAAATACATTTTTTTCTCAATTGTGTCAATCACATTTCAGGTACTCAATAGCCATCTGGGGCTAGTGACTGCCATATTGGACAGAGAAGCATACAGAACATTTTAATCAGTGTAGAATATCCTATTGGAAAATGTTTAACTAGGGAACCACAGAAGAGGGGGATATGTTGACAATAAAAAGGGGAGTCACTGAAGGGATTTGAGAAAAATGGAGGAAAGAAAAGTAGCTGCACAAGGACATTAAACTTTGGCATAAGATAAATCATTGAAGGAAAAGTGTTGTTTGAAATACTACTCGGCCACAAAAAAGAAATACATTTTACCTTATGCAATAGCATGGATGGGTCTCGAATGCTAAATGAAATAAGCTAGTCAGGGAAAGACAAGTATCACATGATCTCACTTATATGTACAATCTAATGAACAAAATGAACTAACAATCAAATGGAGACAGACTCATAGATACAGAGAACAGGACAGACCGACAGCTTATAGAAGACAGGGGTGTTTGGGGCATAGAGTGAAAAGGTAAAGAAATTAAGGAAAACAACTCATAGACACAGAAAAAAAAGAAGAAAAATAAGATGTAATATATACATATATTACTCCACCATAAAAAAGAATGAAATCTTGCCATTTGTGATAACATGAATGTCCCTTAATTTTTTAGCTCTATAACAAACATTTCTTATATTCATCCTTCACACACACACACAAATATATCTATCTATATCTATATCTATATCTATCGATATCGATATATATTTATATATATGTGTGTTTATATATTTATAATATTATGTATGCAATACTTATTATACTAGTACTAGAGGCCTGGTGCATGGAAATTCATGCACTGGAGGGGGTGTCCATCAGACTGGCCCAACCCCTCCCATAGTCTGGGAGCCCTTAGGGGCGAGAGGTGACTCAGCAATCGGGGGAAGGTGATGCCCCATCACACCTCTGCTGCTACCACTGCCAATAGCACAAGCCTTGGCCATCCCTGGTTACCTGAACCTCAGGCAGCCCTGGGCAGCTGAGCAGCCACCATCTGAGGTTTGCCTGTACCTTGGGCTAGCCCTGGGCAGCTTGGGGGCTGAGGTGACTGGGGGATTCTGCCATTTTGAGGGCAGGGCAGTCAATTGGCATATTCCCTTTTTATTGGCTGTGGGCACCACCATCTTTGTGACAGTGTGAGAGTCAATTAGCCTATTCCCTCTTTATTAGATAGAATATGTAATTAAACACACACATTCGTTTATTTTTATATATTTCTAGAAAGTCAAATATCCTGGGTTAGAAGATATACACATTTTAAAGCTCCCAATACATATGGTTAATCCTATATAATGAAGAGCTAATATGCTAATTAGAACAAACAGCAAAATGACCATCTGGATGACCTTCCGGACGAAGCTGGGGCATTGGGCCTCTAGTTTTTGTTTTTGTTTTATAACTGCCAACAGCAATATATCCATATTCCCATTTCCTCATACCCTTCCCAAACCTACATATTTTTATTCTTTTTGTTTTCAGAGATATTATTTATTTTAATTAGAATTATTTTTGAAGTTTCTCAAAACAAGTTCAGAAGAACACTTCTAATACTAACACTAATTTTTAGCTTCCTTAAGCATTAAAAGAATCCTCTCCCCCATTATGAAATCCAAAAGAAGCAACTTTAATCTCTAAATTACTTGGCACATCTATGTGAGTGCTTAACAATCTGCTTGTATTCAATATATTTGCATACATCTCCATTTATCCCAACTGGATCAGGATTATATTTTACTCCACTATAAAATATCTCCAGGACTTAGCATAATGTTTTGTATGCAGAGAACGAATGATGTATATATTGAGTTTAATTGTGTATTTTTGTGCCCTGATGAAAAGTTAAGCTCATGTTGGCCAAATAGAGAAACATGGTACTGATGGTACCAGAACTGATTTTTTTTAAATCCTGGCTCTGCTGTGTACAAACCCTCTTTGAGCCTCAGCTTCCCCAGCTATGAAATGAGGGAATTGGTCTGTGATGTTTCTCATTCATTACAGATCTAACACAATTCTATTCCAAGGTCCTCAATGTGTGTAGGGATTGGGATGGCATGGTATGGGAGAGGGTGTTTTCATGTGAACACACATGCATTAAAATATGTGAGGGAAAAGTGATGTATGGATGCTCTCTCTTCTCTGCTGGGAGTCCATAGAGATAAGGAAAAAGGTAAAGATGCAGCAACAAGTTTGAACACCAATTAGATAAAACTTCAAAATACACAAGCCACTATAATAAATTGTTTTGAGATGCCTGCTTTGGGCCATTGGGGTAAAAGATCCCATGATGCATTGTGCAGCTGAAGGTCATATTAAAGAACCAACATTTTCACTGTTCTTTCCCCACTCAAGTAGCAACTAAAACGTCTGTGTAGCTTAGCTCTTGATTAAAAGCAGCAAGAGAATTTGTAACATGAGTTAGTAGCCCCCTGAGACTGACACTGAATGGGTCTAATATTAAGAGCCTCTATCTAATTAACATTTGGAAAAAAAACTTTATGCCAAGGATAGATCCCTTCATCGGTGGCATGTCTTGATGCCACGGCCTCATGAATAAATTACTGTCAGGTTTTTTAGTTGGAGATTTTGTGTGGTAATAAGAGTGAGCAGAAAATGAGATAGCAATTTAATAGGGTACCACAAGCATCCAACATTCTGGTCAAAAATATATTTGGCACAGACTCAAAGCCAGGGCCTCACTATGTACCATCAATCTGTGGGAATCTGCTTCTCTGCCTTCTTTTATTAAACATTAGTTCATTTGAATCAGGGAGTCTTTCCACAGATTCATTGTGAAGAACCACAGTTACCAATACAAACTGCAGTTCTTGAGAACACACAGAAAATTAAAAATCATTTTCTTACCCAGTTGGCATGGCTCAGTGGTTGAGCATCTACCTATGAACCAGGAGGTCACTGTTCAATTTCAGGTCAGGACACATGGCCCAGTAGGGACATACAGGAGGTAGCTGATAGATGATGTTTCTCTCTCCTAGATGTTCCTACCTCTCTATCCCTCTCCCTTCACCTCTCTCTAAATATATATATATATATTTTTAAAAATCATTTTATTAATGGGTTCACTGATGTCCTGAGAGCAGAAAGTATTTTCCCAGGGTCACACAGTGTTAAAGTAGCAGAACCAGAACAGGAAGCTAAGTAGAAAATATTGAGGAGCACCCCTACTCCTGTTTCATTCACAGAACCAATATTGAGTATATACTGTGTTCCGGGAATAGTGCTAGGTATTGGGGACATACCTGATAACAAGCAGATCTGTCTTCCTGGAAGCTTTCTAGGATGGCTGACTCTTGACTGACAATAAACTACTTGCCAGAGTACCAAAGCCACTTCTGAGGTCCATTTGTACTATAACCAAAATATCAGTGTTCACTGTAAAGAGTCCAAAGGACCTCATTTTGGTGACTGAATGACTTCCAAGTCTCCTTTACTTGTCACATTCTCTCAAAAATGTGC
Organism: Pipistrellus kuhlii; assembly: GCF_014108245.1. Classification (NCBI taxonomy): domain Eukaryota; kingdom Metazoa; phylum Chordata; class Mammalia; order Chiroptera; family Vespertilionidae; genus Pipistrellus; species Pipistrellus kuhlii. The sequence goes on along the minus strand of NW_023425504.1, from coordinate 5,581,127 downwards.
AAGGGACTAAGAGCAATTCTCTTCTCTATCAATTGTTTTATAGGGATACTAAAATAGAAGCAGCATCTTGTCAAAGGCATCCATGCTAACCATAAATTTTATCAAATTCACAGTGCTTTGAGCCCACATTTTCATTAGTTTAGAATGTGTAATGTTTGTTTCAGGAGTAAGAAAATGAACTAAAAACATGTTCCATCAAGTCAGATAGCTGTAAGTGACTGAACCAGGACCAGAAATCAGGCCTTTTTTACTCTGCAGAGACCAGATGAGAAAAATTTTGGGAAGAAGACAAGCAGACACTTCCAAGATAATCACCAGAACTAATTGATCATACATTCATAAATATTTATTGAGTCCTTACTGTGTAGCACATTTGTAAAAAAGGGATGAATATGGAGTGATGAACCAGATAGAGTCTGGACTCTCAGAATTTAAAAACAGTGACAGCCAATCTTAGGAACCAGACAAGGCTGACATTCCATCACACCGCCTTCCAGCTGTGTATATTCTAGTGCACTATTTATTTCCAATGGGATGAGTGCAATTAGGTTTTTCAGGATGTAGAATAAATAAATCACTATTCTGTTCTGTCCTCTGAGCTAATAAATTATCCCATATACCCTCAAAGATTTTCTAATTTATTTTTATTTATTTATTTATTTATTTATTTATTTATTTGTTTGTTTTTCATTGGCTTTTTTAATTGTCTGAAGATTTACATACATCTCCTTTTCCCCAATTAACTCACCCCCCCGCCCAACCATTCCCACCTCGGGCAAACCCTCACCACCCCAGTGTCTGTGTCCATTGGTTATACTAATATGCATGCATACAAGTCCTTTGGTTGCTCTCTAACTCCCCTTCCCCTACCGTTTGTCTCCAGATTGATCTATTCTTGTTCAAATTATGTTGATCATTATATCCCACATATGAGTGAGATCATGTCATATTTCTCTTTCTCTGACTGGCTTATTTCACTTAGCATAATGCTCCCCCGTTCCATCCATGTTGTTGAAAATGATAAAAGTTTCTTCTTTTTTACATCGGCATAGTATTCTATTATGTAGATGTACCACAGTTTTTTCTTTTAATCCACTTAGGCTGTTTACAAATCTTATCTATTGTAAATTGTGCTACTACGAACATAGGAGTACATATATCCTTTCTAATTGGTGTTTCTGTTTTCTTGAGATATAGTCCTAGAAGTGGGATTATTGGGTCAAATGGGAGTTCCATTTTTAAATTTTTGAGGAAACTCCATACTGTCTTCCATAGTGGCTGCACAAGTCTGCATTCCCACCAGCAGTGAAGGAGGGTACCTTTTTCTCCACATTCTCACCAGCACTTGTCATTTGTTGATTTGTTCATGATAGCCATTCTGACAAATGTGAGAAGGTATCTCATTGTCATTTTGATTTGCATCTTTCAGATGATTGGTGAATTTGAGCATGTTTTCATATGTCTCTAGGCCTTCAAAAAGTGTCTATTTAGATCATTTGACCATTTTTGATTGGATCATTTATCTTCTTTTTGTTAATTTATATGAGTTCTCTGTAAATTTGGAGATTAAAATCTTATCAGAAATGTAATTGGCAAATATGATCTCCCATGCAGTGGGCTTTCTTGTTGTTTTGTTGATGATTTCTATTGCTATGCAGAAGCTTTTTATTTTTATATATTCCTTTTATTTATTTTCTCCTTAGTCTCCATTGCTCTAAGAGCTGTGTCTGTAAAGGTATTGCTATGACATATGTCTGCTACTTTTGCTGCCTATGGAGTCTTGTAGGATTTTTATAGTTTCCTGTCTTATATTTAAGTCATTTAGCCATTTTGAGTTTGTTTTTGTGTATGGTGTAATTTGTTGTCTAGTTTCATTTTTTGCATGTATTTGACCAAATTTCCCAGCACTATTTATTGAAGAGGCTGTTTTGACTCCATTGTATGCTCTTGCCTCCTTTGTCAAATATTAATAGAGCATAATGGCATGGGTCGATTTCTGGGTTCTCTGTTCTGTTCCATTGATATATATATATGTCAGTTATTGTGTCAGTATCAGGCTGTTTTGAGAACTGTGGCTTGGTAATATAGCTTGATATCTGGTAATGTGATCCCTCCAACTTTCTTCTTCTTTATCAGGATTGCTGTAGCTATTCAGGGTCTTTTTTTATTCCAGATGAATTTTTGGAGAGCTGTTCTAGATCTTTGAAATATGCCATCTGTATTTTAATGGGGATAAAAATAAAAATGTGAAGTATGAAAGGTCATTCACTTCCTCTACTATTCTGCTTGGCAGGTCTGTTTCCTGTCAAGTACACAGCACAGTATTGAAGTTCCCTGTGCTCCACCACTCCTCAATCCTCTGTATCATAAGCCACAACCTTGTTTTCAAGCAGTTGGGATCTCTTTGTTTTCAGCCTGCCTTTAGTTGTATTTAGACAAGAGTCAATTTCTCATACAACCTCTCAGTGGCAGTGTTTCTGTATTAATGTCTGGTGCTATAATGCCCACCCCTACCCAGTGTTTAAATTGCTTTCCCTGCAGCATTCAATACTGGGTTGGGGGGATAGACTGCCCATTTGGAAGTCTTCAACAATTATTTGGAATTTCTGCTCATCTCTCCCTATCTGACCCCCAGGTTTCAGAAAAACCGCATTCCCCTGCAATCTCAGTGAGTGTTTTTTAATTGTAAGATCCTATGTATTGGCCTTAGCAATCAAAAGCAAGGATTTTAAAAAAGAAAAAGAAGGAAGCAAAAGCCACAGAACTGCACAGACTCGCATATTTTCCCCCTGGCACTCCACAGCTAGTAACTTTAGGCTGCCTTTCTGGGCCCAGCCCTGCTGTGGATTAACTTCTATAGTCCCCTTCTGCCAGCAGCCCTGTGGACCCCTTTCTACATTCAAGAGCTACACTAATCCCAACAGCCACGGATTTTGTGGGGCACAGTCCTCCTCTGAGACTATTTCCTGCTGTGTATGTTTTGTGTGCAATTCTCCCTCCAGTCTGGATCCCAGATCTCACCTTTCCCTATGTGATATCTGACCTTTCTGTCCATGAATTGCCTCACCAGCTATGTTTAATTTGCCAATTCCTGGTGGATGTAATCGATTCAGCAGTTCCTTCTATCTGCTCTGTGAGAAGGCATAGGGCTCATCCGCATATTCACACAGCTTTGTCTCCTCCTGGATAGTCTTCTAGGCACACACAGTCAGAGAGCCTGGAGTTTTGGTGTTCCTAGGTTTACAGCTGAAGTAGCTGTTCCCTGGGGGGTTGTGGTTGTAGGGTCCCAGGAGGTATCTGAGGGTCTCCCTGGTTTATGGTAAGGCTGGGCTTCAGATCACCACTACTCTCCCCTTCAAGATGGCGCAGTCTCTGAGGCAGAGCTGGCCACTCTAGGAGAGAGTTCAACAGCAGTAGAGGCTGCCCAGCCAGGGCAGCCCCATCCGGCAATCCTCAACAATTCCTTGGAATATAGCTGTCCCTCACTCACAAGTACATACACTCCTCACACATCCATGCACTCTCCTTTAGTTCTCTCACTCACACAGTATCTTGCAGCTTTCTGTCCCATCAGCAGCCATCTTGGATCTGAGATTTTCTAATTTCTGCCTACATTATTGAATGTTCTCAGAAAACTAAGGAGAAAGGAAAGACCACAGCTTCCTGCCATCTTGATAGTATATGATTCCCAAAATGTATTCCCAACCTCTTACTGAGTTACAGTTCTAATATCTAGCTTTCTGCATGCCATCATCACATGTTTCTCATTTGTTCTCCTTGGTTCTGTGAATGGCAGTCATCTATGCCCAAAGACTTGGCATCTTTTATTCCTCCCTTCCCCATGCACTCCACCTCTAATTACTTGTCAAGTCTTCTCTATTCTACCTTTGGATTCTCTCTCCATCTGTTTCCTCTTCTTGATCTCCAACATCTGAAGGGACTGTGATGGCTAATTCTGTTTATCAACTCACTGGGCTAAAGGATACCCAGAGAGCTGATAAAACATTATTTCTGGGCACGTCTGTGAGAACGCTTTTGGAAGAGATTAGCATTTGAATCAGTAGCTTAAGTGAAGAAAATCACCCTATCAATGTTAATGGGCATTATCCAGTCTATGGAAGGCCTAAACAGAGCAAAAAAGAAGAGGAAGGGCAATTTGCTCTCTCTGACTGAGCTAAAACATCTATTGCCTTCTGCCTTGCACATCTGCACTCCTGGTTCTCAGACCTTTGGACTTCGACTTGAACTTACACCATCATCTTTTCTGGTTCTCAAGCCTACAGACTGTGACTGAATTATACCACTGGCTTTCCTGGATCTCCAGTTTACAGACAGCAGATTATGGGACTTTTGGGCCTCTATGTCACATGAGCCAATTCATATATATGTTCTCTTTCTCTAGATAATCCTAATATGGGGACTAATATTCAGACAGGACAAGTGAACTGTCCAAGATTACATTGTACATAAACAGCAGAGGTGGTGTTACAGCCAATGCATATCTGACATCAAAGTACATAGTCATGCACTATGGCAAATATGACCCTTATTTACTCTCACTTATCCAACTCCAATGCTTTATTAGACCTTATTTACAGTCTCTATTCAGCCTTTACTACAAAATCTTTCTGATTAATCTTCCTAAAGCATTGTTTTTACTAAAAGCTTTTATCACTGCTTTCTAAATCTTTCAGATGCTTGGTATATTCCAAGATCAAAAACAAGATCAACATGGCTTAACCATAGTAGTTGCAAGAATATGTTTTCATCATCTTGGTGTCTTTCTTCTTGTGCCTGAGAAGTAATAATTCTGAAACACTCTTTAAATTATAAATTTTCTCTAGTTCCATAGGTGTGTATTATCTCTTCAACTAAAATGTAAACTCTTTTAGGTAAGGTGCCATGATTTATTTATTTATTTACTTATTTCCTTTTCATTTAATTTATTGGGATGACACTAGTTAACAAAATTCTATAGGTTGCAAGTGCACAATTCTACAGAACATCATCTCTACACTCTAATGTGTGTTCACTACCCCAAGTCGTCTCCCTGCATCAACATTTATATCCCCTATACCCTCCTCCACCTCCCCACCTCCTCTCCTGTACAATCACCACACTTTGTGTCCATGAGTTATTTTTCTTTCTTTTCTTTTTTGATCAATGCCCTCCAACAGTTCCCACCCAGGTCCCTTCTCCGGACAGTTTTCTGCCTGCTCTCTATCTATTAGTCTGTCTCTATTTTGATTGTTAATTCATTTTGTTCATTAGGTTCCACATATAAGTGAGATCATATGGTATTTGTCTTTCTCTGACTGGCTTATTTCACTTGGCATAATGTTCTCCAGGTCTATCCATGCTATCAAAAATCGTACTTTTTCCTTCTTTTTTATGGCTGAGTAGTGCCATGGTTTATGTCTTTGTATGTACCCCCACAGTGTCTTGAGGGGTGGGGGAAGAAATTTTAAAATACTGAAGGGAGAGTTATTAAGTAATACACAAAAGGACTACTTTTGTATTCCATTTTTTTGAAGGACTCTTGAATATAGAACACACAGATACTGCCTGAAACTTTCAAGTTGGAAAGCTTACAAGTACTTATTTAGCCATGCTGAACATTCTATCTATTCCCACTGACCCCATCTTCACTTTTTCCCAGTGTCTTGTAAATTACCTATAATAAAATAAGTTTGGCATTGTTGTTTCTTAAAGGCAAGCACTATGACTCACTCATCTCAGTGTTCACCCTCTCCCACAGCACCCAATGTATTACTTTGCACATACTAGATGAATAAATGATTTATTAAAATATATTTTTATTGATATCAGAAGGAAGGGAGATGAGAAGAGAGAGATAGAAACATCAATGATGAGAGAGAATCACTGATTGGCTGCCTCCTGCATGCCCCCTCCTGGGGATCAAGCCTGCCACCTGGGCATGTGCCCCGACTGGAAAAAACAAACAAACAAACAAACAAAAAACAACAACAAAACAAAACCTGGACCTTTCAGTCCGCAGGCTGATGCTCTATCTATTGAGCCAAACTGGCCAGAACAATAAATTATTTTAAAATAAAATATAATAACAGTAATAGGTTCAAAGAAGATATACCACAGTCCAGGGACCTTCAGTTTGCACTGGCTTGTCATTCTGATCCTTCCAAATGGATCATATCCCAAATGGAATTTTTCATTGTCCCCAAACAAGCCCCTCTGCCATCTCCATTATCCTGTCTTTGCCATCAGTAGCACGAAGAATCTTCCAGTATCCTAGATTGGATACTTTAGGGATCTCGTTAATGAAAGTAAAATGTAAATGGCAATAGATTATGTTGAACTGTTCAGTAGACATTTGGAAACTAAGGCAGAGGTGGAATGACTACTTTTAGCAATGAGGAAGGGTTTTGTCCTTCCTTTGAGACTAGAGAAAAGAATGATAAATATGAACAGAGTCAGAGATAAGTTGAAGAGGTGAGAAGAGGATATGTAAGGAACTCAGTTTCATCAAAGTAGAAGAGGTCATTGCTAAGGCTGGGAGTGGAGGCTAGATGAGAGGAGGTCTGAAATAACTAGTTTCTGGAACTCTCTTGGGTACTGAAAAGTTTGAAATTCTGCAAGGATCCTGAATCAACCTGACATTCTCAAATGAAAGTCCCATTGTTTGCACTTTTTGAAAAATGACTGTAGAGGCTGACTAAATTAAAATTTTATCCTGGGCAATTTATGGGTATAAGATAAATGTGCTTTGGGTAGAGTGGCCCACTTACACAGGTCCCATTTATAGCATAGGTAGCATATAGTTCCTCTTATAAAAACAATAATTCTTAGATATAGTGTAAGATTATTCTCCTCTGCAATTCTTCCATTGCAGTTTTAGGATGGAATAGAAATTCAATTCCAAATTATTAGTCTTCTTTATCATTATTATTAATTAATTTTACTTGAAGAAATATGTCAGTACCCATATTTTTGTTCTTTTAACCTCTTACAAACTTTAGCTTTATGTAGGTCATTTTTCACCTTCTTTTTTAAGGTATTTTATTATTATTTTTTTCTTTAGTGATTAAAGTATTGCTTATGTGTCCTTATCCCCTCATTGCCAGCTAACCCCCCACGTAATGCCCTCACCACTCTGGTGTCTGTGTCCATTGGTTAGGCTTATATGCATGCATGCTTATGTATACTAATAAAAGCCTAGGCAGCCCTCGTGCACAATGTCATCACAAGATGGCCACAATAAGATGGCCATCACAAAGATGGCTGCCACAAGATGGCCATGTGCACAGCAGAGACAGGGCCTGGTGGCCAATCCAGTGAGGCCTGGGAGTCCCGTAGCTCCACAAGGTTTGGAAGAGGCCAGTCTCGGAGTTTCCACCACCTCTCACAGAGGAGGCAGGTTCCTGAGGAGGAGACGGGTTGCAGCACGGGAGCTCAGTTGTGGGTGATCAGACCAGCAGGGGAGGGCAGTTGGGGGCAATCAAGCTAGCAGAGGAGGAAAGTTGGGTATGATGGGGTCAGCAGGGGAGGGCAGTTGGAAGCAATCGGGCCAGCAGGGAAGGAAAATTGGGGGTGATTGGGCCGGCAGAAGAGAGCAGTTGGTCAGGCAGGCAAGCGGTTAGGAGCCAGTGGTCCCGGCAGTTGAACATCACCTGAGGAGTTCCAGATTGGAGAGGTTGCAGGCCAGGCTGAGAGACACCCACCCCCATGCACAAATTCCGTGCACTGGCCACTAGTCTATATATATATAAAAAGCCAGTGCCCATGACTACCCGGACTACCAAAAATACCAGTCACTATGTGCTGCATTGAGCACCTCTCAGCCCCTCAGTCAGAATAAAAGTTAAACAGTTGTCCTCAAACATTTTTAACAAACACCTTAGGGGAAAAGACTTTTTGCACTAACTGAGCTCTGTGTCAGATTTTCACTGGACAAGAATGATTTTTTGCTTTCTTGGGGCAATATTAGCTCTATTATGAATACATGACTTAGAATATTCCAAAATTATGTTTTATTTTTTCCATATAACACACATAGTAATATCAGCATAACACTACAATTACTACCTCCACCAATCTATGATAATAAAAGGGTAATAAGCTAATTAGACCAATCGTCTTCCGGATGTCATTCCAGACATCCTACCTGATGAAGCTGGGCTGGAGGGAAGCCAGACCATGTCCCAGGTGCCTGCTGGCAGCCAGAGGAGGGAAGCCCAGGTTTCAGGTGCTGGAGAGAAGCTAGTGCCAGCAGCCAGGGGAAGGAAGGTCTACTTTTGAATGAATTTTCATGCATTGGGCCTCTAGTATTACTTAATAGTTTAAACATTTTGGATGTACTAACTCTTTCTTCTCCCATATCTTTAATGGTTGTACTATATCTACAATGCCTCATCATATAGCCATTCCATATTCTCTCTCTCTTAACTATCACTTGGACTTAATTCTGGGAGTATCTATATATTTAATGCTCACAACTCATCCTTATGTTGTTATATTTCTAGACATATAGAGAGATCTTTTGGCTATCTAAAGATAGTTCTCCATTATTTCCTCAAGATGTGCTTATATCAGTATTATTTTATTTCCTAGATATTAATAATTTATCTGTGCCCTCTATATTGGAAAGTTGGTGTTCCTGGATATAAATTTTTTGCCTCACATATTCTTTCATTGCAAATCATAAAAAAATTACTCAATTCTGTTGTGGCTTAAAACTTAATTGTTAAAAGTCAGATTACATATGATTCAATTTTTTTTTTCTTTTAAGCCTTGCTCTCTTTATCAAAGATGCCTAAAGAACTATTTTACTTTAAAGCTTGGTGATTTTACTAGAACCTATTCCTAGTGTTTTTCTTTCTTTTTTTTAAATATATTTTTTAATTGATATTTTTACAGACAGGAAGGGAAAGAGATAGAGAGCTAGAAACGTCTATGAGAGAGAAACATCGACCAGCTGCCTCTTGCACACCCCCTATCAGGGATGTGCCCGCAACCAATGTATGTGCCCTTGACCGGAATCGAACCCCGGACCTTTCAGTCCGCAGACCGAAGCTCTACCACTGCGCCAAACCGGTTTCAGCTCCTAGTGTTTTTCATTCTGGGTTAATATTCTTAGGTAAACAGTGAGTGTGTATTTTCTTCCTTCCTTCTTTCCTCCCTCCCTCGCTCTCTCCTTTCCTTTCTTTTTTTCTTCCTTCCTGCCTCTCTTCCTCTCTTCCTTCCCTCCCTCTCTCCTTCCCTCTGTTTCTTCCCTTCTGTTTCTTCCTTCTCTCTCTCCTTCTCTTCTTTCCTCCCTCCCTCCCTCCCTCCCTCCCTCCCTCCCTCCCTTTCTTCCTTCCTTCCTTCTTTCTTTTCCTCACCCAAGAATATTTTACCATTGATTTTTAGAGATAGTGGAAGAGAAATGGAAAGAAAGAGAAAAACATCAATGTGAGAGAAACATATTGATTGGTTGCTGACCATGGCCCAGACCTGGGAGAAACCTGCAACCACGGTATGTGCCTTTGACTGGAATCTAACCCGGGACCCTTTGGTCTGCATGACAACCCTCTATCCACTGAGCCAAGCTGGCTTGGGCATATATTTTCTGTGTGTGTGTGTGTGTGTGTGTGTGTGTGTGTGTGTGTGTGTGTTTCTGTTCCATTGCATGGTTTCCTTCTTCGGGTATGTTGGATCTTCCTTTCTTGCCTTCCAGGTGTACTATTTTCACTAAGGTTATTTCATCTCTTCATTTATTTTTTTAAATTTGCTTAGAGGGTAGATTTTGTATTAAGTGGTTTTATCACAAAGTATAATAAATAAAGACAATGATAGGAAACTTTTCATAATGTTTACAACTGCTGAGGTAAAAATAAAATTAAAATAACATTTTCCTTTAAATCTTCTCTTTCTCAAGGCATTATTTGTTATTTACTCACCCTTGGATTTCATTTAGTTTATTCATTTCTAAAATATATTTTTCTGCTATTTCTTTAAAAAATATATATATATTTTATTGATTTTGTACAGAGAGGAAGGGAGAGAGATAGTTAGAAACATCGATGAGAGAGAGTCATTGATCAGCTGCCTCTTGCACACCCCCTAATGGGGATATGCCCGCAACCAAGGTACATGCCCTTGAACTGAATCGAACCTGGGTCCCTTCAGTCCCCAAACTGACGCTCTATCCATTGAGCCAAACTGGTTTCGGCCATTTTTCTGCTATTTCTAATTCTTTTGTGAGTTGGTACCCTTATTTATGAGTTTTTCTAAATCTGATTTATATTTATTATTTCATATCTTCTATCATATTCTTAATACACTTTAATTTTTTTTAATGCATAACAATTTTTATCTGTCTTCAAGGTATGTCTTCTGATGTGTTTTCATGGTATAAAGAATATTATTTTGCTCCTTATTATATTTTCTTACATACAGTAACTTTAAATTATATTTTTGCCTTTTTATGTTCCTGTAGCTTATTTTAATGTGAATGTAGTTTGACACAACTTTTAGAAAGAGGCATAAAACAGTTAGACTTTATAACTTCACAGAGTCCTCTCTTCTGTTGTTTTTGTGTAGTATTAATCAATATGGCTGTTCTCTTTCTGAGATTTCTTATATCTGTTTTCCTCCTCAACTTTTATTTAATGTTCTATTTCCCTCATCTCTATTGTTCCTACTATGCTCAAGTGCCAAGAGTCTCCTCAATATGAGGCTCCATCATGATAAGCGAGTCCTAGTGGGTCAATTTTAATATATTACATGAATAAATAGCTCTAGTTCTTTCAGGTCTTCTTAGCACTGGCTCTTATAATTTATTTTTATTTAATTTAAAATGTTTTATTTAATATTTTATATATAGTTTTTCATGTATCTCAATAATCATATTTATCATTTTCATTGGTTGCAAGCAATACCATTAAAGTACCATAATTTTATAACTATCTCTCTATTAATGGCTGTTTGGGATAGATCCAGTTTTCTATAATAATAAATAACATGTAATAGTTTCCTTATGAATTATATCCTTAAGACAAATACCCTGGAGTGAGACTATTTAGTAAAAAGGTATGAATATTTCTATGCCTCTTGCTAAAAACTACAAGATTGTTCATCAAATTGACTGAGGTAATTTGTAATGCTGCTAGGAATGTATAAATGTTTCAATTTCCTCAAATAGTCTCATCACTAGTTTTAATAATGTTCCTTTACTGTTGCTAATTTTAGAAGTACAGTATAATGTAACATTTCATCATTGTTTTAATTTGTACTTCTTTTACTGTTGGCAAGACTGTACACTGTTTTCTATGTTAATTTACTAATGGTGTTTCATCTTATGTAATGATTCTTATATATATATTTTTTACCACTGTCCATGGTGAACTTAATGCAATTAAAAAATTAAAAAAAACTCAATATATTTTGGAAATGTCATTATATGTATTAAATATAATTCTGTATTTTGTCACTTACTTTTATCTTGGTTTTATTGTGTTTTAGTTATATTAACATTTTGTGCAATCACACTGCCTATTTTTCCCTTTGTAATTTATTTCCTCCTTTAATCAAACATTATCTCCCTCAGTACCTGAATAAATGCTACATGTTCTCTTTTTATTCCCCAATAATTATTTTTTTCTAAATACTTGACACTTTAATTTCTGTTATTGATTGTGATTTATTATTATATGAGATATAGGTTTGTTAATTTTTCCCATGGTAATGCCATTATCTAAATAGCATTCATAAAAATGAACCCCTTCCCTGTTGTTTTATTAAATTTAATTGGATGTGTTTTGAACTCTTATACATGTTGATTAAAGCCTATATTCATATTAGTAGAGGGTACCTAATTTTAATCAAACAGTCTGTGTCTACAATGCTGCTGTTTGAGAAACAAAGTCAAAGGTAGCATCATATCATCAAATGTTATAATGGAAAGTCCTCAAAAGTAGCCTTTATCTTTTTCTTCCCTCCCTTCCCTTCTTTCCTTCTATAGAGAGAATGCCATTTACTCCTTATTTCTATTCCCACTAAAGACATCCAAGTTGCCATCTGAAGAAAAATAGCTGGATTTTTATGCTTTATGAATGGAGAAGGTGGAGAACCAATGTATGTATCCAAAAGCCTTTTCTAGAAATCTCCTTCCCTTGTGCTTTCATTACTCTCTAGCATCTAATTCTTCTCTGACAGAAGTAAAGAAATGGTACTGGCTGAAAGGGAGAATAATTTGGATCTCTTGGACTGACCGTCACATCCACACATTCCTCATATTAGACAGTAGATGTGTTTCCAGAGTGTGAATTGAGTCACTGTAAATGTAACTGTATTCTCCCAATGAGTGGAGTTATAATGTATACGTTCTCTGTGGCATTGTTGACAAGTAATTTTGTAAACCAAAACTTTGGTAAAGCAAACATTAGGCATGCTTCAGAATCACTTGTGATTTTTAAGCAACTTAGGCCTCTCTCTGAGAATCTATGCCTTATTGACAGAATCTTTAGAGTAAAAATGGAGTGGAGTAATTTTACTCTTTAGAGTAAAAATGGGAATATGTGTAATTTGACAAAGCCCCAGAGGATAATTTTATACCTATCTCCTACATGCATGCGCATGTGCACGAACACACACACACACACACACACACACACACACACACACACACACTCACACACACAATCCCTAAAGCAAGGTACACTGATTATGTTCTATAAATTCCTATATTTTCCTTTATTGGGTTTTCTTAAATGGGAACCCATTTGTGGAGTATACAGACAGCTGCTCTTATATGCCAACGAAGGTAGTCAGATACAAAGAGGGTCATCAATAATTTTTAAATTAAATTGAGTCTTCAAAAATATATTTCCAAAAGAAAAGTTTTGTGCATTTGGCAATCTGTGCTCTTTCATTTAACGAAGCTGGCACACTTTTGACTTTAGGTGGCAATAAAATGAATAATAATAATTTTAAAAAACAAACAAACACTGCTTCACAGCCCAAGTGTCCATCAGTAGATGAGTAGATAAAAAAAGCTGTGGTACATTTACATAATGGAGTACTACTTAGCCATAAGAAAGAATGAAACCTTACCCTTTGCAACAGCATAGATAGACCTGGAGAGCATTCTGATAAGCATAATCAACCAGTCAGAGAAAGACAGGTACCATATGATTTCACTTATGTGGATTGTAATGAACAAAATACACTAACAGATTCATAGACACAGAGAACAGAATGACAGCTATCAGAGGGGAGGGGGGTTGTGGAGCTGGGTAAAAACGGTAAAGGGTTTAAGCAAAAAATAACCCTCATAGACACAAACAACAGTATAGTGATTACGAGAGGAAAGGTGGGTGGGAGAGGTTAAAGAGTATAAAATGAAGATAAATGGTGTTAAGAGGAAACTTATCTTGGTGTGGTGAACACACAATACAATATACAGATAATGTGTTACAGAATTGTACACCTGAAACTTATATAATTTTATTAACAATGTCACCACAATAAATTAAAAAAAGAAAAATAGAAAAGAAAAAACTGCTTCAGAGGCAACTTTTAAGCTCTAGATATTCAGTCTAGGACTCATGAGACATAATTTCCTGCTAGGCATTGGACCTGCAATGAAGGCAAACAGCAATTATGTGAACAAAATATCATCTCTTAAGGTTTAAATATGCAGAGATACATAAGATAGGGGAATATAAAACTCCAGAGGTCCTACCATACGTCAGACAGTATTCTAGATGTTTTTAAAATATTCCCCCTAAATTTTATATTAACTTGGGGAAGTATGGAATCTGTAAATATATTATGAAACTGAGGCTTGGAGCAGTTTAGAAACTAAGTTCATATAAATAGTTGGTGGTGAAGACCTGGGATCCAGGTGTTTCTGACTCAAGGCCTCTGCTTTTACCCACTAAATTTCAATGTGGAAGAAGCAATTTAGCAACATTATCAGCTAGATAGACAGCAGATAATTAGCAGCAAATGTCACCAGGGTTGGTTGTAGGATGGTGATGTTCAGGCTTCCTACTGCCTTCTATTTACCAGTGACAGTGGAATGCTGGTGTCAGTGGCAGGCTAAGAATTAAGGTAACAAAGCAGAAAGCAATCACAATCCATGGTGTATAATAGTTTTCCATTTGTCTATAATGAAGTGAAGAACAAGGAGGCCACTGTCAACCAGTACTGAATTTGTGAGAAAGGAGAGGAATAAAAGAAAATTTAAATAACTCAGCCTTCTGGGCATTATCTCTTATTATATTCCATTTGCCTTATATCATCCAATCATTTGCAACATGCCCATCTCTTTCATGCTCCCATTCAGCATTGAGGAAAACACCCTACTTGCTCTGTCTTCTTTTGACACGGTTAGATTTCAGCCTTAATCTTCTTGACTAATCTTCTAATTAGTCTTCTTATTTCATCCCTAACACTTCTAATTAGTCTTTTCTTATTTTATCCCCAACACTTAGATACCTTCATTGTTCATGAAAGTTTTCTTAAATCCAAGTCCTTCAGAAATTTATTTCATAGCCACAGTTAAGTATTTTTAAATATTTAATTGTGGTAAAATACACATAACATAAATAAAACTTACCATGTTAACCATTTTTAAGTGTACATGATCTCACTCATATATGGAATCTAATGAACAAAATGAACTGATGAGCAAAACAGATCCGGAGACATAAAAGCACACAATAGAGTGCCAAACCTCAGAGGGAAGGCTGGGGAGGGTTGATGGGAGGGAAGAGATCAACCAAAGGACTTGTATGCATATATGTATATACCATGGACAAAGGCAATAGTGTGGAGAAGGCCTAGGGTGAGAGATGGGTCAGGCTAAAAGAGGTCAATGAGGGTAAAAGGGGACATCTGTAATACTTTCGAAAATAAATATTATATATCCACACAATGAACTATTATTCAGTGCTAATATGAAATGAGCTACCAATCCATAAAAAGACATGGAGGTAACCGACTCTTTGTGCAAATAGCAATATTAAAATATTTCCTCTAATTAATCCCCTTTTAATGTGCACGAATTTCGTGCACAAGTCCACTAGTATGTAATAAAGGCCTAATCTCCAAAATGTATAGGGAACTCATACAACTTAACAGAAGGAAGATAAATAATACAATGAAAAAATGGGCAAAGGACCTAAATAGACACCTTTTGAAAGTGGACATACAGAAGGCCAAGAGATAAATGAAAACATACATAAAGTCACTAATCATCTGAGAGATGCAAATCAAAATGACAATGAGGTACCATCTCAGACTTGTCAGAATGGCTATCATCAACAAATCAACAAATGACCAGTGCTGGCAAGGATGCAGAGAAAAAGGAACCCTTGTGCACTGCTGATGGGAATGCAGACCAGTGTGGCCACCATGGAAAACAGTATGAAGTTTCCTTGAAAAATTAAAAAGGGAACTTCCATTTGACCCAGTAATCCCATTTCTAGGAATATGTCCCAAGAAACCAGAAACACCAATCAGAAAGGACATATGCACTTTTATGTTCATAGCAGCACAATTTATAATAGCTAAGGTTTGGAAACAGCCTAAGTGCCCATCAGTGGATGAGTGGATTAATAAAAAACTATGGTACATCTACACAATGGAATACTACCCTGCTATAAAAAAGATGGAAGTTTTACCATTTGCAACAGCATGGATGGAACTGGAAAGCATTGTGCTAAGCGAAATAAGCCAGTTGGAGAAAGATAAATATCACATGATTGCACTCATATGTGAGATATAATTATCAACATGAACTGATGAACAAAAATAAATCCAGAGACAAGGTAGCACTAAACAGACCATCCAACCTCAGAGGAAAGGCTGGGGAGGGGGTTAGAGACCAACCAAGGGACTTGTATGCATGCATATAGGCATGGCCAATGGACACAGATACTAGGGGGGTTGTGAGAGCATGTGCTGGGGGTTGGGGGTGGCTGGGAAGATGTAAATGTGTGAAAAAAGAGACATGTAATACTATATGTAATTCTTTAAACAATAAATTTTTTTTAAAAAAATAAGCAAGTGCCTTATTAGCATTTCTTCCTATGGTACTTTGTCAGGAAGACAGGCAATGAAAGGCAAACGTTCATTGCACAATTGATTATACTAAGCAGAGTTTTGGGATATTCCTGGGTAGGGACTGAAAAGTGTAATTATGTTTCTTTGACTCCCAAAATGCTGTACTTAGAGGGCTGCCAGAGTCAGCAAGAATACAATCATCTAGCAAGCCAAGCGTGTCAGAGATTTGAGGCTATAAAAGATGACTAGCAATATATCAAAACATCAGCTTAATCCAATTGTTCAAGCAAAGATGTATTAGAACAGCTGCCTTGGGCCTGTTGGAGATTGGCTGACATAGTCCTTCAAACCCTGACAAAAGGAGGCCATGGGGCTGTATATCATCAGCCTTAATATTTGCAACCCCATGTAAGAATTGCATTGCCTCTGTTGTTAGAGCTCCTACTACCAGTTTGTGTCCTGTGCCTTTGTGCTGACAGTGCTGATGGCTTACTTCACATTCAGAAATCAAAACATGAATGAGACAAATTAAAAAGCTAAAATAAGTATACAGTGCTAGTAAATATTTTAATTACTTTTATTGGGGGTGACATTGTTTAATGAAGTATATAGGTTTCAAGTGTACAATTATATGATATATCATCTATATTTTGCATTGTATGCCCACCACCCAAAGTCAAGTCTCCTTCATCACCATTATCCTATTTTTATCCTTTACTAGTTCCCCCATCCCCTTCCCTCTGGTGAATACCATACTGTTGCCCATGTTGATGAGTTACTGTTTGTTATAAATATTTTAATTTTATATATATTATGATGCTTAGATATCCTAAAAAAACAACAACAACAACAAAAACAACAACAACCAACTTTCTGTCTGGAAGAATCTATCCATCCTGGGACTATCTCAATTCTTAGAGATAATAGAGGGCCCAGCCAGAAGTATATCTTTGGTATATAAACCAACTAATCCAGAGCAACTATCTCTACTGCCTGACCCTTTAAACCCATAGGAGACAATATCCTTCTGACTTTATTAACACAGGTTCTGGTCCCAGACAACTAGGGATCACCCCTATAGCCCAAAGCTCTTGGAAATTATTCAAATTAACCAATCCAAAACTCTTTACCCTATGTTGCCCTTCCCACAGATATTCCAATGAAAGCTGATGCCTAAACCTTTCCTCCTCCCTCCTGTCTTCTGCCTCCTGAACACCTTAGTGCTTTCCCAAATGGCCCTGCAAGGCTTGTCATACCTTTTTTCTCTAGCACTTGTGAGTATAATAAACTTTGTTTTCCTAGCCTCTCCCTTTTCTTGTGGCCACACTGGACCAACCTTCTCATAATAAAAGAATACAGCAAGGGGCCCTAACCAGTTTGGCTCAGTGAATAGAGCGTAGGCCTGTGGACTCAAGGGCCCTATGTTCAATTCCAGTCAAGGGCAGGTACCTTGGTTGTGGGCAAATCCCCAGTATGGGATGTGCAGGAGGCAGCTGATTGATGTTTCTCTCTCATCGATGTTTCTAACTCTCTGTCCTTCCTTCCTGGTGTTGTGGAGTGAACACAAGTAAAGACCACTGGAGTCCAAACCAAATTAAAATTTAGCCCTTTGCACTCTGAACCATTCTGGACATTGGCTACCAGCTACTCTCGACGCTACTTTGCGGCGGAAACGTGCATTTACAGACCCTCGTATTATTTAGTATAATTTTGGAACCAAGTAACGTATTATAATGATATTGGACTTATATGAATTGGGTGGCATCGAGGAATGTATATTTGCAAAAAAACAATATTTTGTTGTTTATAATTTTGTACAGTATGATAAGTTTTGAAACACTCCCCAATATGCATTGCAGGCTGATTAGTGCATGTTTGACAGTAGTAAGTGGTTTGACGCCTGTCTCAAAAAGTTGCGTTGAAATAACTCAATTCCCTGTAATCACTAATAAACTGCAATGTACCCTGAGAGGGGACATCCGAGTGCTATGCTAGAATTCCGATGTCCCCTGAGAGGGGACAGCGGAGTGCAAAAGGTTAGGGAACCTTTATTGCTGGCCAGAAGATGTTCTGCCATCCAGACAGGGAGGTCAGAGAGCAGCCCTACCCTTTGTGCAAGACAACCTTTTAAGCACATTAACCACATCCTGTTTTTGCAGAGTAAGCAACCCAACCCAAAACAAAACAGTTTTTCCCAAATAATGTCAGGGCCATGCTATTGACGACCATGTCATTTACAGGATTATCTTTTCTTTAGAAAGCTGACAGTGTTCTATCTTGCAAGGCTATTTTGTGAGGTGCAAGGGGAAGGGGTCATGAGACCAAATCTCAAGGCCTGACCTGGTGTCAGCACTGACAACCTTATCTGGGGCATAGTCCACAGCCTCTCTGGAGTGCTCAAAAATTCCTATTCTCTAACACTGGGAAGTCCAAGATGAAGGTGCTGACAGATTTGGTTCTTGGAAAGGATTCCCTTCCTGGCTTGCAGATAGCCACCTTCTCCTTGTGTGCTCACATGGCAGAGAGTGGTATTGCTAATGTCTCTTCTTTGCTTCTTTTTTAAATCCTTACCCAAAGTTATGTTTTTATTGACTTTCAGAGAGATATTAAGGGAGGAATGAGAGAGAGAGAGAGAGAGAGAGAGAGAGAGAGAGAGAGAGAGAGAGAGATATCATTTGATTGCTTCCTGACTGGGAATCAAATCTGCAACTTTTTGGTGGACAGGACAACACTCCAATCAATTAGTCCACTGGCCAGAGCTCTTCCTCTTCTTATGAGTAATCCTATAATCCTATAATGGGGGCTTCACCCTCCTGAACTCATCTAATCCTAGCTACCACTCAAAGACTCCATCGCTTAATACTGTGACATTGGCGGTTAGGGCCTCAACACATGAATATTATGTAACATTTGAATATTACATCTAATTCTAGTCAAATAAAGACTAATGGGTGTAATTTATTTCCTGTGTTACACTTCATTTAGCCATTGCAGAGGCAAGGAAAAATCATCCTCTACTGTCCTTCTAGAATTGAGATCAGAAGACAAATTTATAGTTAAGATACTTTAATTCTAAGGACTTAGATTAGACTAAAATTATTTTTGGAAAACATTCCATACTATAGCTCACACAGATCATCTAATTTAAAGACGATTTATATTTTTCCCTTCTTGATGCAATTACAACCAAGCTCTCAAGTTAAAATGCATAAAAATACAGATGATAGCTCCAGAACTGAATGCTTGAGTTAGATTATCTTCATTGATCTTGCTTTGCAATTATTTTTAATAGTGGAGCCAAATCATGTTCATAAGTGACTACACAGAAAGTTCATCAGTCTGGCTTCTCTACTAAAATCCCAACCAGTGCAGAGTTAGTTGAGAAGACTATGGAAGTTATTCTTTGTTTGTTTTTAGGGTTTTTGCTGTTTTTCTTTGTTTTTGGTGAGATGCATTTTGCATCTCTTAGAAAATTAAAAGGAAAAACACCTCTGTTAGTGTGAATGATGTCCTTCTCTGTAAAGATTCTTCCTAAGGACCAGAGTATCTACACTCTCCAATACTCTCTTGAACAATGAGCCATTTGAGAGACTGACAAAGTGAAAAGGGGGATAATAAATATTTCTATCAATTTACATTTACTGGAAATCTTCTCCCACTTTTCAAAACTTCAATTTTTGAACACAGTTGGCCATTATGATATTTTTTTCCTGTAATACAGGAAATAAATTACTCCATTAGTATTTATTTGATTATAATCATATGTAATATTAAAAATGTTTAACAATAAGAATTTCACAGACATTGAACAATAAGAAAATATGCATACCTGAGCTAGTTAGTGAATGTCCCTTATTTCACTAGAACTTAACTCCTTAATTGCTAGATTTATAGGGTGCAGTGTAGGATGAGAAGGCTTGTCCTGCCCTTGAAAAACAGCTGGAACTGGAACTGACTGGACTGGAAGTTAGGCTACAACAGTCTCCAAGTTACACAGCTAACACAAAACTGATTCAAGATTAGAGCACCAAACTCTGAAAACTATGCTAATACTGGTCCCTCCTATGAAAAGGAAAATAAAAGGCTCACTCAATGGTTCACATTTAATGACTTAATTATGACACATCCTTATACAACTTATAATTCTGCTAGAGGCCCGGTGCATGATGTTCATGCACAGGATGGGGGGGTGTTCCTCAGCCCAGCCTGCACCCTCTCCAATCTGGGATTCATCTCACAACCCAGGACTGCTGGCTCCCAACTGCTCACCTGCCTGCCTTCCTGATTGCCCCTAACCACTTCTGTCTGCCAGCCTGATCACCCCGTAACCACTCCCATGACAGCCTGATTGATGTCTAACTGCTCCCCTGCCAGCCTAATTGCCCCCAACGACCCTCCTCTGCTGACCTGGTCACCCCTAACTGCCCTCCCCTGCAGGCTTGATCACCACCAACTGACCTCCCTTACAGGCCTGGTGCCTCTCAACTGCCCTCGTCTGCTGGCCATCTTGTGGTGGCCATCTTGTGTCCACATGGTGATAGGATCTTTGACCACATGGGGGCAGCCATCTTGTGTGTTGGAGTGATGGTCCATGTGCATATTACTCTTTTATTAGATAGGATAGAGGCCTGGTGCATGGGTGGGGGCCAGCTGGTTTGCCCTGAAGGGTGTCCTGGATCAAGGTGGCGGTTCCCTTGGAGTGTGGGACAGCCTGGAGAGGGGCCTGTGGTGGTTTGCAGGCTGGCCATGCCCCCTGGTGACCCAAACAGAGGCCCTGGTATCTGGGATTTATTTATCTTCTACAATTGAAACTTTGTAGCCTGAAGCAGAGCCAAGCCTCCTGCTCGCTCTGTGGTGGCAGCCATTTCTTTTGGAATTTATGTATCTTCTATAATTGAAACTTTGCAGCCTGGAGTGGAGGCCTAGGCCGACCAGGGCTATAGAAGCTTGCCTTCCTCCATTGCCTGGGGCAACACTAACCTCTTGCTCTGCCAGCTCCGTGGCTGCTGCCATTTCTGTTGGAATTTATTTACCTTCTATAATTGAAACTTTGTACCCTGGAGTGGAGGCCTGGGCCCACCAGGGTGTGTGGAAAGCTTGGCTTCTTCCATTGCCAGGGAAACCCAAGCCTCCCTCCTGTTCTCTGTAGCTGCAGCCATCTTGATTTGGGTTAATTTGCATGCTCACTCTGATTGGCTGGTGGGCGTGGCTTGTGGGTATAGTGGAGTGGTGGTTAACTTGCATATTACTCTTTTATTAAAGAGGATACTAAGTTTCTGCATTGGAATAGAAAGACTGCAGTGTACATAGGGAGGTTTATCTGAAAAGAATATAAGTTTCACCAGTAAAATTTGGAATAAGAAAAATGATATAACCATTGTTTGGATGGTAGGTCACTCTATTTTTTTATTATTTAAAGATAGAGGACTCAACCACTTAAAGACAACCAAAGTTCCCCTTTCCACTAGTCCCTAGTAATTTTCCCAAGAATCATTAGGAATGGACTTGATTGACAGATTAGTGACTAACATTCTTCTTATAAGTACTTCATGCTCATTTTTAAACCTTGGAAAATACACAAATATATAAAGACTATAAAAGTCACCCACTATCCTACTGCCCAAGTATATATCCACAGTTGAAATTTTCTTTCAGTCTTTTTATTACACACACACACACACACACACACACACACACACACACACTATATATATATATATATATATATATATATATATATATATATATATATATTACAAAAATTGAAATCACATATATTTACTTAAAAACTAAATATTATGGGAATTTTTTAATGGTCATTAAAATTTGTGAGAAAAAAATTAAAGTCTTCTTAACATATGGATGCAGCATAATTTATTTAACCGTTCCCCTATCTTTAGAGAATAGCAGGGCTTGGACAGGAAATATATGGTTATGTAAATAATAGGACCTGAATTAACTACAGAAGATTAAGAACCCCAGGTTACTCCTTGGTTTCTACAATTTAATAGAATCCAGGAAGGCAGGACAATCAAACACAGTATTTTTAGTCTCTAGAAGGATCCATCCATATTCAAATATATTTAGTCATTTTTGCTGAAAGGTGTCCCCAGAGCAAAATATTTAAGAAAGAGGATCCTTATCACAATGATGAGAGACATTCTTGTATGGGTAGAAACCATTGTCAGAGAACACCACAGGAAATTCACATAGGTCAATCAAAATCCAGCTTTGGTCTAAAAAAGTGAATCAAGGTTTCTATTTACCAAATTTATTATATTGAAAAATATCTAAACTTGAGTTGAAATTAGTCAATTATTACATTTTTTAATCCTCTAAGTTATGGTCAAATTTTAATGAGGGGATTTATGGCTCCAGAAACAAATTGTAAAGTGTTGTAGCTAGGCACATAAAGAGGTGCTCAGTCTTCTCCAGATACATCATTTATATACTATTTAAAAAGAATTACATTTCTTACTGATATCTTTGACTTGAGGATTGTGGGCTTGAATGTAGTTCATCTGGAATATGGAACAGAGCAGGTCATTTAGGGATGCTGAAAGAGCTGAGGTCCTTTCATGGAACAATGCTTTCAGAGGATGGTGAAAAAGGAAATGACCAGAAGTATATCAAAATGTACTGCTGACATTAGGAAGTGACTATTCATCCAGGGGCCATATTTCCCAGTCCCTCTTGCATCTCATGGGCCATGTGACTTGTTCTGGTCAAGGAAATAAAAGCAAAAGTGGAGTATTTACCACTTCTGGACCAAGTATCAAGTATTCCAACCTTATACTGTTTTCTTTCCCTTCTGAAGTTAACAGGAAGGCTCATACTGAACACAACAGCAACACAAGATGGAAAGAGGTTGCATTCTTGGGTCACCATTTAGAGTAGCTGCTCAGAACAACTGACTACCCAGGAACATCGGCAATGGATTTTGTGTAACTGAGAAAGAAATATTTATTACGTTAACCCATTGACATTTGAAAGTTGTTTGTTAAATTATTCAGCCTATCTCAATGGAGACTCTCTAAAAAGGCCTCTGCTGTATGACAACTTGGGGCACTTCTTCAAGATAGATATCATTGTTTCTTAATAAAACTAAGAGGGAAAAGATGGAGAACAACACAAATGGGGAAACACATGGCAAAAAGAGAATAAAGAACCAAGGTTTGTAGTCACAGGGAATCAAACTTAAAGTTCCAAAAAATCAAGGCAGTGGAGGAAAGTCTAAAATCAAATTTATTTTTATATGAGTGAGCTCTTGGTTTGTTTCTGTCCTACATGACCAATGAAACAAGTTACAGATATATTTCTGTCAATAGGCAGTGTTTCTTTGATATTTAAATAATTTCTGTTCCCCAAATAATCTCCCTTTTTGATTGATAACTCTGCTCTTGCTCTTAGGTCACATTCTAACTCATTGAATTCTCTTGAGATTTTGGTTACTGGTTGAAGCAACAACAAAGGCATGAAAAATATCAATAGATCAAGATTTCATTACACAGATTAAAGATATTAGTGAAAGCTTTTTTTATCCTGAGCAAGTCACTCAAGGTTTTGTAGTCAACTATAGATTTATTTAAATTATAAAAACATTCACAGGGACATAAAACCACAAATCTGGTTACTAATATCTTGAGTGGTAAGTGCTCCTTGTTTTATTCTCCAAGGATAAAGTAGTGTCAAATTGTTATAATGTGTTAGCCCTTGCCTTCTGCAACCCACCGCCTCCCCCCCCCCTTTTGGATTTGCTGACCTTCATTTCTATCTATCTATCTATCTATCTATCTATCTATCATTTATCTATCATATATCTCTATATCACTCTATATACCCTGTTTCCCCAAAAATAAGACAATGTCTTATATTAATTTTTTTCTCCCAAAGTTGTGCTAGGTCTTATTTTCAGGGGATGTCTTATCTTTCCATGCACTAGGTCTTATTTTCGGAGTATGTCTTATTTTCGGGGAAACACGGTAGTTTAAGATAGCTAGTTAACTAATGTAAGCCCTAATAATGAAGTGGGCAAGAAATATATTAAGTGCTAAAACTAAACCTAACTAGGGCACAGAGTTTTATGGGAGCCCCAACCACACCAAAAAATGGGCTCTACACTGTCTTGCTGCTCTAGTATAGATTGGGGCAAAAGTAAGTTTACAGCTGTTCATATGGAAAAAAATACAATAATTAATACATAATAATATAATAATAAACTCTATTTCACATACTCACAACTGTAAACCTACATTTGCCCCAAGTTATACAGTATTATCCTAAGATGACCTAAGTGTTCTGTCTCCACTGGCCTCTCAGTTCCTTACAGTATAGGCATTATAATCTGGCCCATATTAAGTACTTGACAAATGCACACTGAGAAGAACTAAGTTCTGGAATGCTCAGAGTAATGATTTTCTTAGAATACTTTCTGAATTGGTAAAGTCTGTTCGCATGGGCTTCCACCTCAGTTTCTTATTAGGGCTGAATATCATCCTTGCAAACCAGCCATAGCAACCCCCTATGATAAAATTTTGAACCCTGTTCTCAGTAGATTCATCTATTGTTTGAGGGCCTTTTCCAAAAGAATCAGAAGTCACTCCCAACTTGATATAAAGCACTCCAGCCAAATGTACCCCTCCCACCCACAAACACACATATAAACTTTGGTCAAAAGGTAACTCATCCCACTCCACTGGATACTGCATTTTATATTGTTGGATAGCCATGGCTTAGGAACACAGCCTGTTACTCCTCTACCTTGTCTCGTAACTTATCCCACTATTCCGACTCTTCTTCCTTGTCTCTTAGCTTGTCCCACTATTCCAACTGCATCTCCCTCAACACCTGGTCACTGCAGAGGCTCTAGAAAGTCCCTCTACAGAGTTTCCTCATGCCCCTAACCCCAATGTATGGCCCAAAGAAAGCTGCAGGAACTTTCCAAATGACTTTTGCTACTTATCATATCTTAAGTTTGCTACGTGCAATTAATAGAATTAGAAATTCATAGAATATATTGTATTCTACCAATAACTCATTTGATACAGGATTTATTGAAGGCAGAAGAACTCTACCTACTTACAAAATGAATTGAAGTGACATATACCTGTGACTAATCTCTCTATATATAAGGCTAATATGCAAATTGTCCCTGTGAGAGTTTGACAGGGAGACTGTGAGATCTATCCTCTCCTTTTGGAACTTCTATTATGCAGATGCTGTTTTGTTTCATGTTGTCCCAAAGTTCCCTTAGGCTTTCCTCCTGCTTTTTCTTTTTCTTTTCTTCTTCTTCTTCTTTTTTTTTTTTCCCTAGAAGCTGCTCTACTTGTTTGTTTGTTTTTCTCTTTCCTATCTTGTCTTCTAGCTCACTGATGTGGTCCTCTGCTTCTTCTAG
The DNA here is from genome assembly GCF_014108245.1 of Pipistrellus kuhlii. NCBI lineage: Eukaryota > Metazoa > Chordata > Mammalia > Chiroptera > Vespertilionidae > Pipistrellus > Pipistrellus kuhlii. The sequence goes on along the minus strand of NW_023425504.1, from coordinate 5,555,704 downwards.
TCTCCTCTTGATGCTTTCTATTGAGTTCTTTACAGCAGCGCTATCATTTTTCATTTCTTCTTGGTTCTTCATTTCCTCTTGGTTTTTATTCATATTGTCAAATTTGTCTTCCATCATTTTCAGCCACCTTATGACGATTTCTCTGAATTCTGGAAAACTCTTCCTACAATGTTCACACCCACAGTGGTTCTGTTTCTATTGCTCATTAACTCATCCCTATTTTTAATTGAATTTATTGGGGTTACAATGGTTAATAAAATTATAATATATAGATTTCAGGTATACAATTCTATAACACATCATCTATATTTTGCATTGTGTGTTCACCACCCTAAGTCATGTCTCCTTATATCACCATTTATCCCCCCTCTACTCTCTCCTACCACCCATATCCCCATTTCCCTCTGGTAATAATCATACTGTTGTCAGTCTATAAGGTTTTAGAACCAGCAACTCATCTTTTGGGAATTTATATAAAGAAACCCGAAACACCAATTCTAAATAATATGTTTTACTCCTATGTTTATTGCAGCATTGTTTACAATAGCTAAAATTTGGAATAACCCAAGTGTTTATCCGTAGATGAGTGGATAAAAAGGATATGGTTCAATGAAATACTATGCAGCAGTAAAAAGAAGGATGTCTTTTTCTTTCCGACAGCATGAAGGTACCTATAGAGTATTATGCTAAGTGAAATAAGCCAGTTAGAGAAAGACAAATACCATATGACCTCATTTATATGTAGAATCTAAGGAACAAAATAAACTAATGAATTGGAGACAGATTCATGGATACAGTTAATTGACAGCTGTCAGAGGGGAAGGGGTGAGACTGGGTGAAAAGGGTGAAGGAATTAAGAGGGGAAAAATCCCTACCTCATGCACAAACTCATATTTCATTCCTCATTTTCCTAGTGGTGACCCATTCATTTTGTGATCAAAAGAAAATCAAGGCAGTCCTTCCCAGTGGTCTTGTTGGTTAGAGCACTGGCGGCCTACACACTGGAAAGTTGCAGGTTTGATTCCCAGTCAAGGGCACACACCTCAGTTGCAAGTTTGATCCCCAGCCCTGGTAGGGGTATATGTGGGAATCAACCAATCTATGTGTCTCTCTCACATTGATGTTACTTTCTGTCTATCTCTCTCTTCCTGGTCCCCCTCCCACTCTCTCTAAAAAAAATCAATTGAAAAAATATCCTTGGGTGAGAATTAACAAAACAAAACAAAGGAAGACAGAAAATGAACAAAGAAATCAAGACCCAAAAAAAGATGCAGTGTTGGGAAAAAGGAAATGGAGGTCAAGTGCTGTTGAGCCTTGACATGGTTTTCCCTGGCTGGTGATGGGTTATACTGAGATGTATAAGGAGGTCTTCAGTCCAGTTTGGCCCCTACAGTGGAGGAACATATGAAGGGATGGCAGAGGTAAATAAGGTGACATTATCTTGTCTGGCTCCAGAAGCATCTGGTGTGGCCCAAGGGCTCGAGCATAATGTCATTATAGAAGAAGAGAGCCAGGAGTAGACCAAAAAAATCTTAACTCTGTGTATGTGAGTGAGAGAAGAGACAGAGATGGCACCCAGAGGTTAATGCTTTCCATTATGCACCCCATAAATAGTTTGCTAGATTTTGCAAATAAACATATAGGATTCCAAATTAAATTTTAATTTCAGATAAATAATAACTCGTTTTAGCATAAGTAAACCCTAAATATGGAATGGAACATACTTTTACTAAAATAATTGCTCTTTATTTTAAATTTAAATTTATCTGGAAAACCCTACTGAGGAGTGTTTAAAAACTTGAGTATTGGAGTCAGACAGAACTGGGTTTGAAAACAGCTCCACTGGGCGAGTCACTTAATTTTGTGTGTATTTGCCTCCGTTTCCTCAGTTGTAAATTGGGAACAATAATAGTGCCTACTTCACAGGCCTACTGTGAAGACAGTCGTTACTCAAAGAAATTAGTATCTTATTATCCAGAAGCCTATCAAGGGATACAATAACTCAATCAGAAAGGTGGTAGTAAACAACTTGCTCAGCTTTGATTGTGACCTTTATACAAATGAGGCCCAGAAGCAATATCTCTAACAAACTCTTTCTCCACTGGCTGCTGATAGACCAATTTCCACAGCATCTCAGACTGTCCAAGGCAAATACAATATCTTTTCAGACGATAACTCTTCAAGACAACTGTGTCTATTCACAGAATCACCCTTCTCCCAGGCTCAAAATCTATAAGTCATCTCTGTCTGCTTTTTCCTCTTCCCTGACTACATATCTAATATATTTGGTTGAATTAACTACTTTCTGTTTGCATGTTAATTTTCTTTCAATACTGTAAGACTATGAAATTCTGACTTGTTGTTATAACCATGCTTTTCTTGGTACACACACATGCTGCTGATTTGATCAATACTTCTTTTAGAAGCAGAAAATATTTTTATTGATTTTGGTATAAATGCCTTCATATAAGAAAACAATAATGTGAACCTTGGTTATTGGGAAGGTCACAGATCTTGGATCTAAGCTAAAGGCCTCCATTTTATAAATATATATCACAGACTTAAAACCTCTTCTACATTCTAAACCACTTCAGGCATGTTTCTACACAACCTGATTCAATTACTTTTGCAACCATACCCTATGCCAACACAGAATATCCACCAGTTCATAGACATACCTTTCATTTTTTTACCTCAATATTTCTTTGATTTTTGTTACTCCTTCAAACTCACATTTTGGAGCTCTACATCAAGTGATATAACATATCTTAGATCATCTCATTTATTGCTCATACTCAATCTGTGGATTGGTATCACCATCTTCATGTTATACATGAGGAAACAGGCTGAGAAGTTTAGTGACTTACTCAAAGACACATGCTACTGAATTTTAGGGTTTGGTTCTGAACTCAAATTTCCCAACTTAAATCCCATATACTTTCCACTACACCACACAGCTTTCCTTGGTACAAAGTGCCTTCAACTGTACCCCATTCCAAATTTTCATCTATGAAAATGCCTTTTTATAGTCTCCTTCAAATACTAGCTCCATAAATCTTCACTGATAACCAAATCCTATTGTAAAATGAGCTCTTGTTGTACTGATTTCTTTAGCATGTCCTCTGCCCATTCAGTCATTCAATCAACAACTGTGTAATTACTGTGTGCTAGCTTCCACAGGAAATGATACAGAAGAGACACTACTCTTGGGTCATATATTTTTATGGTTTATATAATAAAATCATAGAATGATAGTTTTAAATTCCATGTCATTTAAAATCCTTATTTTATAGATCAACAAACTCATACACATGAAGTTCAGTGTCAGGCCTTCATAAGCAGAGCCCAGACTAGAGGGCTCCATCCACACTTCTCATCAACTTTGTATCCATGACTTCTTTTTATTAATAGGCTGTCAGAAACTTGAGGAGAAGAACTGTGTGTGAAGCATTTTTTTTTATATCCTTTAGCGTTAACACAGCCACTCCAATAGCAAGTAGATTATATGATAATGGTGGCAAATAGGACAGATGGATTATCTACACCCTTAAATCCAAATGAACAAAAGAGCTAAATATTTAACATTTATAAAACATGTTACAATTCAAAGTATTCCCCACATTTCTCAGCAAGAGAGTTTTCACAAATAATGGATATATTATACTGCAAAACTAAGCTTGTGGAATCACATATTTAAAAAAATAGAAAATGTTGTTTTCTATAATAACCTATAATTGTTCATTGTTTCTCCATTAATTCAATTCCAGAATTAAAAATAGCATATTACTACCTTAATATATCTATTAACTTCAATCACAAAGAATTCACTTAAATGAAAAAGGAAGAAGAAAATTCCTCTTAGTAGACAAAATAGATTTTATGAAGTATAGGCACTAAAGAAATATATTACATTGAATCTTTGTGTATTCATTCCACAGTGACTCAATGCTTATGCTTTCCCTGTGTAATGAACTCACTCTGGGACTCTTAAGTCTTAGTTTGGGAACATTTCAGACATATAATTTTCATATCCTGTAGGCAATGAAAAGCAGCAAACAAAAGGTATAAAATATTAGCCTGAAGTAAGCTATTTAATCCCATTCTCATAGTTCACTGTAATTCCAACAGCCACAGGAATATGCCATAAATGCTAAAGAATGGACACAATTCAATGTCACTCTATCAATTATGGTATTTCATAACATCTGTGAACTTTGTTACATATAAACACACTGTGCAAGAGAACTTGGGTTCCTTCTTAGCAGCAGCCAGACTTAGTGGCCAAAGTTAGAAATTGTTCATTTATCTTTCTGTATTTTAAAAAACAAAATCATTACCTTTGTGAAAGTGAGGGCACTAAATTGCTACCCACCTTTAAATTGTTCAGCTTGTGACAATTTTTATATGGATCTTTTTTTTTTTTTTTATCAGCAGGAGGGGGTTAAAACAAGGAAGTAGTAAAAATGCCCGAGTCTTCTCTAGAGGGGCTGAGCCTTTTAGAATGTGAATTTATTGGCAAGGTCTCATTTAGAAAGGTCTGGAAATAGTATCTAACATATAGGAAAATGTTAAACTTAGAAACACAAGTGACAAAAAGGAAACACACCCTGTAGGACTGGCCCTTGCACAGTGTATTCAAGAAGAACTGAGAAACTTGGCAATGTCTGTACCACTGCACACTGACAACAAATATTTTTGGCATGAAATCATACATGGAATATCCTACCTAATAAAAGAATAATATGCAAATTAACCACCACTCTGCTACACCCACCAGCCAAACCCACAAGCCACGCCCACCAGCCAATCAGAGCAAGTATGCAAATATACCCAACCAAGATGGCTACAGCCACAGAGAGCAGGAGGGAGGCTTTGGTTTCCCAGGCAATGGAAGAAGCCAAGCTTTCCACCTGCCCTAGCTGGCCTAAGCCTCCACTCCAGGCTACAAAGTTTCAATTATAGAAGGTAAACAAATTGAAACAGAAATGGCTGCTGCCATAGAGCAAGCAGGAGACTTGGCTCCACTCCAGGCTACAAAGTTTCAATTGTAGAAGGTAAATAAATTCCAGATGCCAGGACCTCTGCTTGGGTTGCCAGGGGGCATGGCTGGCCTGAAAACCACCACAGGCCTCTTGCTCAGGCCGTCCCACACCCCAAGGGAACCCCACCCTTCTCCGGAACACCCTCCAGGGCAAACCAGCTGGCCCCCACCCCTGCACCAGGCCTTTACCATATCTAATAAAAGAGTAATATGCATCTTGACCATCACTCTAACACACAAGATGTCTGCCCCCATGTGGTCAAAGATCCTGCCCCCACATGGACACAAGATGGCCACCACAGGATGGCCAGCAGGGGAGGGAAGTTGGGAGGCATGAGGCCTGAAAGGAAGGGCAGTTGAGAGGGACCAGGCCCTCAAGGAAGGGCAGTTGGAGGTGATCAACCCTGCAGGGGAGGGTAGTTAGGGGTGACCAGGATGGCAAAGGAGGGAAGTTGAGGGCAATCAGGCTGGCAGGGGAGCAGTTAGACATCAATCAGGCTGGCATGGGAGTGGTGAGGGGGTGATGAGGCTGGCAGGCAGAAGTGGTTAGGGGCAATCAGGAAGGCAGGAAGGTGAGTAGTTGGGAGCCAGCAGTCCTGGATTGTGAGAGGGATGTCTGACTGCCAGTTTAGGCTTGGCAGTCGAACATTCCTTGAGGGGTCCCAGATTGGACACACCCCGCCCCCCGGCCCCGTGCATGAATTTCATGTACCAGGCCTCTAGTGTTTATAATAAAAAAACATCTACAGATCAACTCAGAGAGCTGAATGCTTATTCTTTGTTGCAATGAAACTGATGTCTTAAAAGCATTCGTTATTTTTGTGTGGAGATCATCATAGGTAAATTTAAGTCTTTGGCCAGATCAGGGAATGGGCAGAGGACAGCCAACTCCCCACTGTAGCTGCCACTGAGATCCAGAAAAGATGGGTGTGAGTGCTTGAAGGAACATATCATACCACTTAGTATTCTCCCAGGAAGCTAAATAAGCAACAAACTATGAATGAAACTCACCTTTTTTACCCATCCCCCTAAACCCCTCCCCTCTAATAGCTATCAATCTGTTCTCTGTATCCATGAGTCTGTCTCCATCTTATTAGTTTATTTTGTCTACATATAAGTGAAATCATATAGTACTTGTCTTTGACACCTTGTATTTTAATTTTAAATAAACAAGGCATAATTTTTAGTATTCATATGTCCAAATAGTTTTATCTTTCTGTATTTAAAAGACAAAATCATCACTTTTTGGGACATCGTTATACTAAAAATATATATATATATATTCATGGTTTATCTGAAATTTAAATTCAACTGGGTGTCCTGTATTGCTATTTGCTAAATCTGGCAATCCTAGTGGGGCAGAAATAACAAATATTTTAAGAATTTCACTCTGAGGTTGTTTAGCTGTACTTATGTTGTAGGCAGTTAGACAGGCTTGTGCAAAGCAAGGAAAATGAGCCAGGTACAGAAGATCACCAGGACAGAAAGTCTTGGGTGCCTAACTAAGGACAATTGTTGGGTGGAACCTCACCACCAGGGTGACCTTTCTTCCCCTAGCATATCACTGGTCATGTGGTTTAGACCTCCTGATCTTTTTCTCCCTAAAGATACCATTCTAGGCCTCAGTTGTATTTCAGCTCCTGGCTCAGAAAAGCAGCAAAACCAGGCATCAGGATCAGTTGCATTGTATAATGACCCCCTGTCCTGGCACCAACCAATCAATCAGTGGACACCGCAACCCTGAAAAAGACACACCTGGAAAGCTGCTGAATATTCTATTGATATCTACCCCTGGGATTGCCCCTAATATTCCCACTCTTAAAACCCTTAACACAGAGGACCCTGCCTGCTCTTCCTCCTGGGAGAACGCCAGTGCCTTTCCCTTCCCCACCCCCCTAGGTGTGTTACCATTATCTTCCTCACTCACAAGCTCCAAGGACCCTTTCTTTACTTCTACAACTTCTTTTCTAAGCCAATTCCTTCTACCTCAGTGATTTTCCACATAAATGTTCTCATAGTTTGAGTCTGGGCTCTGAATTCTTTCCTAGCCAGAACTCAAATTATGGAGGTTGCTGAACCCAGGTCTGGCCCAACCCCACTGTCTAACATCTGGTTCCATTCCTGCTGCCTACAACATTAGGGTGTGTGAACTTCAGGGCTGCCACTAACCTGTACAAGTTTGAGTTAATTATTAAAAGATGCCCCTTGCCAAAACCGGTTTGGCTCAATGGATAGAGCGTCGGCCTGCGGACTGAAAGGTCCCAGGTTCGATTCTGGTTGCGGGCACATTCCCAGTGGGGGGTGTGCAGGAGGCAGCTGGTCGATGTTCCTCTCTCATTGGTGTTTCTAAATAGAGAGCCAATCTCTTCCTCTCTGTAAAGAAATCAATAAAATATATATATATTTTTTAAAAGATGCCCCTTTCTCACAGGACCAAGCAAGGGTACAAGGCAGAGTGGCTCATAGGCTCAATATCTGCCCCTCATTTTCTTCTCAATCCTGCCTCCTTTCCATGTCTTCAAACTTCAGCAAAGAAGGCTACACGCAGTCTCAGGTCAAAGGTATGAGGAACTGTAAAGTCCTGACCCCTACCCCCAAACACACACGCAGTGCAGGACTTAAGTGAAAAAATACAGGAAAAGAGAAGCAGGATGATTTCAGGGGATAAGCCTCAATGCAATGATCAAATAGCCACATAGAATTCAGAGGTAACTGTCAAGAATCCCCGGATATTGGAAGAAGTCTAGGCTGCCTACTTTGCATTGAGTAGAATTAGAGTCCATTATAAATGTCAGGGTAAAATTCAGTAATGGGACAATTTGGGCATATAAACAGGGATGCAGAAGGGTGATGAGGATTTAAATATCAGGAAGCAAGAGAAACTAGTACTCAGACTTTAAGACAGGACAACTGTTACATACATGCTCTGTGAAACTTCCTAAAGGTTCTAGGCAGAATTCATTCCTCTTCTTTGTGCTCCATTATTTCTGATACAAACCTCTGTTAAGCCACAGGGAAAGAAACAATCAGAATATAAAGTGCAACTCTCTCTCTCCAACTAGATTATGAATTTTAATGTGTCAATGTAAGAAATGTCCAAACCTGTAATGAATGTTTATGAATTCGTTAGAGCCAAACTGATAACATATGCTGGGAAGCAAGATCTCATATGCCCCAGAGAATAACAGTTTTGCAGCTTCTTTTATGCATTTGAATTTAAGGATTTAAGGAGGAAATTTAAGGAAAGTTATAAGGTGGGGAAAAACAAGGCAGGAATTGGATTACATGATAATTAACAAAATTATGTGCTTTCTTGAGAGAGGTTACAATTTATTTGAAAAGTGTCTTAACACAGATCCACAGAAACAATGGACAGCTTGCTTAAGGCAAAAATAAACTTTAAAAAAAATGTTTATTGTTAATAATAGTATTACAGATATCTCCCATTTTCTCCTCCCTTTACACCCCTCCTAGCCCTTATCCACTCCCCAGGTCTTCACCACCCTATTGCCCTATTACCCATGTCCATGGACTATGTGTGTGTGTGTGTGTGTGTGTGTGTGTGTGTGTGTGTGTATATATATATATATATATATATATATATATATATATATATATATAGCTAATATGCAAATAGACCAGAACACTGAATAACCAGTCACTATGATGTGCAATGACCACCAGGGGGCACATGCAGAAAAATAGCAGGTATTGGCAGCCAGCAGCAGAGCACAGAACAAGGCAGGCATTGGGTGCAGCAGGATGGTGGAACAGGTGAGCACGGGTGCCAGACCAAAGTGAGGTACTGGTTGCTGTCATCAGGGCAAGCCTCTGGTGATAACTGAAAATTCTTTGTTCCTGTCCACTGTTGTCCTCTCTGGGGCTCACACCTGCTGCTGGTACCAGCCCCACTCATGCCCACTGCTAGCACCAGAGCTGCCACTTGTACCCGTTGCCAGCACACAGCGCCAGCCCCAATTGCTTGGCACCATCACTGGGTGCGAACAGAGTCTGCCGGCCCCAATCACCCCTCAGGGCTTCTCTATCTCCTCCTGCTCCTGAGGGGTGATCGAGGCAGCATCTGCCACTGGCACCCACTGATAGTGCCAGCCCCAATCATTTCACACCGTCAGTGAGTGTGAGCAGGGCTGGCTCCATCAGCAGATGGGAGGGGTGGCAGCAGGAGTGGGGTTGCCTGCAGACAAAAGACCAGGGGCTGTGGCAGGAGTGGCCGTATGGGGACATGGAGGATGGGCTGAGACCCTCCCCTGTGCCTACTGCAGCTTTGTGGCCCACAGTTCCTTTCAAGGTACACAAATTTGCCCACTGGGCTCCTAGCAAGTATATAAGTTGTTTGGTTTATCTCTTCTTGTCCCCCCACACCAAGTTATGTCAATCTGTTCTGTGCCTCCCTGCTTCGGGTTTTATTTCGTTGGTGAACTCATTTTGTTCATTAGATTCCACAAATAAATGAGATCATGTGATATTTGTCTTTCTCAGTTTGGCTTATTTCACTTTGCATAATATGATATTCCCCAGGATCATCCATGCTGTCCCAAAGGGTAAGAGATCCCTCTTTTTATATAATAGCTGTATAATATTCTATTTAAGAGCTGTAAATGCCCCACAGCTCTTTATCCATTAATCTACCAATGGGCACTGGAGCTATTTCCAAATTTTAGCTACTGTAAATAACACTGCTATAAACATAGGGGTGCATATATTCTTTCTGATTGGTGTTTGGGGGTTTTTAGGCTATATTCCCAGAAGTGAGATCACTGGGTCAAACAGAAGTTCCATTTTAAATTTTTTGAGGAAACTCCATATTATTTTCCATAGTGGCTACATGAAAAAATGCTCAAATTCACTAATCATCACAGAAATGCAAATTAAAACCACAATGAGATATCACTTCACACCTGTCAGAATAGCTACCATCAAAAAGTCAACAAACAACAATTGCTGCTGACAAGGATGTGGAGAAAAGAGAACACTAATTTACTGCTGTTAGGAATACAGAAAGGTAAACCTTTTATTAAAAAGTTATATACCTGGAGCATAACTACCCACCATACCAGGTTAGGAATTTATGATCAGATGACGCCTGAGGTTACTTTCCATAGAACTTATTTTCCTCCACAAAAGGGAGCAAATATGTCACCCCAAAATATGCTTCCTTGGCAGAAGCACTATTTTTTTTCTAGACACATTGTCTATTTCATTTTTTAAATTTTATTGTTCAATTGCAGTTGACATTGAATATTATATTAGTTTCAGGTGTACAGTATAGTGGTTATGTAGTAGGAAGTTACTCAAACATGAGCAGAGCAAAAATAATGGGCCAGTTACAGACTTTCACCAAGGAAGAAAGACCCAGGTGCTTAGCAATGAGCAGAACTGAGAAAACAATGACCGCACCCACAGGGTAATCTTTTCTCCCTTGGCATATATCTAGTTATGCAGTTTGGAGCCTCCCCAGACATTTCCTCCCATGACATGTTGCTGGTCATGCAGTATACTCCCTTGGAGGAGGAACCAGAGGCTCCTCCTATTCAATCCTTTGGACAACCACTCCTTTAATCATCAACCCATAGGGATAACATCTAGGCCACAGTTGTGTTTCAACTCCAGGCCCAGAAAAGCAGCAAAACCAGACAAGCAATGCCATGGATGACATCAGGACCAGCTGCAATGACTAATGACGTCCCCTTCTCTGGTACCAACCAATCAGTGGAGATTACAACCTCGAGAGGACATACCTGGAAAGCTGCTGAATATTCTATTGGGATCCTTCTCTGATATCCCCAGGTAAATATTCTCAAGACAGAGGATGCAGAATGTGTCTCTCTCTATGGAGCACAACCACACATTGCCCCACCTCCTTACCTCAGGCATCTTTTCCTGGCCACTCTCGTTCTCCTAAATTCCAAGGGCCCTGTTTTTGCTTCTGTAACTTGCTTCCTGAGCTCATTTTTTCCCTACTGCTCACTTATTCTACCTATGTGATTTTCTAAATAAATTTTCTCTTCTAGTTTTTATATCATTGTGATTAATCCAGATATTAATTAATTAACAGGAAAGGAGCAAAGGGAAGGTCAGATAATATGGGCATGCCATTTGTGCCAGAAAGCTGCATTTTAACCCTCTCCAGGTCTGTTCCCTTTAAATCCTGGGAGAAGGGACTGGACAAAGAAAGAATAGATACATAACCTATAAAGTCTAGGTGATATAAAGACACACTTGGGAGCAGGTCATTGGCCAGAATAGGTATGCCTTCTGCAAGGGCATGAAATCTGAGATACATGAGCCCCTGCACAAAAGGAGTTTCCTCTCTTGACCCTCTTACTCTCTTGGGATTCTTGTTGTAGGGGGTGTAATCTCATGCCCTGCACATGCCCAACTGGCCCACAGCCATGTGGCTCCCACACAACGGACTAATGGATACAACTAGCCTGATGTTCTGCCAGATCTAGCTTCATTTTGGGAGGGAAACTCTGGACACTGGTTTTAGTTTTAGCTCTAATGAATCCATAGCTGCACATATTCCATGATTGGGTTCAAAGAAATGGGACTTTGCAAACCAAGGGATATAACTCTATGCAAATGGAAATCACCAATTCTCCCATCCAAATCTTAGAAAATTATTTTTTATTTTTTTTACCCTCACCTGAGGATATTTTTAACATTGAGAGAGAGAGAGAGAGAGAGAGAGAGAGAGAGAGAGAGAGAGAGAGAGAGAGAGAGAGAGGGGATGATGCAAGAGAGACACATTGACTGGTTGCCTCTCACACGTGGTGCCCCGACTAGGGCAGGGGATTGAACCTGCAACCAAAGTATGTGCCCTTGAATGGAAATTGAACCCCAAACCAGTGGTCAGCAAACTCATTAGTCAACAGAGCCAAATAGCAACAGTACAACAATTGAAATTTCTTTTGAGAGCCAAATTTTTTTAATTTAAATTTTTTCTAACTCCACTTCTTTAAAATAGCATAGCCAAGGGAAGGGGACATGGGTGGATGGCCGCCCAGCCTGCTGGTTGAACTCCTGATCAAGTGGACAATTTGCATATTAGCCTTTTATTATATAGGTTATACACTGAGTAGCCAGATTATTATGCATTCAGAGATCAAAGTAATCTGGCCATTCAGTGTAGATTGCTTTGGGTAGTATGGACATTTTAATGATATTGATTCTATCAATCCATGAACACGGTATGTTCTTCCACTTGTTTATATCTTTCTCAATCTCTTTTTTCAATTACTTGTAGTTTTTCACGTACAGGTCTTTTACCTCCTTGACATCTTCCAGAAGTTGTTTTATGTATTTGGTTGGTCCTGTATTGGGTGCATATATGTTTACTAAAGTTATATCTTCTTGTTTGGTTTATCCCTTCAGTATTATGTAGTGGCCTTTCTTATCTATTGTTATGGCCTTTACTTTGGGGTCTATTTTGTCAGATATAAGTATTGCAACCCAGCTTTTTTCTCTTCCATTTGCCTGAAAACTTTTTTTCCATCCCTTCATTCTCAGTCTGTGTGAATCCTTTGTTTTGAGGTGGGTCTCTTTCAGAGAGCAAATATATGGTTCATGTAAAGCTAGCATTCTAAGTAATAGCTGCCATGGCTGGCATTGGAGTCTACCACAACATATCTTTCCAGCTTCATTTCTTTTTTTTTCTTTTTTTAATATTTTTATTGTTTTTTTACAGAGAGGAAGAGAGAGGGATAGAGAGTCAGAAACATTGATGAGAGAGAATCATCGATCAGCTGCCTCTTGCACAAGGATGTGCCCGCAACCAAGGTACACTCCCTTGACCGGAATTGAACCCGGGACCTTTCAGCCCGCGGGCCGACGCTCTATCCATTGAGCCAAACTGGTTTCGGCCAGCCTCATTTCTTGTCACTTTACTTTCTCCTACTTTACTGGCACTGTACCTTAAACATGACCCATGTTTTTTTGTTTTGTTTTGTTTTTTTACATCTTTCCTCATATCTTTATTACTTAGACAAGATGCTTTTTATTTGCTGAGCACATGGAATGAAATACCCATCTCTGGACCCATCATACTCTGAGTTTATTATACTAAATACAACTCAGTAAATATTTGATGAATTGAAGTGTGTGGTATTCTATATGTCATAAAGGATATCATTAATCCTCAAATTAAGCCTTCAATGTAGATACTGCATCTGGCAGGTGTCTACTAATCTGACTCATACTCCAAAATACACAATTCCTCATGGTTGTAAGCATTTGGCTAACCTAAATGGACCAGGAAATGTGTAAAGAGCTATTTTAGAGCTTTTAGAGCCTACCCCCTGCCCAGAAAACATACCAGGACATGCATTCATGAAATTACTTTTGACACCAGTTTCAACCCTCTGCATCTTGTTCCCCTCTCTAGTTGTTCCCTTATGCATATCTGGCTTCCAGCTAGTACTGCTCTTCTAGTGGGGTGACCTGTTTGATCAATCTTGTGGCTCTTGACCCTTCTGCTTTTCTAACCAGCTATAAATTCCTTTCTTCTTCCAGACTAAGAACATTCTGAAAAACTTCCAAGATACCATTACACTTTGTATGAAGACCTTAAGACTAGTAAAAATAAAGTATCCTCACTTTCCAAGAGAGATCATATAGTTAAGGAACTATTTTCAAATGTTATTCTCAAGTTTGATAGAAATAACTGAAAACTTCCTGTCTTGTTTTAGCAGGAACAGTGCAGCTTGCAGATGACTGGGTACACTACTTTCCATTAATTATTCCTGAAATCCTGGGTGCTGTTGAGGAGGATTGTCGGGACCAAAGTTTATTAGTCTTATAGCAAAATCTCCTCTGAAACTACCATGTTTATTGACCACAGAGGGACCGTGCATTGATTTCCCCCACTGTGTGTGACATTCTTATCATTTCCCAGCATAAAGCTTCTTGTTGGTACTTTTTCTAGACTGAAAAAGAAAGCATTATCTGCTTTCCCCTATTCTCACCTGCTGAAAATCCTTTAATGCTTTTATGATTCTGAGATGGGTGACAGAAAGGTTTTGTCTAAAGGGCTCCAGGACACTAATCCAGACAAATGGCAGATCTGTTATCAATGAGTTTGCTCTGCTTATCTGTTTATAGTTGCTGAACAAAAAGTATAGGACCATGAGGAAAACATTTACACATTCATTCCACAAATATCTAAGGAACACAAACTCTGTGCTAAGTGCAAGGAATCCAGAGGTTGCATCCCTCAAGTAGCTCAGTACAGGAGGTAAAAGCCAAACATCATTTCCTTTTTTATTATGTTCATTCAAAACATGCATTTCTCAGATTTGGGAGGACCCTGTTCAACCTTGTCACAACAACTACTACCTTTTTTCCTTCAAGAGAAAATTATAGTTTTGCTTAGGGAATTTTGCATGTAGAGCCATTAGGCAGATGATAAAAGATTTTCATGGCAGTGGTTTATTATAGCCCCCCCCCCCTTTTTTTGAAGATTTTATTCAGCCTTAGTCAATATTCAATTCACAGGAGAATTTGTTTCATTTTTTCCCCTTTGTTTTGTGGAAACACTCTCTTCAGGTAACATGAACTTGAAAATGTCCCACTTCCATACATTGTGAATAGAGCAGAGATAGAAGGGAGGATGTGCTGCTAAAGAAATACAAGAGGCCAGTCCTGGAAATAGGCCCAGGCTGGCAAGTGAGGGGTCAGAAAAGAGTTCTTAGATGTGATATTTGAGCCAAATCTGAAATATTGTAGGCATAGGAGAGGAGTAAATGAGGCTAAGAGGACTGTGGTAGAGGAAGGCCTCATTCCAGGCAGAGTAGACAGTAAAACAGTAAAAACAATGGCATTGGGGGAGGAACACAACTCCAAAATTACTGAATCACTAGCAAGAGATGGGAGATGAAGCTGGCAGAGTAGACTGAATTAGATCACCAAATAGCTAGCCTCACTTCCTTGGCAAATTCCTGTTGGGAATCGAGCCTGCAACCTGGGCATGTGCCCTTGACTAAAATCGAACCCGGAGCCTTCAGTCTGTAGGCTGATGCTCTCTCCACTGAGCAAACCAGCTAGGGCAACCTTTGCTTCTTTTTAAATGGTATTAATATTTTATTAATGCTTACCACCTCATCTAGCAAAGCAAATCTCCTTATTCAGTGAAGTATAAATACAGCTTTTTATTTTTAGGCCCATAATAAGCCTGAAATGAATAGCACTAGAAAAATTTACCATGAGTATTTTCTTTCTACACATGCACTGAGATATATATGCATTAGAATAAATTTAGGGTAAGAGAGGGATCCTGGGTACAATGAGTAGATACAGAGTTGTTTGTAAAAGCTACTGATCCTCCTTAACAAACAGAAAAGATAGCCCTCAGATTATTGTGAAGAAGGGATTATAACAAAGTCAATGCAAACCTATATCATAGTCTCATCCTATCTAATAAAAGAGTAATATGCAAATTGACCATACCTCTGCTACACCCACAAGCCATGCCCACTGGCCAATCAGGAGTGAGTATATAAATTAACCCAACCAATATGGCTGCATCCACGAAGAGAGCAAGAGGCTTGGGTTGCCCCCAGCAATGGAGGAAGCCAAGATTTCCACCTGCCCTGGAGGGCTCAGGCCTCCGCTCAAGGCTACAAAGTTTCAATTATAGAAGATAAATAAATCCCAGATAC
This sequence comes from Pipistrellus kuhlii, assembly GCF_014108245.1. Lineage (NCBI taxonomy): Eukaryota > Metazoa > Chordata > Mammalia > Chiroptera > Vespertilionidae > Pipistrellus > Pipistrellus kuhlii. The sequence continues at coordinate 5,539,987 of NW_023425504.1, read as the reverse complement.
CAGGGCCTCCACTTGGGTCACTGGGGGGTGTGGCTGGCCTGCAAACCACCACAGGCCCCTCAACAGGTCACCCAAGGAAACCCCCACCCTGATCCAGGACACCCTTCAGAGAAAACCAGCCAGTCCCCACCCATGCACCAGGCCTCTATCCTATCTAATCCTATCTAATCTTATCTAATAAAAGGATAATATGCAAATTGTCCATCACTCCAACACACAAGATAGCTTCCCTCATGTGGACACAAGATGGCTGCCACAAGATGGCCAGCAGGGGAGGGCAGTTGGGAGAGACCAGGTCTGCAAGGGAGGGTAGTTGTGGAAAATCAGGCTAGCAGAGGAGGACAGTTGGGAGTGACCAGGCCTACAAGGGAGGGCAGGTGGGGGCAGTTGGGAGGATCAGGTTTGCAGGGGAGGGCAGTTAGGAGTGACCAAGCCTGCAAGGAAGGGCAATTAGGGGCAAACATGATGGAAGGGGAGCAGTTCAATCAGGCTGGCAGGGGAGTGGTTAGAAGGTGATCAGACTGGTAGGCAGAAGCGGTTAGGGAATCAGGAAGGCAGGCAGGTAAGCAGTTGGGAGCCAGCAGTCCTGGATTGTGAGAAGGCATCCCTCAAGGGGTTCCAAATTGGAGAGGACACCTGGAAGACACACAACCCTGCTCAAGAATTTTGTGCATCGGGTCACTAGTAAAATTATAAAGAACATCCAGACAGTTCTTTAAAGAAATTTAGTATTTGCTGAGGAAAGCCCATTCTTTTTTTTAAATTTAAAGTTTATTTTTCAATTACAGTTTAATATTATTTTGTATTAGTTTCAGGTGTACTTCATAATGGCTAGACAATCATATACTTTACCAAATGTTCCCACCAATATTTCCAGTACCCACTTGGCACCATATATAGTTATTATAATACTAGTGACCTGGCACCTGAAATTGCACACATCCCGGAATCCCTCCCCTCACCTACCTCCCCATGCATGCAGCCCCACCCACCAGCACGTACCTGCTGCTCATGCAGCCTCCTGCTGATTAGTTGATACAATGTGAGGGCGTCACAACTATTATCATATTAACTCTTTATTATATAGGATTATTTACTATATTTCCTGTACTGTACTTTACATCCCATGACTATTTGTGACTACTAAATTGTACTTCTTTTTTAAATGCTTATTTATTTTCATTAGAGTTTACATTCAATATTATTCTGTATTAGTTTCAGTTGTACAGCATAATGGTTAAAAAATCATGTACTTTATAGAGTGGTCATCCAGTGTTTGAAGTACTACCTGAATCCATACAAATGGTAGTTATCACAATATCATTGACTATATCTCCCTATGCTGTAATCTACATTTCTGTGACTATTCTGTAACTATCAGTTTGTAGCACTTCAACCCTTCACTTTGATCACCCTGCCTCCAATCCCTCTCCTCTCTGGCAAATGTCAGTCTGTTCTCTGTATCTATACATCTCTTTCTACTTTATTTATTTGTTTATTTTATTCATTAGATTCTACATATAAGTGAGATTACATGGTATTTGTCTTTCTCTGACTGACTTATTTTACTGAGCATAATATCCTCTAGGTCCAGCCATGCTGTCACAAATGGCAATATTTCATTCTTTATTATGGCTAAGTAATATTCCATTGCATATATGTACCACACTCTGTTACCCACTCACCTATTGATAGGCACTTGGGTTCCTTTGAGGAAGTCTATTCTTTTGAAGATCTAGCTTACTTTTTATAGCAAGTTCCTATCTACTTATATCTGTGATTTCTAGGATTACTGCCATAGAAATTTGGCCCACAAAATGAACACTCTTTCTGGTTTGGAATTCTGCATTCTTAAAGTGAGAAACTGCTAAAAATAAATATATTTTAAAATTTACAAAATAAGAACAGACTTTTAAAAATATTTTTTATTGATTTCAGAGAGGAAGAGAAAGGAAGAGAGAAATAGAAACATCAATGATGAGACAGAATCATTGAACAGCTGCATCCTGCATGCCCCACACTGAGGACTGACCCTCCAACTCCAGATATGTGCCCTGACTGGGAATTGAGCCATGACCTTCTAATTCATAGATCAATGCTCAATCACTGAACTATGCCGGCCAGGCAAAAATAAAGGTCAGTCTTGATGTTATCTTTGCATCTGAGGAGCACAAGTAAACAATTCAAAACTGACAGCAATATGCAACACTGATACATATATACAGTTTTTAAAAATATGATAAAAGTGCATTTTCATCACTCACTCAGGAAGACTCAAATGGTGATTTCCAAAGGGGTGTGCGTGCATGTGTGTGTGTGTGTGTGTGTGTGAGTGTGTGTGTGTGTGTTTTCTGGACATGGAAGAGGGAGTTTTTGAGAACCTCATAAAAACACATTTCAGTCCAAACAATCAATTCAATAGCAATTTCCGCCATTTTGCAGACTCACATAGTTTATTGCTTTCCACACTGATCTCTGATACAACAGCATGAACACTTAGCCCTAGGATCAGCCAAGAATGCACTTTTAGATTTGTACCATTCAGCATTTTTTTCATCCATCACATATTTACTATGTCCACTATCAATGACCTCAAAATCCAATAGAAGAGGAAACACACAGCTGAACGTGTATAGCCTGCTAAGTTCAGTGATCAAGGTAAGAGCATGGAGAAAGAGCAAATACCTACCCTGGCTAAGCCATACCATTTCACTTGGTATCTCAACTGAAAATTAAATGCATAGATTCTTCCCAGCCCAATTATAGGGCTAACATTTAGATTTTATTGCTACTGTGCTTACTTGTATGATAAATATTTTACATGCATGATCTTATGTAATCATCACAAACACCATATGAGGCACATACAAATTCTATTTCATGGGTGTAGAGAAGATGAATAAACTAACCAAGATTTCCATTCCAGCTTGGCCTAACTCCAGAGCTCTGACTTATTGCATCTCACAAAGATGACTCTCCAGTTTTAAAAAAGAAAGTGACTAATTGGGTTAAAAACGACAGAGGGGTTGACCAGAGTAAGAAGGGGTCTTTGGATTTCATCATCAGGAAATCACATTTGTGCCCACTGTACTAGTGTCCTAGGGATGCCATATCAAAGTACCACAAACTGGATGGCTTAAATAATCATCTCCTAGTTCTGGAGGCTAGACGTATGAGATCAAGGTATTAGGAGTGTTGGTTCCTTCTACGGTTTGTGAGGGAAAATTTGTTCTATGTCCCTAGGGATACAAGCTTCTGCTATCCTTAGCCCTTCATTGGCTTGTAGATGGCCATATTTTCCTTGTGTCTTCTCTCTGTATGTGCTAGTCTTCATGTCCAAATCCCACCCCCCCCTTTTTTAAGGACACCAGTTATATTAAATTAAGGCCCACCTTAGTTATGTAATTTTGATAATCTCTATAAAGACTTTCTAAATTAGGTCACATTCTGAGATATGGGGTTAGGAATTCAACATACTTATTTTGGAGGGTCACAATTCAACCCATAGCACACACTGAATGAGCACTTTCAGCTCAGGAGTACCTACAGTCTATAAGGAAGGGACACAAACTGTGATGTGAGGTCACAGGAACAGGCTGGGAGCGAGAGGAGGCTTGACAACATTTTCCAGATTAGAGGAAAAACTCCAGGAGAACAAGAGTACTTCAAAAACTGAGGAGAGAAGATAACTGATGGAGCAGAGTTTGCAGGGAATAGAATGGAGTGTGGATCCTCAGAAAGTATGTAGGACACCACTTCTGAAACAAAGGAGCCGAGAGATTTAAACAACTGGTATTTATATGCATTTGTGGAGACATCTGCATCACCTCAGCCCCAATCTCCCCAGATTCTCTAGAAGCCTGCCTCAAATTTCTTCAATAACTTACACTTATAGTTTTATAACATTATAGCCATTTGATTTGCAGCTCTATAATTGTCAGGTATTGCTTACCACGATAAAAATATCACATATTCATTTCTAGAAAAAGTATTTGATTGAGTGAATAAATGAATGCATAAATATAAAGAGAAGGAGTTGTTACATAAAATAATCAGGTCTTGTAGTACAGTGATCTGCATGGGTGATAATAAACAGTGAAGCAAAGACTTGTGGGCAAAGGCATGGAGAAAGCACTGAGCAAGGGTATCAACAAGGCACATACCTTTGCCAAGCCACATGATGGAAAACATCCCCCCATTCACATCTGCTCATGCACTAGTAACAGGACACTAGAAACAACTGTGAAATCTGTCATAATCATTTCCTACTAAGGTGAGCAACAGGTACATGTGGACCTGAAAACCTCATCATACAATGAACTGTTTGAAATAAAAGGATGCTTATTTCCTTAAATATCCATATTTTAACCCAGTTGTCAAAATCTGAAGCTACTAGATAAGGGGCAAGTCTTACAAATTGGTGCAAGGTGGGCATTTTTGAAAATGGTTTGGCCTAACTCCAGACCTCTGGTTTATTGAATATCACCATGCTGAATCTCCCATTTTAAAAAGAAAAGTTAGCCGAAGCCGGTTTGGCTCAGTGGTAGAGCGTCGGTCTGCAGACTGAAAGTTCCCAGGTTCGATTCCAGTCAAGGGCATGTACCTTGGTTGAGGGCACATCCCCGGTAGGGGGTGTGCAAGAGGCAGCTGGTTGATGTTTCTCTCTCATCGACATTTCTAGCTCTCTATCTCTCTCCCTTTCTATCTGTTAAAAATCAATAAAATATATTTTTAAAAACTAAATAAATAAAATAAAAAGAAAAGTTACTAATAGGGTTAAAAAATACAGAGGGGATGACCAGAGTGAGTAAGAAGGGGTCTTTGGATTTTGTCATCAGGAAATCATATCTGTGCCCATTGTACTGGTGTCCTAGGGCTGCCATAACAAAACACCACAAACTGGGGGGCTTAAACAACATAAATGTATTGTCTCCCAGTTCTGGAGGCATGATAACTGGTCATAGAGCAGAGTGCCAATGGTTCCAGCAGTGATTCGTGGAGTTGGCCCTAGTGTGCTGACCTGGGACTTGGTAAAGCATGGCTCTTGCCATCTCATCATGTTTGTTTCAGCAAGTTAAAAAGCATATTAGGGAAAGTTGAAATGTTTTCCCCTGGATATTTAAGCAAATCAATGCAAGGGTACAGAGTGTAACCAGAGGGGCCCCTATCTCTCCTAATTATGAACATTGGCCATAAGATATAACTCAATAAGTGTCATTCCAATAAATTCAATTTAAAAAGAGATAAAAGAGAGCATAGCTCAAAAAGCAAGTATGACCGCACCACAAGTATTTTTCTCTTAGACTCATACATACTGTATATGTTTATGGAACGAGTTTATATATAGTTTACCTGCCTAAAAGCATGATTTACTCCTTATAAAACATGATATCTTATAATTGAGCACATCCTCCATACTCTTTATTCTCTAGTTTGACAATTCTCTTTTGAAATAAAAAGTTCTCAAAATCAGTTCCATGTGTATGTGTGTGTGTAACCAAGAGAGCATTTTCGCAAGAGGGGACAAAACTTAATAAGCCTATCCCCAAAAAATAAATAAATAAATAAATAAATAAATAAATAAATAAAGGTTTCAGAACACCTGACAGGTTCAAATATTAAGCCCTTTCCCTTCAATTTATGACTCAAAGAACATAATTTTTGAACATTTATATCAAATTATTAGGTCTAGTAATAATTAATGTCGTTTTCTAATACTTTTTAAAATCGAATTTATTTAAACAATACAACAAAATTTAATCAACAATATAGTTGCCGTTGTTTTCTACTACTTGTGCCCAACGCTCAGGAAGCATTTTAATCCCTCTGTTGTAAAATTCTTGTGATTTTGATGCAAAAAATTCGGTCAATGCATTTTTGAGGCATTCTTCATTATTAAATTTTTTTCCAAGAAGAAAGTTTTGCAAAGAACGAAACAAATGGTAATCGGAAGGGGCAATATCAGGAGAATATGCAGGTTGAGGGAGAACTTCCCATTCCAACTGGCGCGGTTTTTCAGCAGTGATTCTTGCAGTATGCGGTCGTGCGTTATCGTGGTGAAGAATTACGCCCTTCCGATTAATCAGCGCGGGTTCTTTTTCTCTTAAAGCTTGGGCTAACCTTTCCAATTGGGCACTATACACTGCACTTGTAATGGTTTGGTTAGATGGTAAAAGTTCATAATGAAGAATTCCTTTAAAATTCCACCAAACACACAACATCACTTTTTTTGCATGCAAGTCAGGTTTTGGCGTGGGCTGCGGAGCCTCATTTTTGTCCAACCATTGAGGCCGCCTTTTCAAATTAACATACAGCACCCATTGTTCATCTCCAGTAACAATTTGCTCTAAAAACGGCAAACGGTTTTGACGAGAGAGGAGCGAACTGCAAATTGTGACTCTTTGATTACAGTTGTTGTCGGTCAACTCATGAGGAACCCATTTTCCAAACTTTTGGACTTTGCCAAGTGCACGCAATTGATTGGAAATTGTTTTTTGTGAACAATTTACAGTCGCAAGCTCTTGCTGGGTAATTTGAGGATTTTGCACCAAAAGAGCTTGAAGAGCTTCTTGATCAAAATTGGACACACGGCCTCGACCACTCTTGTCATCTAACAAAAAATTTCCCTCGCGAAATTTCTCAAACCAACACTGGCATTTTCTGGCACTAACTGCATCTTGACCAAGAGCACTACAAATGTTTTTTGCAGCCTCACTTGCTTTTCTTCCTAATTGGAACTCGTAAAGCATGCAGTGCAGAATATGCTCTTCATCCGCCATCTTCTTAGCCCTAGTTTTTCAACAAAAACCAAACCAAACACAAACTTTTTCAAGCAAAACTTGTTACTTGCACTTCACATGTTCTGTAGATACCACGTGTTTGAAGGTTATGTCAATACAAGTCAACGCCAAGCAAGATTTTAAACAAATGTTTAAAAACAACATTAAGTATTACTAGACCCGATACAAAAATTATTATGTAGTCCAACTGCTATACTGCCTGAGTATAATTCAAATATTCCCTTTTCATAGTAGGGTTCACATAAACAAACCACAGAAACAATGCCTGTGGAGTAAGGCAGTCAGATGATTTACTGCTTTGCTCTCTTTTTGCCCTTCTCTCTTCTCCTTTTGAGAGCTAAGAGGCAATTTCCATTGTCTCTATGCACTCTGGTTAACCATGGAAGAATGCTGAATTGCTGAAAGTCCTACTGTTGCTCATTCACGCCAGTTAAAGGGACCTGTGCTTAAATCTGCTCCAGGCTATCTTGCACAAATGAGTCTTTCTGACCAAAGTTCTCAGATGGGGAAAAGCACTGAAAATTAATTAGTACTATTCCTAGGTACCACTGAGGATGTTGCAGTGCCACTATGCTTTAGCAAATCTCACCTGAGACTTGAAGGTATGTTTAGAAATTGTACCAGCTCACTAATTTTCTAAATTGATTCTTACAAATGACAGATTCTATCAGACAAGATCAGGGAAGGTAAAAGTAAAAGAACAAAGAACCAACAGTTGGGCTGAACTTTCAAGTCATAATGTACATGGCCTTGACCTTCTGCTTCAGAAGAAATTTGTACAGCAAGGATGGCTCTTCAAACAAACAAGGATATGAAATCAGCCTCCAAGCTGTCACTGGTGATATGAAATTTAATGGTGACAGAGGGCTTAAGTAGTTTGGGGTCCTCTTTTATGTGACCTAATGTTGAATGTAAAAAAAATGATGTCAAATTTTCAAATGGTTGGTCTCTCTTGGCTCATCTCTATTCTACCACTCCCTATCCCCAAATTAGAAAAAAAGAAGAAATTGGCAATGTACTAAATTGACCTGTCATGATGATGGAGTGCAGCAATGTCTTAATTATAACACACTACATATACTAGAACAAAAAGTGGTTCTGTTATAATATTTGCTTTCACACATCTGTCACTGCCCAATATCTTTGCCATCTTGCAACAAAATTATGAGGAAATTATCTACGACCAAATTTCCAAAGGAGTGAGGAGTCCCCCTATATACAGTCAACTCTGAAACCCCTCTCCCAAACCAATGGAGTGTGCAGGTCTAACAGAGTGTTAGGACTCCTGGAGACAAACTTTGTTTTGCATTTACTGTGTCAGTTATAAACTTGAGGTTTCTCAAATCACCACACTGGCATCTCTATCTTAGTCATATCTGTTAGATCTTCCCCATCTCTCTGACCTTTACATGTTAGAGAGCCCCAGGGCCCAGTCCTCAAAATCTTCCCTTGTCTATTCTTACTCCTTTGGTGAGCTCATCTGTTTCATGTCTTTACATTGAAATTTCATCTCTATGCAGACAAATTACACACACACACACACACACACACACACACACACACACGGGCAAAAATAGATTTACAGTTGTTCATGTGGAAAATAATGTAATAAATAAATAAATAATAGAAGAATAAACTGTGTTTCACATACTCACAACTGTAAACCTACCATATATATCATCTAAAGCCCAGCTGTGTATATACTTAGTAGCTTCACTTGGATATTTAATAGGCATCTCAAATTTAACATGTCCAAAACCAAGACTTTTTTCCCTAAAACCCACTCTTCTTCAATTTTCCCCATCTAATTCCTAACAATCCCATTCTTCCTGTTGTTGGGGGGAAATTTTTAGAGTCATCCTGATTTCTCACACCCACATCCCATCTATAAGAAAATCCCATTAGTAATACTTTCAGAACACATCTAGAATCCTATTACTCTTACCTACCTGGTCCAGCCACCACATCATTTCTGTCCTAGATTGCTGCAACAGCTTCCTCACTGGTCTGCTTCTGCCCTGGACTATTTAAACCTGTTTTCAGGCAGCACGATCCAGTTAACACATGTCATCATATCACTTCCCTGTGCAAATCCTTCTACTGGCTTCCAACTTTTTCAAGTCCTTGCACTGGATTACAATACCCTCCATGATCTGCTCCTCCGTGTGATCTACGACATTGTTTCCTATCAAGGTCTGCCTCCCTTACTTAACTCCAAACATTTCACAGACCTAGCTACACACAGATCTATAATATCTCAGGATCCTTGCACTTGATGCTCTTCCTTTGTCTATACCGTTCTCTTCCCCAGATATCTACATGCATTATTCCTTGCCACCCAACTTCAAATGGCACCCTTTCCCATACACCATAGGTATACTTCCTGCCCCCCTATATTCTTTTGTTTTACTCCACAGCAATTACTACCAACATACCATACATTTTATTTATTGCTTAATTCTTTCTCTCCTTACACATGAATGTATATTGTATGAGATGAGAGATTTATTCTTTCTTGTCTGCTTCTCTGCTTTATTCTTAGGATCCAGAACAGTACCTTACACATAGTGGGTGCTCAATAAATATTATATATATACTATATATATATATATATATATATATATATATATATATATATATATATGAGTGTGAGTGTATTTATAACTGGTTACATATGGGCTTCATAATTAGGCATCACCAGTACTGGTTGGCACAGTTCGTCATATAACATTGGGGTCAAGTTCTGTTTCAAGGCATTTTATCTCCATGTTATTTTCTTAAATAAGCAGTCATAAGAAACCATATGTACAGACCGCCAGAGCTCCCTGTCTTTCTGTCTACTGGAGTGGAACTGGGGTTCAAGGGAGGCAGGGTCAATGTGTGTGGCTTCTGGACTCTGAGGCCTGCCTCTTATGTGCAGGAATGTAACTACTAAGACAGCCATTGGTCTGCTGCTTGGATAGCCCTCCATTCAGGATGTGCTGGATATGCTATACAATGAGGTTGATAGCCACTAGATTATCTACACCTCTAGGAATTATCATGCCTGAGTATTTCTTGTAGAAAAGCAGAATTCATCAAAGGCAGATTTGATGAAAGTAAAGTACTGGGATAAAATCTGTTCCAAGTCCCTCCCTCTTTCACTTATGTCCCTTAATATTCTGCGGGAGAGCCTAGTGTCTGCATCTGTGTCCACAAAGATCTTTATCTGGAATAGATCTCACACCTCTTCAGAGTAAAAGGACAAAATACCTTCAAAGAAAACCACATCTTCAGGGTAGATGGTGATCATCTCTTCCTTCCAAAAATGGGAGTCAAAGTCATACAAGGGAATCTGCATGGTTTTCCCTTCAGTAATTTGAGTTTTGAAAATGAGTTCATTGTCAAAAACATCCGGTGGTCAAAACTGAACTCGCCTTTCAGGGCTGTGACCTTCTGCTACAACGTGAGGACCAGGTAGAAGCTGTCCTGGCTCAAGATGACCACCTGCTTCTGGCAGTAGTCCACCTTGTTTTACCCCAAGTGCTGTACAATCTTCCCACAAACAGAGGACTTGCCACTAGCCAAGCCTCCACTGATACCAATCAGGAAGGGCTTGAAGCCAAAGCCGTTGGACTGCTGGTGGTTCTGTGAGGTCTGCTTGCTGTCCGCCACCATGGCTCATGTTGCCCCTCCTCCGTGTCTGGTGCGTGCTGACGCACATGCCCTCACTAAATATTCTTTGAATAAATTAAAATTCTAAGACAACTAATTAATTCAAGAAAATAAGTTAAATATATTAAAGTAGCTAGATATTGAATAAAATATTCATTCTAGCCAATTATTCGTGGAGTGTATATGTATATGCATATGCATATGTACATGCATATAATTGTGTGTAAACAAACACATTATATATATATGGAGAGACAGACAGACAGACAGAAACAGACAAAGAGAGAAAGGGACAGAACCCACATCAGTTAGCAGTGAAACAAGAGACAGAGATAGGAATGGGGTGGCTAAGCAGAGATGCTCCCAGCCCCTGGGGCCCCACCAAAGGTAAGGCCAATTTTGTAGGCCTAATGCTTTATAAAAATAACTTGCAAATTTATGGGGAAGTATTTTTGAGAATTCAATAAGCCATACAAAAAAGGCAGATTCATTCAACCACAGGCTAATTTTTTTTTCCATTTTGTTCATAAAATGGCTATAATTAGTTATAGATATAAACAGAATTACCAAGTCTGATAATTTTTTATGTCATGGTTTATCATAGAAAAAAACATACTAGACTCAATAGAAGGAAAATGACAGATGCTACAGGAAGAAAATGAGGTTTACTACAAATTAATAATCATGTTTGCTCTTTTTACTGTAAAGCCTTGCCACTCATTTCTGTCATTTGTGTAGGGAAGCTATTTTTGTAAAACAAAATTTTTAATTCATGCACTTCATCTTAACCTACATTTTTTACTGTTTGAAAGTTTTCTTCCCAGGCATATTTCACTGTGACAAGATTTCTTAGATGAAAGCAGAGTTTAAGGTAGGTTACTATATATGTCTAATTAAAAATTTGAGACAATTGGTCTTTTGATCCATCAAGAATTCAAAAATTTACTCATTAATTTATTTCTAGTAAAAGTGAAATGAGATGGTTTAAGCAGCAGAACAAAGAATAACTAACCTGGTCTGAACATAAACTCAGCTTCTGGTATAACAGAATGGGATGAAGGCAAGAACACTGCCTAAGACTTAAGAGTCTTAGTTTCCATACCTTTAAGGAAACTCTTTTTCCTGCCTATCTCAAAGGGTTGCTGTGAGACCCAAATATGAAAATGAAGGGGAGTAAACTCTGTCAAATTAAAAATCCTATCCACATATAAGTCTAAGTTCCAGGAGATCTAGAATGATCTTGCTTGTATTTGATTTCCAAGATGAGCAAAATGGAATTATTAAAATGTAGAAAATTTTGTTTCCCAAAGAAAATGAAATGCTTTAAAAAGCAAAAGCTATGTTGATTCACTCAAAAATTCCTTTTATGTTTCATCTGCTATGATATATTATCTTGGAGGCAATATGAAGTTTCTCTTCTAAAAATACAACAATTTTGAGGATAATAATTTAAGAATTTCATACAATCCAATGAATTTCCCTTAGAATATCCCTTTTGAAAAATGACCAAGTATAAATTATATACCCTTTACCCACAATTTGTGTCATACCAATGGATAACCAGAGCAGCTGGCAGACTTATAATTGGCTACCTCCTCCCAATATGGTTCTTGTTTCTAGAATGCAGGGGGGCAGAAACTACTTTTACAAGAATCATAGATACATACTGAAAGCCAGCTACTTATATGTCAAAAATCTTATTACCTAACTTGGTAGAATGGCGACCTCTCTGCTTCCTTTTATCCATGTAGTCACATTACGTTATGCATTGTACTTCATTTTCCATGGGTTCCTTTCCTCATTTGCAGATTCTTACACAGAAAGAACACCAAATGATTATCATGGCACTCTCCGGTTTGAATTGATAAAGAGATTATGTATACCAATGTGTTTTTGCAGCTGAAATATGAGAGTGTTTACTTCACAAATCATCCACCGATGCAACCTAAATCTCAAAACCATAAAATGAAAAAAGTCAAATCCTCATGTTGTCAGTTACAAGTCTGAGCCCCAGTAAACCTGTATAAGTAGGTCAGTCACTACCTCAACATTCCAGCTTGGTAGCCTTCCATTATGCTTTCTGCTGCCATTTACTCAAAGGCAGGCACAATGACTGATAATAGATACAAGTTTTAGCCTACACACTACTATGATATACAGTTGACAAGAATCAAAAAAGAAAGAAAAGTATCATTTATTTTATCAAATGCCTACAATGTGACCAGTAATTTACAGATATTATCAAACTTAATTATTCATTCATTCATTTATTCCCAAATGACCTATAAAGGTCAGGCAACCCAAAACAAGCACAGAAGACATTTCTACCTTCATGTAGATTACAGTCAAGTTTAAAAAGATATTTTAAGATAATCACACCTTCTACTGCCAGGTAGAACGAAATACCTCACAACAAATAAATAATTCTGCTCTGATAACTAATTAAATATGGTTGCATCACAAAAAACATATTTTAAATGCATAAGAGAGCTTCAATACCAATTACTAATGGATAAACCTTACTTTCAGAGAGTATACAACCATTCTAAGCCCAGTCTACAAAAAAGAAATAAGGGAGTCCTTCAGCATGGATGGACCTGGAGATTGTTATGCTAAGAGAAATAAGCCAGTCAGAGAAAGACAAATACCATATGATCTCACTTATATGTGGAATAATGATGAACAAAATAACTGTTAAAAAATATAAAAAGATACATAGATACATAAAACAGAGTGACAAATCTCAGATGGAAGAAACAGAGTCAGCGCAGAGAACCCCAAACAAGAGGAATCCAAAGAGGACCACACCAAGACACATCATAATTAAAATGCTAAGAGCAAAAGACAATAAAAGAATCTTAAAAGCAGCAAGAGAAAAGCAGTTAGTTACTTACAAGGGAATGTCCATATGATTGTCAGCTGATTTCTCAACAGCAACTATGCAGGTCATAAGGGAGTGGCGAGAAATATTCAAAGTTATGAATAGTAAGGGCCTACAACCAAGATTACTCTATTCAACAAGTCTATCATTCAGAATTGAATTAAAGGTCAGATAAAGAGCTTCATAGACAAGAAAAAGCTAAAGGAGTTCATTACTGCCAAACCAGTATTATATGAAATGTTGAAGGGTATTCTATAAGTAGAGGAAGAAGAAGAAAAAGATTAAAACTATGAATAGCAAAATGGCAACAAATGCATACCTATCAACAATTGAATCTAAAAATCAAAATAAATAAGAAATCTAATGAACAGAATAAACTGGTGAATAAAATTAAATCAGAGACATGGAAATGGAATGAACTGATGATTCTCAGAGGGAAGGGGAGAAGATATTAAACAAGAATTTTATATGCATATATGCATTACCTATGGACATAGACAATATGGTGGTGAAGGCCTGGGGTGGGGCAGGAACTGGGAAGAGGAGGACAATGGGGGGGGGGAAAGAGGGACATCTGTAATAATCTCTACAATAAAGATTTTAAAATAATATTGATAGAATCAACATAATCAAAATGTCCATACTACCCAAACCAATCTACAGATTCAATGCACTCTCCATTAAAATACTAACGGCATATTCACAGACCTACAACAAACTTTTCAAAAATTCACCTGGAATAAAAAAAGACCCTGAATAGCTGCAGCAATCCTAAAAAAGAAGAACAAAGTAGGTGGAATCTCAATACCAGATATCAAGTTGTATTACAAAGCCACTGTTCTTAAAATAGTCTGGTACTGGGACAAGAACAGACATATAGTTCAATGGAATAGAATAGAGAACCCAGAAATCAACCCAAACCACTATACCCAATTAATATTTGACAAGGGAGGCATGAACATAAAATGGAGTCAAGACAGTGTCTTCAACAAATGGTGTTGGGAAAATTGGACAGATACATGCAAAAAAAAATGAAACTAGACCACCAACTTACACCATATACAAAAATAAACTCAAAATGGATGAAGGACTTAAACATAAGACTGGAAACCATAAAAATACTAAATGAATCCACTAAGGCAGCAAAATCTCAGACATATACTGAAGGAACTTCTTCACCGATACTGCTCCTAGGGCAATGTAAACTAAAGAGAAAATAAACAAATGGGACTACATCAAAATAAAAAGCTTTTGCACAGCAAAAGAAACCATCAACAAAACAACAAGAAAGACCACTACATGGGAGAATATATTTGCCAATGTCATCACCCATAAGGGTTTAATCTCCAACATTTACAGGGACCTTATACAACTTAACAAAAGGAAGATAAACAATCCAATGAAAAAATAGGCCAAGGACCTAAATAGACACTTTTGAAGGTGGACAGAAGGAAGGCCAAGAGACATATGAAAACATGCTCAAAGTCACTAATTATCTGAGAGATGCAAATCAAAACAACAATGAGGTTGTCATAATGGCTATCATCAACAAATTAACAAATGACAAGTGTTGGTGAGGATGCAGAGAAAAAGGAACTCCTTTGGACTGTTGGTGGGGATGCAGACTGGTGCAGCCACTGTGGAGAATAGTATGGAGCTATCTCAAAAAACTAAAAATGGAACTCCCATTTGACCCAGTGATCCCACTTCTAGGAATATATCCCAAGCAACTAGAAACATCAATGAGAAAGGATATATGCACCCCTATGTTCATAGAAGCACAATTTATCATAGCTAAGATTTGGAAACAGCCTAAGTGCCCATCAGCAGATGAGTAGATTAAAAAACTGTGGTACATCTACACAATGGAATATGATACTGCAGGGAAAAAAAAGGAGTTTTTACCATTTGCAACAGCATGGATGGAACTGGAGAGCACTATGCTAAGTGAAATAATCCAGTCAGAGAAAGATAAATACTACCTGACCTCACTCATTTGTGGAATATAATGAACAACATAAACTGATGAACAGGGACAGATCCAGAGACAGAGAAGCATTTATAAGACTGACAAACCTCACAGGGAAGGTAGGGGAGGGTGGAGGTAAGGCAGAGAGATCACCCAAAGGACTTGTATGCATGAATATAAGCCTAAACAATGAACACAAACACCAGGGGGGTGAGGGCATGAGTGGGGGGTGAGTTGGGGGGTTAATGGAGGGATGAGGACACATATGTAATGCCTTAATCAATAAAGAAACTTTTAAAAAGAAAAGAAAATAGTTAGGTATACACCTGTCATAATATTTATAAGATCTATATGCTGAAAATAATAAAATGCTCATGGAAGAAATAAAAAACCTAAGTAAATAGAGAGACATATATGTCCATACCATGGATATGGACTGGAAAACTCACATAGTAAAGATGTCAATTCCTCCAAATGTAGATACAGGTTTAACACAATCTCTATTAAAACCAAGATTTATTTGTAGCTACAGATAAAATTATTTAAAAGTTTAGATGGAAAGTTATTGGCCCTGGAATATTTAAAGCAATCTTGCCATAGAATATTAAAGTGGGGGGAATAAGTCTAAATTATAAAAAAAAAATCCTTACTATATAGCTATAGTAATTAAGAAAGTGTGGTATTGACAAAGGGATAAACACATACAGCAATGGAGCAGAATAAGCAACCTAGAAATATACCCAAACCAATCTACTCAACTGATTTGTAAAGAAATTGCACAAGCAATTCAACAAAGGAAGGACAGTACTTTTTTTTTTTAATTGTGCTGGAGTAATCAGACATCCATAGGTAGCAAATATGAAGCTCAACCTAAGCTTCATATCTTATATAAAAATTAACTCATAATGGAACATGGGTATAAATCTAAAACTATAGGGTATTTTAATGGGAAAATGTTTCAGAATTAATCTTGGTAGAAGACTTCTAAATGTAACACTAAAAATGTATCCATTTTTTAAATGATAAATTGGACTACTAGTATATAAAAATTCAAAATATTGCCTCTGAAAGACCCAGTTAAGAAGATTAAAAGACAAGCTGCCGCCTTGGAGATGATATTTGCAAACCATATAACTGACAAAGGACTCATATCTGCAATATATAAAGAACTCTAAAAATTCAACAATAAAAAAATTAAAAAGTCTAATTTGAAAATAATCAAAAGACACGAACAGATATTTCACTGAATAGGATACACAGATGTTTAATAAGTAAATTATAAGATGTTCAACATCATTAGCCATTAGAAAATTACAAATTAAAACACAACGAATTATTTCTAACCACCTATCAAAATTTCCAAAATAAAAAATAATGACAATACCAAATGCTTTCAATGGACAAGAAACTGGATTTCTTATCCATTGTCTGTGGTAATATAAAGTGTCATTGCCACTTTGGAAAACAGTTTGGAACTTTATTTAAACACTAAACATTCAACTACCATTTGATCCATAAATTACATTCCCAAGCATTTATCCCAGAAAATTAAAAAATTACATACACATAGAAACCTGTAAATTAATGTTCATAGCACATTACTGAAATAGAAAAAAATAGAAATGATCAAAATGTCCCTCAAGCCTGGCTGGCATGGCTGAATGGTTGAGCATTGATCTATGGACCAGGAAGTCATGGTTCGAGTACCAGTCAGGGCACATGCCCAGGTTGTGGGCTTTATTCCCAGTAGGGAACAACAGGAGGCAGCTGATCAATGATTCTCTCTCATCATTGATGTTTCTCCCTCTCTTTCCATCTCCCTTCTTCTCTGTAATCAATAAAAATATATTTTATATTTTAAAAAGTCTCTCAGTAGGTCACTAGTTAAACAGTGGTACATTGACACTGTGGAATACTACTTAGCTATAACAAAGGAATTAGCCAATCTTATAAGGTCACATACTCTATGATTTCATTTTCACATTCTCAATATAGAGACTGAAAACTGATTAGTAGTGCCAGGAGTTGGGAATAATTAGAAGGTGAAAGTGGTGTGTGATTATAAAATAGTAGCACAAGGAAGATCTTTGTGGTGAAAAAATTGTTCTGTATGTTGATTTTAGTGGTGGTTACATGTGATAAAATAATTTGGCATTATACACATATATCAATGTCCATTACCTGGTTTTTATATTATACTATATATACACCGTATTTTTCGGACCATAAGACGCACTTTTTTTCCCCCAGAAGGGGGGGGGGGGAGTCCCTGCGTCTTATGGTCCAAATATAGCCTACACATATACTTTAAAAAAAAGTTTTTTTGCTTGCCCGGCTCTGTGTGGTCTCTGTGTGCTTGCCCGGCTCTAAAATGGTTCTAAATGCTGCTGTTTACTTTACAGGGTTGATTACATGTGTTTATGACTGTGATGTTGGGTTTTAATGCACATAAAATATTTTAGGACACTATTTGTTTCAGAATCTTTTTTTCTTCATTTCCCTTCTCTAAAAACTGGTG
The DNA here is from genome assembly GCF_014108245.1 of Pipistrellus kuhlii. Classification (NCBI taxonomy): domain Eukaryota; kingdom Metazoa; phylum Chordata; class Mammalia; order Chiroptera; family Vespertilionidae; genus Pipistrellus; species Pipistrellus kuhlii. Next base: position 5,522,165 of record NW_023425504.1, on the reverse strand, counting down.
TGTCTTATGGTCCGGAGCGTCTTATGGTCTGAAAAATACAGTATATATAATTTTTTACAGAGAGGAAGGGAGAGGGATAGAGAGTTAGAAACATCAACCAGCTGCCTCCTGCACAACTCCTACTGGGGATGTGCCTGCAACCGAGGTACATGCACTTGACTGGAATTGAACCTGGGACCCTTCAGTCCGCAGACCAACGCTCTATCCACAGAGCCAAACTGGTTTCAGCATACCGCATTTATATAAGACTAGAGGCCCATTGCACAAAATTTATGTACTGGGGTGGGTGGGGGGGAAGCGGTCCCTCAGCCAGGCCTGCCTCCTCTCACAGACTTGAGCCCTCAGGGGATGTCCTACTGATGACTTAGGCCCGCTCTATGGGAGGTGACCGGGCTGATCAGGGGAAGGCACCAGCCCCATCACCCCTCTGCTGCAGCCACTGCCAGCCACTGCAGCTGCCAAGGTGTTTTCATCAACATGGACTCCAGTCCCTTCACCATGAAAAAGTGACAACTTTCTTTAGTCATTTTCAAGATGTGTCTTTCATAAGATATGACCTTTCTTTCTTTCTTTCTTTTTTATTTATCCTCACCTGAGGATATGTTTCTATTGGTCTTTAGAGAGTGTGGAAGAGAGAGGAAGAGACAGAGAGAAACATCAATGTGAGACAGACACTTTGATTGGTTGCCTCCATGAGCCCTGACCTGGGCCCCAGCCAGGGAGGAGCCTGTAACCTAGGTACATGCCCTTGATCAGAATCAAACCAGGACCTTGCAGTCGGCAGGCTGAAGCTTTATCCACTCAGCCAAACCGGCTAGGGCAGGATATGACATTTCTTAGCCCCTCCAGCAGTGGACCAGTGGAATAGCCTAATTTGCATATTACATGTAAACATTGGGAATAAATGGGTGAATGGTATACAGGATTCATCTGTACTGCTTTTGCAATTTCCTGATTACAAAACAAAGTTTTAGAAGTTAAGTTTCCAATATTTTTTCTAATTTTAATAAAATTACCAAACCACAGATCCAAGAATCTCAATGAACCCCAAGAATACCTTGGCTCATTATAGTTAAATAGCTAAAAGTTAATGTTAAGAAAACTTACTGCCTACTCATCAGAAACAATGCATGCCAAAAGGCAATAAAATGACATATTTAATGTGCTGGGGGGAAAAATCCATCAACCTACAATTGTAGATACAGCAAAATTACTTTTTAAAAATTAGAGAAATATAGAGATACTTTCAAATAAACAAAAGCTGAGAAAATTCATCATAACACCTAGATTATCAAAATTATTAAAGAAAAATCTTCACAGTGATGAGAACTTATAACAGATTGAAACTTGGATTTACACAAAAAAATGAAGAACATCATAACAGCTAATATGAAGATAAATATAAAATATTTTTCTCATTTTTTAATTTCTTTGTGAAATTACAGGAGTAATAATAATGTAATACAGGATTTACAGCATGTAGAAATCAAATGTATCACAACAACAGCACAAAAATGGTAGGTAAGTGTTGATCGAATGTTTTGCATCCTTAACCAATGGGCACAGACACCAGGGAGGTGAAGGCATGAGTGGGGGGCATAGGGGGACAATGGAGGGATAAGGACACATATGTAATATCTTAATCAATAAAAATAATATTTAAAAATAATGTTATGGGTCTTTTATAGTGGCCTGATGCACGAAATTCATGCAACAGTAGGACTTCCTTCCTTTGGCTGTCGCCCTGGCTTCCCTCTGGCACCTGGGACCTGGCTTCCCTCACAGCCCCAGCTTTTTCTGGAAGGTCATCAGGAAGGACATCTAGTCTAATTAGAATATTATGCTTTTATTATTATAGATGTGAAGTGGAGTAATATATTATATTAACTATTATATAATATTCATTTATATTTATATACATAATATATACGTATATTTGTATATACATACATATTCACACATACATACATGTGTTCTGAGATAAGGTCCATATGATTCAAAATATGGTACATGGCACAACAAAGTTTATAAACTCCTCATTGTGAGAAGGAACATAAAAGATCCACCAGGTGACTCATGGTCTGTAAGCATTGGGGGTGTTTCAAGGAGAATGACCAAATGCTTTGTACTTCCCATCTCTTTATATTTAAACTATAGGATAGTAGTGCTCCCTGACAAAGAAAATATGAATCCCACTGATAAATTTTGCTGCCACAGCAACTATAGCCATTATACCTCCCCTTATTTTAATGATGTGTTGCTTCCTGCTTCAGCCTCAAATCAGGCATGGGGGCAAAAGTCCATGGCATGACAGGTGAAATTTAATGATGGCTACTGCCTATTTTCTTCACTTAACCTGAGAAGCCAATGCAAATAACCCAAAAATCCACTGAGGGAGACTAACATTGTTTCCCAGAAGTAAATACAGTTCAGCTTGTACTTTGGAACAATTGGTCAACCTTGTTACTTGCACAATTGACTAGCAAGGGTTATGCAGTGCCGGAACATGATCATGGCAGAATCACCAGGCCTCATCACCATCTGTCTTTTAGGATATCTACTCAGTGCTGAATGTACAGGTTTGTTTCCTTCTAAAAGATATATTGAGTATGCTTGTCTTTAAGATATAGAAATGTCTGGTTCTATCTTCTTCATAAATAATGATTATATGATATGACAGCAGTGTTTAAGATTCTAGTAATCAGTATGTGTGTTGACAAGTACTGGTTCTCTGGTATATAAATCTTAATTTTTAAAACTAAATTTAAAATGTTTATGGTATATTTTAATGGACACTTTGAGTTTATGATTTGACAATGTAATTCCTCTTATAAAGCATCAATCTCCTTGGTTAAAAAAATTAAAAGTGGGAAAAGACTTTAACAAGAAAATAGCAAAATATGGAGAAAAAATTAACTGTTGCTTGGTTACTTTTACTCACCACTTTGAATTCAAACTGGGAAACATTAAAATCACAAAGAATGATTTTATCTGCACAAAAAGTTTGATTTAAGATATATGATGTATTTCACCCTGGACAGTGTAGCTCAGTAGTTAGAATGCTGGCCAGTGCACCAATGGGTCATGGGTATGATTCCCGGTCAAGGGCACATACCTTGGTTGTAGGTTCGATTCCTGGCCCTGATCAGGAGGCAATCAACTGATGTATCTCTCTCACATCACTTTTTCTCTCTCTCCTATTCCTCCCCTCCAGTCTCTCTAAAAATCAACAGAAAAAATATCTTCGGGTGAGAATTAACAACACAAAACATAAAAAGGATAAATGAAGTATTTCAAAATTTTGTAACTATATAATAAGGCATGCCTTTAATTTTTAAAAATCTATAAAATTATATAGCTTCAATTTAAAATTTTAGTTAAAACAGACAAATTTTTCATTTGTACGTTGTTATTTATCATTAAATTTTTCATGGATCAGGAAGAAATTGTTTTATTACTGATTTTGAAGATCTCAGAGTTACTAAATGGGGAAACTCAATACTCAAATTCTTAGGAGAGCAAAGCCAGTCCAAGAATTGACATGAAGAGTAGTAACTGATTAATGCTATGTGGATCACTTGTTTTTTTTCCCCACAGCTTTAGTGACTTTATGCACTGTCCCCAAAGGAAAGCACACAGGAAAGAAGTTACCTCATTTAGACAAACAGTATGTTCTCACAGGAAGAATTTATCACACTTACTTGTCAGCCTACTATAATCAAATCTAGTAGCTGAGAGTGCCAGGATCAGGGATGCCAACCCTAAGCATCCCCAGAAAGCAGACTGGCCCCATGGTTCCCACTCCAGACATGATGTCAGACTGAAATGCAGAAATAATGATACAAGAATGCAAAGGTTAAATCAAACTAGCAAAACGGGTAGAGTCCAGGAATAAAGAAATTTAGCATGAAAACTAAAAGCAGGACATAAAGCTAGGATTTTACAAATACCTCTTCAGTGTGAGGTCAGCAGGACAAAGGATCCAAGCCCTTCCTTCAGGATAAGTGGTGAGATGATGGTGCTTTTAAGAGGGCTACTGATTTCTCAAAGACCTCAGATGCTGGGGGAAAAGGATAGATATGAAGAAAAAAGAGGAACTGGTATTTCAGAGCTTTGGAAATAATGACTAAAAGAGATAAGCCTAAAAAGAGGGTAGAAATATGATCTCAAGCAATACTGAGGAGAAAGGCAGTGTTATTCTGGAGTCATTGGAGTCAAAGATAATAGGCCCTTAAGGAGAGAGCTAGGGGAATTTTCCTAAGATGGGCAGTATTGATGCAGCATTCTTTGCTGCTGTTCAATTGTCATTGGCTTCTAAAAAAAAGTTTAGGTTAATGATTTACTGAGATGTTGCAATTTTATGGCTGTTGCTCTTAGGTTTTATTGGATCAATGTAGATTTTTTAAATCAAAACTGTTCTGTGAAACCAATTCAGTTTTGTAAGGTGCATGAACCAAAACTGTATTTCATTCAGAATGAGTGAATGAAAGGAATGAATAAAACATAACTTCAATCTATATAGTTTACAAGACTTTACAATACTGAGTGACTGTTACGGTACCAGGCACTGTGGCAAGGTACTTGGGTCTTGGGGATAAACCAAATTCTCCTCTTTAGCCTAAAGCATCATGAAGTCAGAAGACAGATTTCAATATAATGTGCTAAAGTATGTACCAGGTGCTAAAGGAACATAGAAAAAGAAATACATTAACTGGTGAAACACCTGACAGACAATATTTTGAGCTGAGTCTTAAAAAGTGAGTAGATTCCCTCTTCTTAAATGTCTGACCTAGGGAATTCTATGGAGACAGGATCATTCATGTGTAAAGATCCAGATCCACAAAGAATGTGAGGATATTCAATAACTCAGTATGTTTTGAATATTGAATATGACAAGTCAGGCAGGATAGTTAGGCAGAGTCAGGCCATCAGATAATTAAAGTCCTAAACTAAGGAGTTTGGACAATAGAAAGCAATGTGTAGTCATCAGAAGTACAAATACCACTAATGGGTTATTTTGCATGCTCATGCTGACAACATTCTAATAAACTGTTTAGGGAAGGGTTATAAGACTAGGAGAAACCAGTCTTGAGGTTACTGCAATCATCCAGGGAAAGTAGGAGAACCTGAACGTGGACATTAGCAATATAGAAAAAGGAGGGAAAGGAATTCAAGTAACATTAAGGAAGTAAAAAAGACATGACTTAACCATCTTGGTATAGGAGGAGAACAGGTTTAGAAAAAGTGTATAGAGTATGTCCTGGACATTTTATGTGATTACTGGACACAACCTAGTGCCTAACAGCATGGACTGTGCATGTGACTGCCAAAGTAGAAATATTGGCTGTGACACTTTAGTGTGTAACCTGAGGCAAATTATTTAACCTCTGTGAATTTCTGTTTTTCTCAGTCACAAAACAAAAATGAGAAGGCAGTACCTCTTCATGGGACTGCTCTGAGGACGGAATAAAATAATGGATGCAAAGCACTGAGCCCAGTTTATTAATATCATAAGCATTAATAAACATCAGCTGTCTTTCGTCACATTGCAATGTACAGTTAGGGATCTGAAAATAAGATCTGGAATTCAGAAGATGTATTTGACTAGAGATAAATATTTGGAATGCACTGTTGAATAATAGTAATTACAACTGTGTGTATGAGGATCCAGAAAGTGAGCATGGATATTATGGCACCTAGTACAGGGTCTGGTTGTAGTGACTGTTTAGAAAATTGTATTGAAAGAGTCAGGGATAGATTAGGGTAGGGCATGAGTGTACTTGCACACACTGAAAGAGAGTGCCTCCTTCAATTTTGTGTACTAAATGTCTTGTTTACCTTACCCCAGTTCTGACCTTGACAAGGATGAATGGAGTGAAAAGGGAAAAGGTTGAAACTGGAGCCTGAGAGAACTCTGAACATTTCAGGGGCAGGCAGAAGAGGGGAATTAACTGATTCAAGTGGTGAATGAATAGCAAGAGTTAAAGTAAAGAAGAGAGCTAAAATAGTGATTTAATGAGTGTCCTGAAAAGGGAGAGATTAATAAGTAGACATGTTTCAAGAGTTAAAGTAAAGAAGAGAGCCAAAATAGTGATTTAATGAAAGTGTCCTGAAAAGGGAGAGATTAATAAGTAGACATGTTTCAGAGGAGTCAGGAAATACATAAACTCAAAGTTATACATGGCTGATACTGACAAGTCATTTCATTACATGGATGACAGTAAAGAAGGGAAAGAGCTACAGAAAAGAGCACTAAAGAGCCAAAAGGAATTGAGAAAATTTTGAGACTATCAGTTTTACAGTTGACTTATTTAAGACCATCTGGATGAGCAGAAACTAAACTGGACAGCCAAGTCACTGAGTCCCATAAATTTGAGATCCAGTTTTATTTTCCAGAAAGGAAGAGAGCAAGTGAATTAGTAAGGAAGAAGAGTGATGACTGACATATACAAGCCTACATATATTATTATTTCACTGATCCTATCAACAACACTGTGAAGTACAGTCTATCTAATAAAAGTCTAAATGCAAATCGCTTGACTGGGAGTTCAACCACTCTCTATGACATGCGCTGACCAGGGTTTGGCACAGAATATGGTGGGTGTCAGCAATGCAGTGCTGGCAATGGGTGGCAGTGGAGGCGCTACAGGCCTGATGTGCCTCAGCAAGAGCTGGACCATGGCAGGTGAGCCAGGCCAGGCCAAGGCGGGTGCAAGTGGAAACCAGATCGCCCCACTGATCGCCCCACAGACAGCAACCAGTGGTGATGGCAGGGGGCAGGGCGCCCACCCAGCTCTGGCCTTGATCAATTGTCCTACAGGCAGGATGATTTCGAGCAGGTGCCAGGCCATGTAAGGTTACCAGTCCAGGCTGCTGGGCTGCGAGGCTGGGGGTGCAAGCTCAGGCTCAATCCTCACAGGACACCCTGAGGGACCCCACAATGCACAAACTCATGCACCTGGCCTCTTGTATTCTTATAATACTACTGGCATACTCATAACAAGTTAAGCTTCAAAGATTGTGTGACTTGCCTAAGATCTCACAGCCAGCAAGTTGTAAATTCAAATCCAGGTTTGTCTGATCTGTTTGACTCCAAAAATCTGTTTTCCACTAGATCACACTATAAATGGATTCAGACATAGATGCTATTATAGATGTGCCCAGGACCAAATCCATGAATTGCCTAGCTGGGGTGGAGGGCCTGGTAGAAGCTGGGAGGCATCAATATGCGATGGCATCTACCTGCAACTTTGAAATTATCTCACAATGTGCTCAGCTGCCTCAGAAGAGAAGGAACGCAGCAGATGGCTGCACTGATCTAGTGGTTTGGATTGGAGGGTATTGCAGCACTGAAAAGGGGTGAAGGGAACTGAGAAAACTGACATGTGAAGAGAAGAAGTCTAAGCTAAATTTAGGGAAAAAGTGAAACCCCAAGAGTATTTGCTAAACAAGAGAAAAGTAAGGTTGTCAAGGAACTAGAAGGGCTCACAAAGTGAAGAGATGCAATGAAAAGAGGAATATATCAATAGTTCAGTTTGTTTCTTTTCTTATTCTTTTTTGGATTTAATGAGAAAATATCCCCAAAATTCCTTGGAAAGTTCATTTTATAAGGACCTGATTCTATTCAGAGGGTATCAGATAATCTCTTGAAGAAAGAAATAACTCCAGGTGAATATATATATATATATATATATATATATATATATATATATATACACATATATATGTGTATATGTGTATATATGTATATATATGTATATATATGTATGTATATATATACATATATATACATATATATATATATAGAGAGAGAGAGAGAGAGAGAGAGAGAGAGAGAGGATTGAGATTGAGGCATGAGGGAGGGAGTGGAAGAATTAGGTTAAAGATCTCAATCCTCTAGAGCTCAGGAATGTCTCTACAGGCTATGCAGTCATCCTATCTATTAAAAAAAGTAATGTGTGAATTAATCACCACTCTGCTACACCCACAAGCCATGCCCACCAGTCAATCAGGAGTGAGTATAAAAATTAACCCAACCAAGATGGCTGTGGTCACAGAGTGAGCAGGAGGCTTGGATTTCCCTAGGGATGAAGGAAGCTTTCATCACACCCTGGCCTTCCTTGATCTTCACTCAAGGCTACAAAGTTTCAATTATAGAAGATAAACCCCAAATACCAGGGCCTCTGTGTGGGTCACCAGGGGGCATGGCCGGCTGACAAACTACCACAGGCCCCTGGTCCAGGCTGCCCCATGCCCCAAGGGAACCCCCACTCTAATCAAGGACACCCTTCAGGGCAAACCAGCTGGCCCTCACCTGTGCACCAGGCCTCTAGCCTAAAAGAGCAATATGCAAATTGACCATTACTCTAACACACAAAATGGCTACTCCCATGTGGACACAAGATGGCCACCACAAGATGGCCATCAGGGGAGGGCAGCTGGGAGGGACCAGTCCTGCAAGGAAGGATAGTTGTGGGCAATCAGGCCAGCAAAGGAGGCCAGTTGGGTGGGACCAGGCCTGTAGGGGAGGGCAGTTAGGGGTGACCAGGCAGGCACAGGAGGGAAGTTGGGGGCAACCAGGCCTGCAAGGGAGGGCAGTTGGGGGGGACCCAGGCCTACAGGAGAGAGCAGGTGGGGGGACCAGCCTGTAGGGGAGGACAATTAGGGGCAATCAGGCTGGCAGGGGAGCACTTAGGTATCAATCAGGCTGGCAGGGGACTGGTTAGGGGGTGATCAGGCTGGCAGGCAGAAGCGGTTTGGGGCAATCAGGAAGGAAGGCAGGTGACAGTTGGGAGCCAGCAGTCCTAGATTGTGAGAGGGATGTCCCACATTGGAGAGGGTGCAGTGTTGGCTGAGGGACACACACCCTCCCGTGCACGGATTTTCATGCACCGGGCCTCTAGTAGCTAAAATAAATCACATCCTGAATCCAAGCAAAAGACGTATCACTGGAATTCTTACAACAACACATGTCAACTGAAGGTGTTGTGGGTCTAAAGATTTTTTTAAAAAAATTAATGCAGTGGTTTTTCTTTTAAAGTTAGTGAGAAAACCTTGGGTTTCATTTGGAGCAGGACTACAAATAGGTTTCTGTTCTTCAAAGAGATATTTGTTGTAAAGTCATTTGGGCAACTGTATCCTGAAAGCATAGCTCAGCAAGGGTGATGGATCACCTTGCAAAACATCTACAATTGGCTATTTTCAAATAATCAAAAAGTGTGAAGTTAACCTGTTATTCAAGAACTTTATTTTTCACCCAAGTTCAAATATGATTGAAAATCTGACCTTTTATTATAGGAGCTCTTTTGACTAAAAATCAAATTGAGTTTAAATTCCTAAATCTCAATGTGTATACAGTATCACGAGAACATCATATTGTACATTTTGTCTCTATGCCCCAAAGATAAATTGGCTTTGGGATTACTTGGATTAAAAACAAAACCTTCCCTAAAAGATATATTTAATTTTCATGATGTTTTATTTTTCCTAAAGCTAAAGAATAGTTTTTTTTTAATTTCAGTTTTTCTTGATCGTGAAAATGCCACCAAAATTCTGAATCGACCAAAGAGATATAATTCAGGTAAATTGGAAGAGTTTGTTCAAGGGAACCTTGAGAGAGAATGTAGAGAAGAAAAGTGCAGTTTTGAAGAAGCACGAGAAGTTTTTGAAAACACTGAAAAAACTGTGAGTATTTCCACATAACATTATTCAAATGCAAAGAATAGTAAATGTAATAAAGAGAAACTTTTCTTTGTGATTTTAAAATACCTATACATATATATGTATTATAAATGCTATAAAAGAGAAGGAATAAAATCTAAGACATTTTAAATGCCACCATTAACTTCTCCTCTTTTTCTTTATAGACTGAATTTTGGAAGCAATATGTTGGTAAGCAATTCATTTTATCCTCTAACTTGTATATGAAACATTTAAGAAATATGTATTTTTTTCTTTGTTTAAATACATAATACATTAAACTTTGACAAAGGGACTCAGATAAGTAAGTTCCATTACTTTATCTAAGATTGAATACCACAGGTATGCCAGCATGAGAAATGTCAGTTGACAGATAAGCTTACTCCTCCACAGGGCTTCAAAAGGAACATCTGTCCACCCCAGGAAGCTGGAAGAAAACAGATGGACTCCAGCCATCCTGGACTCCCTAATGTTTCTTGCATACTCTAGGGATGCTTCCATTTTAGAGTCTTTGATCTAGCTGTTCTTTTCATGTGGAATGCTCTTTTGCTAGATTTCCTAGGCTCACTACCTCACCTTTATTTGGGTCTTTGCCCAAATATCACCATCTTGATGAAGCCTACTTTGATCATCTATTAACACTTCAACATTCCCCTCCCATAACCCCTTCACTCCAGATACCATATCCCGCTCTATTATTTTTCACAGCACTTTTCACCATTTGAAGTACTATATAATGTTCTTACTATACTATTTATAATTTATTTTCCCACTTCACTTGATGGCAACCTTCAAGTGAAGGTTGGTAGCAGTATTCAATTGTTTTGTTTACTGATGTATTCCTAGTACCTCAAACAATATCTGGAAAGAAGCACTGAGTAAATGTTTGTTAAATAAATTTACCACAATAAGGAAAAGTCAAAAATTAATGACAACCAAGGTTTTTTATCTTTATCGTGGAGATTATTACAGATGTCCTTCTTTTTCCCCCATTTCCCCCTCTACCCAGTTCCCACCCCACCCCACACCTTCAACACCCTACTATCTGTGGTCCATAGGTAATGCATATATGTGTATAAGTTCTTTGGTTACTCTTTCCCTGCCACACCCCCACTCTCCTTTCCTCTGAGATTCCTCAGTTTGTTCCAACTAAGTTTTAAAGTTAATTTAAAATCCAGCAGCAGGATCTAGTGACAGTGTAAATTTTACAGGTTGACTTACTTGAGCAGCAAATTCACTGAATTCCATCAATTTGAGATCCAGTTATAATTTCTAGTTTCTATTCTGAAGGCATTGCTGGGCTTGTTCATGTTCTCATAACTCATATTTCTTCCATTTTAAAAAATTTTAAATATATTTTTATTGATTTCATAGAGAGAGGGATAGGAAGAGAGAGATAGAAACATGAATGATGATAGAGGATCATCATTTGGCTGCCTCCTACATGCCCCCCACCAGAACCCCGCAACCGGGCACGTGCCCTTGACTGGAATCGAACCTGGGACCCCTCAGTCTCCAGGCCGATGCTCTATCCACTGAGCCAAACCAGCTAGGGCCCATTTTTGTTTTTAAATCATGGAAGAAGAAGAAGTTTTGTCCATTACATTTTTTTTTATCTGCCTTTCCTTGGCCTTGGTAATGAACCCTACCATGCCAATTCTCTACTGAGTTATTCCCCTACAATTCGTCCAAACAAGTCTTCTCAGTTTCTGTTTCTACTATATTTAAATTTTTGAAGCTTGTGATATATTTTTAAAATACACCAATTCCTAATATTCTTGGCTGTATTTAAACTCCCATGATCCTTTCATTGCCCACCCCTGACTCAAGAAACCACTCTCCTAGTACTTTTTAAGACCCATATATTGTAGATGGGCTCCTGCCTTCTAAATCATAGGCAGTGGTTACTGTATTCAGGTAAAGATAATGGGAAACATTAAGGAAATGCTTCTGTAACTACTGATTTGTCTATAAAAACATAAAAGACAAACAAGGACAAAAAAGAAAAATATAGTAACTCCATGCCTCTTTTCACTTGCAACTGAGATTCCTAATTGCCCCCAAAATAGACTATGCTAGTTATCACTGTGTGGGCTGCCACATACATCAGGGACACAGATCTCTCACTCCTGCCCTATTCTGTACCATCAACTCACAACATAAAGCATTAAATCACATTAACCAGCATCTGACAAGTACTTTATAGTTTACAGAGTGTCTGTCACACTTAATCATCATACCAACCATGTGAAGAAAATATTATTAGCCTCATTTCACAGAGGAGGAAACTGAGGTTTAGGAAGAATGAAAGACTTATCAAAGATCACCTAGCTTGGGAGTCATGAAGCCAACCCCTTTCCTTCAATATTACCCCCCTGAGCCTTCAAATTTAAGTGCAGTTATTCATTAAACACTAACCTAGTAGCCTTAAACAGGAACCGCTCACTTGGCAAGATCTGGTTGGTTCCTTGTCTTTGACTGCTACTGTCTGTGGCTTTGCCTCAGCCTAAAGTACACACAGACAAGCACCCAAAGGAGGACTAAATGCAGGATAAAATGACACTCATTTTAAAGATATGTCTCAGCAAATTAGTTGCTGTGTAGCTAGCTGGTTGCAAGCCCAGACCCTTTCAGTGAAACATCTTAAATAATTCAGATCCATTGGTCTATAACATAAAATGGAAATGTAGCTCATTTTTTTAGAACAGTTCTGAACATCAATAATAATAATCCAGATATAACATATTTTGTTTTTATAGAATTGGAACAAATGGAAGTATTTGTGCAAAAGCACACTGGATCAAGGTGCAGAGAGGACAAGCAGACTTTCCAGAGAGGAGCTATTTCTAAGAATGGATATTAGTCCTTAGTCAGTGGGACTTACTAGTAGATACATGCTACTGACAGAAAATATGACAGACACACTACTGCTCTCCCTAAAGCAGATAATGATCTACATGCTAAATGATAAGAAGTTTTGCTCTAAAGTATGACTGATAATTAGAAATTAGTTTACCCTTTTCTCCCATTCTTTCATTCTTATATCAACTTTATCCTCCACTGTTTTGTTTCTCTTATATTATCTGGTTGATATAGCTCCCATTTTTCTTCAGGGTTATTTATATTAGCTCAAAGTGCATACAAATCTACCTTCTGGTCCTATTCATACTTTTCTCCTGAAACTTCCTTAGAAGTATGGAAGGAGGCAGAGGTCTAAGAAACCTGACTTAAAGGTTCCCTTCTCATCCTGACCCTTCCTTCCCCTCTTGCCTATTTCTTTCCCCTGTTTTCTTACCACTAGTGTCTTCAAAGGCTTTCAAGAATTCTATAAATGTAGAAACTTTAGGAAAGGTAGAAAGGAAACATACTCAATCTACACATAAAAGGGACATTTTTAGAAATTTTTCTCTTTGATTCTGTTTATTGAAAGTTGTTTCTCACTTTACTTAGACCATTTGAGACCTAACTCATAGAATATATTTAAATAGTAACAGATGCTTCTAGCATCTTTTTCTATTGTTTCAAATTATAACTGTATATTATACGTAAAAGTTAAATGATAACACAAGGAAGAATGCAGGTTCCCCAGCCCTGGTGCTTGCAGGAGGCAACCAATGGATGTGTCTCTCTCACATTGATGTTTCCCTCTGTTTCTTTCTTTCTTTCCTTTCCACACTCTCTAAAAATCAATAGAAAAATACCCTTGGGTGAATATATATACTCTAGGAGCCCGTTTGTAGGAAGATTCCTGTAAGTGGCCACTGCGGCCGAGCACCCCGCCCCACCCCACCCCACCCACCACCACTGTTGTGGCTGCCACCGCTGCCACCTGTGCTTTCCTTCTGGCAGCCACCTTGCTTTCTGCTTTTCCTCCCTCTTCCTTCTAAGCTGTCTTCAGTTTTCACTCCTCCCTCCCTCTGTGTATGCAAATTAACTGCCATCTTTATTAAGTTAACTTGCATACTTGTTCTGATTGGCTGTGGGTGTGGTGAAGGTACAGTCAATTAGCATTTTCTCTTTTATTAGTGTAGATGTATTAGGGGCCCAGTGCATGAATTCATGCACCTTGAAAGGAACTGTGGGACATGAGGTTGCAATGGACACAGAGGCAGGTCTCAGCCCATCCTCCATGCCCCTGCCTGACTACTCCTGTGTGGCCCCCAGTCTCCTGTCGTCACTCCCACTGCCATCACTTTCACATGCTGACAGCACTGGTCCTGCTCACACCTGCTGACAAGGCAAAGTGATTGGGGCTGGCACCAGCTGTGGGTGAGTGGGGCCGGTGCTGTCAGCAGATGTGAGCATCAGCTGCTGCTCCAATAGCCCCTCAGGAGCAGGGGGAGGTGGAGAAGCCTTCAGGGGTGACCAGGGCCAGCAGCTGCTGCTTGTACCCACTGACAGTGCCGAGCAATCAGGACCAGTGCTGGGAGCCAGCTGAAGGTATGAGCAGCAGATGCAAGCGGGCCCAGCACTGGCATCAAATGCAAGTGCTGGGCAGGATCATGGCACAGGCATGAAAAATTTTCAGTAACAACCAGAGGCTTACCCTGATGACAGTGACCAACACCCCATCTTGGTCTGATGCCTCCACTCACCTTCTCCACCATCCTGCCACAGCCAATGTGCCATGCACACCCCTGGTGGTCAGTGCACATCATAGCGACTGGTTGTTCAGTGTTCTGCCCTTTGGTCTATATTAGGGATGGAGATTATATATATATATATATATATATATATATATATATATATATATATATATATATATATATTAGGAAAGAAGATGCATTTGCTTCAAGCCTAGGCCAGCAGTTCCTTGAATAGATGTACCATATCTGACTCAGCTCACACTGCAAGATCTGTGATAGAGCAGGCTTTGCATGACATCTATATATATAAAAGCCTAAGCAACCATCACAACCAAACAGAGGACCGAACAGGCTGCATGGGGCGACCAGGCCAGCAGGGAGGTTAGTGAGGGGCAACCAAATGACTGAGCAGCAGGCTGCATGGGGTGACCAGGCCAGCAGAGGGGGGCTGTGAGGGGTGACCAGGATGGCAGGGGGAACAGTAAGGGGTAACCAAGCTGGTAAGGAGCAGTTAAGAGTGACAAGGCCGGCGGGGGGGGAGGGGGGCGTCCAAGTCGGCGGGGGGGGGGGGGTGCAATAATGGGTGATCAGGCTATCCGGGGGGCAGTTAGGGGTGACCAGGCCAGTGGGGGGGCAGTTAGGGGTGATCTGGCAGGCAAGCAGACAGGTGAGCAGTTAGGAGCCAGTGGTCCTGATTGTGAGAGGGCTGTCCAACTTTTGGTTTAGGCCCGATCCCCCAAGGGGTCCTAGATTAGAGAGGGTGCAGGCTGTGCTGAGGGGACACCCCCCTCTATGCACGAATTTCATGCACAGGGCCTCTAGTATAAATAATGAATTTTGAAGTAATGTGATTTGATTTGGAATTAACTCTACCACCCATTCTATAAGAAAGGACTAAAAATTCTTCTCAGTATATGCTGAAAAAATACGTTTTTATACTTAAACATTCTTCTCTTTCCTCTTCCAGTTACATGAACTATGCACATGTCTTCTTCAAGGTAATTTCTTAGGACAGTGTTAGCCTAAGTTGTTTTTAGAAATACAGGAAGCCAGGGACGCCCTGTAAGCAACTGGATTCCAGGTCAAGAGTTCTTCTCTAACCCTAAAACCATGCTCCCCTCACCATGAGTTTGTGCAGGGAGGACCAAGAATTCTAAACAATTCATCCTCTAATTCAATGTTTTAACCTATCTCAAAGATGGAGATCAATGTGAATCTAATCCATGTTTAAATGGCGGCCTATGCAAAGATGACATTAATTCCTACGAATGTTGGTGTCAAATTGGATTTGAAGGAAAAAACTGTGAACTAGGTAAGTAACTAGTTTTGGATTACTCATGGCTCAAAATTCACTTTGAGACTGGAAAATGCAATATTTATGTAGCATAATTTTCCCTTAAAAACTTATACATTTTTATTGTGGTAAAAAATACAACATTAAGATCTACACTTTGAACAAATTTTGAAGTGTACAACACAATATTATTAACTACAGGGACGATGTTGTGCAGATGCCCAGATCTTATTCATCTTATATAACAGAAACTATACCAATTGCAGAGGAACTCCCCTTTTTCCCTTCCTTCCCCATTCTTGGCTTCTATGTTTTTGACTTTTTAAAGCACTTTATATAATCATGCAGTATTTGTCCTGTGACTGACTTATTTCATTTAGCAAAATGTCCTCCAGTTTCATCCATGTTGTTGCATATGAAAGGATTTCCTTTAAATGCTGAATAATATCCCATTGTAAAACAAACTTTCAAAGGTTATAAACGTTCATTTTATCTAGTCATAGTTTCCAGGATGAGGTCAAGAAATTATACTGAGTAATAATATTTGGTGGATAATAAGTAATGATGTCCCACTCACTTATTAATCCTCAATACAACCATATGCAGTCAGTACCATTACTAGGATCCCCTTTCCATGACGATGAGAAAAACAATAGCTTAAAATCACAGAGGCAAGTAAATGTTCAAGCCAGAACTTGAACTTCAGTTTGTCTGACCTAAACCCATGCTTCTAACTAATGTCCACAAAATGCAAAGAAAACTAAACCCATCAACTGAACTCATGACTGAATTGTTATAAACATAGGCAGTGTAAGTCAAACAACTACAGATTTGAGGTATGGCAAAGTCAGTACTCTCATATAATAGCCACTTCTTCACACATACCAACTACTATATATACTAAAAATCTAAGATCATACATTATTTGCACTGAAAGAGTTCATAATAAATTTAGGTTCAGTATGTATCTTTTTCTCTCATTGCCTAGAATATTCTTTTTTCTGAGATTTTGGCAATTAGAACTATACATCCCCAAAGTCCTTTAACTACTTGTTTATTTCCTGTGGATGCAAGATTACTGGTATTGTGATTGTGAAAAGCACACAGTACTAGTGACAGATTTTCTTTCTACTCTGAAACTCCAGAAGAATAGAGATGTGATCCTAGGGAGAGGATTTAACATCACGGGTTATATAACTAAGGGCAAAGAGTCGAAAATTAGCAGGACTCTATTAAGGTGTTATAGCAATCCACCTGATACATAGATGAGAAAGGCATACAACAAAATGAAACGCAAGCTGTTGCCTGTGTCCTATTGAGAAAGGGGAATAAGTCATCTGTAATGTTCAGAAATCCTTTCAGTATTAAAAAGAAATCCACTGGTCATCTTCCTTTCAAGTAAAAAAGATAAAAAGGAATAGAAGATAAGAAAAGAAAAAGGTGGAAGGGACAAAACATTTTAAAAGAAAAGAGTGAATGCAGGTGGATGAGCTGGTATTCATGGCCTGAATTCCCATTCCCTCAGATTTCCTAGTGAGGTGTAAACTTGGGTTACCTTTCCTGTAGTTATGTTAATTGGTTCAACATCTCCGAGATGCCACTTTCATTTGAAAGGTTATAATTTCAAATTCACATTTACCTAGATAAATTTGATCCTGCTATTATGAAAATCTACATAAATATTTGAAGTACTTACTCATTTTCAGCTTAAATACTATAACTATTGGCAGTAAGGGAATGATCAACTCAATTAGATTCAGTTAAGAATGAAGAATACATTGTAGTAAAGTATAATTGAAAATAGTATTCCTAAATGTCTTTAGTTTAAAAATAGAATAGCCCTGAGAATATAAATATGAGCACAAAAAATCCTTAAAATGTTTTGCTATATGTGTGAGGCTATGGACCACAAAACAAAAGTACTAAGTGTACAACTGGACCCATTTCAGTCCTCTCAGATTCCCCACATTTTGGATTAGTTGAACTGCTTCCACCACCAAATCTGGCCTCTGGGTTATATTGATATCTCCCGGCCCATCTTATTGGGATTTAGAAAAATCTTTCCAGCTCAGTTCAGAAACAAACTGAGAATTCTCTCAAAAATCTCTTTATCTCAGAAACTAGAGGACAGGAAAAGAGAAAACATACAAACTTCCATTGCCATTGCTTCAAACTGAACTAAAGAATAATCTAGACTAGTCTCAAAAGCTCCTAGATAGCACAGTTTATGAAATTCCTGGGCCCCAAGTTTCTTGCCTCATCTTGGCTTGTAAAGAGAAGATAGATTTCCATTGTTCAGACCTTTTTATTTTTCTTGTCCCTTGTCTATGAGGCTCTTCTCCAAGGCAGAGATGTACCAACATTCAGGACACATTTTCTAGTTAGAAAAATAACAATTGATTGCCTATTTTGTCCCTTTAGCTAGAATAAATATCAGTATGTCCCTAGCTATACATCACATTTGAGTCCTCTACAGATAGATCAAGGTATGTAAAAACTTGGTCATTTCAGTTCCTTCTAAGAATACAAGAGGCATTTTTCTATAGTAATATAGGATGGGAAGGAAGGGAGGAAGAAAGGAAGGAAAGAAGGAAGGAAGGAAGGAAGAAAGGAAGGAAGGAAGGAAGGAAGGAAGGAAGGAAGGAAGGAAGGAAGGAAGGAAGGAAGGAATGAAGGAAGAAAAGAAAGAAAGAAAAAGAAAGCATAAAAGAAGAAAGAAAGAAAGAAAGAAAATAAAACGAAAGAACGAAAGAGAGAGATAGAGAGAGAGAAAGAAAGCAAGAAATAAAGAAATAAAGAAAGAAAGAAAGAAAGAAAAAAAAAAGCCCTACCTCCCGTCCCTCCATATCTCCCACTAAGAAGAAGAAAAGAAAGAAAGAAGGAAAGAACCACTAACAGACCACAAACACTACTGATTTGCTATAAATTTCTGTGGAGTGAAGACAAGAAAATACCGTTAGTTTTAACTAAACAATAGCATGTTCTATGGTAAACTTATTTAAACAGAACATCTTTTGTCCACACTTTGTTTTGCATATCAGTGAATATATCAGGGTAGAAGGCAAAACAAAATAAAACGGAATGGTAACATTTGTGGTAGACATGAGGGGTCAAGAAAGAAGAGTTTGTACCAACATGGAGGTAAAATAACATGTTTTAGGCACTGAGACCAGCCTCAGAACCAGGGAGACCCATATCCAACACAGCGTCTGACATCTACGTGCTCAATAAATGATTGATGAATGTGTCCCATAGTGACTGTCCCTTAGATCCTGGACTATGAACCTTTCTGCTGGATATCCTGTGCTATTATACTATTTCCAGAACGTTGAGTCCTTTATCTGAGGGCAAAAGACTTCTGATTGGACAGCAATATTTCCCACTGAATGTACAAGCCAAGCTAGAGAGCAGCAACAACTTACTGGGTCATGAAGAGCAAGGACAAATGTTGCAATTCATGGAGAGTTATTTAGTCAAGGGCACAGAATCAGAATTGGGAAAACCACACCGTCTTTACTCATTCCTGTTATGCATGCCCTATACCAAACCAGGCTAGACCTATCACCTATTTCTATTAACTTATCACAATCTCATATTGACTGAACACTTTATACAGGCTATATTTGATTTGGCTGAACACTTTAGTACTGTTTTTAGCAAAAAAATGATAGCTAGTCCCATGTATTAACTATGAGTGAGGAGAAAGGTCTTTAAAAAAATAAGTAAAAAGGACCAAGCAACATTTCTCTGGATCATGCACTTAATGGATTATTGGTAGCAAAGGTTAAAGCTCAGGCTGTTTTCTCTACCTGGCAACAGTTGATTGATGATTAGCCTCCTTTTATTTCCTGATGTGTCAGTAAAGAACATGAGCTAATTGTTATCTTAGCCTATGCTAGCCTATGTAAAATACAATTCAAAAATGCAGACCTGTCACTCAAAATTCCATAATATACTCTATAACCATATAGTCATTCTGTTAGCCTAGATTTCCCCTGAAAAAAAAAATGGAGTCTGTGACACAAGCTTATTTATTAGGATGTGCAATCTTAGGGAGCAAGAGCAAGGGACAAGGGAGTGAGGCAATGAGGAAATTTTTAAATAAAAATCATTTACAATTATTTTATAAAACTACTTGGCAGTATCTCTTGTACTAAACCTGAACACAATTTTACTTATAAGTATACTTCTAGGAAACATGTATGCATATGTTACCAAAAAACATATATAAGAATGTTCATAACTGTATCATATAAAAACAAGAGGCCCAAACTGGAAATTCAACTAAGTATTCATCAATAGTAAAGTGGATGAATAAAGTAGTAACACTTATACAGTGGGAAACTACATAGCATGTAGATGAAGTACTGCTACACAAAACAACAGGGATGAATCTCACAGTCAAATATTAAATGAAAAACAGAAGAGTGCATATTGTGAGCATCTATTTATATAAAGTTCATGAACAGGCAAAACTTATTTATTTTTAGAAGTTAGGATAATGGTAATTTTGGAAAGGAGGAGGACTATAATGACTGAAAAGAGACATTAGGAGAGTTAGGGTGTTAATGTCCTATGTATTAATCTGTTTAATGTTTAAACAGGTGTACCCACTTTGTGAGAAATTCAGACTAAAGTTGTGGGTATTTTCTGAATATGTGTTATATTTAATAAACATTTAAATTATAGTCCATGATTTAATGAAAGTAGGATACTCAACCCTTCAGTTTTATGTCAAATCAAATATATTGCTGCCACCATTTTATGCCTTATTAAGAACTTTATTTTATCTTTCTACTCTTAGCTTAAGGTTCCTAGGTTTTTCTCCATAAATGGCCCCAGTTATATTTGACCTACACATGAGTCAGTAGTTTCATATACTTTTTAGGAATGCATGTTAAATGATGCTATTACTGTTGATTTTGCTTTCTTTCAGATGAAACATGCAGCATTAAGAATGGCAAGTGCAAGCAGTTTTGTACAAAGGGCACAGATAACAAGGTGTATTGTTCCTGTACTACAGGATACCAACTTGCAGAAGACCAAAAGTCCTGTGAACCAGCAGGTCAAAATCTAAATGAGTTTTTTTTTTTTCAAAGCTTGGCAGATATATTCTCCAAATCTACATTTGAACCATTAGCATTTTAACTAGTCTACACAATTATAATACCTACTTGTTTTAACTTCATTATGAAATCATAGAAAAGAGGAGTTACATGAATTGGAAAAATTAATTTTTCAAATTCTATCATTTTAAATAGAAATTCTAAATGTCTTTAGTTTGAATTCTTTTCCATGTATCCACTTATTTTTAATTTTATATCATGAAGCAATTGGTTTTTGTACATATATTTGTAATTCACCCAGACAAAATACTGTAGTAATCCTATGCCATGAAAGATACATAAATTATGGACTGATAGGCTTCTAGTACAAGGATGGGAAAATTTTAAGCATGATTCTGCCAAGGTGTGGCTGCTTTCCTCTGAGAAAGTTATTTTCTATCCTTGGGTCTCAGGCTGAGTTTACACCCTTGAGATCAGAATAGTTTTAACAACCATCTGTTTTAAACCATGCCAGGCTGCTCAGCACAGTCCCTCCATTTAGCAGTGGACAAGGCAGTGTTTCCCAGTCATATTAACCATGCTGCCATGTTGACAGCTGATTGGTGTATTCAGAACATCAACACTACACACTCAAATGCATGAATTTGTGCATGAGTGGAGTCTGGCCAGCCTGGCCAGGGGGAGGGGACATGGGTGATTGGCCAGTCTGCCTGCTGGTTGAACTCCTGGTCAAGGGGACACTTTGCTTATTAGCCTTTTATTATATACGATATATAATAGACTAAGTGGCCAGATTATTATGCATCCAGAAATCATAATCAGGAGAAACCAAGATAGCGGCATAGGTAAGCACCTAAACTGCTGCCTTGCACAACAGTTACAAAACTACAACTAAAAGATAGAATGGACATCATACAGAACCACAGGAAAGGTGGCTGAGTGGAAATTCTACAACTAGAAGGAAATAGAAAAGCTCACTGAGAATCAGAGGAGCTGCAAAGAGCTGAGGTACAGAGACATGTGTATAGAGAGGAATGGTGGCTGAGTGCCTGACTGACTTTCTCTGGTGGGAGGGGGAAGGAAGCCCCCGATTGCACTGAACCCCTGTTACTACAGCACCGAACCCCAGTGTTGGGCAAAACCCCATGGACCCAGGCTCATATGGAGGGAGTCTGGACTGATAGGTACAGAGAAAGGCACACATAGACTCAGAGACTCAGGGAGCCACGATGGACAGGGATCTGGAAGCACGTGCGTGAAAGTGCATGCAGAGAAGACTGACTGAAGCGGTTGCTGCTAGCTCTCCCTGGTGGAAGGGAGTCGAAAGCTCCTGACTGCACTGAACCCCAGTTATGACTGCACTGAATTCCAGTACCAGGCGAGCCCCTGGGGACCCACGCTCTTACTGGGGGAATCTGGACTGTCAGGTGGAAATTCAGGGTAGCCGCCAAAGGCAGAGGTCTGGAGGCACATGCACAAGGGCAGGGCTGACTGGAATCCAAGTCTGTCTTCTCAGCCCTGAGACTCAGCCCCATCAAAGCTGAACACAGATGCTTTTGAATTTTAAAAGTCTGGTCCTATAAGGCTGTCTCCAGCACAAGTCTCCAGGTGTAGACACAGATGATCTTCTCAGCCAATTGGCTGGGAGGTTAACTGCTCCCAGTGATACCAACAACATTCAAGACTTAACTACAACAAGGCTGTACACACAGTCCACAAAGAAATGCACCAAGACTGTCTACCTCAGGTAACAGGGAGGCCAACCCACTGGGTCATATAGGAAACCTAGCACACAAAACTACCCTAACAACTCAGGAAAGCAGCAAAAATGGATACAAAGTAATAAATCACAAACAAAATAAATGGAGGAAAACAAATGACTGAATATAGAGTTCAAAACCACAGTTATAAGGTTTTAAGAATTCCCTAGAAAACTCCAATAAATTTAGCCAGACCCTCGAGGATATGAAAAAGGACCAACCAGAAATTAAACATACACTGACTAAAATAAAAAATATTATACAGAGACCTAACAGCAGACTAGAGCAGCGTTTTTCAGCCGCTGTTAGTGTGCCGCGAGATGTTGCCTGGTGTGCCGTAGGTGCAGACAAGACAAGAATTTTATAATTTTTCACTATTTTGTTTACTTAATATTTCATAATAAAGTAATTATAAAATACTTTCTTTGTGTTTATTTGATTCCTATTCAAGAGAATTACTTTATATATAGTCAATATAGGCACAGAGTTAAATTTTTTAACATTTTCTAATGGTGGTATGCCTCGTGATTTTTTTCATGAAACAAGTGTGCCTTTGCCCAAAAAAGGTTGAAAAACACTGGACTAGAGGAACACAAGAATCAAGTCAAAGATTTGAAATAAAAAAAGCAAAAAACACTCAACCAGGAAAGCAAAAAGAATAAAGAATCCAAAAAGTTTAAGATAGTGTAAGAAACCTCTGGGACAACTTCAAGCATACCAACATCCAAATTATGGGGGTGCCAGAAGAAGAGAGAGAGCAAGATACTGAAAACCTATTTGAAGAAATAATGACTGAAAACTTCCCCCACCTGGTAAAAGAAGTAGAATTACAAGTCCAGGAACTGCACAGAACCCCAAACAAAAGGAATCCAAAGAGGACCACACCAAAACACATCATAATTAAAATGCCAAGAGCAAAAAACAAAGAGAGAATATTAAAAACAGCAAGAGAAAAACAGTTACCTACAAGGGAGCACCCATACTACTGTCAGCTGATTTCTCAACAGAAACTATACAGGCCAGATGGGAGTAGCAAGAAATATTCAAAGTGATGAATAGTAACAACCTACAACCAAGATTACTCTACCCAGCAAAGTTATCATTCAGAATGGAAGGTCAGATAAAGAGCTTCACAGATAAGAAAAAGCTAAAGGAGTTCATCAGTACCAAACCAGTATTATATGAAATGTTGAAAGGTGTTCTTTAAGAAGAGGAAGAAGAAGAAAAAGGTAAAGATGAAAATTATGAACAACAAATACATATCTATCAACAAGTGAACCTAAAAATCAAGTGAATAAAAAATCTAATGAACAGAATAAACTGATGAATATAATAGAATCAGGGGCATAGAAAGGGAGTGGACTGATAATTCTCAGGGGGAAATGGATATGGGGGGTACAGGAAGAGACTGGACAAAAATCGTACACCTCTGGATGAGGACAGTGGGGGGTAGGTAAGGGCAGAGGGTGAGAGGGTGGGATGGGAACCAGGTGGAGGGGTAAAAAAAAGAACAATTGTAATAATCTGAACAATAAAGATTTATTACATTTTAAAAAAAGAAATCATAATCAGTGTATGTCCTGCTTGCCAATGAGAAATACTTTTTTTTTTTCATTTTTCTAGTGCCATTTCCATGTGGGAGAGTTTCTGTATCATTCAATTCTCTGAAGCTTACTCGTGCCGATGACTTTTTTCCCAATACGGACTCTGACAATTCTACTGAAGATGAAACAATTTTGGACAACATCACTCAAAGCACCCAACCATATAACGACTTCACTCGAGTTGTTGGTGGAAAAAATGCCCAGCCAGGTCAATTTCCTTGGCAGGTACTCTTTATTGATGGTGTGTCAAAACTAGAGGGTGGGGTGAGGAGGGGCAGATGGGACAGGGAAGGCTGAAGCTAGGGCATTAGGTATGGGAAGTGTTTAGGCAAGTTTCAGTACTAAGCAACATGAGGAAACCCCCATAGGTGGGGAGCTCATGAAAGAGAAGTCCACGGACAGTTACTATACAAGGTCAAGGAGAGTTTGGCCTCAATGAAATAGCATATCAGGATTCCAGACAAGCCACCATGAAGGTTAGAAGTCAGGTCACACGTACTGGGGTTCAGGGTACTACTTTAGCTTCAGGCCCTGGAAAAAAAAAAACTGGTAAACAATAGAAAAGCTCTAGGTCCAGAAAAATTGTATTATTTCTAAAGGATTGCAAAAAGGATTCAAGTGGGAAGAATGAAGACAAGAACTGGGCTATTGGAACAAGGGTATGAGATAGGGGCTGGGTCCAAGCCTATGGTTCTCAAAGTGTAGTAACATCAGAATCTCCTGAGAACTTGTTAGGAATGCAAATTTTCATGCTACACCTTATTCCTACTTGATCAGAGTCTCTGGGGGTGGGACCCAGCAATTTGTGTGCTACAAGCCCTTCAGGTAATTCTAATGTACATTATAATTTGAAATCCAATGGTCCAAATGAAACAATCTTGTTACAGAAGCTAAGATCCAAAACCACAAACAGTGGAATCATGGTACCTAGTCACACATTCCTCCAGGTGTGAACTGCAGACAATAAACATGTGCAAATTTTTGAAGTGACAATCAAGAGATAAATTTGTAACAAAACCTGGGTTGTTACTGGCTATAGCTAAAGCCTAAGGGAGTCTATCAGAGAGAAGGTGTAGGTCCCAGATATCAGGATCTAGGCTGGTCCTTATATAAATTTATGCTGTCCAATAAGGTAACTAATAGCCACATGTGGCTATTTAAACTTAACTACCATTAAATCAAATTTAAAATTAATTTCCTCAGTGACACCTGCCACATTTCAAGTGCACAATAGCCACATATGACTACCATATTGGAAAGTTCAGATGCAGAACATTTCCATCATTGCAGAAGTTCTATTGGACAGCACTTGTAGCAGTCGAATCTAACATAAAACTCCCTAGTGGCCACAACCATGTGATTTTATAGTAATCTCAAGGAAGTTTCACTAATCCTCTCTACTGAGGTTTGAATGTTTGCCTTCAGAGACCAGTAGCTTTAAAGATATTTCAATTATCAAACATGTAGCAATTTAAGCTAGGATCAGGTAAATCTCCCAAGTTTAAAACTACTGTAATTTTTTTGAGACTATCTATGTAACTATCTAGAATTCTTCAGATCACCTGGATTTAACCAATATAATGCTTATAAGATATTGGACTTATCCCTGGAAGTTAGGGATTTGGGACAGACATTCCAGAGAATGGTACTAAAGGGTTATAGACCATCACAGCCAAAATGCTATATTTTCCTTTCTTTTACCTTTGTTGGAACATTTGTTGGACTTGATCTTATACACAATAAAATACACTATGTTCCTTTACACCCCTCTATCCCCTACTTAAGCATCCTACCAGTGCTATTTCCTTCACTCACTCATATCTTTACTTTCATTTATGACTCTTGATAAGACTAACCTTTGACCTTCTTCATCAACATCTCCTTGAACAATCCCTCTTGGGTCAGCCACTCTAATTATTCTTTATTTTATTTAACAACTACACTGAATGGCCAGATTATTATGATCTCTGAACACATAATAAGCTGGCCACTCAGTGTATATCAAATATAATAAAAGGCTAATATGCAAATTGTTTCCTCAACCAGGAGTTTGACCAGCAGGCAGGCTGGTCGTGTCCCCTCCCTCTGGCCAGGCTGGCCAGACCCCACCCATTCATGAATTCATGCACCGGGCCTCGGTACACCACCATTCCTCTGACGTCACCTCCCAAAAATATGAGATACATTTGAGTATATAAAAGTCACTTTAGACTAAGAAGAAATAGAAAGGAAGCAAACCAGAATCTCTCATTTGTGGAAGAGCCAGCTCCACCTCATCACAGTTAATATATATATATTGAGTGGCCAGATTATTATGTGTTCAGAGGTCATAATAATCTGGCCACTCAGTGTGTCTAATTCTAATTTTATTATTTGTGTTCTTATATATTTTCATTGACTCTATATCCAACTTCCATGGGTAAGTTGCTTAGAACAAAAATTATGCTTTATAAGTTTTATCTTCCTTGGGCTTGTGGGACATAAAGAAATGCTTAGAATGGAAGACCCAGTCACCAAGGGTGTTTCATTAGCTAAGAAGATGACTTCCCACTCAAAAAAACACCAGGATTTTTTTTTAATCCCAGAATGCATGCATTGTAGGCTTAGCATTGTTCCCTTGTCATCCCAGAAATGAAATTGCAAATATTTTTAAATGAGAGCTAAAAATATGGGGTTTTGTTAAGTCTCAGTTTAGTTACATAATCTGTTCCCTATGCACCCCCTTTAAGCCAATGTTTGAACAATGCAAGTCTTTCCTAATAGAAATTTTATTCTAGCAAGCTACTTTTTTTTTTCTTTTAAGCAAAAGAAACTATTAGATGACAGTTATAGTTGTACTGTGAGGAAGAAATATGTGATTCACATAATTTCAAATCTGTCATGTCCGCCTCAATGCACACTTGTAGTTAGTGTACCTATTATCTCTTTCTAATCAAGCCAAGCCTAGCTAATTTGGAATGTTCAAGATCACTTATCCATATATATGCACATGTGTGCACACATGTTCACTCCCTATTTTATTCACATGAATTAAGATTACAGGCTGGGGATCTGCAAAGTACTATGTTTTAGTTTTTCCCCCAAAAGGAAGAGCTGATCTACTTTCTTGGATACTTGAGAATGACCCAGTCATATTTCTGTGTTGTTTTTATCCTCACCAGAGGACTGTCCACACCCACCTCCATCAAGTTTCTCATGAAAGGTTACTTTAGCTGCATTTGGCTTCCCTCCCTTCTCATCTCCCCACTTATTCCAAGGAGCCCACCTTAGTTGTTCCGGTTTGCAGGTCTCTCCGGCATGCATCTGTGTTGAGCATGACTTCTTTGTTGAATTATAGGTGTTTATTTTGTTGAAATGTTGGGGTTGGGGGGAAGACAGACTTACCTTTACGCCGCCATTCCTCTGACGTCACCTCCCAAAAATATGAGATACATTTGAGTATATAAAAGTCACTTTAGACTAAGAAGAAATAGAAAGGAAACAAACCAGAATCTCTCATTTGTGGAAGAGCCAGCTCCATCTCATCACAGTTAATCTGCAGGGTGGAACTACTTGATTTGATTGCAAACAAAACTGCAACACACCTGCTTCAGCCCAAGGCAGCAAGAGAAAGCAAGCAACAGCTGGGGATTCAAAGGCCAAAATATTCTATGACAATAAAATAGGAAATACTGTTTAGCTGTGCTACCTAAAAAAGAGTGGTTCAAAATGCTGATGATTCATAAAAAGGGGTGGGAGATAAAGCAACCACTTATGTAAAGAAACTCCCCCCCAAAACAAAACAAAACAAAACAAAAACAACCAAAAAAAAAAACAAAAAAAAACCCGAGAGTTGACTTTCACCTTGAGTAATGAACAGTTTGAATGAACTGGAAAGATTTAGTCTGTTAGAGAAAAGGTTTAAGTGAGCTGCTTACAAGCGCTAAAGTGCCACAGTAGGGAAGGGGAAGATGACGTTTTGCTTGTGGATTTATGGGTGAAAGTTACAGGCAAGTAAGCAGGTTCTGGCCCTGGTTATGAAAGCCTTTTCCAACCACAAGACCTGTTTTGTGGGCTGGGTAGTTTTAGGAGGAAATGCTGTTTGAAAAAAATATCTGTTTACTTGAAGAGCTGTTCTGTCACTGGGGACAGCAGCTGCTGGATAACGCCATGAAGAGTATGTCGAGGGTATTGTTTTACCTACAGGGAGATTAGAGTATGGTAGAGGACAGCGATGTGCACTTTCCCTATGGCCGGTCCTTAACTTATTTTAGAGCTTTCACTTGAGAATCTGGAGGCAAGGCCTCCTCAGCCACTGGTTTCCAGACACTTCCAAAACCCCCATTGGTTCCGGCCTAAAAGGCCCCGCCCCCCAACCTCAAAGGTGCAGGCTGGCCTGTTTAACCTGGAACCCACATCACCACACAGAATGCCTGAGAAAGAGGTAGAAGGCCAATTTCCTTCATTTTCCCTCCAGGTGCCCCGTGGTGGTCTCAGAGCCACTTGAGAGCTTGGGGAAATGAAGCAGGGATTCTGCATAAATACCTCAAGAGAGGATGCTAAAGGTTTAAATGCACTATATAGGAACAGAATGGCTATTTCCTAGAATCAATACATCCTTAACTTCCTTAGAGGAGTGGGAACTAAAACAAGACTCAGAATTTCACACAGCTGCATAGGCAAGCAATTAAAACTTTTCAATATTAGAGGAAAAAAAGGGAAATGGCAACGTTTATATTACAAGACCGCCTTCATTAACAGCTTAAAAGCTTCTTAAAAGCTTTAAGCTAGGTGGTGTTGAGACTTTCCAAAGCTTTAATTTAGTTTTTATTCCTACACCCCTGAAGCTGTCAGCATGACAATTCTGATCATGTGCAAACTTACCCCATGTGCTCCTCCAACCTCTTCTGCTTTGGCTTAAGATCTGTCCTACCCTGTATGCCAAGTACCTGGTCTTCTATTTTCTGTTTTATCATGGACCAAATAAAATGGAAGCCCGGTGCTCACGCTTTCCCTATCCTTTATATTAGGTTGTATCATATGCAATTGAAGGCATTTAAACTATTTAACAGATAAAATATGTCTGTCTATTCTTTATTCTATATTTGGCCTAAAAAATCTTAAAATGTTTTAGCATTTTTCCCAGTCTGGGTTTTCCTCAGCTTTGGTCTGATGCCTAAACTCTTGACCTGAATAGCTACCTACACAACCCAATTCATTCCATTCTATTAGGACACACGCATGGCAGACAGCACACATAGTTACCATATGTATGAAACATGACTTTTTTTTTATGGGGGGATTGAGGGGTTGGGAGGAAGATGTTATATCAAGATCTTAAGACTATAGAAATATATTCACCTGAAAAAGGTAACCCTCTATTTGTCCTAGCTCAGATGATAAAGTTCCAATTAGGATAAATAAAAAGATGACAATTGTAATTTCACCTGGCCCCACAAAACTATTTTGCACAGAACATTTAGACTATTATTCTGTAGGACAGTTTGATGAAATCTATTTATTTGACCCCCCCCCCTTCCAGGACAATCCCCCACTTCCCCAGTGTTTGTGTCCATTGTTTATACTAAGATGCATGCATACAAGTCCTTTGGTTGCTCTATACACCCCCTCCCCTGCCTTCTCTCTGAGGTGGATGCTCTATTCAGTGTTACCTTGTCTCTGGATCTATTTTTGTTCATCAGTTTGTGTTGTTCATTATATCCCACATATGAGTGAGATCATGTGATATTTATCTCTCTCTGACTGGCTTATTTCACTTAAGGCAATGCTCTCCAGTTCCATCCATGCTGTTGCAAATGATAAAAGTTTCTTCTTTTTATAGCAACATAGTATTCCATTGTGTAATTGTACCACAGTTTTTTTTAATTCCCTTAACTACTGATGGGCACTTAGGCTGTTTCCAAATCTTAGCTATTGTAAATTGTGCTGCTATGAACATAGGAGTATATATATATATATATATATATATATATATATATATATATATATATATAATCTCCTTTCTGATTGGGGTTTCAGGTTTCTTAGGATATATTCCTAGAAGTGGGATCACTGGGTCAAATGGGAGTTCCATTTTCAGTTTTTTGAGGAAACTCCATACTATTCTCCACAGTGGCTATACCAGTCTTCATTCCCACCAGCAGTGCATGAGGGTTCTTTTTTCTCCACACCCTGGCCAGCACTTGTCATTTGTTGAGGATAGCCATTCTGACAAATGTGAGATGGTACCTCATTGTCATTTTGATTTGCATCTCTCAGATCATTAGTGGCTTTAAGCATGTTTTCTGATGAAATCGATTTGAATCACTAATCTAGTTAACCAGTTATTAAAAAAACAAAAGTGAGCATTGCCCCTGTGCCCAGAAAAAATGAAGTAGAGATTAGGGCTGGATGAATCACATCTATGGGCATAACAAGCTATACATCATACAGAAATTATTTTGCTTTTCATATGAGAGAAAAATGAGTATACAAACAGAAAAATATTTTTGAAAAGCTGGATGTGGCTCTTTAGGAATAATGAAAGTTTACTAAAATCACAGGGAAATGCCAGGTTCAAGTTAAAAGGTTAGGAAGTGAACAAGGCAACAGCTATTACTCTGGGTTGGCATTGTCAATAAAGAGCATCAGAACAGATGTGTAAATGTGTATTTTGCAGATTCATGTGGACATATTTGGTGTGTATCTGTGTGTGTGTCTGAAAGGAAGAAAACAGGCTCCCGTTAGGACATGACAAACATGAAAATGTTTGACAGGTCAGAACTCAGTTGCCTTGCTCAGAACGTAAGCTTTCCCATCATTCTCCAAAGGTATGTCTTGCAAGAACTTGTCCTTGGTCAAGCAGACAGATCATCCCCAAATAGCTAATATTTAGAACTTTAGGTTGTCAAGCAAACATTCCACAAACAAGCCTTTTGTGATATCTTTAAATGTGAATATATTTTAGGACTTTTTCTTGGCAAAGATGTTTGCTAAAATTTAGGCTTTTTAGGCTTAAAAGGACCCAACCATATTTCTTGATCATCCACCAAAAAGCAATAGAAATTCTGGCAGCAAGTCTTTGACTGGAATTAGACTAGCTACATCATAGCCTCTGTACCCAAGGGTTGTGGATAACACTCAGTCTGGCCTTACTAGCCCATTAAGTCCAATTCATCTCTAATACAGAAATGAATTCTTAACCTCGGTTACTTGAATAGAGGCATTCAGTTGTAACCATTAGGACCAATATAGAACAATATTGTCCAAATTTGTTTGATGATGAAAATCACTTGGGGCCAGGGCCAGTTTTGTGAGCTTGTGAACGGTGCACCTTGCACAGGGCCCTGCTTTGCATTTGTGTTTTATAACTCAAGTCCAGTGAGACAATGGGGAACACATGGGCTAGGGACTTGGATACTTGAATCACTGGTCTCACTCCTCAGTACCACAGGGGATGGATTCTTGACTTCCCATTCCCATGTCCCCTGGTGTCTTGGCAAGCCCTGACTCTCCTTTCTCACACTTGCCCAATGACTAATGCCACTCCAACCCATAGCACATCTACTCATCCCCAAGAGCTACCAATGTCGTCGTCCTACTGCACAGTCCCAGGAAAGGTTAAGTACGGGTGCACATATCCTATGCCATCTTGGGAGGGGGCTTGGCCACATGGCATCTCAGGAATAAGAATGTCACAGAACATTTGGAGAATGAATGGTGGGAGTGAGCCTTTTGCCCACCTCTATTCCAGGTACTAAGCACATTCTGGCATATAAGTTGCCCTTGGGAATCTTCCCTTTGCAGTTGATTGCTACAGTGGGGCAGTGGGAAGAAAAGATTAACTTACCCTTACCACTACTGGGGCACAGAGCATCAGTCTGGTGGGAGGAGGGTATGGGGTATGTGTGCTTGCATGCTAAATTTAAGATGCAGCCCCTGGGCACCTGTGGGTATCTGCCCTCCTGTATGTATCCCACTACCTAAGGGAACATGACATTAAATAGTAAATTAAAAATACCCTTATAGGTTGCCAGAAACCATCAAAGAAAATGAAAAATTTTGTATTTTAATGTCTTCAGTGCCATTTTTTCTTACTTTTGAATGGGGAGGGTAGTCCTGCATTTTCATTTTGCACTGAGCCCCATAAATTACATAGCTATATCTGCCCAGAGTGAGTACTTTTCTTATTGTTGACAGTATTACAGATTTCTCCTATTTTCTCCATTTTTGTTCCCTCCACCCACCCCCACCCCACCCCAAGTCTTCCCCATACTATTGTCTGTGTTCATGGGTTATTCATATCAGAGTGAGCAGTTTTAAAACATAGCTCACCAATCACTGGGAATTCTGAAACAGAATTTTTCAAATTTAATTATGCATAGGGATTTTCCAGAGATCTTAATTTTTTCTCTAGTCCCATCCCCTAAATATTCTTATTAAGCCTGGGTGGGCCTTCAAATCTGCATTTTACAAGCATCCTAGATGATTCTACTGCAATTGGTCCACCAACCACACTTAGAGAAATACTGTATGCTTAGAAGCATAGATTCTGAAGCCAGGCAGGCTAGGGTTTGCATCTTAGCTTCACCACTAACCTTAGGGTAATTAACATGCATATCTAAACCTCAGTTAGCTCACTATAAATGAAAATATTAATCTCACTCTCAATGTGTTGTATTAAATGTGCATAAAACACTTAGCACAATGATTAGTCCATAGTAAGTTACCAATAAATGTTCTAAAATATTTAAAAGACTGTTAAGTCTAGGTAGTTGGTACACTGGGGTTTGTTATATTATGTGAGTTCTCCTATATTTTTACAACTTTTCAAAATAAAAAGCAGCAACTAGGATGAGAGGGAAAGCTAGAGTATGGAATGGGGGGTCAGAAGCTTGCAATGAGTCAGCCCCAGGTAGGAGGCTGGTGCTTAAGTGTCAAGAATTTATCAGATGTTCAGTAAGTTGAATTCAGGACAAAAAGAATCTTCACTATAACTGTCCCAAGGACCTTCTCAGACTCACATGGAAAGGAACTATTTCCTTACCCTAGTTTATGAATGGGCTGCCACATGGGGCTATGTGTACTTTATTTAGTAAAAGGGCATCTATTCACAAGAGCTAGTCAGGGCCCAGAAAGGGTTTACCAAATGTTGAGTGCCCTCTAGTGTTTCTTCTTAGCTTTCTTCCTTAAGTGGTGGATCAAGGCTCTTGCTTACATTGGAAGTGAAATTCTCCAAGTTGATCTAGTCACTGAGGTGGTAAAAATATTCATTGTCCTCTCTGATTATGCACTGAATGTGCAGATTAAAGACTGGGATGCCCGCTTATCTAATAATGCCCAGGCTCATAGCAGTGCTCAAACACTTTTATCCACTGTCCCCCTCCCTCCTCCCAAAAAATACAACTTTTAGGACAAATGCAGCTGGCACATCCAGCCAGGAGCAGTCAAATATGGTTAGGAACAATGGAAGGAGTGCATGAATCTTCCTGTTCCTCATTACTTGGATGGCCATAAAAATAGCCATTATGTAGGCCATATGTCTCATTTCATAATATTCCTATTTAAAAAGGGCTTGAAAAAAATCTTCTTTAAAAATCAATGTTTTGAGAGAAACCAAGATGGCAGCATAGGTAAACACCTGAACTGCTGCATCGCACAGCAATTTCAAAACTACAACTAAAAGACAAAACAGACATCATCCAGAACCACAGGAAGGCTGGCTGAGTGGAAAGTCTACAACTAGAAGGAAAGAGAAAAGCACACTGAGAATCAGAGGAGCTGCAGGAGTAAAGGCAGAGATACAACATGCACGTGGCGAGGACTGGCAGGCGTGTGCACAGAGAGGACTGGAAACAGTACAGGACTAGCTTTTTCAAGTGGGAGGGAAACAAAAGCTCCTGACTGCTCTGAACTCCAGTTCCGGGCAAGACTCTGCAGACCCAGACTCATAAGGGGAGAAACTGGACTGTCTGGCAGCGGGTGAAACTCGAGGGTGGCTTTCTCTCAGAGGTGCTTGCAGTGATTACTAGTTTACCATGGGATACTGAGACCAAGGGGCCTCTTAGGGCAGGGCTGATGGGAAGCCATAGTTATTTGCTCTGCCCAGAGATCCCACCCTACAAAGCCATTGATATATGCTCCACCCTGAGACTTCCTCCCATCCAAACTGAGTGCAGAGGCTTTTTCATATGTATGGCCTGACCTGAAATCTAAAACCTAACAAACTGCAGCTGAGTCAGTGAGACCCACAACATCCAAAAGAAGGCCCAAGGCCCCACAGCAGCTTCCATTGCTTCACAGCTGGGCACACCCAAAACCCAAACAAAGAAGAGGAATCTGCAGATGTCTCCATAGTTCCTGCTGGGTGGCCTCAGGCAGAGGCTAAATTATCACCTCCTTGGAGATCCAAGAGCCAGTGTACCCAGAGGTCAGATTAGGACCATCCAGATTACAACTCCTCAGATCCATAAGGAACACACTCAGAGGGCAGACTCAGTGAGCACCAAAGCCCCTCTGAAGCAAGTCTTATCTCATAAGGGTGTCTCCAGCACAAAAGTTCTCCCATGGTAGACACAGCTGATCCTCACAGCCAATTGGCCGAGAGGTCAAGTCCTCCCAGTGATACCAACAACAATCAAGGCTTAACTACAACAAGACTGTGCACACAGCCCGCAAAGGGGTGCACCAAGAGTGTCCACCTCAGATAACTGGGGAGGCTGAGCCACTGGGCCCTATAGGGCACCTAGCACACAAAGCCACTCCATCAACTCAGGAAAGCAGCCAAAATGCAGAGACAAAGAAACAGGTCACAAGTGAAAGAAATGAAGAAAAGAAAACAACTGGATAAAAGTTCAAAATCATGGTTATACTGTTTTTCAATAACTTTCTAGAAAAGGCCGATAAATTTAGTGAGACCCTTGAGAATATGAAAAAGGACCAACTAGAAATTAAGCATACATTGACTGAAATAAAGAATAATATACAGAAATCCAACAGTGGACAGAGGATCCTAAGAATCAAGTCAAAGATTTGAAATACAAAGAAGGAAAAAACACTCAACTGGGAAAGAAAAAAGAAAAAAGGATCCAAAAAGTTGAAGATAGTGTAAGAAGCCTGTGGGACAACTTCAAGCATACCTACATCCAAATTATGGGGGTGCCAGAAGAAGAGAGAGAGCAAGATACTGAAAACCTATTTGAAGAAATAATGACTGGAAACTTCCCCCACCTGGTGAAAGAAATAGACTTACAAGTCCAGGAAGTGCACAGAACCCTAAACAAAAGGGATCCAAAGAGGACCACACCAAGACACATCATAATTAACATGATAAGAACAAAAGACAAAGAGAGAATATTAAAAGCAGCAAGAGAAAAACAGTTAGTTACCTACAAGAAAGCTCCCATATGACTGTCAACTGATTTCTCAACCTAAACTATGCAGGCCAGATGGGAGTGGCAAGAAATATTTAAAGTGATAAATAGGAAGAACCTACAACCAAGATTACTCTACTCAGCAAAGCTATCATTCAGAGTTGAAGGTCAGATAAAGAGCTTCACAGATAAGAAAAAGCTAAAGGAGTTCATCACCCAAACCAGTATTATATGAAATGCTGAAAGGTATTCTTTAAACACAGGAGAAAGAAGAAGAAAAAGGTAAAGATAAAAATTATGAACAACAAATACATATCTATCAACAAGTGAATCTAAAAATCAAGTGAATAAAAAATCTGATGAACAGAATAAACTAGTGAATATAATAGATTCAGGGGCATAGAAAGGGAGTGGACTGACAATTGTCAGGGGTAAAGAGGTAAGGAGGGTGTGGGAAGAGACTGGACAAAAATCTTACAACTATGGATGAGGACAGTGGTGGTGGGGGGGTAAGGGCAGAGGGTTGGGTAGAAACCAGGTGGAGGGGAGCTATGGGGAGAAGAAATAGGAACAATTGTAATAATCTAAATAATCTGAACAATATTTTTTAAAAAAATAATAAAATAAAATAAATGTGTTTTTTTTTTTTCTTCTAATAACCTGCAGCAAAAAATACTTCCTCGTGCAGGGACAGGATACTCAACAATAATTACTGATCTAAAGGAGTCAAGTCAGTGCATGTCTCAATGTACAATTATTGCAGAGAATCTAATGCACCTGGAAATGGAATCCGAGGGCCCTAGATCTCCAAAAGAAGCTGTGCCCTCATATTGGCCTCATCCAGAGTTACCCTGGGCTCTCGCTGCATGTTCTCCTCAAGACAGTTACAGAAATTGCTTTTTTAATTATGCTCCAGAAATACTAATTCCTTTGCAATACTAGGTCTGCCATCAAGCTCCTAGAAGCCAGCTTTTGCCCACTCCTATAAACAGCACACCTATTTACTTAGTTTTGAATCAAATATATTTGTAATAAGATTCACAATTTTGTTTCCACAGGTCCTTCTTCATGATAATAATGAAGGATTCTGTGGAGGTTCCATCGTTAATGAAAAATGGGTAGTAACTGCAGCCCACTGTATCAAACCTGGTGTTAAAATTACCGTTATTGCAGGTAAGTAAATAAGGGTATTGCTATACAGCATCACCACATCTTCTGTAAGACTAGTATATCATATTTTATGAAGGCCTAATAGGATAATTGTTAAATAACTTGGGCTACTGGTTGAGGGGCCATGGTTTCAAAACCCAACTTGCTTCACCCTCCAACCTTTCCAGAGTTCTTTGTTATACTTTTATTAGCACTCACTTCTGTGGGGAACAATTATTTATTGATGTTTCCATTTCCCTACCAGACTGAGCCTTCCCAAAAGCTGTGTCATAACACCGATCTTTGTATCTCTAGTGCCTGGTACAACCTGTAGTGGGCCCTCTAACATTTGAATGAATGGCCAAATGAATGTATTATCTGTGAGCAAAAAGGAATCAAAATATTTGAAATTGAGAATGGAGAATGTCTAGAATAAAATCCATGAGAAGTAGGTGCATTATCACATGTGAACAATGTAAGACTTTTTAACAGCAAGAGTGAACAGAACTATCTCTATGACTGGGTCCTAGATCACTTTTTTTATCTGAAAAGTATTCATTGGTCCTCATTAAATTTTATCTAAATCCTACCAATGTAAGATTGAGTTCTTTGGCACTTAGCTGCCAGTTAATTCAGTGATGCCAAGTGGACACTTTGAAAATCTGTTTCTTTATGTAAAAGGCTATTTGTGACTGAAGAAAAATTTGTTTTCAATGGGTGAAATGCCAGTTAAGTAAGTGATGCTAGGTGGACACTTGGAAAATGTGTGTCTCTGTGAGAGATAGTGACTGAAAAAGAAATGTTTTCAATAGGTGAACATAACACCGAGAAGGAGGAAACTACAGAGCAAAGGCGAAGTGTGATTCGTATTATCCCTCACCACAGCTACAATGCAACTATTAATAAGTACAACCATGATATTGCCCTTCTGGAACTGGATGAACCTTTAATGCTAAACAGCTATGTAACACCTATTTGCATCGCCAACAGGAAATACACAAACATCTTCCTCAAATTTGGGTCTGGCTATGTGAGTGGTTGGGGAAAAGTTTTTAACAGAGGGAGAACAGCCTCAGTTCTTCAGTACCTGAATGTTCCCCTTGTTGACCGAGCCACATGCCTTCGCTCCACAAAGTTCACCATCTATGATAACATGTTCTGTGCTGGCTTCCATGAGGGAGGTAAAGATTCATGCCAAGGAGATAGTGGGGGACCCCATGTTACTGAAGTGGAAGGTACCAGTTTCTTAACTGGAATTATTAGCTGGGGTGAAGAGTGTGCAGTGAAAGGAAAATATGGAATATATACCAAGGTATCCAGGTATGTCAACTGGATTAAGGAAAAAACAAAGCTCATTTAATGAAAAATGTATCTCCAAGGTTCACATATTTGGGATTAAAAATGAACAATGTCTTTTATGAACTAATCACTTTCTCCTCTCATCAAGATTTGAACATATACATTCTGTGAATATTGCTTTTTCCCTTTATGGGGAGAAATCTATCTAGAATTGAAATTGTGTAGAATAAGTAAATTAGAAAATGTAATCACTTGAGAAATATACTTTGATAATAATTTGTGACCTTGAAAAATTGTGAAGTTTTTTTTTTCATCCTGATCACCAGGCATTATATTTCTCCACCAGCACCTCCCTGATTCTCCCTTCTTAGCAGCATTCTATGTTCCAGATATTTCTTACTTCTCCCACCAAAACTTCAATATGTATTAGATCATATCTAGGATATTTGGTCTAGTCCATCACAAGTCCAACACCACACTCATAAAGGAAGAACACGGGAACAGCTGACAGGTTAAAATTCACCAGAAACACTACTTCTTTTTCTGTACTCTTTTGCATCCTTTATCTTTTACAACTTCTAATCTCTATATCAGTTTATCTCTTTCTCTCTCCTCTTTTCCCTACACATAGAGGAGATAAGGGAAGCATAATACTGTTTTACTGGTATGCACAATGATACATGTCTATCAAACCCAGACTTGCCTTCAGTTTAGTCTTGGATTTGCTTATCTGAACATAGGGATGAAGTAAGGCCTAAAGAACTTAGGGGGAAAGTTCCTCTCAGAGAGTCATATTATTAAATACATACATAATGGAAGGGATGACTTATAAGAATAGTTCCCTAAAATCTTGTAATTGTATTGTTATGGAGTTCTGACTAGAGATGGTTCTATGAATTCAAACTGAGATGGTATTGTAAC
Organism: Pipistrellus kuhlii; assembly: GCF_014108245.1. NCBI lineage: Eukaryota > Metazoa > Chordata > Mammalia > Chiroptera > Vespertilionidae > Pipistrellus > Pipistrellus kuhlii. The sequence continues at coordinate 5,483,436 of NW_023425504.1, read as the reverse complement.
TAAGAAAGCTAAAAATTGTTAACAGAAAGAGATCAGTTTGCAGTCTAGAACTAGTAGAGTCAGCAAGGAAGAATTCATCATTGTGTCTCCAGTGCTAACCAGAGCTAAAGAAGTTGCCCAGACCAGACAACTAGAGCATCATGTACCTGTGTATCCCCACAGTGAAGGATAGAAATGTCTCACAGACATGTCATTCCGATGGGCCAACTAACTCCTTTTCTAGTTTCATGCCCACAAAGCAACTTTAAAAAAAAAATCAGACCTTCTATATTAAAATTCTAGAGTTGCTAACCAACCAGCATAAGTACTTCAATCTGTTAGACAGAATATTTCCCTTTTTGAATTAATAAACTGGTGTTTTGGGTTCAGACCTTAGCTTTTTAATTTGGTTGATGTGAATCAGTCACCCGAGCCAAGCCACACTATTGCTGATTTCTTACAAGTTATTCCTGTTAATACTCTAATTTTTCAAAATAAATATCAATAAATTTATTTTTTAACTTCTCAAAATGTGTTTGTTATTGAATCATTCACAGAAAAGGATCCAGTACATTCATCAAAACAACCAGAAGAATATGAACAAAAGCAATATAACACATCAGAGATTTGATGCTCTGTTAGCACTCAGCTTTTATGAGGTAGTGTGGATCCACCTGGGACAACTGAGTTTAAATAGCTGAGAATATGGTCTTGAATAATTCAATCCACCTTTTTGCTTTAATTTCTCCATTTGTATAATGAAGGAGTTTGACAGATGCTTTCCAAAGGCCCTTTTTGACCTCGAGAATCTGATTATATTCCTTTATTTAAAAATATTCAAGGAGGGATTACTGTGTCCCACACACCAATATTGTTCATTAAATTTGTGAGTTACATATTTTGTGAGTTAACTAAAATGATGTATGTAAATTACTTTGTCAATGGCTACTATATTACTACATAGTAGAAGCTCAATAAATGTCAGCTAAATCTGAATCTATGTTTATTCCAGAGTAGGAATGAGTCTTGTATTAGGTGTCATGAAAAGAGGTCATGCTTAACTAATGAGTGGGATTGAGATTTCATGAGAAAATAAAATAAAATAAATCAGTTCTACTGTTGGCTAAAGGAGGGAAAGAGGGAGATGACACTAATTGCCCACCTTAGGTTTAAGGAGGATACTAATTAAAGCATGGAAACTAGTTACTTCAAATTTGAATGACTAAAGGTTTGTAGGTCCAGTGCTCTGCAATCCATAAAAGTGAGCCACCCTGGCTTTGCTGCCATGGAAACCACTCATTCCTTTCAAAGGCAACAGTGGTGGCATAGCATTACACATCTGTCTGGTCTACCCTGTGGCAAAAGGTGAGCTCCTGGGCCCCTAACTATCTAAACCAATTATCCATTTTTCTATGAGCTTGGAAATGACTGAATTGATCATGAGCCACCTGTAGCATGTTGCCACATTAAACATATGGGTTCTTTAAGCCCACCAAAGAGTCACTACCTAGGACATTTGCAGTCATCTAAGAATCATGAATGCTTTCAAAATCACTGTAGCTACTTCACCTAAATGGGATGAAGCATGCTGCTGCAGTATTGGAAGTTAAAAGAAAAGTGTTTTAATATAGTGCAGTCATTTTAACCTGCTGTTTAAATATAACTGCTTTTGGTTCTTTCTGTATATTAGTTGCTTAGTGATGGCAGGAACTACGTACAGTCCAATTTTCTCTGCCAAGGAAAAAAGAATGGGTTTTCTCCCCAACTCTCCTTAACCATGTCAGACCAGTTCACAAAACTGCTTCATTATAATTTTGCAACAACATTCCAATGCAATCTATCAATATATGATCTACGTATGTCAGAGCTGCAAAGGCCCTTAGACACTATACAAACCACTCTGCCCATTTAACAGATGAGGACATTGAAGCCAAGGTAAGGACAGACCCAAAATAAAGTGGCAGAGCCAAGACTAGAACTCAGGTCTCCCACTCCATACTATGACAGTATTGTGCTTTCAATTGGAGCACTGTATATTTTTAGAGCAGCTGGGGAATTCTGCATTGGTGGTAATCCCTTCAGCAAACCTGGACTGAAAACTGCCTAGAATTCTCAATAGTGATCATTGACAAACAGGTGACCAAATCAAGAAGACCAACAGATAGCCTGAAAAGCAGAGTGGCAGTCAAATGACTGAAACTACAGTCTCTGACTCTTAGCAGGAACTCAGTAAATACATGTGGAATGAACCTATGCTGCTGGTGTCTGGCTTTTAACCCATCTGTGAGCTCTGTCATATGTTACATTTGACTTTTAGAGCACGTTTGTCAGTGTCATCTGGCACACAGTCATTCAAGCAACATTTCAACTCATTTCATTGTAACTCTACAGGGTAAGACATATGCAGCACAGAGACAGCAGGCTACTCCAGAAGCTATTGCTTGAGGTTTGAAAGAAAGCTTCAAAACCCACTGGAGCTGGGATTCTGACAATGCAGTGCAGATGTGGGTGACTAGGAAACACATTTCAGTGATTGACAGAACCACTGCTCTCTTTTAATCTGCAGCTTATTCCATCTCCAAATCTCATGATTAAAGTTACAAAAACAATCATGTTCTGCAAATTACAGAGGCTGCTGATAAGAGTCACAGTAGGCAAAAGACTGTGGCATCCTTACCCTTTTCAGCCAGTCCAGGTATACAGATCACTCTACTCATTTTCTCTAATAGTACTTTCAAGGCAGACCATTTTCACCGTCTTCAGGGTTATGGCTTGCCTTAAGATTGCCAGAGTTCCTTTCAGCCTCTACTATGGATAAAGTTATCAGAGGGAAGAATAGCAGGAAGACCCTTTCTTATACATATAAAGCAGTAATGGCTTCTGGCACAGGACCAAAGTTTCTACACACTATCACAGAACAGTAGTATTTCAAACTACTGCCCAGATCACTTCACTCTGGTAGGAGAGTTACCCACTTAGTTGAGAGATGAATAAAAATAGGAACAGAGATAGTCCTGATTCTAAAGACTTCCTTTTAAAAGGTTGCTTCATTGCAATGTTAAATATGAGATCCTAATATATAAAAAGTTGCCAACATAGTAAATCTCCTGGATGTTGTCATTCTTAAACTTTTAGAAATCCTGTAGTATTGAGCTTCTCCAGATCAATGATCATGAAGTGGCTTAAGTACTGACCTCATAAAGAAAAAGAAGTCTTATGACTTATACATTACATGCTTCAGTAAATATCTACATATATAAATATATTTCCCTCTTGGAATATATTATAAAATAAGCATGCATTTTCATATTAAAACTCAGCTCAAGAATGCAACAAGTCTCTGAGAAACTCAGTGCATGCTTGTTAATGATCCAATGTATAAATGAAAAATGCTATTACTGACCACATCAGTGCAAAACTCAGTCATCTAAGGTAGGAATGAGATAGTCATCCTGAACACATAATGGAATATGCCATAGGAGGGGAGGTAGACAAATATAGAGAAACCACTTATATCCATTTCCTGCCAAGGATATAAAAAGAAGTTATCACTAATTTCCAATAAATGTTTTAAAAAAATATTAGTTGAAAAGTCTATGGTTTAGCCCTGGCATTTTCCTCCTGTTAAATATTTATTGCTTTTGTTTGTGTTCTCCAGAGCTGTATTAACCTCTTTTGTCTATGTTTTGTATCTTCATCTTGTTAGGTATTTTGTTCTTATATCTTGTGGGGGTTTTTGTTTTTGTTTTTGTTGTTTTTTGTGCTTTTGTGTGTGTGTGTGTTTTGTTTTTGGTGTTTTCTTTTTTTTTTTTTTTTTTTTTTGTCAGCTCTTGGGTTTCATTAGGATTTTGAAGTTTTATATCTGAATTAAACTGTCATTCTTGGCCAAAGAGATTTAATTTCTCTCAAGAAATTAAAAAACTTATTTTCAGCTGGCATAAAAATTTCCACATGCATGTATGAAAGGTAAGTTTGGCACAGGGTTTTACTACATTTCAGTCATCAGGGACAATATTTTTCACTGTCCATACTCTCTTCTAATATGCTGTTTCTAGAGTTCTAGATGATCATGCTTAAGATCAGACTCTCTGCTTCCTTAGTTTAGAAAATCTAAATTTGGGTAACATATGTACTAAAATGATAGCTACACATTACCTAAAGTTGGGTTATATTTCATAAATCTTAGCATACTCCAAAAAGGAATTCTACTGAATACTTACTATGGGCCTAATACTATATCTGTTTCATAAGACAGAATCAGTGGTATGCTAGAACAGGCTTTGCAAACTCCTAAGTGCCAATTTTGCACATCTCTTTCCAACTCCCAGTTCAAAGACTTAATGTCAATAGTTTCAAATCTGCCATGGTAGAGAGATTTACACCATAGATATTGACAAATGCTACAAATGCATGCTATTAAAGAGACCCAGTTGTTTAACATTTACCGACATACCAATGAACACAATCTAATTATTTGACTAAAACTTCATCATTTTTATAGTTCTGCTACTCAATTATTGTCATGTGTGGGCACTAAATACATTATAAATTAAAATGTAAAGTTGTTTAAGGAAACTAAATGTTCATGAGCCAAAAATATTGACTATCAGACCTTTAAAATTGTTCTCAGGTGGCAACAGGTGGTTATTTTATTCAGTAAAATAAAATATTTCCTTAAGTACAAATATTTCTCATACACAACACATTGTTAAGTCAATGAAGGTTTACTCTGTGGTAGTTTTCTGCTGATAGTTCATAGTAATTTGTAATTTATTTATAAAGACTGCAGAAAATAGTTCTTAACTTATTTTCAGCTGACATAAAGATGTTAAAAATTTCCACAAGCATGTATGAAAGGTAAGTTTGGCACAGGGTTTTACTACATTTCAGTCATTGGGGACAGGTATATTTTACTTTTCCAGTACTGAATTAATGTAAGAATTTTTTGTGTAAAATATTTCAGACATATAAAAATATACTGAGAATAATATCATGAACTTCTAAGTGCTAACACTCATCCATTCCTTCTCTTCCCCCACTCATCCTTAATTTGGTGTTAATCACTATCCATCATACCTATATACGTTTACTATAAATTGTCCTTTATATTTTCTTTTATATATTTTAAAACTTTACAAATGCAATCATATTGTATCTATCCTGAAATGTGTTTCCTGTGAGATTAACTGATGTTGATATGGACAGCTCTGGATCATTCATTTTAATTTCTATCTAGTATTTGATTGTATGATACGCTATGATCTTATTACCTATTCTAGTGTCCATGGTCATTCATGTTGACTACCAATGATTTACTCTTTTTTAAAATATATTTTATTGTTTTTTTACAGAGAGGAAGAGAGAGAGCGATAGAGAGTTAGAAACATCGATGAGAGAGAAACATCGATCAGCTGCCTCTTGCACATCCCCTACTGGAGATGTGCCCGCAACCAGGGTACATATCCTTGACCGGAATCGAACCCAGGACCTTTCAGTCCACAGGCTGACGCTCTATCCATTGAGCCAAACTGGTTTCTGCTTATTTACTCTTGCAAACAATTCTGCTATAAACATTCTGGCCCATGCCTCTCTGAGCACCTGTGTTTCTCCAGGGTAAATACTTAGGAGTGAAATTGCTCAGCCATAGAGCATTCACTTCTACTTCACTTGGTATTAGCAAATTGCTCACAAAGAGCTGTGACAATTTATGCTCCCTGTAGCAGTGTGGAATAATTCTTCTTGCTTCATAATCTTCCCAATACCTGATGTTTTCAGCAATATAGTGTCAGATTTTTAAGCTACTAATACTCATATTTAAAAATATCAGCTTTGCAATGAATTCAATGATTTTAAAACTAGTTGTAAATGTACAGGTACAGTCGTGTGTCCTTCCTGGGGTCAGTAAAGAGATCATTTTAAGTTCTAATATTAAATTTCAAAATGTCCCCCGTGATTTTTTGCCTTTAAATATTTTTATTACAATTGAAATTAGAGCCCACTTAGTAATATTTTGTTTTCATTTGATTTCTCTCATAGCTTAACATATACAAGAGAACAAAGTGGGCAAAGGACCTAAAATAGATACTTTCCCAAACTTGACAAGGTCAAGATTCCTATGAAAAAATTCTCAAAGTCACTACTCATCAGAGAGATGCAAATTAGAACAACAGTGATGTATCACCTCACATGTCAGAATGGCTATCATCAACAAATGACAAGTGCTGGTGAGGATGTGGACAAAAGGGAACCCTAGTACATTGATGGTGGGGATGTAGACTGGAGCAGCCACTGTGGAAAACCATATGATGTTTCCTCATAAAAATGGAACTGTCATTTGACCCAGTGATCCCACTTCTAGGAATATATCCTAAGAAAACATAAACACCACTTAGAAAGAATGTAGGCACCCCTATGTTCATAGCAGCACATTTTACAATAGCTAAGATTTAGAAACAGCCTAAGAGTCCATTAGCAGATAAGTGGATTAAAAAAAAAAAAAACCCAAAAAACTGTACTACATTTACACAATGGAATACTAGGTAGCTTTTAGAAAGAAAGAACTCTTATATGCATGAACCTGGAGGGTATTATACTAAGTGAAATGATCCAGTCAGAGAAAAGGTATCACATGATCTCATTCATATGTGGAATCTAATGCAAAAAAAAAATAAATAAACTGATGAATAAAACAGATCCAGAGACAAAGCATGGAACAGACTAATGTCAGAGGGAAGGTGGAGGTGGGAGTATGGGAGAGGAGTGATTAAAACCAGGGAACTTAAATGCATATTTGCATAGCCCATGGACACAGACAATAGAGTGGTGAAGGCCTGGAAGGGGCAGGTACGGGGTGTAGGGGGTTAATGGAAAAACAAAACCACAAACACAGGGTACATCTGCAATACTTGCAACAATAAAGATAAATTACAAAAAAGAGAATATTCATTATCGAACTAAGATAAAAACTATTATATAAGAAAATCCTCAGCACATCTATCTCTCATGCTTCAAATCTTTCTGACTTCCTCTCTCGCTCCATTATATTTTAATTTATTCTTCAGCCTGTTTGTATTTAGTTGGTTGTTTTCATAATTGAGTTAGTGAGTCTATCTCACAAATACTTAAACAAAATGTACATTTGAAATGGTTTACATTTTTTGTTTAGCTTAAGGAATACATCCTCACAAAGTTCAACTTCATTGGCCCTTCTCAATATAACATTACATTGTGTTGAAACTGCCTCCTCAGAATTTGACGGGCTAATTTGTACATGTGAAAATGAGGTTATCAACAAATATTAAGTAGACCCTCACCAAGTGAAAGGTAAAACTTGAATATGTCATCAGTCTTACTATGGAAAATATATGTATTTTGAACTAAAAAGGAACTACATTTTTTAAAGTGCACATAATTTTATTAATTTCCTTTTGTACAATATAAAGGGTTCTGGTTTTGTCTTTAATACTGTTTTGTTCCCAAGCATTTTGCTGTCCTTGGGGAGGCACCATAAGACTAATTGCAAACTGTCTATTCCAAACCAATGTAGGGAAGGGTACTGAAATGTAATAAAGTGATTTCTTTTGACAATTAAATGCTTGAGACATGATTCATTAAGCACACTACAATCTACTGCCCCTATGGGAAGCAGATTCATATGGTCTAGTATATTAATAAGCATTATTATACTTAATAACAAGCATTTTTTGAATGATGGAGGCTTTTGTTAATTTTATAATGCAGTCTTAATAATGTAAATTTAATTTTTGCACAAAAATATGACTGCTTTAGGTTCATGGCATGTTTAGGACTTTTAACAGGAGATGAACTACCAATAGAAATTTTAGTTACTACTTTAGGAACAGCTTTTTGTCCAGTACAATTAAATTTTCTTGAATATTCACTTATTTCAATTAGCCTATTTAAATTAATCTGAAAACTTGATTACTATTTTACTGTCAAATTTAATACTCTACCAACAATCTTAGTTTACCCTGTAAATATTAGTGGACATTGAAACGGGGAATCAGAACTGTTGGACACTGAAATTGTGACTCAAACATTATTTTATTATATGATTATTTCTAGTCTGCAGAGGCAATATTTTTTAAAGGAAAAATAGATACAGAGGCAAAGAAGCATTGAACAGACTGCCAAACTACAGCGGGAAGGCAAGAGAAGTTTTAGCGGGGGCTAAGAGATCAACCGAAGGACTTGTATGCATGCACATAAACATAACCAATGGCTACAAGACACTGGGGGGAGGGGCAGGTGAGGGCATGTACTGGGGACTGGAGGGTAGGGGAGGCCAGGGGGAAGTCAATGGGGGGAAAAGAGACATATGTATTACTATTTGTAATACTTCAAACAATAAAAAAATACAAAAAAATAATAAGCATTTTTCAGAGAAATTGTGAAACTGATTGTTTTCTGACTAAACTCAAACAAAATCATTGACCTAATTTCTCTTCAAGTGGAGCATTTATTATACACCCTTAGACTTTCAGAAATACACTCTGAAATTTTTTCTTTTCATAGCACAGATGTCAGAATGGTTTTTATAATAACTCTGTTCTATATTGTGAAATTCATGCATAATTTTTTGTAAAATATCAACAATACATTACTTCTTATCCAACATAGGAATAAGAAACTTAAACAGATTTTAATTTTCAAGGTGTTCTTTGGAGATGGATTAACATTGATTAATTCACTGATTGTGTTTCCTTGAAAGAGCTCAAAATAAATTTAAAGACAAAAACAAAAAACAGAAAACAAAACTGACCCTGTGATGGGATGCCCATTAAGGCATCTGAAGCAAACTCAGTTTTTAAATAATGGAAGAGTCAACCAAACCAATTTGTTAGATTTTTGTCTTCTAACAAATATTAACACACAAGTTCTGGAACTGAATTAAGTCTGGCAAACTTAGCTATAAGAAGCCTTAACAAACAAAGGCTCAGAAAACAACTGCAGGTATCTAGATGTTTTCCAGGTTTCCTTGGACTCGATTATATGGAAGATTTTTCCAGCGTGTAGAAATATCCATTCATAAATATGGCTATCTAACCCCAGAAACCTTATTTATTGTTATCCTAGATTTGGGTGGAGAAACTTTTTGAGCAGAATATTTTACTCTAGTTCTAGTCAGATATCTCTATCTATCTCTATCTCTCTGTATCTCTGTCTGTCTCAGAGAATTCTTTAATTAGGCTAAAGGTTAACTCAAAATACTTATGGTGCCTTTAAAGTATCCCTAGTAATTTAAAGGGAAAGGGTTTTCAATATATAATTAATATTATACTAAGCTGGATATTTTTAATGTGGAATTAATGTTATTACATTTACATTGTTAAGTACATTTACAATGTAATTATATTTGAAGACTTAAAGGGAAATCACTGCTTTTTTACAGTAGCACCTTTATAGCCCAATATAATAAACACAGTGTAGTTATATTTACAAACTTAGCATTCATTGTACAGTGATTAAAATATTAAAAGGCTATAACTGTATGTTTGAATGTATAGCATTTTGTATTGTCTTAAATGATTAAAATCCCTAGTTTAATACCAAGAAATTAAAATATTTTGTGCAGAAAAGCATCGTGATTCAAAAACTTTATTTGCTAATTCTGTTTTTTAACCACAGGATCAGTACACAGAAGAAATAGATTTTAATTTCATTTTGTTGTTATTTTTCAGAAGCATTGAGTGAAATGTCCAGTATATGGCAATTTTCATGAGTGAGTTATAAATCAACCATCATAAACTCCAGCAAGTATACAGTAAAAGATTTATAATTTTCAGGTACCTTTGAATAAAATACAACTGGTTTGTTATAGAAATTGTTACATCAAATGATACTACTGGCATAAACTATAATCTTGATATAACACACAAGCCTATTTAAAAGATCAAGTACTTATGTATTATATAGTTATTGAATTTGGTTATTGTAACACATTTCATCAAAAAAACGTGCACCTTGTTTTCATCAAAAAATATGCCAACTTGATAGTAAAACATACAATCCATGATTCAAAAGGCAGCAATTTCAAACCATTGTCTTCTTGGTCCTTGTCATAAAATATTCCAAGCATAAATTCAACATTGCATGCAAAAACTAGCCCTGTGCTTTAAAACAAGTCATCACACTGATTACATATGTAAAAGAAAGACAACTATACATGTATCATTTTCAAAAAATCCTAAGACAAAATATAACTAAAGAAAAATTTTACTAGAACAGATTTTTTCCAGAAAATTCAAAAGCAAGTAAAGACACTGGAAAGTAGAACTTTGTTACAGGAACACCTGGTGTACATATATGAATATTTAACTTAAAGCTGTTAAATGAGTGTCTAAATTGCAATGCATAAAATGTAAACTTTAACACATTCTAACCATAGGATTTTTAGCTTTGGATCTTTTTAAAACTATAAGACAACTCTAGAAACCCTCAATACCAGTCAAAGTGCAAAAGAGGTCCTTCAGAACATATCCCTTTGGTATATTATAGTAGCATAGATAACAAAATTAAATACTAAAACTATTAGTCAACGAAGTAGGTGAAAATCTCTGATCATCTCTCCTCCTCTTTGGATTTCTGTTTGTTCCTGAAAAGTTACAAACAAAATTACAGGTAAGGCTTTTACCAGTAAATGTTCAAAATAATTGATTTGCAGGGTTGTTTTTTTTAGGTGGAATCTGAATGCATGCCATGAAAAAACCATACTTGGAAACAAAGTAACACTGCACTTTTCACCTGTGGAGAATGGAAAGTATGAAGATACTTCTTGCCTGAATGAGACAAACAAACTATGAATGACCAAGTCCACCTCAGTCCTGAGGAAATTCTGTAAATATCATGGGCAGCATAAGATCATTCTGACTCTTGTGCTGTTTATCTGAAATATTTTTAAGAAATATCATCTAGTCAGGCCACCAAAGGAAATCTTAATTTTAAAAGTCTATTCATTCTCCTTTAATTCAAGGGGAACTTAGTATCCTTGAGTTACTCAGAGCAGCATCTACAAAATAATGAAGAAAGATGTTAATATTCAAGTGACTTTTAAGATAAAAAAATGTCTGTGCTATAATTTCTAACACTAAAAATAATGTACAAGATGGAATTCATTAATTTAAGGGAAACTGTGACTCATTAATGCTACACAATTGCCTTTTGAAAGTATTCTGAATATTAGCCTCTTATATTTTATCTTATTCTAACAAGCATAAATGTGTAACATTGTCAAGTGCTTGATCAACATGTGTAATGTTTCTTTGTATTTGTTTGATAATCTTTTCTGGTTAGTGTTTTCTCTGCCCTACATAAGAAATTGTTAACAGCTCAGCCATGAAGATATTGCCTTTTTGGGTTTTATAAGCTTTATTATTCTAGCTTGAACATTTATGTCTATGATCTAAGTCAAATTAATTTGTGTGTATGGAATGCAGTAGAGGCATGGAGGTTCATTTCTTTTTCTAGATGGATATCTAGTTGCTCCAGCACCATTTGATTAAATAACTTTCCTTTTCCCATTTAGTTGACTTAGCACATTGATTGGATATTAATTGATTATGTATCTGTGTGTCTACTAAAATCTCTATTTTTCTACATGACACTATATTTATTGTAGCCTTATAGGGTATTGAAATCAGGGTATGTAAGTCTTCCAAATTTTTGAGATTCTTTCTAGATTCTTTCCCTCTCTGTGTACATTTTAGAGTAAACTTGTCTTTACTTTTTTTCCCCCAAAAGGGCTTGCTGAGATTTTGATTGCATTAACTCTACAGGTGGATTTGGAGATAATTGACTTTTTAACAACTTCGAGATTTCCAATTCTTGAATATGGCATACTAGTACATATCTCTCCCTTCCTTAGGTCATTCTAAATGTATCTAAGCAATGACTTCTGATTGTCAGTATAAAAGTCTTAGATGTTGGCCATTAGACTTATTTCTATTTCATGTTTTATATTACCAATGTAAATGGTATTGTGTTTTGAAATTTCATTTTTAACACTTTGTGGTATGGTATAGAATTAAAATTTACTTTGTATGATGACTTTGTATACTTGGCTTTATAAAATTAATTTATCACTTCTAATAAGGTCTTTTGTGTATAGATACCTAATGATTTTGTACATATAAATCTGCTAATCACAACAGTGTTGCCTCTTCTTTTCTAATATTTTTGTTAATCTTTTTATTTTGAATTATGGCACTGGCTAAGATTTCCAGTATCAATGTTGAATAAAAATGGTGTGAGTGGATAATATCCTTGGCTTCTTCCAAATCCTAGGGGGAAAGCTTTCAATATTTTTCATTAAGTATGATGTTAGCTGTGGTTTTTCACAAGTATACATTATCAAGTTGAAGAAATACACTTTATTCTCAATTTGGGGTGACATTTTATTATGAATGAGTTTATAGTTCTGTCCAGTACTTTTCTATATTTATTGAAATTATTACATAAATTTCCCCTTCATTGTCTTAATATGGTGAATTATGTTGAATTTTAAGTGTAAAATACAAGTATTTAAAGCTATACATTTTATATCTTCCTTATCTGCATCCACAAATTTTGATATGCTCCATTTTCATCCAATTTGAAATAATTCTAATTTATCTTGTGCTTTTACTTATTTGTCCCATGTGTTTAGATTTATGTAATTCAATATCCAAAATTTAGGGATTATTAATTTCTAATATAACAATAATAAATAAGAAGTGACTCTAGCCGAAGCTGGTTTGGCTCAGTGGTAGAGCGTCGGTCTGCGGACTGAAAGGTCCCAGGTTCGATTCCAGTCAAGGGCATGTACATTGGTTGCGGGCACATCCCCGGTAGGGGATGTGCAGGAGGCAGCTGGTCGATGTTTCTCTCTCATCGACATTTCTAGCTCTCTATCTCTCTCCCTTCCTCTCTGTAAAAAATCAATAAAATATATTAAAAAAAAAAAAAAAAAAAAGAAAAGAAGTGACTCTAATTGTGGGGTTCCCATGTGACCCAATATTTATATTGAGCTCTATCAACCTTGGATTTTATTTCATGTCATAAATGAACCAAATAAGTTACTCCTGATCTAACAGATCCATATAAACACAATGTACCATTTACCTGAAATTTAAATACAAATCAAAGGAAATATGTATATATAATAATATTCTCCACACACAAGTTTACAAACAAGTCTGTTTTCTTTTTTTGTTTGTGCTGCCTTTTTATAAATAGCTCAATATCACTCGCTGTGAAAATCTACAAAAACATTGGTCTATATACAGAAATTCTATTTGAAAGGGGTTGGTTTTTTTTAATAGAAATGAACATTAGATTCACTCTCATTACTTCATACTACCTTCACATATTAAATCTTGTGTACAGATACAGAGAAGTGTGTGTGTGTGTGTGTGTGTGTGTGTGTGTGTGTGTGTGTATGTGTGTATAGCAGAAACCTACCATAAGGAAAGGATATATTCTGTGAACTGAGTAAAAACACACTGGTAAAGCATTCTTGGATAGTAAAGCTGATACCTTAAAAGTATCTTATCAGTATTTAGTTCTGAAGGATCTCTTGTAAGACACCACAGCATTGGAAACTTTCAAACCTATGAACCTTGTAAGAAAGAGTTTAACATGTTTATTAAATCCTAGCTAACATAGTAGGCTTGAAGCTTTATTTCTAAGTGCAAAGAGGTTCTTAACTTATGCCAATTGCATACTTGGTAAAGCTTTAAAATTTTTAGTCTTTAAACAAATAGTATACAGTCTGTTCATATTATACCTGTAACTTTGGCATTCCAAAACCTAGTCACCGATTTAAATCTTCAGACTGCTCCCCGGAATCAGGTCTTCTTTTCTTCTGTTTAGACTTTTCACCAGCCTAAATAATACATTAATTAGTAGCCAACAATGGTAATATAAGCTAACAAAAAGCAAAGACATTACATTCCATTGCAGCTCGAATTTTCACAAAGCTTTTGCACATATTCAAAGAACTTCATGACACTGTTCTTGAGTCTTTTGAGTAACCTACAAAGGACTGAGGTTACTAGCAAAAGTGGTTATTATTTTAATGATACATCACTAATTTTCACCCTCATATGTATTCTCCTCCATCTTTAAAGGCAGAGTACATGGTCAATGTAGCAGTTCAGTTAAAGTTATTGACACAATAAAATAATAATTTCATATGAATTTTCTAAGATTTATGGGAGCTTTATTCAATCCTCTTCCAAACAATATTCCTTCTTGCTTTTGGTTTTCTAAAATTAAACAGTATATTTGGCAGAACCATCTTATGGCAGACGCATGACAGGATAAGACTAAAAAGTCAATATTTGAACTGATAAAGAGTAGTGTGACTATGCTGTAAAGGAGCAAAGCATAATAGGCATTCATTAAAAATGTGATTTGATGAATGAATTAAATTATCACATGTAATGTGACCTATAGCCATTACAAAGCCAGATGTATTAACTAATGTCTGAGCCAAAGGTAAATGACAAGAGCATGCAGACTCATAGCATTTCATTCTTTCAAAGCATTTTTCACTCACCAAAGGTTAATATTCATTTCAGTGAGCTATATAGGCATGGCTGAAGCAATGAAAATGAAACACTAATAAGACGTGATATTTCCGCTTCTTAAGACTGTATAACAAAGATACAAGTAAAGCCAAACATTTGATTAGATACCCATGTGCCCCAGGCAGAGGTGGTCACAGGCATGGAGAACACACCTACCATTGACCCTCAGCATCTTCATGGAGAAGCTGAATGACATCTCCATTTTTAATCAGGAGGTCTTCTGAGCCTCTTTTTCTGTAATCTCTTAAGCCACTGGGCTTAATCTGTTAAGGCAAAATATATTTGCCTGCTGACTGAAAGGTTGTGTTGAAAAATTACATTATAAACTTGATGGTAAAACCGCTTGCACAACTGCATGCTCTGTGTCAAACAATTATCACAGTACTTCAATGGTAAATGGGATAGCTGCAGAAGCTTTGCAGGAACAAACATGAAGCAGTTTGTGATGGGGGAAGGGAGAAGTGGAACATGTGCTTATTTAGCCTGAAGAACTCACTTTTATTTGCAAAAAGAGAGTTACATCATGAACTACACAGAAAATAACAGAGCACAACTAATTTAAGTTACATGAATCATAAGCATATATCCAGAAAAAAAAGATTAAAATAATTTTAAAATACTGTTATTTGCAATCTGCTCTCGTGAAGAATTTATCTTGGCACATACAAAAGGCAATGGCCCAGAACAAAGATTTACTTATGCCCCCAAAAGGATTTCTAGGCTTCAGACTGCTTGGCACAGGTAAAAATAATGGGTACAAAAAAATCTGGGTCCAATAGAAACAGATTGAATGTTGTGCTTTACTTGGCATTAATCTTTTGCAGCTTTATGTATTCTTTAAAGAATTAAGGTCTGTGTTTTTTATTTTACAGAGAGAAGAAGAGGGAGAGAGAAACATTAATGTGAGAGAAACACTGATCAGTTGCCTCCCATACACTCCCCTACTGGGGATCAAGCCCACGACCTAGGTAAATGCGCTGCCCGGGAATCAACCACCAATACTTCAGTGCATGAGACAATGCTCAACTAACTGAGCCACACTAGCCTGGGGTGCAGCTACATTTTTAACTTGACTCATTAATAACCAAAGTAATCCAAGGCACACTGATTACATTTGGTTACACAGTAGATTAAGAAGAAAGAATATATCTCATGTACAAATGTATTCTGAGATATCTCAAGCACAATATCTTACACATTGAATACATGATTTTAAAAAGTAAGAGGACCATAATTAATTGTTAAGGAAAGAAAAGAAATAACTGTGGTGTCAAGTCTTTGCACATCCAAATGAATTAACTTAAAAACAAGATCCACATCACTTGGGATGAATGTCTTTTGAGCAGGACTTTTATTAAATGGGCTAAGGAGCAGACAGTGTCCATTAAATAGTTAATATTTAATACAGTAGCTTCATCAAAGTAGGAGAGCTAACCCCAATACCAGCTCTATGAGAGAAGCAGCACCCATTAATTCTGACTTTTTTTTTTTCATTTTATAAAGTGAGGCTAAAAGAGCAGCTCATTGCAACCCATTTTGCTTTGGGGGAATCATTCTTTTTTGTATGTTGTTAACTATTTTTTTGTATGACTTCCTTAATAACACAACTTAGGAAATTATTGGGAGAAGAGGAAAACCAATAGGTTTTTCTACATTTCCATCCCCTATGATTAAAGCACTAATCAGTTTTGCATATTTGCTTTATTTTCTGAAACTACAGCTGGGAAAATGCTTACTGAAGATTTTCTCAGTTCTCGACAATCCCCTCATAGATTTATATACAGCAAATGTTTAAACTCCAAATGGTTTCCCCTGACTTTTCACTTGCATCTGGATAACTACCATCCTCAAGCAGTATTAAATAAAGAAATGGAAGTTATTTTTATTAGTTTAAACTGGTGGTTCTCAGAGTTCAGGAGACAGACCTTTGGGGGTTCCTGACACCCTTCCCAGGGTTTCCAAGATCAAATCCATAGGAAGACAGTATTTGCCTTTCACTCTTATCCTCTCACAAGTATACAGTAGAGTTTTCTAATAACTACCTGATATATAATAACATAACAGACTGAATGCGAAAGCAGATTAAAGGGACTTGCAAAAATATTTTTTCACTAAATCTTGTTTTGAAAAATGTCATTTTTAATAAAAAATGTTATTTAAATGAACTTATAATGGGTTTATTGATATTTTAAAAGAGTGACTAAATAGTTATATTTCTTAGTTTTAATTTATAAGATGATAAATATCAATAAATGTAAACAAGGACTCTTTAGGATTATCAATAATTTTTAAGAATGTAAAGGATTCCTACTTTAAAAAGTTTGAGCACTTATGGTCCAGACAATTAACTCTAGACAAATCTCCCAACAACACTGAGCCTCAGTTTCCTCCTCTGTCCATTGGAGGTAATAAAGCCTGCCCTTCCTCTTAATAATACTATGAATATTAAATAGGAAATATTGTAAATTGTAAACTACCATACATCTATGTTTATGGTCACTGTATTATTAGTAGAAAGAACATTCTGTTACTTTTTAAAAGAATGCATTCAGGTCAATGCTCTGCAGCTTTGTGGTTATCCATGCCACCATTCTCATAGCTCAATATTAAAACTGCCAAATTGATTTTGTTGCTCTGAAGGGCATCAAGCAGCAGTCCATTACAAAGAATCATTCCAAACCTCCAAGGTGTGACTTCCGAAAATTGGAGATATACCCTAAATAGTCCTAATATCCCTCTAAAAATCCACTAGGATCATAACATTGCAAACTACTTAAATAGGGAAAGTAAGTACAACACTTACTTTTACTTTAAAGCAACCTCCTTTAGTTTTATGGGGTGACCTCTTGCTCCAATATGCTGACATTTGGTATTAGCACATTTTTCAACAGTCCACTAAAATATATTCCTCAGATGTTATTTATGTGTAATGTTTATTTCCACTATTTTCCAATCTGGAATCTAAACTTTTTTTAAAAGTACACTTGACCCTTCTTTGTTCTTTGATTTTATCTCACATGCCTTGGTTGAAAACACAGTGGTGACATTTAACTAAAGATGAAACTGGTCAATGCATAGAGATTTGGAATGGATGGCTATTCATCTCATCAACTTCAGTAGGAACTCCATGTATTGCACAAATAAGTTCTACTTACAGAGCAAAGTGCTTATTGAATGTTCATAATTGTTTCAAAATTTTAGACCATGGAATATACAACAAGGATGCTGACAAAAGAATATCCCTACATACTTCACTTATTTCATCAGTAAAACTGCCTTAAGAGTTTCTATTTATTTATTTTCATTTGTCATTACTAACCAGTAGGGTTTTTTCTTCTCCATCGTCAACATAGGAAGAAGAGAAATAGTTGTTTAACCATGGCTCACGGCCTTCAGAGATTTCTTCAGTCCAAACTATAAGAAAAACATGGAGGGTGGCAGTTACTTAATGGTGTTGGTCCATCACAAGGAGACAAGTAAAATTTACTATAATAAGCAAGTCCACAGTGGTCCAAGAATAGTATCTCCCTATAATATTATAAAACCTCCAATGAGATTGCACTGTTTTAGAATTGCTGATATTTCAGAAATATCACGTATTTTATTTATTAGGATGGTTTCAAGTTGGGGTTGGTGAGAGTTATTAAAAATAAGTTAGACCTAGCCAGTTATGTTCAATGGCTAGAGTGCTGGCCCACAGATTCAATTTCAGTCAAGGGCACGTACCTAGGTTGCAGGCTCAATCCTGGCCCTGGTCAGACTGTGTGCAGGAGGCAACCAATTGATGTGTTTGTCTCTCTTCCCTCTTTTTCTCTCTCCCCTTCCATTCTCTTTAAATATCAATGGGGGGGGGGGATGTCCTTGGGTGAGAATTAAAAAACAAAATAAAAAATAATAACTTAAATAATATTCTAGAGGATATTTACCCCTTCTTACAGAAAATAATATCTTCCAAAATTATTTTCTGTAGCCTTTTTATTTGTCCATTCAAATAGCACTTATATCATTCTACTAGTAATATGTTTTACTTGTCTTATCTCTCTTATCAGGCAGAGACTATGTCATATAAGAGCCTTGCATGTTAAGATATGAATTAAGCAATGTAATGTAGGCAGAGAATTACCAGTATCACATCTTGGCCACACTGAACACTAAACTGTTCATGTAATTTCATAACAGTTATGCCAACTGTCTCTGACTTGGTTTCTACACCTGTCAAATGAAGACATCAGTACTAGGCTCCCTCTTGACTGCTCTGGGGCTATAGCACAAATGAGCTGATGGAAGTGACCTTTAAATGGATAACTGAAAGTTGAGCAATGTTATTGTTACTTGTTTTCCTCAACTAATAGAGAACTCTTCCATATTAGGAAACCATCATCATTACTGCATATCAGGCAATCTGTAAGGCATTTCTCCAGGGAGGTCTATGCTGTTGATCCCGCAGTTGTTTAGGTGACCCTGCTGGATGCTTCTGCAGCACCTTGTACTTCCCTTTCATAATACTTTTCTCATTTTAATTTTAACTGCTTGTTTTTGTGGCTTTAAAAAACAAAAACAAATATATATATATATATATATATATATATATATATATATATATATATTATTGATTTTTTACAGAGAGGAAGAGAGAGGGATAGAGAGTTAGAAATATCGATGAGAGAGAAACATCAATCAACTGCCTCTTGCACACCCCCTACTGGGGGTGTGCCCACAACCAAGGTACATGCCCTTGACCGGAATCGAACCTGGGATCTTTCAGTCTGCAGGCCGATGCTCTATCCACTGAGCCAAACCAGTTTCAGTTTAACTGCTTGTTGGATTATTTTTTTCCTTCCTAGCATCATGAGGATAGCAGCTGAGTGTATCTTAAACTTTTTTGCCCAGGGCTTTACACAATTCCTGGCACACATGGTGTGTTATATTTGATGAATTTAAACAAATTTTTGAAATAGTGTTAATAAAACAATTTGCATTAAAAACTATTCCAGGTATAAATAACTCTATTTGTTAAATCTATGGTGAGTAAATTGTGCATTCCTTTAAGCCACATGTGTCAAACACAAGGCCCGCGGGCCAAATCCGTCCCGCCAGGCCTTGCAATGTGGCCCGCACCGCGCTGTCATCACTGCACTCCGCTGCGTTTCCATCACAATGACAGTTTATGACTGTTCAGTAAACCATTTGGCCCACAATTTAGGCTGGATTTTAGATTTTGGCCCCTTCTCTGATTGAGTTCGACACCCCTACTTTAAGCCAATATGTGTTTTATTCATCTTTCTACCTACACTACGTAGCAGGAGTTTCCAGACTTGAAAATGAATCAGAAACACTCACATGAGAACTGTACATCACAGATGGCTGCATTTTACTCCCAGAATTTCTGAATCAGAATGTCCTGGGCAGAGCCAGAGAACAAGCCTTCCTTACAAATTCCTAGGTGATGCTAATACTCTTGATTCAGGGACTGCACTTTGACAATCACTGCTTCTTGAAAATCCAAGACATATAAGCCTTACAAAAATACTTTAATTTTATTTTCTTTATATAAAGATAATAGATTTTCAAAATGAACAATGAGAGAAAAGAATCTGCACAATCATAAATCTGACCTTTGGATAACCACGACACATACCTGTATTTGCTCCCTCCTGAACTGTTGAGGTTGCCTCCTGGACCCCTACCACAGTGCTGGTGTGCTCTGGTTTAGTTATATTGGGGACTGCAAAAGCTTGCTGTTGCCTTCTGAAATAGTAAATGGATTTTTTTTAAAAGTGAGTTTTTACATAGCCAGAGAATAATTAGAAATTAAAAATGGTATTTGTCCTACTGATGCCATGTGTCAAGAATATACTCTGAGAATCCATTCAAAAAGAGCTAACTCCCCGTCATATAAGTCTGTGTGGTAATAGTTCATAATATGCAAAAACTTAAACCCTAGGATCCAAGCCAGCAAGGTCTCTCTTTAAAATGCAAGAAAAATAATTACTCCTTTCTTGACCCAAAGCAGGTATATTGCTTAAATTTTCCATAGTATATAATACTGTATATTTGAAATTTGTTAAGAGATGGATCTTAAATGTTCTTAACCCCCACATACATACATACACACAAGGATAACTGTGTGAAGCAATGGATGTGTAAATTATCTTAACTATGGTGAATATTTCATAATATATATGCACTTTATTTTTTTCCATTTTTATTAAGGTATTATATGTTTACATATCTTACCATTGCCCCGCACCCCACTTCCATGCATGCTCTTACCCCCAGTGTTTTGCGTCCATTGGTTATGTTTATATGAATGCATACAGGTCCTTCTGTTCATCTCTTATCTCCCACACCTCTCCCCAACTTTCCCGCTATAATTTGACAGTCTGTTTGATGCTTTACTGCCTCTGTATCTATTTTCTTGTTTATTAGTTTATAATGTTCTTTATTATTCACAAATGAGTGACATCATATGGAATTTTTCTTTCATTGACTGACTTATTTCACTTAGTATAATGTTCTCCAGTTTCATCCAAGTTGCTATAAATGGTAAGAATTCCTTTTTTATGGCAGCATAGTATTCCATTGGGTAGATGTACAATAGTTTTCTAAACAACTCGTCTGCTGATGGGCATTTAGGCTGCTTCCAAATCTTAGCTAAGGTGAATTGTGCTGCTATGAACATAGGGGTACACATATCCTTTCTGATTGGTGTTCTTTCTTAGTATATATTCCTAGGAGTGGGATCATTGGGTCAAATGGGAGTTCCATTTTTAGTTTTTTGAGGAAACTCTATACTGTTCTCCACAGTGGCTGCACCAGTCTACATTCCCACCAGCAGTGCACAAGGGTTCCTTTTTCTCCACAGACTCGCCAATACTTGTCAGTTTGTTGATTTGTTGATGATAGCCATTCTGACAGGTGTGAGATGGTACCGCATTGTCATTTTCATTTGCATATCTCAGATGATTAGTGACTTTGAACATGTTTGCCAATGTTATCACTGATAAAGTTTTAATCTCCAACATCTACAGGCAACTTATACAACTTAATAAAAAGATTAATAATCCAATAAAAAAAATGGGCAACGGACCTAAATAGAATCTTTTCAAAAAAAAAAAAGACAGAATGAAGGCCAAGAGATATATGCTCAAAGTCACTAATCATCTGAGAGATGCAAATCAAAATGGCAATGCAGTACCATCTCACACCTGTCAGAATAGCTATCATCAACAAATCAACAAATAACAAGTGCTGGAGAGGGTGCAGAGAAAAAGGAACTCTCGTGCACTCCTGGTGGGAATGCAGACTGGTGCAGCCACCATGGAGAACAGAATGGAGTGTCCTCAAAAAACTAAAAATGGAACTCCCATTTGAACCAGTGATCCCACTTCTAGAAATATATCCCAAGAAACCAGAAACACCAATCAGAAAAGATATAAGCACCCCTATGTTCATAGCAGCGCAATTCACCATAGCTAAAATTTGGAAACAGCCTAGATGCCCATCAGCAGACAAGTGGATTAGAAAACTGTGGTATATCTACACAATGGAATACTAAGCTGTGGTAAAAAGGAAAGAACACCTACTATTTGCAACAGCATGGATAGAGCTGGAGAGCATTATGTTAAGTGAAATAAGTCAGTCAGAGAAAGATAAATATCACATGAACTCACTCATTTGTGGATTATAATGAACAACATAAAATAATGAACAACAACAGATCTAAAGACAGAGAAGCATCAATCAGACTGTCAAACTTCAGAGGGAAGGTAGGGGAGGGTGGGATTACAGGGAAGAGATCAACCAAGACTAGTATGCATGCATATAAGCATGACCAATGGACACAGACAGCAAGGGGTGAGGGCTTATACAGAAGTGGGGTGGGGGGCAATTAGGGGATATGGACTCATATGTAATACCTTAATCAATAAAGAAATTTTAAAAAATAATCACTTACTCATCATTCTGTTGAGACGAAAGCTGGTCCTGTTCAGTTAACTGATTACGCTGCTGTTGTTCTTTAATTGTGGAATAAAAGAAAGTTTATTTAAGCATCATTCAGAAGCCACACTTCTTCCTTCCTTGAAGACCAATGACTTACATGCATTCACACACACCCCCATTCCTATTAAACTTCTCAGTCTTGAAATAACCAGTTCTGAATTTGGAATATGGAAAAGGACTGAGCAATTTAATATTTCATTCAAGAACTTCAAGTATATTACTAAAAGTACCTTACCCCAACATTGCCAACCACTGATTACTTGAGGTCCTAAATAGTTGCTTCATGGTAAGGCCTCAGAATTAATACAGTGGGTTTGATAGGTTATTTCACAACTGCTTCTTGAGCGCTAGAGCTCATTTTCTAATGTAAAGTTCATTCTCCAAAATAGTTTAAACAAGCCCATAAGTCTTGATCTCTTACTAGTTTAACAAGCCCTTTCATTACAAATAGTTTAAAGTAAATATCATTCCCATTCCTGGTAAAACTTATCACGAAATCTGAGTCAATGAACTTTACTATACTTCTTTTTCTTAAAAAAAAAAAAAAATACTGGCTTATAAGTTTACCTGTCAGAAGTTCTTGTTGCTTCAATAAAATATTTCTTATCTCTTTTAGCCATATCATCTTCACATCCATATTTGAAGCCTAAAGATTTTTAGAAGGGAGAAGAAGACATGTTTCCTCTAAAAAAGATAATTTATATTAAACTAATATAATTAAGTTTATCAAATATGAATCTGAACATGAGTCCTGAACCACCATATTCAATCTCTAACATTTTGATTCTTCAAACTTCTAAGAAGCAAATAAGCAACCATCAAATTAGATGAAATAATAGTCAAACCCATTTTGAGAAACTGCCTTTAAATAACAACACTCACACTAAATATGAAATATAATATTCAGTTATTTTTTGTAGGAGGGTTCTTTTAAAATATAAATGTTTTATGTTTAATTTTTGTAAAATAAAACAAGTTCCACTATTTCTGAAAAGAGAAAATAGATTACTATTTCATAGTAATCTTGATAACTGATGACAGTATCCAAGCTTCCTTAAATATCCTCCATTTACTTAAAAGACACATTTGTTTAAAGATAGTAAGAAGTCTTAAAACTAAATCAAGCCAAGAAAACATATTTTTATGAAATTGTAATCACCTAGTACAGAATTAAAAGAAAGAAAAAGCACTGGGCACTTTAAACAGATAATATCATGGTCACCTGTCACAAGTTGTGATACAAATAATTATTGAAATTCCAACATCTTCTTGAAATGTTCTCATTCTTCTACCCTTAACTTAAACAGGTTGGACCTTAAAGCACATCTGGACAGAGATTTAACCATAGTCTTCAGTAACATAGATCAAGTTTCTATCACCATAGGCATGTGTCGTTTAAAAAAGCCCATTACTAAGGTAACCAGATGTCCCGCTTTTGGTGGGACAGTCCCAATTTTTAACAATTTGTCCTGCATCCCGCTGGATGTTTTAAAAAATCCCGATTTTTGGAAAGACATCTGGTCACCTTACCCATTACTGAAAAAATGTACAACTATACCAGAAAAAAAAATAACTAAATAATATTTAAGTGACCTACATGAAAGGAATGTGACATTTTATAATGTAACCAAAATGATTTCTAGAAAAACTTTACCAACCTGGACAATATAAATTTCTTCTTTCCCAGCATACCAGATTTCAAACTTGCGTTTATCTCCTTTCACATATTCAGTGATTCCAACTTCATCCATCTATAATACATGTCAAAATTTTCATGAGCATTTTGAATCCAAAAATACATTAAACCTACCCCCATCATAGTCTTAATAAAATTTCTCACTTGGGCAAAATACACATTTTATATTCAAAGAATATGAAATTATATGAAATGATATTTCACTCACAGACCTGAATATTTAAATGTTTTCAGTGTACAATGCACTTATAGTGCAAACTGCATGTACCATTCCAGTGATTGAAACAAAAGTTATATATCTGAATATTCAAGCAATCCATCTAAGATTGAATTCTGTTATAAATTAATTGTATACTCTGAAAACAAATTATTATGTCAAAAGAAGTAAAAGTAAGCAACAACTGTGTGAAAAGGTCATCCAACATTAATTTAAATAGTTATTTTTAACAATCATTTGCAAAATAAGGTAATCTTACAGCTTATTACTTATCTCTATAGAAATCCTATATGTTACAAACATCTAACTTATGGGGTGGCAAAACTAGCCAGGTACACAAAGAGTCCCTCCAGTTCCACCATTCTCTCAGCCTTTCTAGAAAACAAATAATCTGTCATGGGAAAATGGTGTCTTTTTATAGCCAAATTTTTAGATATAATATCCCTTCCTTACCACAGTTTTTCTTGACCTCCATATGATTGTGCATAGCACAGTCTCTTCCATTTTAATTCATTCTGTGCTGCTAATAGCATGGTTAATTCCATTTTGAGCAATTTTACTCCCTTTTATACACATTCTTCTTTAGTCCCCGTTTCCCTTCTCTTTTCTTTCAACTCTTGCCCAATAATCTAAAGGAATATCTTACTTTCTATTCCACTTATGAGCCCTACAAATGAACCTATTTAGTGCTGATAGGCATTCAAAGTAGTGCTAGTCAGATCTCCATATCAAGGAAAATAAAAAGGACTATATTTAAAAATGAAGTGTGATATATAAATAAAAAAGCCTATGACATCTATCCTGAATGTAGTCAGAAATTATTTTCTGAATGTCCAAAAATATCTTTATATACCTACTCAACAACTCTAACCTACTTTTGCTGAAACATCAGAATTTAAAATAATAATTTCATATGCAATGTCTATTTAAATTGATTTCACTTTGATACATTACTTTGTCCCAATAGCATGATAAGATGGAAAGAGCAAGGGCTTTGGAGTCCAAGAGGCTGAGATTGGAATTGCCATCTCTACCACTTAAATATGTATTGTAGTTATGTTTCTTGGTGCAGGTTGCTTAACCTTTCTGAACTTAAGTTTCCTCAACTATAAAATGGGGAGAATACCTATTTCATAGAGTTGACATAGGATTAAATAACAGACATTAAATGTTTTTGGGCATACAATGAGTTTGTAAACATTAGTTTGCTTTCTTAACTTCATTTGCAACACATACAACGCATCATTATAGATTATATGAGATTTTTCAAGTTACCCTGGAAATGTAACCACTATATTTATCAGACAATATTATTCTCAGTTCCAAATTACATGTATACAGAATATTGGTATACATTTATCAAAAACACACAAACTGGGCAGTATACATTAAATAAATTAGAATGGTTGCTACAAGGATAGAGAGGAGGCAACTGTGGAGAATGGGGATTAAAAAAGAATGAAGGAATAAAAGAATGAATATGGACAGGCTTCCCACCTTGGTGTAGTGATTGAGAGCATGGAGTATAGAGCAATCTGCCTGGGTCTGAAGCTGCACTGCACCGGCTATGTGCTCATGGGTAAATCACCTCTCTAGAACTTAGCTTTCCCATCCGCAAAATGGGAATAATAGGTTACTTAATAGTTCCCACTTATATAAAATTGCTATGTGGATCAAATGAGTTAACAATATTTATAAACACTCAGAACAATTCATACCACATAGTAAGTATTGTGTGGTATGTTAATTTTTTAATAGATGATAGCCCTTGCCAGCGTGGCTCAGTTGGCTGAGCACCATCTTGTCAGTCAGGGCATATACCCAGGTTGCAAGTTTGATCCCCAGTCAGGCAGGTGTGTAGAGGAGGCAATAGATTCACATTTCTCTCACACATCGATATTTCTCTCTCAAAAAAAATCAATAAATACATATTTTTAAATAGATGATAATAATAAATACATGAACTGAAGTCTCTGAGGAACTCAAATCTCTCCATCTGATTAACCTCAGGGACCTTTCTTTGCATAGAAAGGGCTTATAAAATATAGAACAAAATTCTTAGAAAGTACATTGCCAGGGCATGGAATTGCAGCTTTTTATAATGAAGTCCACTAACAGTGAGAGAAATTGCTCAGCTATAGAGAGCATATGCATTGATCCTCTCTACCAAGGCCAAGACTGTGAAACCAGGAACCCAGAGTATTACCTAACACAATGACTAGTAATGCTAGCAATTATTTAATTCTGGGATCTCATGATAGCTAAGGAAGAGGAAATAAGCATAGTGAGGCTTAAGAAATAGCCTACCTTCCATCTTTCTGTTAGCGGCATCACTATTTTCCCAGTAATCCTGGTCTAAATCCTTGCATGCATCACTGACTAATCTCTTTTATTAGAAATACTAGGAATTATTGAGGAACCAAAGAAAAATCACTCATTTTTTTCTCTTCAAATGTCAGGTATTTATTTCCTGCATCTAGTAAGTCAACAGCCCGTATAGCTACATTTCATTGAAATGTTTCTTACATCTATCCCATCTTCTGTTTCCACGGTTACCACTGTAGTTTGAATTCTCATAATTATAATACCTCACAATAGCCCTTACTTACTCCAATATATTCTAGAAATATTCTGTTGGTGGGTCCATCATTGTGACAAATTAAATTAAAGGTAACATGAAAATTTAAAAATCAGAAATATTGCATTCAGTATTAAGTAAGTCACCCCACAAGTAAAGAGTTAACCAAATGGATTTAGGTAAAGTACCTTCCCAAGAAGAGATCTGCACTCTGTCCAATATCAGTTGTAAACGCTTTGTTTCTCAACTAATGTTTATTAGAAGCATAAAAGACCCTTGGAGATTTGGGGATTTGAGGGTGGGTTGCTAATATCAAAGGAGCAATTGGGTATTCGTTATTTTAAAAAGTGAGAGTTTTAAAGAAGTCGTGACACTCCTGACAGTTTAGAAGTAAAGCAGGGGAAGAGGACAGTTGGAGACCTAACCCTGGCCAGGAACCTTGTTAGGAATAGCATGGAACTGGTGACCCTCAGAAGAGTCAAAAGCAGGGCCTGCTTATGTAGTAGCCTTCTGACATAAACACCTCAGGCCTATCTCAGGACACATTGCCTGTTCTCTTTATCACTGCTGATAAAAATGTCATCAATTCTCAAATTATACAACAATGAGAGAACATGCTCCTGAAAAATGAATTGTATGCATGAGGGATGAGGGCATGTGTTGGGCCTGGAGTGGCTGGGGAGAGGTCAATGGAGGAAAAGGGAGACTCATGTAATACTTTAAACAATAAAGAACCTAAATTTTAAAAAAAGAAAAAAGAAAAAGAAAAATGACTAAAATGATTGTGGTTGGGGAATCAAGTGTAGTAATTACCTCTACTTTGCAAATTTTTCTATAGCAAATGCTATATTGCTTTTACAATTTAAAACTTGAAAGATAAAACTAATTAGGTGTAAAAAATAAAATTCGCCAATTACAGACTTATGCGAATTGCAAGTTCCTCTTGTCCAACATCAGAACCAGCTGCGAATATCACTGGACTGCCTGTGGCTCCTTCAAACATGGCCTCATTTTCATACCAAACTAATATTAGAACAGAATGGTGGTTTGGGTTATAAGAGAGAAGAAAATAATTTCAAAAGATAGGACAGGACAAGTATGGACAGGATTCAGGTGTAGGTAGGTTTGAATACTGAGGGAGATTCTAGGGAATGGAGGAGGGATACACAAAGGAAGGTGGGAAAGGGCTAAGCACATTTCATTTTTAAATTATACTAAGAAAAAGGAATAAATTATTTCCTCGTTGTCTCTTGTTATAAAAGTTCCCTGATACCAAGAACTCCACACAGTATCACCAGTAAGAGTGCTCATGGAGGAGCCTGGGTCACTTCTCATTATTTCACTCTAAGAGACTGCTTAGGATTGGAGTGAGAAAGAAAAAGGATGGAGGCAAAGCTCTGCCCTGCCTCACTCCTATCCGGCGGAGAAATTCTGCTTTACCTGACTTCTATTCCCAATATATTAGACCTCTACTTAAGATTTTATAGATGGGGGAAGGGTGTCAGAGGGAAGAAAAACTTCCAGTTATAAAATGAATAAGTCCTCAGGATGTAAGGTATAGCATGATGATTATAATTAATATTATGTTGCATATTTGAAAGTCACTAACAGTTCTCATCACAAGAAAACATTTTAACAGTGTGGTGACAGATGTTAACTAGGCTTATTGTGGTGATCACATCACAATGAATACAAATACAAAATTGTTGTACACGTGAAACTAATATAATGTATTATAATAGGTAAATTATACCTCAATTAAAATATTGTTTAAACAAAGGGATGTACCACTAAAGTATAAAACCCACTCACTTGAAGTGAAAAATCACACAAACTTAAATGTATATGTGAAGGAAAATTAGATGATGGAATTTAAATTGTCTTACCTTTAAAGAGCGCTTAAAACTGTATGACGGGTATCTACCAGAGCCTTCTCCACTTTCAACACGTCTTTTACAAAAAACAATGGCTTTTTCGTACAAGAAAAGGTGCCGCTGCATTGGTTTGAATCTAGCAAAATCCTTCATTTTTGTTGCACCTTTTTTGTGTCCAGTCCAAACACTGAATGCACCCTGCATTATCATCTTGCCCAGCTCATTTAGGTTTCCCTAAAATTAAAAATCAAAACTCATTAATACAAGGCAGAGCTACATTCAGATTCTTGACATCAATATTACAGTGTTTAGCTTAAACTACTAAAATCCTGATGCATAATTGATATAGTTTTTAAACTTCTTATATGAAACCATGCCATGTGTCAAATAGTTACAAAATTACTATGGGGTATGAAATCTAAAAAGTTTCCTTTATCCTGGCTTCATGTTCACGTCTCCAGGTGGAGGTAGTTTTTAGCTAGGGAAACCCTCCTTATCTCTTCCTCAGTCTTGATTGGCTAGTAACACCTACCAATCCAAGTTTCTCCACTGGGTGGAGCTACCTCTAAAGATTTTATCTTTTTCTTCAATACCTATCCTGGAGTAGGACAAGAGGAAATACTGGGACAATAGGTCTCCTTAGAAGACCCAAACATTCCTTCAAGCAGGCTAGATCACACAAGGTCTAGACTTGGGGGTAGGCTTTTGGGGACAAAGAGAGTATCACAAATCAACTTGGCTGGTGACATGAAGCAATTCTCTCCTTAGCATTGTCAGCAATAATGCTGACATTTAGATATCCATTTGCCTGCCTCTTCTTATTTCTCAAATGGTTCCAAGAGAGGAAGAAAGGTATGTGAACATGCTTACCTCCTAAAATTGTAACAACCATCAAAATCTACTTACAAGATAGCCATTTATTGCAATCTGATGCATAGAGTCATTAACTGACTTCAGTAAATCCAGCATTGTGTCAAGCGCCACCTTTAATTGTTCAGATCCTTCACAGTCTTTGCTATATTTTAATAGTTCCTGCAATTAGAAGTCAAGAATTAGACTTTAATAGTAGGCAGATATTAATAGCTGGATAAAATGAGTAAAATTTCAACCAACATGCTTTCAAGGAGGAGTTCAAAAATAATGTCACTTTTTTGAGTAGTTCCTTTCATATGCTATTTGTCACATTAATACTATATTTAATAACAATGTCAAAATTGGAGAAGAAATGGACTATTGCCTAAACAGTATAAAGCAAGGGACATTCAATGCTTTTAGAGCTAAAGAACAAAGTTTTTAGGACATACTAGAGATTAGTTTGTAAAGCAATCACATTTTTTGGTCCTGTACATACACAAAATTTACTTTTCTCCTTTATTGTTGAAAGTATTACAGATGTCCTCTTTGTATGCTTGTTTCTTCCCCATTGACCTCCTCCACTCTGAACTATCCCTAGGCCTTCACCACTCTATTGTCTGTGTCTCTTAGCTATGCATAGAGCCTGTCTTCCCTCTGAAACTCATCAGTTTGTTTCATGTTGCTACGTTTCTGGATCCATTTTGTTCATCAGTCTATTTTGTTCATTAGATTCTACATATGACTGAGATCATGTGATACTTATCTTTCTCTAACTGGTTTATTTCACTTAGCATAGTACCTTCCAAGTCTATCCATGCTGTTGCAAATAGTAAGAGTTGTTTGTATTTTAAGCTGCATAGTATTCCATTGTGTAGGTATACCACAGTTTTTTTTATCCTCTCATCTGCTAACGTGCCCTTGGGCTGTTTCCAGATCTTAGCTATTGTAAATTGAGCTGGTCTGAACATAGGGTACACATATTATTTCTCATTGGTGTTTCTGACTTCTTAGGATATATTCCTAGAAGTGGAATTACCAGGTCAAATGGTAGTTTCATATTTAATTTTTTGAGGTAACTCCATACTGTTTTACACAGTGGAAGCACCTGTCTGTATTCCCACCAGAAGTGTACTAGGGTTCCCTTTTCTCCACATCTTTGCCAGCACTTGTCATTTGTTGATTTGTTGATAATAGTCACTCTCACAGGTGTGAGGACATTGTCATTTTAATTTGTATTTCTGATGATTAGTGACTTTGAGCACTTTTTCATGTGTCTTTTGGCTTTCTGTATGTCCACTTTAGAGAAGTATCTATTTATGTCCTTTGTCTATTTTTTAATTGGATTGTTTGTCTTCTTTTTGTTAAGTTGTATGAGTTCCTTATATATTTTGGAAATTAACCCTTTATTAGATGTATCATTGGCAAATATGTTCTCCCATGCAGTGGGTTCTATTTTCATTTTATTGATGGTTTCTTTTGCTGTGCAAAAGCTTTTTATTTTGATGTAGTCCCATTTGTTGATTTTTCTCCTTAGTTTCCTTTTCCCTGGGAGATGTATCTGTAAACATATTGCTATGAGAGATGTCTGAGATTTTTTTCTGCCTATGCCTTCTTCTAATATTAAACGGTTTCAAGACTTATATTTAAGTATTTTTGCCTGTTTTGAATTTATTCTTCTGTATGGTGTAAGTTGGTAGTCTAGTTTCATTTATTTGCATGTACCTGTCCAATTTTCCCAGCACCATTTATTGAAGACTCTGTCTTTACTCTATTGTATGCTCTTGCCTCCTTTGTCAAATATTAATTGAGCATAATTGCTTGGGTCAATTGCTGGGTTCTCTGTTCTTGTGCCAGTATCAGGGTGTTTTGAGTACAGCGGTTTTGTGGTATAACATAATATCTAGTATTCTGATCCCTCCAACTTTGTTCTTCTTAAGATTGCTGCAGCTTTTAGGGGTCTTTTTTGGTTCCATATAAATTTTTGTAGTGTTTGTTCTAGACCTGTGAAATATACCATTGATACCTTAATAGGGATTGCATTGAATCTATAGATTGCTTTGGGTAATATGGACATTTTAACAATGTTGATTCTATAAATCCATGAACATGATATATTCTTCCACTTGTTTATATCTTCCTCTATCTCTTTTTTCAAAATCCTATAATTTTCAAAGTGGGTCTTTTACCTCCTTGGCTAAATTTATTACTAAATATCTTAATTTTTGTTGCAATGGTAAATTAGATCATTTTTTTTCATTTCTCTTTCTAAGAGTTCATTATTGGTGTATAAAAATATCATCAATTACTGTGTTCTAATTTTGTATTCTGCTACATTGTGGAATTCATTTATTAAAATCTAGTAGTTTTTTATGGAGTCTTTATGGTTTTCTATGTACAATGTCATGTAATCTCTGAATAAAACAGTTTTATGTCCTCCTTTCCAATCTGGATGCCTTTTATTTTTCCTTCTTGTCTGATCACTATGGCTAGGACTTCCAGTACTATATTGAATAAGTGTGCTAAAAGCAGACATCCCTGTCTTGTTACTGTTCTTAGAGAAAATGGTTTTAGTTTTTGCCCATTGAGTATGATGTTGTGCAAATACATTTTAAAACAAGCTATGCTGGCCGAGACCGGTTTGCCTCAGTGGATAGAGCGTCGGCCTGCGGACTGAAAGGTCCCGAGTTCGATTCCGGTCAAGGGCATGTACCTTGGTTGCGGGCACATCCCCAGTAGGGGGTGTGCAAGAGGCAGCTGGTTGATGTTTCTCTCTCATCGACGTTTCTAACTCTCTATCCCTCTCAATTACTCTGTGTAAAATCAATAAAATATATATTAAAAAACAAAAACAAAAAAACAAGCTATGCTCTATTTATATTTAACACAACACTTTCACATTACACAAGGGGTGTGCCATCTTCACTTTCCATTGAGAAGACCCATATTAAATGCAACTGCAAAACTATAAGAAATATTTGCTTAATTCTTCTTAACAACAGTAAAAGTTCTGTAGTAAATGTTATGTCAATGTAACATGTATGTACAATTAAATAGCTAAAGAGACACCAAATATTCTCAACTTTACATCTATGCTTCCAGTACTTGCTTAGCCAGTGAGCCAAAGCAACACACTGAGTTGATCCTACTGTTAAACCTAGCCTTCCTAGTCACCGAGTCTACCTATTTCTAGTGTTTTCTAGTCTTCTAATCCCTTTTCATGACTTTAGCACATCTGACCCAAAGTAAAGAAAGAAACAAACGCTTAATATACTTACCTTCAACAGCAACTGATATTTAGTGAGTCTTTGTACTGGTTTGAGTAAATAGGAATCCAGACCAAGTCTGTGTTTTAATTTTCTCTGACATTCCTGTGATTAAAATATAATTATAAGTAAATTTAAATGAAGACATCGTCCTGTGAAAATGCCAAGTGTTCATTGATTAGGACCAATGATGCCAGGTTTCTTACATCACAAGGAAATTTTACCAGAAAAATTAATGTTACATGTGGTATGACCATTTGAGGCAGTATATTTGAAAAAAATGACAGTAAACATTAATTCAAGGATTTGTGAGGTAAAAAATTCAAAATTTCAAAGAATAAATATTTGTATATAAATGCACATTGATGTGGAATGTTCAAAGGGCAAAAAAGCAACAAATGACCATAGATGAACATTACTAAAAAGTTCTTCAAAATATCCAAGAAAAATAACAGAAGGTTCAGTTCCACAGGCCAAGGGCCAGAAAAGAAATAGGTTATACTGAATATAAATCAGATTGGGCATGAGAAGAGGTTTTTTTTTAATATCACAAGAAAAATACAGCCCTCATTAAATGGCTCTGTATTCCCTGCCACTATAAATATAAGGGTCATAACTTTGGGTCCTGGGAACATGGTAGGTTCTATAATAAGGCCAAGGTGGGGGCTGTGTAGGATGAAATGTGTATATAGGAAGTGCAGAATACAAAAGAAGTGGAAGAGGTTATACCTATGTAAGATTCAGGACCCCCATCTGGATATGGATAAAACCCAATATACAATCTAATTCAAACAATTATCAATCCTTAATCCATGTTGGGAAGCAAAAACATAAGCATGATATTGAAGATTTAGAGTTAAAAAACAAAAGAATAGCTAAAATTGGTTGCCTCTGCGGATCAGCCATAAATGTGTATGTGTGTGCATATGTGTGTATTTTGGGGAGGGTAAAATTGCTTTTTAATCAATATATGCATACTTAAAGTAGAAAATGGATTTATAAATCAGAAATATTCCAGTATCTTTCAGAAAGAATATATCCAAAACCTGAATAATTACTATACCTGGAAAAAGGCGCATTCTGAATACTTCTTCCAAATTGCCTCTGATCTGGGTTTATTCTGACAATATTTTGCATACATCTGAAAATCAGTTTTCTGTGATAAAAGCAAGTTCAAATGTATTACCAATTATGAACATGTACTTTTCTTATCAAGAATATATGAGCAAATGAGGTACCACCTCACACCTGTCAGAATGGCTATCATCAACAAAGCAACAACTGAGAAGTGCTGGCGAGGATGCAGAGAAAAAGGAACCCTCATGCATTCCTGGTGGGAATGCAGACTGGTGCAGCCACCATGGAGAACAGTATGGAGTTTCCTCAAAAAACTAAAAATGGAACTCCCATTTGAACCAGTGATCCCACTTCTAGGAATATATCCCAAGAAACCAGAAACACCAATCAGAAAAAATATAAGCACCCCTATGTTCCTAGCAGCATAATTCACCATAGCTAAGATTTGGAAACAGCCTAGATGCCCATCAGAAGATAAGTGGATTAGAAAACTGTGGTACATCTACACAGTGGAATACTATACTGTTGTAGAAAGGAAGGAAGGCCTACCATTTGCAACAGCATGGATGAAGCTGGAGAGCATTATGTTAAGTGAAATAAGTCAGTCAGAGAAAGATAAACATCACATGATCTCAGTCATTTGCGGATTATAATGAACAACATAAATTGATGAACAACAACAGATCCAGAGACAGAGAAGCATCGATCAGACCATCAAACCTCAGAGAGAAGGTAGGGGATGGTGGGAGTACAGGGAAGAGATCAACCAAAAGATTAGTATGTATGCATATAAGCATAACCAATGGACACAGACAGCAGCGAGGGGTGAGGGCTAGGGGATATAGACTCATATGTAATACCTTAATCAATAAAAAAGAAAGTATGAGCAAGAGTGAGTGTGGCTAAGCATTATAGAGAATGTAGCCTAAAGTGCTGCCACACTGGCAGCTGGTCAAGAATCCTCTTTATAGTAGAATAGCATGTCCATCAGAACAATAGAGGGGCACATAATTATCCAAGTAATTTTACAGCTTC
The DNA here is from genome assembly GCF_014108245.1 of Pipistrellus kuhlii. Taxonomy (NCBI): domain Eukaryota; kingdom Metazoa; phylum Chordata; class Mammalia; order Chiroptera; family Vespertilionidae; genus Pipistrellus; species Pipistrellus kuhlii. The sequence continues at coordinate 5,448,270 of NW_023425504.1, read as the reverse complement.
TACTTACCAAGTTTGAGAGTTAGAGAGAGAAAAGCCTTCTCTGAATGAACTATAAAAGCAAACTCATATTTTCACAACTGTGAGCTAATAGGTTTCCAAGAAATATGCTCTTCCTATGGTGTTAGTCACTTGATTGCCTGGTGAGTGAATTTGTAGCTAACTTCCAAGGTCCTTGATTTATCATTGAGACATATTATTATACCATAACCCATTAGACATCTGCCCATGCTATTCTCTCTCCCTGGAACCACCTTTATTTGAGCCTTATCTAATGGGATGCCTCTTACTCACTCTTTAACAATCATCTCATGAGTCATTTCTTCTATTAAAGCATTATTTATATCTTCGGTCTATGTAAGATTTACTTCTTCGTGACCCCTATAGAATCATTTGTATATCTCCAACATAGCACAATTCACACTGTACATAATGGCTTCCTTATTTCTCTCTGTGAATAGTCTTGGGTTTGGTACCCACATAGCCTAGCATAGTGGTTGATGCATAGTATGTTCTCAGTAGATAGCTGTTAAATGAATAAACATATCAAAAGGCATGTATTAAACCATTACTGGTTACCAAGGACTCTGCTAACCTTATAAAAGATACTAGTACAAAGATAAATAGGATATGGACCCTGCCTCAAAAAGTTTTCCATCAAGTGGAGAAAGAATTCATGAATATATGTAAAGATTCATAGTAAATGTAAAATCCCCAGTGAATACCATGGTCATTAAGTCTGACAGGAGTCCAAAGGAAAGAGATACTGCTGCTGCTTAGGGGAAAATATGGGCATAATTTAAATATGTTTCAATTTAGGATATGTTGAGAAAGGTAATAACACAAATTTCTTCCTTAACCTTATCATTTTCTCAGTCCATAAATACTTTCTCAGATATATATTAGGAAGCTTTCAATAATCTCTGCTATGCAATAGACTCTCAAATTAAGACAGAACTGATATTTCAGGAACAGAAAGAACTACCGTATTTTTCGGACCATAAGACGCACTTTTTCCCCCCCAGAAGTGGGGGGGAAAAGTCCCTGCGTCTTATGGTCCAAATATAGCCTACACATATACTTTTAAAAAAAAAGTTTTTTTACTTGCCCGGCTCTGTGTGGTCTCTGTGTGCTTGCCCGGCTCTAAAATGGTTTTAAATGCTGCTGTTTACTTTACAGGGTTGATTACATGTGTTTATGACTGTGATGTTGGGTTTTAATGCACATAAAATATTTTAGGACACTATTTGTTTCAGAATCTTTTTTTCATTTCCCTTCTCTAAAAACTGGTGCGTCTTATGGTCCGGTGCGTCTTATGGTCCGAAAAATACGGTAGATAAGCAGAGAACATTCTGAGAGGAAACTCTAATGGAGGAGAGTATGGTTACAAAACTTGAGAAGTCAACTGTATTAAGCATACTCTTGGGACATGAAGAAATGAGCTTCCCTGAATGATCTCATAGAATAAACAAAACAAAACAAAAAAACAGCTCTCTGTGTTGCAAAGTTCCTGTGATAGATGCCTTGGGTCTGAAAGCCAGGCTACATTTGATTCTACTAAGACTTCACATGTATTAGAGGGGAATACCAAGGCATCTCAGGCTAAAAATTAACCAAGCCAAGAATGGTTGTGCTAAGATGATTCCCAACTCTCACATCTTCATAGCTGGGATGGTCCTTGGACTCCTGGGATCATCCAGGGGTCAGTGGACACAAGCTGAGCCATTGAAGCATTTCCTACAGAACACAATGGCCATTTGCATCCTGTCGATATCCTATTGCACCAGTTTCTGTAACAAAACCTGGTTTAGCATTAAATACTTGCTTGAGTGATGTCTCCTCTAAAAATATAAAAACATAAAGAACAATATCTACCTTTTCTCTAAATCTGTTCTTACAAAATTAGCTATTTTGGTGGTCCATATTTATATATATTTAAATAATAATTGAACTAACCCTTTCCAGGAAACAAAGTCCGACTCTTTCTGGAGCATCCATGCAATTTTCCAGACTGCTCATGAAAAGGCTGTGAAAATTTCAGAGAAAAAAATATTTTTATGGGAAATAAATTGGTCAATAACCTTTAAATAATATCATAAAAAATAAAATTCAATTCAGCAATTACATACTTGCTATGGAATTCATATATTTCTGCCATATTTCCAAAGAGAACATCCTTTTTATTTCTCAGGAGAGGTGGCATAAGATCAAACATCTCTGGATTATCCATCTCTGCTTTATAGCCCTACCCAAAATAAATAACATTTATTCAGTTAAAAAAAGATTCACATTAACAGTTGATTGGCCCACCAAAGGTGTATGTACAACAAAATGTATAGGGGATTAGTGAGTGAAGCTGCTTGTAATTTTAACATTAAATTTTCTATTTCCCAAAACTATACGTTATCATTATTTTTTAGAAAGTAGGGCCAGGAAGTGAAGGTTTTCTACTCAATGGGTAAAATAAAATGATAGCTCATTGGCCTTCAGGGTACTTTAGAGTATAGGAAACAAAATAGAAACCAAGTATGAAAAATTATATTACAGGTCATTAACTTCTACTTAAGCTAGCAATAAGTGTTTAGGTGTTTCAGACCAAATTCATACTATGGCATTTGTATGAAATGAATATTTTCCTCCCATTTTCAGATCTTCACATCACAATCTCTAAATAGTGCCATGGGAATAATTAGAACAATCTGTTGTATCACTAAAAGAACAGCTTTTCTCTTCTATAATACATTCTTAATCCACAAGTCTTACTCCTGAGGGAGAACCTGAATACCCATATCTGACAAACACACAGTCTCAAACCATAGCAGAAATACTCACTGCTGCCATGTGACAATCAAGGAAGCATGCGGGAAGAGAAGGCTGCCCTAAACACTGCCTAACACATGTAGCAGGGGAGTATTTAGGAAAAGATGGGAAAATACAATGTGACTCCCTTACCAACAAAACAGTAAACAGCTCGCGAACATAAATCTTCTCAGTTTGTATCAACTCATTTAGGACATGGCTAAAACACAAAGATCATATTTATCAATTATTTTATTGGTTTAGAATTGTAATGAAATATTTCCATTATCTAATTGTCTAATGTAAAAATTGTTAATACACAGGAACTACCAATAGTTTTGGTTTTATTATCAAAATGTAAAATTAATTCTATGGTTTCTAGAACAAGTACCACTATAAGATTTACCACAAGATTATAAAATATATTTAAACGAATGGGGAACAGCAATCAGGACTTATTTTTAAATGAAAAAAAAACACCCTTTATTTCTAACTCACCAAGTTTAAGAATCAACCTACTAAAACCTCACAAACTCTATTCCCAAAAATCTGGGAAATACTTTTGGGGAGGGGGACAACACAGTTTCTTGGTTATAGTTCCCTCTCTATCTTTCTTTCCCTCTAAAAGAAATATTCGAATTTTAGGCAGAATTTTTCCTTTTCCCCAGTAATGTTCTGATATTTTCCAAGACCATTAAGTGGGTTTATGATATTGGATTTCCCAAATATAAATCATACTTAAGTTTCTGTAGTAATTTTGATTACTAGCTCTTTATAATAAAACTAGAGGCCCAATGCATAAAATTCATGCAAGAGTAGGCCTTCCTTGTCCCGGCTGCCAGCACCAACTTCCCTCTGGCACCAGCTTCCCTCTGGCACCCGGGACCCAGGCTTCCTCCATCCCCCAGCAGGCACCTGGGACCCAGATTTTCCTCGCAGCCCCAGCTTCTTCTGGAAGGTCATCCAGAAGGATGTCCACCCTAATTAGCATATTATGCTTTTATTATTGTTGATACATTTTCCTTCCAAAGCAATTTCCAATTGACATTCTATTTAAAATTTGTTTCCTCACTGCCCACTATAAGTAATCCTTTTAATTTAACTTATATCTTTAGCCTTTTTTTTAAACTTTTTACCTTTACCATTAACCTTTAAAAATATTTAATACATAAACACACACACACACAGGGTGGAGCAAAGATAGGTTTACAGTTATTAATATGGAAAATAATATATTCAATAAATAATAATATAAGCATAAACTCTGTGTTTTGTGTACTCACAACTATAAACCTACTTTTTCCCCACCCTGTATGTATCTACATACACCTTGCTCTAAAATACTGGCTACTTACAACTCTATGATATAAAATTTAAAAGGTGAATATATTCATCTCTGAAATGTTAACAGAATACTATAAAAGTGAATAAAACAATGATTATTAACATGTATAAAATAGCATTGTATATATACATAATCCTTTCTGGTTTTTTGGAACACTGTCCCATTCACTCTGACCTCATTTACAAAAGAGAAGATTAATATTCTGTGAAGGTCTAGTTAATTTTCAAGTCACATAAACAGAGCATATGTTGACCAGGTCTACATGCAAGACTTCTGATATATCATCTAGTGTTTTTTTTTTCATCAAATCCTGTGTAATCCCATATTGTGAACTCGAAATCCCAAACATGTTCACTTTGGACACTGAATCAGTGTCTCCTGCGAGTATATATATATATATATATATATATATATATATATATATATGTATGTCTGTTAATAAATTAAAAAAATACTTCTTTAACACATCCAAGGTATTGTTATTGTTCAAACTGGAGGATGGACCAGAACTCTTCTCTAGACACTCATGCACCACTTCAATCTGAAATGATGAAAATAAGTTAAATTAGCATCTAAGTAGGCATAGTTCTTCAAAAAAAATCTAGCTTAAATTAAGTTTTCTCTAGGTCTAAACTGTGTAGATAAATTGAAAAATAACCCTATGGTTATTTAGTCTTTCAAATATTAAAAAAAAAAAAACAAAACATTTGAGTTGCCTAAGAGGGCAGATTTAAGATAATAATTAGAATTTGCTTTATATATTAAGTAATATTTCATTTATTTGGCACTTTGGGGAAATGAGGTTAATTCATAAAAAGTGTATTGTTCAAATAACTAAAGTTTATTCATTGAAAAACCAAAATGGCTTGTCAACATTAATTTTTTAAAATATTTTATTGTTTTTTGTTTGTTTTTTAGAGAAAAGAAGGAAGGGGGAAAGGGAGGAGAGGGGGTGAAAAGTGGGAGGAAGGAAGGGAGAGGGAGGGAGGGAGGGAGGGAGGGAGGGAGGGAGGGAGGGAGGGAGAGAGAGAGAGAGAGAGAGAGAGAGAGAGAGAGAGAGAGACTTCCTCCTGCATGCCCCCTACTGGGAGTAGGAAACCAGGCAGGTACCCTCACTGGGAATTGAGCTGACAACCCTTGGAACATGGGAGGACACACCACCAAATGAGCAACACCAGCCAGAGCTCAACCTTAATGACTTTTTATGGAAACCTTTCTAGGAAATATTACATGAATCCTTGAATTCTTTAACCCAGATACAGAACATCACCGATCCTTTTCCTATTCACTCAGTGGCATCAATCATGAACATAAATGATATGATAAAATCTAATATTACACTCCAGGATTAGTAACATGTGCAGAAATGTTTATTGTTTCTTGAAATGACTGTTGTCTGTTCATCTGTCTCTGCTCTCTGTCACATGTCAGTTGTTGCTACAAGTGACTTCCCTGATCCTAAACTGCTAACTTATTTGCAGTCTCTATGGGACTTGACTACCTTACTGAATCAACTGCCTGAGATTTATCACAAAATTAACATTTTGCTCTTCAGAAGCATCTGAAGTATATTCCAGGGATCCTGGCTATATTGAACAGCTGAGATGAGCAAAAACCCTAACCTTCAAGTAAGTGTAGCATTACTTTGTAACAACTGGAACCCCAAACCAAGTACATGATCTATCAGCTAAAATGCATTTCCTCAGAATATGACCTACTTATTACAAATACAGGTGGAAAGGAACAAATACTTATTGACTATTTTATATATATTATGCACACATCATTACATCAAATTCTCACACTAATTTAGCATGCTATGTCATACTTATCCCCATTTTACAGAAGGGAAAACAGGCTCAGAGAAGTTTAGCAACAGGTCAAGGTTCATACCTTCTAAGTAATGAAACAGTCAAGCCCATGGTCTGTCACCATTACCATGTTCTCTCTTTAAGAGTGTGCTTTTATTTATGTCTGCTCAATGTACCAACTATTATCATTTTAATGTATAATTAGGATTGAAAATACTACACAGTCCACTTATCAGATAGGTATGCATTCTTACTTTTAAACAATTTCTGAAATACAAGTTTTTAAAGATCTGAAACATAGCTACTTTTGAATATATAAAGATTGTGCAAATTGACTTGAAGTGGAAGAATGTGTGCATTTTGGAACCTAGTTCACTAGCTATAAATCTCACTAAGAAAATGTACATAGCCACAGCCTCCTATTTTCCCCTACAAATGAATAAACACACATAGTGGAATGCGAAGGTAGTTATGAGTTAAAACTAGAACCGAAAGACACGTAGGACGATGAAATTTGGCATTCAACCTGTTTCCTTCTTGAAACCAGAAGTTGTGTCTGTATAACATGATAACCAGGCATGATATGTAGCATATTCACTAGCCTGCTGATAATTGTATAAAAGCCTTAGAACACTAACATACACCACATATTTTTCAAAGTACTTCACAAATATTAGAATATTTTATCTATACTAACTCTATAATGAGGGTATCCTATTATTATCCCCATTTTACAGATAAGAAAACTGAGTTCCAAAAACTTAACCAAGGTTATACAGCCAAGTGATGCAGCTGGGATTAAAGGCCAGGCAGTCTAGCTCTATAATCTGTATCACTATGATCTCTATGACAAACAGCCTCTTGACAATATATTCTTGTCTTTATTTACCATCAAGAACACACAAAGAAAAAAAAAGAACACACAAAGAAAATATAGGGCATTGCAATTATGATCAGGCTACTCTCTGCAGATACCAGAATATCATGGATAACTGAGAAGGACTTATGTATTTATCAAGAAATTAATAGATGTCTTTTTCAGCCTAAAGTATGGTCCATTAGAACCTGCTTCTTACTTGCAGAACTGGAATTACTTATGAAAGAAATCCCCTTTTATAAAAATGTACATCACTTATTTATGCTTATTGAAATGGGGTATGGGGAAAGAGATGATGGGACATACATGAGATATTCTATAAAAATTATTCTGAATTTGACCCAAGATTTGAGAAACTACTCATTCATCTGGGGATATGCCAGGACTGCAATTAAACACAATGCAGCATCAGCTTTTCCTTTTAGATTAAAGAGGCTTTCAAAAGCACCGTGTTTGAATAGATTAAAAATATGGTTCTAAGACCCTGTTCCTATTCTGGAACTACAGTAATAAAGCCAACTTTGAATTAATTAATTATATTTCCTTTTAAGTTGCTCTTATTTTGTTTCCAAGTCTTCTTCCCTGGGAGAGAAACATGAAAATATCTCAAACCAGAGTGAAAATCTACACTTTCATGCATGTTTATTAAACAGAAAGATAGTAGTATTACAATGTGTTTATATAAGTATTTTTTAAATCACACTATTCAAAACACTTGAATGTTTAAATTTAGCTATATGATCTCAACTTCTTATTGAGTATACTTTTGCCATGTTATAAATCCATTTTCTCCTTTATGAAAAATTCATTTGATTACCAAGCAAGCATGAAACTGAGTGATAGTACGCATAAATTATTTGTAGATATGATGTTCATCTTGACATATAAGCATTTGCTCAGATTGTAGGACACTAATTAACTGTGTCAAAAAGTTTAGAGAAAAATCTAAACTTAACTAATAATTACAGCATTTATTTGGCACTTAAAATATGCCTACATTCTTATAAGCCCTACACAGGCAGTTTCTTTTTCAAACCTCAAGTCACCTTAAGAGATAAGTATTACTTCAATCCCCATTTTAAAGATACGGAAGTAAGGTTACTATTGTGCAAAAAGCAGAGGTGGTATTCAAATCTCAATTGTCACTATCAGAAGCTGTGTTTCTAACCACTATATATAGGAAAACAACATGTCTGAAGCATGTTAAGGTGCTAAAACAAAACAAACCAAAAAACAACTTCATCTAAATTCCAAGCTTTAATAGTTCTGTTCTTCCTGCTTAATCTTTCTTTTTCGTTCTGTTTAATCATTCTCTTCTGTTTAAAAAGGGTGAGCTCCTATATTGTTATGCAAGGAGTCCAGATGTTCTGACAAAGCCCAGTGCCTGGTCCACTCAAAGACTAGGTCATTTAAGCTTCTAATTCTCAGAGCTGCTGAAAAGGCTGCCACCCACACAGGCTTTGTAGATCTCTCTTCTCCATGGAAGAAACATACTTTATGTCTTTTCCTCCTCAGCAGGAGCCAGTGCAAGGCACATTCAGGGAAAGGTTATTATGCTGTTACATTCTCTAAATTTTATATTTTACTTTCATTTATTTAAAAATGCATTATATGTTTTAGGATTACATAATCATATATATATATAAATTAGACTTACTGGCAATTACTATATAAAATCAATTTCTCAATAAATACTGATGCCCATCACTTTAAAGACACTTGATATAGAGATCTGAACTTACTTAGAAATGTAAATTAGGGATCTTCACTAACTAGCTGTACTAATTAATTCTTGTCAAATACATGAAGAGATGAAAAAGGAGTATTTACAAAAGAAATGCGCTTATTTCTGAAAAGCAATGTAGATGAATTCATTCTTTTAACAATCTAAATATGTATAAACCTTATTGAGTGCCTATACTATATGCTAAGCTCCGTATTTGGTGCTAGGGATACAAACATAAATTACACACAGGCCCTGCCCTTATAGAGCTTACAGTCTATTAAGAGAAACACAAAACTAAATTAACACTAAAGATGAGACAAAATAACCAGGGACTCATTATCATATAGCTTGAATATCCAAATGAACTGGGAAAAGGGGAGGAGAGGAAGGAAGGAAAATATTGCCTAAAGGAGGTGGCCTACTGTAGGAAAATTGATGGAGGAGTAGGAGCTAGCAAAGGGAAAAGAGAGAGGGAAGGGAACACTGTTCCTGAGAGAGAATAGTATATATGAAGTCCAAAGGCAAGATAACTAGAAGAATCTGAGAAGGGAAAATGGGGAGTCAGGGAGACTCTTACAGTTGTCAAAGTAATAGATGATATTAACTAGGATTAGGGAAGTGACAGTGAGTGATAGCAATGGGAATGGAAATAAGGGAGGTTCTTTGACTGATTAGAGGTGGGGAATGAGTGAGAAGATGAAACCAAGGGCCCAGGAATCATGGTGCTATTTACTGAGATGAGGAAAATAGGAAGAGCAGGTTTTGTAAGACAGAAGCAATCAGTTTGGGGTATGCTGAGTCTGGGTTGTCTATAGGAAATTTGAGGAAGCAAATTGTAAATGCAGGTTTAAAGATTAGGAGAAAGATCTAGACTAGAGGTACAGATTTAGAAACTCAAACCACATTTTACCCCTCGCAGACAGTGATCTTCCATAACTTCCCTCTGTATTAAATGTTAACTCAACAAATATGTGTTACATTCTGCTAGGTGCCAGGAGGCAACTGTGCTAGGTACAAGATTCTATTTGATTCAAATTAATAAAAATAAATGCAAAGAACAAAAAGCAGTTTGACTTATTTTATGAAATATTAGCACTATGCTTTGATTCAATCCAAACTTATATATCTGGCTTCGTAATTTAATGTTTTGAAGAATTATTTGGAACTGATTGTTATAATCCCCACTACTCACAGAGCAATAGGGTAAAATGAATGATGTCTATAGCGTAAGAAATGCTTAGATTTAATTTATAACCATGATTTATGATTAATAAAATCATTTATCTAACCATGTCAGTAAGCTGCCTTCTTCCTCATAAATGCACTAGACAGTCTTAAATTACAGCAAATTAAGGCTACTCCTAACAAATAATTTTATTGTGGATGAGACAAGAGTCTATAAAATGAAAAAAGCTTGATTTATTTTAATAGTGCAACTGTTTTCCTTGTTTTCTACTTATGAGTGGTCATTTGATGAAAGCGCATAATCTACTTTTTTTTTTATATAGTCATTTTCCAAGACTAAGTTTAATACTGAGAGAATAATGGACAGTTATTATGAAAAATAAAGTTAATTGTAGGCAGAATGCAAAACTGAATGCTGATCCTTTTAAATTGTTTTAAATGCCAAACTGTTTTTTTACATACATAAACTCTGAAAATGTACTGATAAAAAGTAATAAAAATGGGTACCTTTTTAAAAAAATGTACATGCCCTAGCCAGTTTGGCTAAGTGGATAGAGTGTTGGCCTGCGGACTCAAGGGTCCCAGGTTTGATTCCGATCAAGGGCATGTACCTTGGTTGTGGGCACATCCTCAGTGGGGGGGGGGGGTGTGCAGGAGGCAGCTGATCAATGTTTCTTCTCTCTCCCTTTCTCTCTGTAAAAAAAAAATCAATAAAATATATATATATATTTTTAAAAAGAGGCCACAGAGGCTGCTCAAGGAAAACCTTGGAGAAATATGGTCATCTTATTTCTAGAGTAGTTCAACAGCATAGTGAGGATAATTATTTTATCCCATAGAATGTAGAATGGAAAATAGATATTACATGATTGAAATAGGTCAACAAAGATTAAAACCAGAAAATGGACTCTGTGACAGGCAAAATTATTCTATTTACTTGCATTTATGTACAATAGGCAAGCCGTTCTATTATCCAATCCATTTACTTACTGGAAGCTTATAAGAACCAAGTTATAGTTTATTGAGGTATAAAGTGCATATGCTTGAGTACATACAGGCACACATGTGTACCAGTTTCATATGCCTTCCTTCTTCCACCTGCTGAAGAAAAGGTTGAATTTGATGCTGGTATAAATGTTCACACTCATTGCAAGTCTGGACTATTCAGTACAGATCTGCAACATCCTATACTATATTATATCACCACTGTGGAACTATTGTATGTTAGTGTCAATTACAACTCCTGCCTCATGCAATATAATTAAACATGATCAAATATGTTTAAATAAAATTTCAATTTATCAGGATTGAAGAATAAATTTGGTATTTACATTAAGAGTAACAAAGTAGCCGAAACCGGTTTGGCTCAGCAGTAGAGCGTAGGTCTGCGGACTGAAAGGTCCCAGGTTCGATTCCGGTCAAGGGCATGTACATTGGTTGCGGGCACCTCCTTGGTAGGGGGTGTGCAAGAGGCAGCTGGTCGATGTTTCTCTCTCTTCGACGTTTCTAGCTCTCTATGTCTCTCCCTTCCACTCTGTAAAAATATCAATAAAATATTTTTTTAAAGAGTAACAAAGTAAATAAGAGCAATAAAATAAAATAAAAATTAAAGAGGGAATGTAAGATTCTTTACCAGGTGTAGGTAAAAAAAAAAAAAGGGTGCTTTAGGTATGATTGCTTTGTTGGAAACAGGTACCACAAACTGGATTGGCCTCACATGCTCATATTTCAGGTTTTTAAAACCAACTTGTTGGTTCTCAAATACAGTTCGAATGCTTTCAAGCTTGAGTTGTACAGGCTGAATTTGAATCTACAAGTTGTATAAGAATTTTATGAAATATTTTATGAAATGGGATAATTACAAATACTATCAGATTTCTCAGACTCAAACAGTCCAAAACTTAATGTAGAGTTTCAAATATAACTAGAAGGAATTTAGGAGAGTAATGGAGACGGACTAATGTATTATCTCCACACGGTTATAAAATGCAGAAGATCTCAACCAAAACAAATAAAAGAAAAATTTATCAAGCAGTCATGAAATAGGTCACTACATAAAGTGATTTACCTTTCATAAACAAGAAGGGACAGTGCCCGGAAAAGAAGGCATATTTAGCATCAGAAAGCCACCAAGTTAAGCACTGTCACAGTAGTTTGTTATGTTTCTTTTATTTCACCATGTTGTAAAAGGCTCCTCAGAGCCATTATAAAGAATATCTCCTTCTGGCCTTTGTAGACAATTTGACACAGCTAAGCTTCGTGGCATCCAGAGAATGAGTTGGTTATTGCCACAGCTATGTTTCTGTTTTTCTTAGGCATTCCCTAAGATCTGCCACTAAACACAGATTTAAATACTGTTCCAGCCAAAACTGGTTTGGCTCAATGGATAGAGCGTCAGCCTGTGGACTCAAGGGTCCTAGGTTCGATTCTGGTCAAGGGCATGTACCTTGGTTTCGGGCACATCCCCAGTTGGGGGGGGGGGGTGTGTACAAGGGGCAGCTGATCGATCTTTCTCTCTCATCGATGTTTCTAACTCTATCCCTCTCCCTTCCTCTCGGTAAAAAAATCAATAAAATATATTTTTAAAAAATACTGTTCCAATCTTTGCATCAATTAGACATTTTAGCAGCAAATAGTATCACAAATAAACTTTATCTACAAATGTGAAAACAGTGCTTCATGACATCTCCAATGGGGTGGTATTGAACAACCTAAAGCTCTCCACCCTACAAACAGCAACTTCCGCTTGCTCCCCACCCTCACCAAGAAGACTGAGATCCTTTCTTTAAACCTTCCTTCTGTTGTTGGTTACTGCAGCACAAAGAAAAGATGTCTGGCATAGAGTGATCTTGACATTGGCCCAATATTTGCCAATGACAGCTTTGGTCTTTCTCCAAGGATGCACAAGAAAATGTATGTGAGAGCTCGTGGTATGTGAAAAGAGTTTAAAAATAATGGAGTCAGAGCTCAAAAAGGAAATTATTCTTAATTTAATAGCAAGAACAAGCTTTTGGATTTTTTTGAAGCTTAACAATGACACTGATATCACCTCTAATCCTTAAGAGCACTGTGTAATTGCAATTTGATATAAAGTTAGCTGTGAAGTAATAAAACTCTTACAACTAAACCTATGGTAATTATAGTTTTTAAAAATGTGTTCACTTAAAAAGAAGCCTCTTATCTTGAGTTCAGGGGATAAAAGTACATCAAATTCATATTGTAGGGTTTTAGTATCAAAGTTTATAAAGGGCAGAGCCATTTTAAGAAAATGTTCAATATCTTGGAGAGCTTTCTGAGCATTTTCTTTAGACTGAAATTTATCTATTTCCTGATTAGCTAGAAGACATTCTCCTTCATCACAGCACTGAAGACCTGGTGATCACACTACACACACACACACACACACACACACCATAACTATGAGTAAATGACAACATGTATGTTTGTCCCTTAAAACAGGTTTATCAGTTTATCAGTCCCGGCTTCTGTCAATCAAGGTTACTTTCAGAGTTACTAAAAAATATATCTGGGTTGGGTCTCCAGAAACTCTGATTCAGTAGCTCAGGACCATAAGTCAGGTATTTATATGTTTACAGAGCTCCACGGATATCTCTGATGCACAAGCAAACCTGGGAAGTACTTCACTCATTTCATAACAATGAAATCATTCTTTAGCAAAAGCCTGACCATTCGTTCTATCAATACTAATATCTGAGCTGCATGCTATTTTCCCAAAATCAATAACTGAAATATGAAACTCCCAGCAAAATATAAAGTATAATATGAAAGCATAATATTGCTCAGAGCAAAAGATAAAAGTTTCATTGCCAGAGAAGATGTGTGGATTAAAATGTTCATGTTCAGCCCTGGCTGGTTTGGCTCAGTCAATAGAGTGTCAGCCCATGGATTGAAAGGTCTCGGGTTCAATTTCAGTCAAGGGTACACGCCCACATTGCAGGCTGGATCCCAAGTGAGAGGCGTGCAGGAGGCAGCCAATCAATGATTCTCTCTCATTGATGTTTCTATCTCTCTCTCTCTCTTCCTCTCCTTTCCTCTCTGAAATCAATAAAATATATATTTTTAAAAAATAAAAAAATGCTCATGTTCAAATATGATGCCTGTAAATGATAGCCCTATTTTACATTCCACTACCAAGACCAAACCTTCTCTTCACTGCTTACCCATGAATGGGGTCAGAACCTCAAGCAATGGAAGAATATTTTCCAGTCACTGTTGAATTTTTTACTGCTATAACTATGAAATTGAAAAGTTGCAGATTTTATTAAAATGACCCCCACAGTTTTTTAAAATGTTCTGTCTGCAAACTATCACTAGAGTAGAAGTTTCAGAGATGTACCCAAAATAGAAAGAAGCCATCACAATCAAAATCTCAATATTCAGAACAGCCGAAACCGGTTTGGCTCAGTGGATAGAGCATTGGCCTGTAGACTGAAAGATCCCAGGTTCGATTCCGGTCAAGGGCATGTACCTGGGTTGCAGGCACATCCCTATTAGGGGGTGTGCAGGAGGCAGCTGATCAATGTTTCTCTCTCATCAATGTTTATAACTCTTTATCCCTCTCCCTTCCTCTCTGTGAAAAATCAATAAAATATATTTTTAAATATTCAGAATAGAGGCCAAAATTCTTATAATACCAACCTGCTATGAATTCTGCAGAGTTAATATGGATTAAATAAGCATAGTCAAACCCAGACCCCTTGCAAATTCCAAAGCTATACCAGACCCTGACCATATAACCTGAGAAGGACCCAGGAAAAATATTTATCTTACTTTTCAGAAATGCATCATGCCACATGACACTACCTGCTGTAGACGTTTATGCATTTCAAAGGTCCAGCTGAGCTGTATCCGTTTATTTTGTGTCTCATTACCCAAAATATTACAAAGATAATGTAGCTTGGTGCACCTGTGGCAGATCAAATCAAGTGCATAATGGTGATGTGAAGCAAGTCTGTGTCCATGTAAAATCACAAACTGGACCTTTGCTGACAAATCCTGATTTTAAGAAAGAAGTAAAACAATAACTGCATGATCTCTGTTCAAAGAGGTGGGGCCAATAATTAAGACGCAGATTGACTGAGCAAGGAGATGTTTTGCCAAAAGTATGATTTGATAACATACTTTTACAGGCTGCAAGAAAAGCTGTTACAGTAATTAGCTACAGCAGTTGATATCAAAAGCTCACGCATTTCTCGTGACATAAAAAGAAAATTATCCAGCCTCCCAGAATAGGAATGAGATTTGCTTCTTGAAGGGTTGTACAGATTTAGAACAGAACCCCATATATCAAATGAAGTACACACCAGCCAAAGAAAGATAATTGATTTCTCACATCTTAGCCTTGGAAATCCACCTGACACCTTTACAGACCTGAAGTGAACCTGTCACAGGGTTTGCATGTCAAAAGGGATCTTAAAGGCCTTGCCTCCACATCAACTGCTGATTCACCCCCACCATAGTGACTGAAACATGATAGGAGTTCAGGAAATGTTTGTCGACGTAAAATAAAGAAACCTGAAGCCCTATGTGAAGAAGTGACTAGCCTATCTAGATAGTGGGCAAACCAGGGTCAAAATAGAATTCCAGTGTTGCAAGATAAGAAAGGTCTAGAGATCTGTTGCACAACAATGTGAATACATTAAACACTACTTAACTGTACACTTATGATGGTTAAAATATTAAATTTTTCCCTGACCGGTTTGGCTCAGTAGATAGAACACTGGCCTGTGGACTCAAGGGTCCCAGGTTCGATTCCGGTCAAGGGCATGTACTTTGGTTGTGGGCATATCTCCAGTAGGAGGTGTGCAGGAGGCAGCTGACAGAGGTTTCTCTCTCATCAATGTTTCTAGCTCTCTATCCCTCTCCCATCCTCTCTGCAAAAAAATCAATAAAATATTTTAAAATAATAAATGTTATGTCTTTCATCACAAGTAAAACTGAAAACTATTAAATAACAAACAATAGGACCAAAGCCCCTTAGTTTCCAACCCAGTTTGCCTTCTTTTTCTATTCTACCATAGGGATCTGTAAATTGCCCCACAATCACAAAGATCTATAAGCACAGTTCCAGAACTGGTCACCACAACTGCTACCTTTCAATTTTTGTTTCTTGGTGCCAGTGGTTCACCCATAAAACTATTTGTTTGCTTGAGAACCCACTTTAAAAACCATGGACTTATACTCTCATACAAAACGGAAGAGTAGGAGGTTTGGAAGATGGCTGCAGATGGGAAGGCAGACTGCAAGATAGTGTGTGAGTGAGTAAACAAAGGTAGAGTGTGTGGTAGCACAGGGAGTGTTTGATGGTGAGTTGAGGGACAGCTATACTCCAGGACACTGTGGGGGACTGATGGATGGGACTCCCCTGACCCAGCAGCCCCTACTGCTGCTGGATTTGCTCCTGGAGTGACCAGCTCAGACCCAGAGACTGCACCATCTTGAAGGGGAAAGTGGATGTTATCAGAAGCCTGAAAAGCCCAGGGAATCTACAACTATGGCACCCACCCAACAGCTGAGAAGCCAAGAACACAGGTCCCCAAGTGGAGCGAGCACGTGGATTCAGAGGAGCTCAACACCCCCTCACAGAAAGGTCAGATTTTGCCTGGAATAAGGTGAGGTCTGTGGTCCCAGAAGAAGAGAGAAAGCAGGAGTTGGAGGACCAGGGGAAGTCTGCACCTAGAAAAATCCATGGCTATTGGTGCTAGCATGATCCATGAATGAAGAAGGTGGTCTACAGAGCTGCTAACAGAAGAGATCTCTAAAAAGCAACGTATTTTGATCTGGGTGCAAAAGGACAGCCTGAAAATTTTAAAAGTGAGCCGGCTGCTTAAACTCAAGGGGAAAAAAGACTGCACAGAATTACACACAGCCCGGGAGTTTGCCCACTTACTCTGGCTCTTTTTATTTTATTTTATGATTATTTATTTTTCCTCTTTAAATCCTTGCTTCTGGTTACCAATACATAGGATCACCCAATTGGGGGCACTCTAAGAGACTGTAAGGGAAAGTTGTTTTTCTGAAACCTGGGGATCAGAGCAAGGAATAACCATCAGAGAACCAGCTCTGGGGCAACCCACTCCCCCAAATTGGTATTAATTGCTTCAGGAAAAATAAAATCTAAACACTAGCTAGAGAGGACCTATAAACCCAGAGGTCAATCCAGAAACACTGCCACCCAGGGGTTGAATCACAAATTGAGTCTTGTGTAAACACAAGTAAAAGAATATAAGAAATAAAGACACACTATCTGCTTAAAAATCAAGACTGGCTTACAACACTGAGGAGCAGTGGAATGCAGGGAACTGCAATACTATCTTGACTAAGGAAAAGGTGAGCCAAACAGAATAGTTAAGGAAGTGAATGACCTTCACTACTGTACATTTTTATTTTTATTTTTTCATCTTTTACTTATGAAACTATTTTTTTTCTTTTTCCCTCACTTGATTTTGCCTTTTTAATTATTACATGTTTATTTTCAATCAGTATTATTACTACTACTATTTTATTTCTCTTTATTTTACTTTGGGATTAGTGCTCTACATTCTATTTTCATCTTTCCTTTAGCATCATTTTACTCTATCTCAATTTTACCTTTATGTCATCACTCTCTTCCTCACTTTTCCCCTTTTGTTGTTCTGTTTCCCTTACCCTATTCCTGCTTTAGATTTTCCCAATTCCTTCTTTTTACCCTCGTTAAAATTTAACCGTACTTATATATCTAATTTCCAATTCCCTGCTCCAAGTCCATAAATGTGTCTCTCTTACTTCACTATCCAAAAATATATATTTTTTAAATTTTTCTCTCTCTGTCCTTTTTCACAACTAATGGACACAAGACACTGCGGGGTTGGTGGGATGAGGTCATGCAATGGGATAGGGGAGGCTGGCGGAAGGTCAATGGAGAAAAAAAGGAGATATATGTACTACTATATGCAACACTTTAAACAATAAAAAAATATTTATTAAAAAATATAGAAGGCCAAATTACACCAAAAACAAAAGAAAAAAACAAACAAAACAAAATAAAAAAAACTAGAGAGCAAACTAGAGTTTGTTAAGTAGTAAAGCTATGATTCGAAACTTTAAGATTAGCAGCTAGCTGAAACTTATTTAGCTCAGTGGATAGAGCATAGGCCTGTGGACTGAAAGGTCCCAGGTTCTAGTCTGGTCAAGGGCATGTACCTTAGTTGTGGGCACATCCCTGGTAGGGGATGTGCAGGAGGCAGCTAGTCTATGTTTCTCTCTCATCGATGTTTCTTGCTCTCTATCCCTCTCCCATCCTTTCTGTAAAAAAATAAATTTTATATATATATATTTTTTTTTAATTTTATTTTATTTTTTTAAAGAGACTGGCAGCTAGCTCTTTTGAGTCATATATCTCAGGTACTGTGCTGTGTTTTATCTACAACACCTAAATGAATCCTTATATTCCACTCTGCAAAGTAGGTCCTTTCATCACCAATTTATAAATTAGGACATTGAGGCCTAGAAAATGTAATCAATTTACCTAAGATCATACAGCTAGTCAGATTAAGTAGAACTATCTGTATTAATGTATGCTGGTTGAAATACATATAACAAATGATGGATATTTAAGGAATTATGTTTTTGTATGTTTCCCTTATTTCCAAGTACCCATACAGCATTCTTGATAGACATTTTTCTAGCTTCTTCAAAATGATTTATGATCTTGGTCCCACTGGCAGGCCTAAAACATTAGACACCATTATCTCAGAGGCTTTCTACATGATATATGCAGTGTCACTTCAGGCCCACATTGAACAGAATGGAAAACAGACCAATATTATTGAAAAAATTATATAGACTGTTGCTGAGAGATTACTTATAATCATAATAAGGGTTTCAATCACTGAAAAGCACCAATATGTATCTATCATACTCCATAAATAAATGAATATCTGAAATGTAATCTTACCTGAGGATTTTCATCTAAGTTTTCCAAATGTTTTATTATTTGTTTTATATGAGCTATAGTCCCTGTGATATCTGCCAACTCTGCTTGTTGATTTAATAGAAGTTCAACTTCACGCAAAAGCTAAAAATAGTAACAAAATTAGTCTTACAAGCAAATAACTATTAAGCATTTCCCTTAATAATCAAGTTGTATAGGAAACACTATTAAATAAGAACATCAATATGAAAAAATTGCACATATAAAAATATTTTCAGTTATTTTACTCACAGTAATTCATATAATCTGCTAAAATTTAACCTCATAGATATGTGTGAACTGATTATTTATAAAATATCACTATGTTGCTGAAGCCGGTTTGGCTCAGTGGATAGAATGTCGGCTTGGGGACTGAAGGGTCCCAGGTTCGATTCTGGTCAGGGGCATGAACCTTGGTTGCGGGCACATCTTCAGTGGGGGGTGTGCAAGAGGCAGCTGATCGATGACTCTCTCTCATTGATGTTTCTAACTCTCTGTCCCTCTCTCTTCCTCTATGTAAAAAATCAATAAAATATATTTAAAAAATAAAAAATAAAATAAAATATCACTATGCCGAAACTGGTTTGGCTCAATGGATAGAGTGTTGGCCTGTGGACTGAAGGGTCTCAGGTTCGATTCCGGTCAAGGGCATGTGCCTTGGTTGCGGTCACATCCCCAGTAGGGGATGTGCAAGAAGCGACTGATCGATGATTCTCTCTCATTGATGTTTCTAACTCTCTGTCCCTCTCTCTTCCTCTATGTAAAAAATCAATAAAATATATATTTTTAAAAATCACTATGTACATATGAAAACATCTATATGTGGACATATATGGAAATATGTATACCTATAATATATATTTCCTAGCTCTATGATGAATAGTTTCAGAGACAAAGACCCGTTAGTAGCAATGAGGACTCCTAGCACCCAGATCTTGGTCCTTAGCATCATTTCCCAGAGAAAGAATCCGGAGCTTCTGGGAAATATCTGCTTCCAAGGCTGAGGCTTAGACCATCTCTTTGTGCTAGAAAGTAAAGAAGTGATAAAATAATGTTTGGACATATCACCAGGACATTGTAGCTAGCTTGAAACACCAAAATAGTTAAAAGCAGTAGTAAATTATGAACCATTGAAAATCTAGGCAGCCATGAACCCAAAAAGATCGATCGATAGATGATAGATAGATAGATAGATTGATAGATAGATAGATAGATAGATAGATAGATAGATACTAGATGATAGATAGATATAGATAGATAGATAAATGATAGATAGAAAGGCCCTTGTTTACAGTAGCATGTCTATGTGGACTGGTAAATGTGGAGACACTAGAGATAAAAAAGAAACAGCATTTCACAATCATAAAGACTATTTAAATCAAGAATGATCAATTGATATTAAACCTATGGTGATCTTTGATGAAGAGCAAGGTATTTGCATGGGCCCAGCCGTTGTGGCTCAGTGATTGAACGTTGACCTATGAACCAGAAGATCACAGTCCGATTCTGGTGAGGGCATATGCCTGGGTTGTGGGCTGGATCCCCAGTAGGGGCCATGCTGGAGGCAGCAATGATTTTCTCCCATCATTGAAGTTTCTATCCCTCTTACCCTCTCCCTTCCTTTCTGAAATCAATAACATATATTTTAAAAGATATTTGCATGACCGTAAATTCTTTCCCCACACATTTCCTACTAGATACAAGTGGAAAAAAGTAACTATACAGTGGAGAAATTTAATAGCACCCTGACTGGGTGATCAAAATCTACATCAACAATGAGGAACAGCTGGACTTAATTTCCTCCAGATGTGATACCCTCAGAAGGACACATCACATATGCAGTATTCTAGGTAGTCACACATAAGTTAATCTAATCATAAGAAAATGTCAGAGAAACTCAAAAAGAAGTTTTTATTTTTAAATGAACTGTATTATACTTTTGTCTATCTATAAGTTAATTTTTTTACTTAATCCCTTCATCTTTTTCATCCAGCCTCCTCTCCCTCCCCTCTGACAACTATCAGTCTATTCCATGCATTCATGCCTCTGCCTCTATTTTGTTCATCAGCTTATCTTGTTCATTAGATTCCACATGTCAGTGACATCACACAATACAATATATAGATGATGTATTATAGAATTATACCTCTGAAGCCTATATAAGTTATTAACTAATGTCACCCCAATAATTTCAATTAAAAATAAAATAAATAAAAAATGAAAAGAACTGTATTATTAAAAATGTCAATGTCATAAAAGATAAAATATGGCTATAGAAATGTTCTAGATTAAAGGCAAGTAAGGAGACATAACAACTTAATGCCATACAAAACTCTCTAGACTGGACCCTGTATTATACATGGGGAAATAAAGGTTGGTTGGAGCATCATCCCGTGCACCAAAGGACCATGGGTTCAATTCCCCATCAGGGCATATACCCAGGTTTTGGGTTCCATCCCCAGTCAAAGTGTGTATGGGAGACAATCAATTGATGTTTCTCTCTCACATTGATCTCTCTCTCTCTCTCTCTCTCTCTCTCTCTCTCTCTCTCTCAAAACAAACAAAAAAAGGATAGCTGAAGAACGGTCTCTCTATACAATGGCTCATACAAAGCAAACTGCCTGCAAATAGACTGGTGGTAAAGCACCAAGGAAGCCACTGGCTACCAAAGTCCCTCTCAAGGATACACCTTCTACTAAAGGGGTGAAGAAACCTCATCGTTACAGGCCTGGTATCATGGAACTTCCTGTAATTGAACATTAGCAGAAGTTTGCTGAAGTTCTGATTCATAAACTTCCCTTTCAGTATCTGGTGCAAGAAATTGCTCAGGACTTCAAAACAGATCTACACTTCCAGAATGCAGCTATTGGTGCTTTGCAGGAGGCAAGTGAGGCCTATCCAGTTGGCCTTTTTGAAGACACCAACCTATGTGCAATCCACGCCAAACATATAACAATTGTGCCAAAAGACATCCAGCTAGCACACCACATATGAGGAGAGTGTACTTAAGAATCCACTAAAATGGGAAACATTTCATTCTGTTATTAAAAATTCTCTTCTTCATGTTATTGGTAGTTCTGAACATTAGGTCTCCCCTCCGCCCCCCCCCCCCCAAAAAAAAGGTCAAAAGGTAACTATATGCTTACAAAAAGGGGACAAAAATCAGGTATTAGCAGTATTTCCATTTCCCATCTGTGTAATAATTCTTTTAATATAAATGTGGGGACAAAAAGCATTGATGCAAGTTAAAATGTTTCAGTAAACAAGATTCAGCAGTTCAACTTTATAAAAATGTAAATAAACATGTTAAATTTTTAGACAATGCCATCATTTGGATTTCTTTAACAACATTAAATTTCTTATTGATGGCAAAAAATGATAGTATTAAGTCAGTTGGCAAAATTGGAATACTGATGGTAGATAATATGAAAGTATTATATTATTGCTGAATGTACTAAATTTGGTAACCATACTATTGTTATGCAACATAATATTTTCTGTATATTCAAAAACATCACATTTGACAATATTAAAAATGTTATGAAGGTTTGAAATTGCCAAACAAGTTTTTAAGTTAACTTCCTATATATACAGAGTCTAAATGATGGCAATATGAAATACAGATCATGTCAATGAGATTATACTCCAAGAAGAAACAGAATATAACTGCAGTATAAAAATTTAATATGGATGCAAATTAAGATATATAGAGAGGCAACATAGGTATGTTTAGGAGAAGTGTTACTTTTCCATGTGTTCAGTTGGGGAGGAGGGAAAGACACAAATATCTAGAAAGACCAAGAGCAATTTGACCTATTCTTTCAGGACGATTTTATGGAGTGCATGGCATTTCAAAATCTGTTTGAATCATAGGAGGGAAAGGACTGGTAGTAACTGTGCCCTGTGTCCAGAATGCAGTGCCCTTCAAAGACCTAATCCTGCTAGAACAAATGAAATACCAAGTAAGCAAGCCATTCGTTGGATTTAAAAAAAAAAAAAAATCTGGCCACATGGAAAACAGAAAAGAAGTGAGTTTTCAAGGATTCCCTGGTAACAGTATATGAAAGAGACTGTGAGAAGCTTGGACATGATAGCAAAGAAAAGAAGAACTAAATCTAGGGAAGTAACAGAACTGAAAGGCTGTTCACAGACCAAGTAGAAGATGAATACCAGAGGACTCGAATCTCAGCTAAAGGGCAGTTTCCAGTTATTGAATTTTCAGTAAGCGGGCCTTTTGAAAAACATGATCTTCTTCAAAAACATTTTTTGTTTGAAAAATGAACTTTTCCCCATTCATCCTTTTGAATTATGGGAAGATTTCTAGCTCAACCAAGATAAAATCAATTTTTTCACACAGAAACATCCAGGGTCTACTTGTTCTACTAAAATTTCAAATGGGCCCTGGCTGGTTTGGTTCAGTGAACAGAGCATCAGCGGGTCCCAGTTCGATTCCAGTTCAGGGCATGTACCTTGGTTTAGGGCACATCCCCAGTAAGGAGCATGCAGGAGGCAGATGATCGATGTTTCTCTCTCATCAATGTTTCTAACTCTCTAACCTGCTCCCTCTCTGTAAAAAAATAAATAAAATATATTTTCTAAAATTAAAAATGAAATTCAAGGCAGTGCAATAGGTTTGGCATCTTCCATTTTTTCCAAGCTCATACTTTTACAGAATATACTTATAACCTTTTAAATAATTATTACTAAACATGATTTAATTTCATTCATCAGGCTTTTCATAAATTGCTGAATCAGAAAAAAAAAAGTTTTGTTAGATCCTGTAAAACATAATCAGCAGAGGAATATGGTATTTTGAAAAATCAAGAAGGAAATTTATATTATTTCCTAGGAAAGCTATCCCATAAACTGAAAGCATATTATATTTAAAGTAAATTTGAATAACAAGCATCAGAGTATAATAGAATAAACTTTGGCTTTCTCGTATATGTTAGCACACAAGTGTTCTTTTGAAGGGAATGAATGAGCCACAAAAGTAGAAATCTTGGCATTTAGTAGTTTTTTTTTTCTTCATTCAAGGTCAAGGTTCACTCACAGTTGCCTCTACCCCACCCTCCCACCATGATCATTTGTGAGACTTTCTAATGATCAAGGGATAAGAAGCTCTGACATAATGAAAATAAATGTATAAAGAAATATTTAGCCCTGACCGGTGTAGCTCAGTTGCTCAGTTGATTGAAGTGTCGCCCTGAGAACCAAAGGGTCAAGGGTTCAATTCCCAATCAGGTCACAAACCCAGGTTGTGGGTTCAATCCTCAATCAGAGTGCATACAGGAAGAAATTGATCGATGTTTTCTTTCTCACCTCTCTCTCTCTCTCTCTCTCTCTCTCTCTCTCTCTCTCTCTCTCTCTCTCTCTCTCTCTCCTTTCCTCTCTCTCAAATCAATTTTTTGGGAGGGAAAAGAAATGTTTAACTGACCTCTTGAAAATCCTGCTCAAACTTCCATAGTTGCAGATACTGCTTCATTTTTAGTTGGTGTTTTTCCCAAAATTCATCAAAAGCAATTTCCATGTCATGTACTTGAGTCAGCAATCTTAAAAAAAAAGTCATAGAATTCCTTAAAAACAAAGGCTTGTTTTATAAGTAGGTAGATCAACTGGATCTGGACATTAAGAATTATAGGCAAAGTCACAGCCTATGACACTTGGTCTAAGTGAAAAACATCCTTGTCCACAGAACCTAGTCTGCAAGCAAATAAACTTCTGTGAGACAACTCAGGAATAAGTTCTTAAATTTCCAGAGATCCAGGAATACTTTAACACTTAACAGATTGCAGCAAAAAATGTGTAATTCTCTTTCGAAAGTATAAAATACAATAAGTAACTCTATACCCAAAAGAAAGCACTCACTTATTCACAGTTTGCCAGTCACCACCTATTTGCTCGTGATGGTCAAATCTTGAACTGATAGCTTCTTCAGGGTCAGGCACTTCCAGATTTGTTAGCAGAATTTTTCCTTTTTTGGTTACAGCTGTAATATCATTCTGTGCAAAGGTACAATAGGGGATGTATCAAATACCTGCCAGTAACCTAATCTGAATAACCTGAAGAGAAGGAAGCATATATCTCTAGCATGCAGAATAAAAATAGTAGTTTAAAATGGCTTTGCGCCAAAACCGGTTTGGCTCAGTGGTAGAGCATCGGTCTGAGGACTGAAGAGTCCCGGGTTCGATTCCGGTCAAGGGCATGTACGTTGGTTGTGGGCACATCCTCGATAGGGGGTGGGCAAGAGGCAGCTGGTCAATGTTTCTCTCTCATCGACGTTTCTAGCTCTCTATCTCTCTCCCTTCCTCTCTGTAAGAAATCAATAAAATATATAAAAAAATAAAATAAAATAAAATGGCTTTGCTTTCATAACTGAAATCATCAAGGAATACCTCAGTACCACAGAATCCAAAAGCTGTGAGAATCTCCAAGAAGCCTCTGACTATTGAGGTGGATGCTGCAATCACTATTTCTATAAGATCTTTACAAGCAGAAGTACCCTATGTACCATTTGTAGCCTCCTTCCTTTACTGGTAGAGAGTTCTAAGTTATTCTATTCTATCCTATTCTGCTAGCACTTTTAATGTACTTCAATAAAACAATAATAGCACAATAAAGTGTACCACACTAGAAAGCATACAGTTGCAAATAATATTTAATATATTCAGATATAATTAGATAAATGCCTTTCTACTAAAACTTAATTGTTGCCCATCACTGCCTGCCTTAAGTATTATGTCCACATCTGGATTAATTAATCTATCATGAAGCATATGCTTCTATCCAGAAGATTTTAACCTTGGACGGTGGATTCTTCAGGCATGTAAGAGTAACAATGACTTCCTTCAGGAGATCAAAAAAATGAGGTGTACATGTATTTTTGTGGAAACATGTTCCATGACACCACCATCAATATGAATCTATATATATATAAGCCTAATATGCAAAGTGTCCCCTCGGGAGTTCAACTGACGAGGAGTTTGATCACTCACTATGACGTGTGCTTTCCATGGGGCGGGGGTGGGGAGGAGGGTACGGAAAGAAGGAAGGCCCCAGCTGGCAGCCAGCAGCTTCTAGGGACCCTACTCATGCATGATTTTTATTCACTGGGCCTCTATTAAGAACATATACATTAAGAGCTATTGCCAACTATGTGGCAAACACTGTACTTTACTTCATTTCATTCTCATAACAGCTCTACAAAGTATGCATGTATCATCATCAACCTCATTGTACACATGAAAAAACTGAAACTTTGAAAGGGTAAGCAAATTACCCAACCACACAGCATTTGAGAGACAGAACATTTTTTCCTTGAACAGTTTTGCTTTTAGATTGTGATTCTGTACCCCAACTAGCCTATTATCATATGAAGAACATGAGTTCTACATGGAAGCCTAGTGCTTATTCAGATCATTTATAAACTTTTTGGGAAAAGTGAATTTAAAGGTTTCTTGGTAACTCAGAAACCTTCACAACCCAACACTCCAGACAACTGGGTAGGAGAGCTAAATCAACTTCCTAGTTATTGTAGAAGACATCAAGAACTAGTACTCTGTGGAAAAGAAAGCTGACATCCTATCTGTGGCAAGGGATGTGCCTATTGATGCTCACTTTAACTTTCTAAATGAGAGTGCCTTTTCACAGGATAAAGAATATGTAGTAACAAAAATAATTACAGAGCATTTATAAACTATTCAATTTACAAATAAACAATTTATCAGGAGAACAGATAATTTACAAAGGGGACACTTACATTGAACATATCCAGGACATTCTCCTATTATATTCTTATTTTTATTAGTGTGCTTTATAATATATAGTTATATCTTTTGTTAATCAGTGTGAAATGGACACACTGAACACCTCTCTAGAAAAAGACCATGGGAAACATTTGTTCATCTCCTCTATCAGACATACCTTCAACAGGTGATACTTTTCAGCACGAATTGTAAGAATTTCTTCTATTGAAGGAATATCTTCTGGTAGGTCTGTCTCAGCTAGCTCGGTTCCAAAGGATTGTAACACTTGAGCCATATCTTTCACTGTGAGCGCAAAACTTTCTATAGCCTGCAAAGAACCAGTGATTCTTTTAATTCTGTGGAAACTCTGCTAGCATATCGAAAGCTGGGTCAGTAATTGTATTCACTTTTATTTAGATGTGAGAACAAACACATACACTACAAACTCTCCTCCACTAAGGAAAGTTGGCATTGCCCTTGACAATTAACTAACTTTTCATCTAAGCCTCCAAAATCTATAGTCAGGAGAAGAGTCTTCTTGAATGCCTTTTATCTCAATTTCTGTACTCATTTCTTAGACACCAATAAAAACTATTTCTTAAAGATGTCATGTACTGAGTAATTTGTTTTAAGACCTTGAAAAAATAGTGTTTTTCTTATTATAGTAAACTCTGTAATTGTAAAATTCCTCTATAGTAGCTTTACTTCTGAAGATAGATGAGAATATAAAAGTCATTTTATATTTATTATAGTTTATGAAGAAGTATTAGCATTCCAAGCAAGGTGATGGAATGAGATGATGAGGGAGCATCTACTCACAGCAATTCATTTCGGGTTCTATCACCCTAAAATGTCAAGTAAGATTTTGTTATTTATTTTGTTTCCAAATCAATTACTCAGAGAAAGAAGGACAACATATAGAGACCATATAAATCCCAAGTTTACCACACAGCTCAAGGTATCTGCTTTTCTTATTTATAGCTTTTTCAGTTAAAGGCTAGCACTGCTAATTTTGAAAATATACCTTCATATGAATGACTAGGACCATTGAATGAAGAATAAATATGAGGAAAATAGAGTGCTGGTTTAATTAAACATCATTTAATTACATCCTTCAGAAGGTTCCTGTATTTCTGGGATTTGGAGTAAAGATTCTTAGACCACAAACTCACCCCTGTGAGGTGCCAGGCCTTTGCCTATTTGTAAACTTCTAGAACAGAAGGAATCTTTGCTACAAATATAACTGCCTTAGAAGCACTATTAGGATGGTAAGATTAACAATATGATTTGCACTTTTTAGTCTTCACCCAAGGATATGTATAGAGAGAGGAAAGGAGGAAGGGGGTAGGAGAGAGAGACACAGACAGGCAGAGACAGAGACATTGGATTGGTTGCCTCTCATACACTCCCTGACTAAGGATCAAACCCACAACCTAGGCATATGGCCTGACTGGGAATCAAACCATTTTGGTGTACAGGACAATGCTCCAACCAACTGAGCCATCTGACCAGGACATGATCTGCATTTTTTTTGAGGGCTCACCATATGCCAGGCCCTATACTAAACATTTTACAATTGTTATTTCATTTAATCTTCCCAGTATCCTTATGAGTTAAAGTATTATTTCCATTTTACAACTGGGAAAACTGAGATTCAGAGAGGTTATATTAATATAACTTGTGCAAGGTAGCACAGTTAAAAATCATCAATGCTATGATTTGAATCTCAACCCTTTGTTTCTTCAAGTTACTAAATGGCCACAGAGGGAGTGAACAGAGGAAGATCTCCTTATTTCCTAGGCCACTCCTTCAACTGCCATCTTTAGTGATTCTTCATCATTTCTAGGTACTTCCTATAGAAGAAAATCAAGATATTGACTTATATATGTTTTTGTTTTGTTTTTTTTTTTAAATAGGAGCCCCAGAAGTCTGTTTTTCCCAAAGAGGAAAAGAACTCTAGCACTAGATTTAAAAACTCACATGAACTACAGGCTCTACAGTAAGGGCAAAAGAAACATACATTTCTGAAGATGATCCATTCACTGTGGCAGTACTGCAAGGTGCCGCCTAACTCAGGGGTTAATTGCTTGTCATCAATGTATGTCAGCAAATCACTAACTGAGCTCAGCATAACAACCTATATAAATAAGCAAGAAAGATACCGTTAACTGCCTTTTGTGGCATCCCTCCATTCAACTGTATAATGAACTTTAGCATTCAGTTAGAATAAATGTATCTTTTATAAATGATTCTAAAAACTTTCTCCTGTATTCTCCCCACACATGTATGCAGCACTACCTTCTTCAGATAATAACAGTTTTCATTTACAGAACATTTATCTGTAAAGCAAAATTAATTTCCATAAATCCCAAACACCTAATTCTCCTTGATCTAATGGTCAACCTTCTGAAAGAATGTTATGCCTACCACAAAACAAAGGACTTTATGTAGTCAGTTATAATTTATCAGGAGAGACTAATCTTTGCAAACATATCAAAATTTATGAGCACTCTATTTCTAGCCCTAAAACATAAAAATATCTGTTATAAAAACAAATACATAATATTCTGATGTAAGTTCAAAAACATAAAACACATACTCATTTTCTAAAATGAAATGTCTTGATTTTATGCACACATGCACACATACAGAGTGGGGGAAAAGTAAATTTACTGTTGTTTGTATGAAAAAAAAGACAATAGCTGGAACCAATTTGGCTCAGTGAATAAAGCGTCGGCCTGTGGCCTGGAAGGTCCAGGGTTCGATTCCGGTCAAGGGCATGTACCTTGGTTGTGGGCACATCCCCAGTGGGGGCTGTGCAGGAGACAGCTGGTCGATGTTTCTCTCTCATCGATGTTTCTAGTTCTCTATCCCTCTCCCTTCCTCTCTGTAAAAAATCAATAAAATATACTTAAAAAAATAAAAATAAGACAATAATTAATAAATAATACAATAAACTCTGTACTCCTAACTATAAACCTACTTTTGCCCCACCCTCTATATGTAACATATGTGACATATATCCTTTTAAAAAGGAATTGCCTTATTAAAAATTCATTAATCTATTCCTTTAACTGTAGAAGCAAATGATTTTTAGGCTTTTTAAATTTACATTTTTGGAAGATAAATTCTATTTCTTTTAAATTCTTCATGAGCACATATAAAACATCAACAGCATGGTACAATATCTTCATGAGAATAAAAGGAACAACATATTTTTAAAAACTTACTCTTACCGGTAGTTTGAGCATGAAATCTTCCTGACTAAATCGAAATCCAATGTCTGTGAAAGTTCGTTGAAGAAAACTGGTTGGACGTAGAACCAATATCAAGTGTAAGTTCCCAGGGAAGGAAGCCTATAGAAAGAAAAAACACAGGAAATAAAGAAAAAATTGTCAAAACATGTACTCAGCTGAGCACATGTCATCAAATTGTAATGAAAGAAAACAAATTTTAAAGTCACAAAAGCCACTAAAAGGACAAACTTTAAAAATGGATGTTGATAAAATCTAAACACATGAAAATAAAAATAAAACCAATGTTAGGTTATCAGGTTTAGATCTTTGCAATACTCAAGGCATGAAATTTTCTCACACTAACGTAAGTCCCAAGTTACAAAGA
This sequence comes from Pipistrellus kuhlii, assembly GCF_014108245.1. Lineage (NCBI taxonomy): Eukaryota > Metazoa > Chordata > Mammalia > Chiroptera > Vespertilionidae > Pipistrellus > Pipistrellus kuhlii. The sequence goes on along the minus strand of NW_023425504.1, from coordinate 5,418,193 downwards.
ATTAAACTCTTAAGCTTCATTTTAAAGTTAGTGATTTGTACTCAAATTGCATTTATTTCATGTAAGACAGAGTTAGGAGATATGTTCCTAGGGTAGCTCTAAAAGTCAAACAGAGATAAAATAATGTATACTTATAGTAAACAATAGAAGAAAAGTATATTATTAACTCAAATTTTATTTATATTCAAGCAACATTCACTGAGTATCTCCATGTGTCCAACTCCATGTATTTAAATGAATAAATAGTAACTCCATGTGTCCAACTCCATGTATTTAAACAAATAAATATCAGGCACTGTCAGCATTCTGTGTGCACAAATTAATAAAATACAGTCCACACCCTTCTTGCAAGAAAATGACAAACTAATAGTGGATCCCATTATAACCATGATAAGTTTATATCAAAACAAAAGAAATAGAATAATATACAACAGGAAGTGGTACAACAGAGCATCCCATACCAAGTAATGTCAAGAAAGGTTTCTAAGCATAAGAAGGAATTAATTGGAACAACAGAATCTCATTCTGGTGCATCAGTTTCCTCAGCTTTTAGAATACTAACACATAGTGGGTGGTCAAAAATAATTACTAAACAAAACCACACAAAAGACAAGGAGGGAATTATGCAAAATTAGTGAGGGATGGACTATATAATGGTAATAAACCACTACATATCAAATGCTTACTCAATGCCACGTATTTATGCCAATATTATCATAGTTCCTCTTCATAATAATTATTTGAAGTAGTTAGACTATCCTCTTTTATAAATGAAGAAAAAATGAGGTTCAGAAAGTTTAAGTAAAATTTGACCCAGCTGGTGAAGCATTAATTTGCACCTTAGTCTGTGCTAGTAATCACTATACTACCCCATTCATTCAAGAGGTTCTGATCAGAAAAGCTAGAGCAAAGTGATGCTTGAGTATAGCAATGGGAGAAGTGCTAAAAGGATGGGCAGGAGCCAGGTCAGTTTTCTTCTGGAAGCAAGGGGAGACTTTAAGATGTTTTCATTGTATGGGGAATCACTCTGGTTTGTGGACAAGACTGAAAGCAGGTGAGCTAGGAAGCCAGGGATGAGACATTGCTGAACTGGGGCAACAAAAACAGGGATAAGGGTAGAATTTGGGAGATGCCATCTGCAAGACAAGATGATTGAATGTGTCTGATAAGAAAGGAAAAACTAGGAAATCAGTCTCCAGATTTCTGGCTTGAGTAACTGAGTGAATGGTATAACCATCACTAATGTAAGGAACACAAGAGAAACACAAGGTTTTAAGAGGGGAATAATATACTGATTCCCATTTATGGACATGTTGAATTGGAAGGGCCAGCAGAACATCCAGATGTTCATCAAATGCATCAGCAAATGTATGTATAAGGAAAGAGTGAAAGAAGTGCAGACTGGTGAGGAATCCAAGATGGCTGCTCGGGTAGACACCTAACCGCAGGAGCACACAACAATTTCAATGGAATACAACTAAAATGTAGAGTGGACATCGCCCAGAGCCACAGGTAGTCGACTGACTGAAAATTCTACAACAAGAAGGAAAGAGAAAACCAGAAGGAAAATCAGAGGATCTGAAAAAAAGCCTAAGGTACGGAGACATGCTGCAAGCTCGCACGCGCAGGCGCGTGCGCACGGAGAGGGAGAGGTCGCAGCCGGAGAGGAGGAGAGGGCTGGGTGCTGCCTGGCGTTCCCTAGCAGGAAGGAAATAAAACCCCCAGCCTGGGCTGAACCCCCAAACCGGCAGCGCTGAGCCCCAAGTTATGGGCCAGACCCTGGGGACCCAGGCTCCAGCAAGGGGAGATGGGGCTGTGAGGCGGAATTCCAGGGGAGCAGCGAAAAGCAGGGCCCCCAGAGTCTCGCGCACATTGTGCGAAGAGGACTGAATGTTGACTCTGATGCTGGATTACCCTAGCCAGAAGGAACAGGGCCTCCGGCGGTGCCAAGCCTCAGTCCGGACTGCTCTGAACCCCAGTTCTGTGCCAATCCCTGGGGACCCAGGCTCAAGTAGAGGGAGACGGGGCTGTGAGGTGGAGTCCTGGGAGAGCGGCGAAAGTCCGAGCCCCCGGAGTCGCGCACATTGCTTGCAAGGGAAGGAATGTTGACTCTGATGCGGGATTGCCCTGGAGGGAAGGAAACGGGAGCCCCGGCTGTGTTGGGCCCCAGTTATGACTGCTCTGAACCCCAGTCCTGGACCAGACCCTGGGGACCCAGGCTCGAGCAGGGGGAGATGGGGCTGTGAGTCGGAATCCCAGGGGAGTGGCGAAAAGCGGAGCCCCCAGAGTCGTTCGCACTGCGTGCAGAGGACAGTCGGTTGACTCTGATCCTAGACTCCCCTAGCAGGAAAGAGAAAAAAAAAGCTCCAGACTGGAGGAATGCAACAGGGAGCAGGAGGCCCTGCTGGACACTGGCCAGCCAGGCGCCGGCAGGGAGCTGAGCGACGGGCCCCCGGGGGTGGGGGGTGCCCCTGAGCCCTCGACCTCTGAGCACAGGCAACGGAGCCAAGGCCTTGGGCTGCTTCCTGGGCGGCACCGACCCCGGCAACAGGCTGGAGCAGCACAGGAGTCCGCGGAGAACAAAGTGGTGCCACAGGCCAACCTGCTGAGCTCCCAGGAAAAGGAGGAAGAAACCAAAGAAGTTCTCAATGTGAAGAAATCAAGTGAGAGCAAAAGATAGTAAAATTACTTAAGAAAGAATACAAAGAAGAACTTGAAAAATCAAAGACTAAGTCAGAACTCAACTCACCAGCCAACATTGCAACATATATGGGTTAAAAAAAAAAAAAAAAAAGGACAGAATGTTGGAACAGCGGTGGCCAGGCCTAGAGTGCCCAGACTCAAGGAAGTGGCAACCGGGCCCGGAGCAGCAACGGCCAGGCCCCAGAGAAGCAGCCAGAACCAGAGCAACAATAGCCAGCACTGGAGCAGCCAGACCTGGGGCAGTGGCAGCCAGGCCTGAGGCGGAGGCAGCCAACCCCAGGGTGGCCAGTCCAGGAACACCCAGACCCGGAGTGGCCGGGCCCGGAGAAGCTGGGCCCAGAGCAGCTGGGTTGGGGGCAGCCAGGCCCAGAACAGCAGTAGCCAAGCCTGGAGCATCCAGGCTGGGAGCGGCCAGACTCGGAGTGGCCGGGCCCGGGGCAGCCGGGCCCAGAGCAGCCGGGTCGGGTGCAGTCAGGCCCAGAGCAGCGGCTGCCAGGCTGGGAGCGGCGAGGCCCGGAGCAGCCGGGTCGGGTGTGGCCATGCCCGGAGCAGCAGCTGCCGGGCTGGGAGCGGCCAGGCCCGGAGCAGCCGGGCCCAGAGCAGCTGGGTCGGGTGCGGCCAGGCCCGGAGCAGCAGCAGCCAAGTCCAGAGCAACTAGGTCGGGAGCGGCAGTGACCAGACCCGGAGCAGTTGGTTGTGGAACGAACCAGAGCAACAGAGGCCAGGCCCGGAGCAGCCAGGCCCGGAACAGCTCGCTCCTTGCCTGCCCCTGCCCCACGGCTGCCTCTCAGACATGGCTGGAAACTTTTGTGGGAACTTGAGGGTCTGCTGAATCAAGTGATGAAGGCTTAGATCTGGATGTGTTAAGTTAGTATAGGGCTGGGGTGTTGATCTGTGAGTGCCTTGGGTGGGGCCTGGATGAGGCTGGTTGACCTATTTGGAAATGTCTTTTGTGTGAAATGTATCATTGGGCATGTGGAGGTATTATTGATATGAGAAAATGCTAAGTAACTGATTTACTATCTGAAAAGGGATTTACTATCGGGGAAAGGGAGGGAGGAAGAGACTGAACATAAACTGCACCTATGGATGAGGACAATGGGGGATGGGGAGGGGGCGGAGGGTTGGGTGGGAACTTGGTGGAGGGGGGAAGAAATGAGGAACCTTTGTAATAATTTGAACAATAAAGATTGATTTAAAAAAAAAAAAAGAAGTGCAGACTGGGAATATAGAGTGGAATCAGCCTCAAAACAACAGATTAAAGCCTAATAAAGCAAAATATGTCAAGAATGTTTAAAATACAATAATATTTCAGGCATGCTGAAATATTGGTAATTAAAACTATGAATCAAGCCTTATTAAGATATTGTGGGGTAGAGGTATTGGGAACACTCTACTTTCTGCTCGGTTTGCTCTGAAAAAAATCAAGTTTATTAAAAGAAATAATTTGCACTGAGGTATAAGACCTCACCTCTTGGGGAAATGACATTTAAAATGGGGGATTTTAAAAATTCAATTTGAGGGGCGGAGCTTGAAGATGGCAACCGAACAGATGGACTTGTTCTGACTCCGTTCCCAAAACAGATAAAGGCAGAGTTTGAGTAGCTCAGGGAATGTTGATTAGCAGCTTAAGGGCAGCGGATATCTCTAGGAAAGTAAGGAAGGGTCCGCTGGACAGGATTTCCTGACCAAGCGGCCAGCACTGCGGACTGTTCCCGGAGCGGCCTCAGCTCGAAGGCTGCACCACCCTACCAGGAAAGGAGGAGCATCTCTGAGGCCTGGAAAACCCACAGGGGAGGAGTCCATCGAGCACCTGTGACGCCCCAATAGGCGCAAACGCGTGGATTCAACGGAGTTCATCGGCTACCCACGCAAAGGTCAGAGTTTGCAAGGATAGCCTGAGGGTTCTGGCAGTGCAGGCAGCGGTAGCCCCTGAGCTTCCGCGAGGCCCCGCCCCCAGAGCGGCCCAGGAGCAATACCGCCCCGCCTCTATTGTAGCCCCAGAGCAGAGCGCTACGAGGCCCCGCCCCCAGTGCGGCTCCGGAGCGCCACAGCAGCTGCGCCAGAGCTGTGCCCAAAGAAGGCCGCAGCGAGAAACCTATCTGGCAACACCCAGTCCGGGGTTTGGCGTAATCATCCCCAGAAGCGGGACTTTTTCTAAAACGCCAGGGGGACACGGGACAGATTGTTAAGAATCGCGGCTGTCCTGCTAAGGGCGGAACACCTGGACACCTCGGCGCCTGATCCCCTTCACCCCCTTGCGTCTGTATACTAGGGAAGGACTGCACAGTTGGGCATATCTGGGAAATTGCAGGGGGAAATTGCCTTCCTGGAAACAAGGGATAGGAGCCAGAGGAGATAGTCTGGGAGCCAGCTGGCACTCTGCCAGCTAGAGCCATAGAGAAAGAAGGCCAGAGCAACCAAAAGACCTGGAGGTCAAACCGGTAACACTGACACCTAAGGGCTGAATTACAAACTGCCTTTTTTTTTTTTTTCTTTCTTTCTTTCTTTCTTTTTCTTTTTCTTTTAATTAATAAAAAATAAATGGACACAAATAACTAAGACATAGCCTATCTAAAATTAAGGACTACCTTACAAAACTGAGGTGAAGTGGAATGCTGGGAACTACAAGATTGTCTGGTCTGAGAATCAGGTGTGCCAAATACAACAACAGAGGAAGTGAATGACCACTACTGGACATTTTTATGCTAATTTTACTATTCTTTATTTTACTTTCATTTTTTACATCTTTTATTTAATTTTCATTTTTTACATCTTTTACTTAAGAAACAATTTTTTTTTCTTTTTTCCTTACTTGATTTTACCTTTTCAATTATTACATTTTTCAATCTCTATCATCACTGTTACTACTGCTATTTTGCAGTTTTTTTTTTTCTTTTCCTCTCCAGTACCATTTTATTTTTTTCATTATTTTACATTGGGAGTAACCTTCATTCTATTTTAATCTCTACTATAGCATCATTCAACAGTATCTCAACTCAACCTTTACACCATCACTCTCTTACTAACCTTTTAGTCTCCAGTTTATCCTATCCCTTTCCGGCCTTAGTTTTTCCTCTATTCTTTCTGTGTACCCCCTGCTAAAGCTCTCACTATACTTATAGACCTAAATTCCAACCCCTGATCCAAGTGTATAAATACCAATCTCTGCGATATATTAACTAGTTTAAAAAAAAAATGTTCTACTTTCTATCCTTTTCTCATGGTTTGTGTAAAGGTTGATTATTGTGAATTTTTATGCTTTTTAGTGAAATTGTTATGCTTATTCCTGTGTTGTTATTGTTGCTTTGTGTTTTTTAAACAAAAATAAATCCTCTGTTTTTGTTTGTTTCTTTTACTTCTGTATATCATAGCCTTAATAATAGGGGCTATTGTAGATTGTATTAATCTCCAAGTATTGTTACTGGCATTGGCTGGGTTCAGTGGTTGTTCTATGGCAATTTTCTCCACATATATATAGTTTGTTTCCCATTTCTCTTTTAGTTTGCTTCTTCTCTCTCTTTCTCTTTCTCTCTCTCTCTCTCCTTTATTTTTTCCCTGTTTTCCAACTTCATTTTGTCATTACTTTTTTTCCTCTTTTTCTATCTCTTTATCCCTCTTTTTTTTTTATTTTATTTACTTAATTTTTTTCTTTTTTTAATTTTAATTTTTTTTAATTTTTCTTTATTTTATTTTTACCTTTCTTCCTTCTCTCCTTATCCCCTAAGTTGCCTTTCTCTAGTGTTCATCTTTATTAGAGGTTATTAATATTGTAAATACATTCATGTTAAGTGCCTCTTGTGTTGTACCTGGTAGTGTTGTATAGTGTACCTTTAAATCAACGCAGGAGAAGAAACACCACATAACCAGACATCCTGAGAAGAGAGGCCATGGGGAGACAAAAACATAGTCCGCACATGAAAGAAAAGCAGGCATCACCAGAAAAGGAAGTAAAAGAGTCAGAGGCAAGCAGCCTACCAGAGCAAGAGTTCAGAATAATGATCATAGGTTGGCTAAAAAGAATGGAAGAGAAATTTGACAATAACCAAGAAGAAATGAGGAAGAACCATGAGGAAGTGAAGAAGAGCCATGAGGAATTGAAGAAGAACCAAGAGGAATTGAAGAAGAACCAAGAGGAACTGAAGAAGAACCAAGAAGAAATGAAAAATGACATCACTAGCATGAAGAACTCAATAGAATGCATAAAGAGTAGACTAGATGAAGCAGAGGACCGCATCAGTGAGCTAGAACACAAGATGGAAAAAAATACCCAATTAGAGCAGCTTCTAGAAAAAAAGATTAAAAATCAGGAGGAGAGCCTACAGGAGCTTTGGGACAATACAAAACAAAATAATATTCGAATAATAGGGGTTCCAGAAGGAAAGGAAACTGAGGTAGACATGGAAAAAGTATTTCAAGAAATGATGACAGAAAACTTTCCTGAGGTAGAGAAGAAAAAACCCACACAAATCCAAGATGCTCGCAGAGTCTAAGCAAAATGAATCCCAGAAGACAGACGCCAAGACACATTATAATTAAAGTGGCAAACAACAACGACAAAGTAAGAATCTTAAAAGCAGCCAGAGAGACACAGAAAGTTACATACAAAGGAACCCCCATCAGACTAGCAACTGATTTCTCAACAGAAACATATCAAGCCAGAAGGGAATGGGATGAAATATACAAAGTCATGCAAAGGAAGGGTCTGAATCCAAGAATACTGTACCCAGCAAGGCTATCAATCAAAATTGAAGGGGAAATCAGGAGTTTCACAGACAAAAAATGACTGAAGGAATTTATCTCCACCAAAACAGCAATGCAAGAAATGCTAAAGGGTCTACTGTAAAAATAAAGAAATAGGAAGTGAAGAAGGAACATGGTATAGAACAAAAATGGCGTCAAATGAGTACCTATCAATAATAACCTTAAATGTAAATGCTCCAATCAAAAGACATAGGGTGTCAGACTGGATAAGAAAACAAGACCCATACATCTGTTGTCTACAAGAAACCCACCTCAGAAAAAAAGATGCACACAGACTGAGGGTGAAGGGATGGAAAAAAGTTTTCCAGGCAAATGGAAATGAAAAAAAAGCTGGGGTAGCAATACTTATATCTGACAAATTAGATCTCAGAGTGAAGGACATAACAAGAGATAATGAAGGCCACTTCATAATACTAAAGGGAACAATCCAACAAGAAGAAATAACACTGGTAAATATATATGCACCCAATACAGGAGCACCCAAATACATTAAAAAAAAAAAAAAAACTGCTGGAGGACATTAAGGGAGAGATTAATAGCAATACAATCATAGTAGGAGATTTTAATACCCCACTGTCACCCTTCGACAAATCATCTAAAGAAAAAATCAGCAAAGAAATATCAATCCTAAACGACTCACTAGACCAGATGGAATTAATTGACATCTTCAGAACATTCTACCCCAAAGCCACAGAATATACATTCTTCTCAAGTGCACATGGGACATTCTCAAAGATAGACCACATTTTGGGACATAGGCAAAGTCTTTTCAAATTCAAGAAGATAGAAATCATATCAAGCATCTTCTCAGATAATAATGGCATAAAATTGGAAATTAACTACAATAAAAATAATCCATAGAAATCAAACACATGGAGACTAAACAACATGCTATTAAACAAGGACTGGGTTACCAGAGAAATCAAGGAAGAAATTAAAAACATCCTGGAAACAAATGACAATGAAAACACAACAATCCAAAATCTATGGGACACAGCAAAAGCAATTTTGAGAGGGAAGTTCATATCCTTACAAGCCTATTGCAAAAAACTAGAAAAAATGGTAACAGATGATCTAACTCTACAACTCAAAGAGTTAGAAAAAGAGCAACAAAAAAAGCCCAGTGTAAGTAGAAGGAAGGAAATAACAAAAATCAGAGCACAGATAAACGACATAGAGACCAAAGAAACAATACATAAGATCAACAAAACCAAGAGCTGGTTCTTTGAAAGGATAAACAAGATAGATGGAGCTCTAGCCAGGCTAACCAAGAAACAAAGAGAGAGGACCCAAATAAACAAAATCAGAAATGAAAGAGGTGAAATTACAACAGACCGCACCAAAATGCAACGGATTGTTACAAAATACTATGAACAACTCTATTCCAACAAACTGAACAACCTGGAGGAAATGGACATATTCCTAGAAAAATACAAACTGCCAAAACTCAATCAGGAAGAATCTAAAAATCTCAATAGACCAGTGACTTGGGAAGAAATTGAAACAGTCATCAAAAAGCTTCCAGCAAACAAAAGCCCAGGGCCAGATGGCTTCACAGGAGAGTTTTACCAAACATTCAAGGAAGAACTAAAACCTATCCTCCTCAGACTATTCCAAAAAATCCAAGAGGAAGGAACACTTTCAAACTCCTTCTATGAAGCCAGCATCACCCTAATACCAAAACCAGATAAAGACAACTCAATGAAAGAGAATTACAGGCCAATATCCCTCATGAACATACATGCCAAAATCCTCAACAAAATTCTAGCAAATCGACTCCAGAAGAACATCACAAAGATCATACACCACGACCAAGTAGGATTTATTCCAGGAATGCAAGGATGGTACAATATCCGCAAATCAATAAACGTGATACATCACATAAACAAATTGAAAGATAAAAATCATATAGTCATATCAATTGATGCAGGAAAAGCATTTGATAAAATCCAACACCCTTTTCTGATAAAAACTCTTAACAAGGTGGGTGTACAAGGATCATACCTCAACATAATAAAAGCTATATATGATAAACCCACAGCCAACATTATACTCAATGGGCAAAAACTAAAACCATTCCCTCTAAGAACAGGAACAAGACAGGGATGCCCACTCTCGCCACTCCTGTTTGACATAGTACTGGAAGTACTAGCCATTGCAATTAGACAAGAGGAGGAAATAAAAGGCATCCAAATTGGAAAAGAAGAAGTAAAGTTATCCTTATTTGCAGATGACATGATATTGTACATAAAAAACCCAAAATACTCCATTAAGAAACTAATTGACTTAATAAATGAATTTGGCAATGTAGCAGGATACAAAATTAATGCCAAGAAATCCATGGCATTTCTATACACTAGGGGTGTCGAACTCAATCAGAGAAGGGGCCAAAATCTAAAATCCAGCCTAAATTGCGGGCCGAATGGTTTACTGAACAGTCATAAACTGTCATTGTGATGGAAACGCAGCGGAGTGCAGTGATGACAGCGCGGTGCGGGCCACATTGCAAGGCCTGGCGGGACAGATTTGGCCCGCGGGCCTTGTGTTTGACACATGTGCTATACACCAACAGTGAAACCGCAGAAACAGAGACTAAAAAAGCAATTCCATTTACCATTGCACCAAAAAAATTAAGATACCTAGTAATAAATTTAACTAAGGAAGTAAAGGACCTATTTGCGGAACACTACACGACACTGAAAAAAGAGATAGAGGAAGATGTAAGGAGATGGATGAACATACCATGTTCATGGATTGGTAGAATCAACATCATCAAAATGTCCATACTTCCTAAAGCAATCTATAGGTTCAATGCACTCCCCATTAAAATACCAACGACATATTTCACCGACCTAGAAAGAACTCTCCAAAAGTTCATTTGGAACAATAAAAGACCCCAAATAGCCACAACAATCCTGAGAAAGAAGGGTAAGGTAGGAGGGATCTCAATTCCAGACTTCAAACTATATTACAAAGCCACTGTTCTCAAAACAGCCAGGTACTGGCACAAGAACAGACATATAGATCAATGGAATCGAATCGAGAACCCAGATATCAACCCAAATCACTATGCTCAATTAATATTTGACAAAGGAGGCACGAATATACAATGGAGTCAAGACAGTTTCTTCAATAAATGGTGTTGGGAAAATTGGACAGACACATGCAAAAGAATGAAACTAGATCACCAACTTACACCATTCACAAAAATAAACTCAAAATGGATACAGGACTTAAACATCAGACGGGAAACTATAAAAATACTAGAAGCATCCACAGGCAGCAAAATCTCAGACGTATGCCAAAAGAACTTCTTCACTGATACTACCCCTAGGGCAATGGAAGCTAAAGAGAAAATAAACAAATGAGACTACATCAAAATAAAAAGCTTTTTTAGAGCAAAAGAAACCATCAACAAAACAATAAGAAAGCCCACAGTGTGGGAGAATATATTTGCAAATGATACCACTGATAAAGGTTTAATCTCCAACATCTACAAACAGCTTATACAACTAAATAAAAGGAAGATAAATAATCCAATTAAAAAATGGGCAATGGACCTAAATAGAACATTTTCAAAAGAAAACAGAAGGAAGGCCAAAAGGCACATGAAAACATGCTCAAAGTCACTAATTGTCCGAGAGATGCAAATCCAAACAACAATGCGGTACCATCTCACACCTGTCAGAATGGCCAACATCAACAAATCAACAAACGACAAGTGTTGGCGAGGTTGCGGAGAAAAAGGAACCCTCGTGCACTGCTGGTGGGAATGCAGACTGGTGCAACCACTGTGGAGAACAGTTTGGAGTTTCCTCAAAAAACTGAAAATGGAACTCCCATTTGACCCAGTAATCCCACTTCTAGGAATATATCCCAAGAAACTAGAAACACCAATCAGAAAGGATATATGCACCCCTATGTTCATAGCAGCACAATCTACAATAGCCAGAATTTGGAAACAGCCTAAGTGTCCGTCAGCAGATGATTGGATCCAAAAACTATGGTACATCTACACAATGGAATACTATGCTGCTATAAAAAAGAAGGAATTCTCATCATTTGCAGCAACCTGGATGGAATTGGAGAACATCATGCTGCGTGAAATAAGCCAATCAATGAAAGAGATACACCACATGACCTCACTCATTTGTGGATAATAAAGAGCATTATAAACTGATGAACCAAAAGATAGATATAGAGACAGTATATCAACAAGTAGACTGTCAAATTACAGCAGGGAGGGGAGGAAGATCTGTGGGAGATAATAGATCAACTGAAGGACTTTTATACATGCATATAAGTACAACCAATGGACACAAAACTCTGGGGAGGGAGGGGATGTGTGGGAGGGAGGGAGTGGGGCAAAAAGAAAGCAATAAAATATATTAAAGAAATAAATAAATAAAATAAATAAATGAAAAAAAAAAGTATTAAGCATTTAACAAAATCCAGCACCCTTTTTTTAAAAATATATTTTATTGACTTTTTTTTACAGAGAGAAAGGGAGAGGGATAGAAAGTTAGAAACATAGACGAGAGAGGAACATCGATCAGCTGCCTCCTACACACCCCCCACTGGGGATGTGCCTGCAACCAAGGTACATGCCCTTGACCGGAATTGAACCCAGGACCCTTGAGTCCACATGCCGACACTCTATACATTGAGCCAAACTGGTTTTGGCAAGCATCCTTTTTTAATAAAAATTCTCAGCAACGTAGGAATAGAGGGATCATACCTCAACATAATAAAGATCATATATGTCAAACTTACAGCCAACATCATACTCAATGGTCAAAACTAAAACCATTTCCGCTAAGAATAGAAACAAAATAGTGGTGTCCGTTTTCACCACTTTTATTCAACAAACTGAAAGTCTTAGCCACGGTGATCAGACAAGAAGAAAACATAAAAAGCATCTAAATTGGAAAGGATGAAGTAAAACTCTCATTATTTGAAGATGAAATAATATTGTGCATAGAAAACTTAAAGACTCCACCAAAAAACTACTAGATTTAATTAACCAATTTGGCAATATAGCAGAATATAAAATTAATACCTAGAAATCTATCACATTTTTATACACCAATAATGAATTCTCAGAAAGAGAAACTAAAAAAATAATCCCAGTAACTACTGCAACAAAAACATTAAGATACTTAGGAATAAATTTAACCAAGGAGATAAAAGACTTGTACTCAGAAAACTACAGGATATTGAAAAAAGAGACAGAGGAAGATATAAACAAGTAGAGGAATATGCCGTGTTCATGAATTAGTAGAATTAACATCATTAAAATGTCCATACCATCCAAAGCAATCTACAGTTTCAATGTAATCCCTATTAACATACCAATAGCATATTTCACAGATCTAGAACAAATACTCCAAAATTTATATGGAACTAAAAAATACCATGAACAGTTGCAGCAATCTTCAGAAATAAGGACAAAGTTGGAAGGATCACAATATAAATATCAAGCTATACTACAAAGCCACTGTAACCAAAACAGCCTGGTACTGGCACAAGAACAGGCATATAGATCAATGTAACAGAAAAGAAACCCCAGAAACTAACCCAATCTATTCTTAGCAGCATAATTTACAATAGCCAAGATCTGGAAACAGCCCAGATGCTTATCAGTAGATAAGTAGATTAAAAAAAAAAAAAAAAACCTGTGGTACAGTTACACAATATATACTAAGTGGTTGTAAAGAAGAAGGAACTATTACCCTTTGAGGCAACATGGAGACCTGGAGAGTATTATGCTAAGTGAAATAAGCCAGTCAGAGGAAGACAAGTATTGCATGATCAAACTCACATGTGGAATTTAATAAACAAAACAAATTGATGATCAAAATAGGTCCAGAGACATAGCAGCATGGAACAAATAGATAAATCTCAGAGAAGGCAGAGTGGGTAGGTGGGGGGGAAGAGTTTAACCAAAGTACTTGTATGCATATATGTATAACTCATGGACACAGACAATAGGGTAGTGAAGGCCTGGGGTAGGAGGGGGGGACAGGCTAGAACGGGTCAATGGGGAAATAAAGGGCACATATGTAATACTCCAACAATAAAGATTTTTTTAATGGACAATCAAATAGCATATCACATAACATAAACAGTATTAGATGCATGCATATAAATCAGCAAATATATCTCGAATCCATTGAGCTTCCCCATTTTGATTTGGAGAAACTACATTCCTAAATACTTGGGTAAGTTGCTTTAAGGCTCACTAATTTGTATGGTTATAAAACATGAATGGCACAATTTCTATGTTCACCAAAGTCAAACCCTAGATTTTAAAATTGTAAATCATTTTTGAGAACTTGTCAAAATAGCAAAGAGATGTGGGCAACTGTAAGTCTTGTTTTATTTTGTCATTATTTCTTTTCTTTTTTCTTTTTCTTTTTTAAATAGCTTGAGAGAAGAAGCAGTATTGCTTTTAGCTTTATTGCAGGAATTGTTTTTTGGAGTTCCAACATGTGACTGCTTAAAGGCACTCAAGTAAAAACAGAGTATGTTGCCCATTTTCATAAAGCTCAGAGCCATTTCTCTGATCACTCACTGTGCATGGCCCACCCAACCCTCTACTGCAGTTCTTACTGGTTCTTCAGGTTCATGGGCACATAATTAGCTTTCTCTGATTTTTTCCTCCAAAAGAAGAGATTTACTCCCTTCTCCTCATGTGTTCTCTTAGCTCACCCAGTTATATGGCCTTATAGCAATAAGGACAGCAGTAACAACACACCTCCACGCACTAATTTCATGCACCGGGCTTCAAGTTATAATCTAACATCATAAATAACATAATGTTGAGTTGTTGGCATGTGTTTAACCTTAATAAGGTTCAAACTACGGTATCTGTTTAGAAAAGACTGGGGGAAATTTCATAACTCTAGCTATAGAGAAGAGTTTTCAAGGCCATGACTTATTTTTCTCCACACTCTTTCATACCCCACCCCACACTTTAAGAGTACAGATAGTATGAGTTACTTTACAGATCACAAAAAAACTTGCCAAGTGACCTCAGGGGCACTACAGACCTGGGAAATACTCCTTCCTTGTGGTTTGCCTTTCTTTTCACATATCTATTCTCATCTTCTCTTCCTCAGTTGGTCATAGTCATTACAATTTCCACCAAGTAACCAATTTAATTCTCTCTTTGGACTTTAAATCCACTGTACCATCCTTTTGAGTACTACTTATCATAGCCTCCAGAATCAGGCCAACTCTAGAGATTATCCAAGGTTAAACCATTGTGTCACCAGATGAGTTTAAGATTTTTCACTCTGGTCAAGCACTATCCATGTAAGCAAAACAAATATGTCTTCCACTATAATTCTGGGCTTCAGACTTAACCTAATAAATTTAATGTTAAGATATTTGTTGTTAGGGACCTCTTCAACTAATTCATTTAAGAGAATAATGAACTAATCATCTGAGAGATGCAAATAAACAACAGTAAGGTATCATCTCACACCTATCAGAATGGTTACCATCAACAAATCAACAAACGACAAGTGCTGGCAAAGACACAGAGAAAAAGGAACCCTCATGCACTGCTGGTGGGAATGCAGACTGGTGCAGCCACTGGGGAGAACAGTATGGGATTTCCTCAAAAAGTTAAAAATGGAATTCTCATTCGACCCAGTAATTCCACTTCTAGGAATATATCCCAAGAAACCAGAAACACCAATCAGAAAGGACATATGTACCCCTATGTTAATAGCAGCATAATTAACAATTGCTAAGAGTTGGAAACAGCCTAAGTGCCCATCAGCAAATGAGTGAATTAAAAAATGGTTAAACATCTACACAATGGAATACTACACTGCTATAAAAATAGAAAGAACTCTTAGCATTTGAAACAGCATGGATGGACATGGAGAGCATTATACTAAGTGAAATAAGCCAGAGAAAGATAAATATCATATTGTCTCACTCATATGTGGAATATCATGAACAACATAAACAGATGAACTAAAATAGATCCAGAGACACAGAAGCATCGAACAGACCATCCAACCTCAGGGTGAAGTCAGGGGGGACTGGGCAGAGATCAACCAAAGGACTTGTATGCATGCATATAAGCATAACACATGGACTAAGTCAGTAGGGGGGTGAGGCATGTGCTGGGGGTGGGAATGAGCAGGGAGAGGTCAATGGAGGAAAAGGACTAATATGTAACTCTTTAAACAATAAATGTTTTTTTAAAAAGGGAATAATGGAAGAAACAAAGAAAGGTATAAAAACATATGCTTTTGAATAAGGCCCAAATATCATATCCTTTATGAGGCCTTCCCCATCAACTAGAATTTCTTTCATATTAGTTTGTATGAACATGTCCTATCACTTTGACCAAGTGATCCCACTTCTAGGAATATATCCAAAGAAACCAGAAACTACACTCAGAAAGAATATACTCATAGCAGCATAATTTACAATAGCCAAGGTCTGGAAACAACTCAGAAGCCTATCAGCAGATAAGTTAATAAAAAAAGCTGTGGTAAGGTTTTACAATATATACTCTCCTATATAACTCTTTCAGTTCAGTAGCCACTCCATATTTATTTACCATTGTAACCTATATTTTGTGTAACACAGTACTAGATAAGTCTCTTCAATGATTATTTGTGTGCTGTATTTTTTGTATGTATATCAATATATATATGAAACTAAGTTCAGCACTGAGAATATATATCTACACTAATAAAAGAGAAATATGCAAATTGACCGCCCCCTCCGCTACACCCACCAGCCAATCAGAGGGAGTATGCAAGTTAACACAACAAAGATGGAGGTTAATTTGCATACACAGGCGTGGAGTGAAGGTTGAAGGCTGCACAGAAGGAAGCCAAGCACTGCAGAAGGGAGCGAAGCCGCAAAGAAGCAAGCGGGGTGGCAGAGATGGGAGGGAAGCAGGTGGAAGCAGATGGGAGGAGGGGGCAGAGAACCCCTATTTCTCTGGCCGCAGGAAACCCTATTTTTGAGGGAATCTTCCTGTAATGGGCCTCTAGTTTATATATAATGAACTAGGTAGGAACTTTCTGAAAACAGTCAGTTACTTTTGATAACAAAAGTACTAATGTCAGTTGTACTCAATACCGCAAAGCACCTAATACAGGCATTTATTGTGCACCATAAATTGTCTATTAAAAGTCTGAATCTATTATTCCCATAATGCAAAATCATGTGTAGAGCTGATGATACAATTTTGTTAAAATAAAGATTCATATCCTAAACTGTAGTTGTAAAATAGCATTCTATGATAAGAGCATTTTTAGACTATAACACATTTACTCACCCACTGATGGTCACATCAGTAACAAAATCCTTACTTGTTTTTTCACTTGTCTTACTTTTGATTCCAAATGTCATTTTTAATGTCTGATTTTTACTTTCTTATTCTTTGTGTGTGTTGTCTCAGCATTTTTAATGATCAAGGATTAAATTTTAAATAATAATATCAATAATGCTATCTTAAGTTTTGAAAGAAATAGAGGGGCATTTAAACCCTGTTGATAGCCAGTTAGTTGTTAAATAAGCTAGCTTTATTTTGCACTTCCCTCAAACATATCTAAATATAACTTTAAAAATTTGTTGGGAATTTAGTATACAAGTGAGCTAATGAAGGTATGATTTTAGGTAGAAAATTGTTGGAAACATATCTGCAAGGAGAGATTTCTAAATTCTAGCCTATAATGAAAAGTCAGTCACTCTTTTTTCCTTAAAAAAATAAGTTGTCAACATGCTAACATTCTATATCTTTGGAGTTTTAATTTGGAGAAGTATTAACATCAGAAAGACTGAACCATTAACCTTTACATTTTTTTTACTTATATAGTAACACCCAGAAAAGGCTTCCTTTTAAATATTGATGAAGTTATCTCCAGACCTTATCCATTATATCATACTCTACTTGACCATGATGAAAGACTGAATCCTTTTGTCAGATGTTATTTTAACTAGTGACCTAAAGCTACTCTGCCAAATGATTCAAAATTGTTTATACAGTCTTAAATAACATGACTAACAGTACTTCCTCATAAAAACTTGATTACATTTAGATTTTCAATTTACATTCTATGTTTCCCTATGTCAACATCACTGTAAATCACATCAATGCAATCCATACAAATACAAGTCTCGATTCTCTTATCTGTCCTTAAAAGCCCCATTCAGCAGTTTGTGCTATAGCACCATGCTGCAGCATTCCTGCACTTGAACTTGGGAACAGGCTTTCCAGGACTGCAGGCAGAGCCCTTACCGCATTCCTTCTGAACCTCATCTTGCCTCTCGGGGGAGTTGCTTCTGCCATCTCGTCTATACACAACAACACTCTTCTTTTCCAATTGTCAATGAAGCATTGATGAAATATGAGCTGCTTCTTGGGTAGTATTGAAAAGCGGCAGCCAAAAATCTCTATCAAACAAAGCTACCGTTAGCTGTAGCTGCTTCCATTACTACCGTGGCAGCACTATAAGAAAACCACTATCCCTGATTAGTCAGCTGACAAATCCTTCCCTGCTGCTCATTGTAATTCAGAATTGACACATCCCCAATTACTTAGCCTGATTGAACCTCATGGATTAGTTTATGCTGGACTTCTCAAGATGGTCAGGCAATTCCTGAGAGTGGAGGAAGAAGAAAAAAAGACTCTCCTCCTAAGGGCTTGATGGGACTGGCTTTCTCCTCTGCTCAGTTTGATTTTTAAGGTGGAATGCTAAGAATCTTTGTGAAGGTAGTATTAAATGATAGCTTGATCTTGTCTTATGTTGGTCTGTGACTTAAAATTCAATTATGGGTGTTTTTTTTAATTAAGTCTGTTATATGTTTAAACCTTATGGAAGTTTATAGGTTTTAATTTTTTTCCTGATAATAACCTAGAAAGAACATAACATGCAAATGATTTAAGATGGATATGATTATCACCCAAATTAACATTTCCCCAAAAGGTGTAACTAAAAAAAATCTTGTCTCCTATCATGAATTCTGAAGTATAACCTAATTGCATAGTGTATTTTAAAATCTATATATTAAGACCTTCAAATTGAATCATAAAATTATTTTATAGACAGTCATTTAAAATAATATACCAGGGGAGAAACAAAGATAGCAGCATAGATAAATACCTAAACTGCTGCCTTGCATAACAATTTCAACTACAACTTAAAGACAAAATGTCTATTACCCAGGACCACAGGAAAGCTGGCTGAGTAGAAGTTCTACAATTAGGAGAGAGAAAAGAGCATTGAGACATGCACAGCACTGAAAACCTGAGGTATGGAGGCAGAGGCATGCGAAATTAGGCTGGTGACACACAATTGGATGTGCTGCTTTTTTTCAACCCCAAGGGAGACACGCTCCCGATTACTCTGAAATCCAGTTTCTGGGGAGACCCTGAGGACCCAAACACCTACAGGGAGAAGCTGGATTGTCAGCCATCAGGTCAGAAATTAAAGGTGACTTTCTTGTAGAGGTGCCCACAGCAATCATTGTTTACTGAATTGGGACGTGGACATGGGGACTTGGAAACTCTGAGACCCAGAGAAGGCTGACTGGCAATCATCGCTGTTTGCCACACCCTAGCCTAGTGACTCCCTGAGATGCTGCCCTGCACAATCTACAAACCCACTCAAGCTCCATGCAATGGCATTTGAATATAAATGGCCTGCCCTATCACAACTTAACCAAACAAACTACAGCTCTGGTCAGACAGTTCCAAAACCTCCAAACCCCAAGCAAACAGAAGAAAACTGAAGTTCTCCCTGTAGCACCTGCTGAGTGGCCTCAGACAGTAGCTGTCCTGCACCCCAATGGAAATCTAGAAGCTAGTATATCTAGTGGTCTGTGTGAGACAACACCAGATTTCAACTACTGTCATAAGGGACACATTCAAGAGGCAGACTCAGTGAGCACCAAAGCCCCACTGAAACAAATCCTGCCCCATAAGCTTGTATCCAGCACAGCAATTCTTCCATTATAGACACAGCAGGTCCTCACAGCCAATTGGCCTGGAGGTCGATTCCTCCCACTGACACCAACAACAATCAAAACTTAACTACAACAAGGCTGTACACACAGTCCATAAAGAGATGTCCCAAGAGTGTCCACCTCAGGTAACTAGGAGGCTGATCCATTGAGCCATATACCGTATTTTCCGGCGTATAAGACAACATTTGAAACTAAAGAAAGCCTGCTCAGATTGGCCAGAGTCAGAGAGGCGGTCTATTAAAAAAAGAACTGGTGTTGCCTCAGAAGTGGGGGGTAGTCTTATACAGCGAACATAGGCCTAAACCTATGTTTTAACTGTAAATTTAGGGGGGTCGACTTATACGCCAGAAAATACGGTAGGACACATAGCACACAAAGCCACCCTACCAACTCAGGGAAGCAGTAAAAATGAGGAGACAAGGAAACAGATCACAAATGAAAGAAACGGAGGAAAACAAACAACTGGATATAGAGTTCAAAGCCATGGTTATAAGGTTTTTCAAGAATTTTCTAGAAAAGGCTGATAAATTCAATGAGACTCTCAAGGATATGAAAAAGGAAAACTAGAAATTAAACATACACTGACTGAAATAAAAAAAATTTTATACAGAAACCCAACAGCTGGCTAGAGGAACACTAGAATCAAGTCAAAGATTTGAAATACAAAGAAGCAAAAAACACGCAACTGGGAAAGGAAAAAGAATCCAAAAAGTTGAAGAGAGTGTAAGAAGCCTCTGGGACAACTTCAAGCATACCAATATCAGAATTATGGGGGTGCCATAAGAAGAGAGAGAGAGCAAGATACTGAAAACCTATTTGAAGAAATAAGGACAGAAAATTCCCCCACCTGGTAAAATAGACTTACAAGTCCAGGAGTGCACAGAGCCCCAAACAAAAGGAATCCAAAGAGGACCACACCAAGACACATCATAATTAAAATACCAAGGGCAAAAGACAAAGAGAGAATATTAAAAGCAGCAAGAGAAAAACAGTGAGTTACCTACAATGGAGCACCCATATGGCTGTCAGCTGATTTTTAAACAGAAACTATGCAAGCCAGATGGGAGTGGCAATAAATTCAAAGTGATGAATAGCAAGAACCTACAACCAAGAGTACTCAGAAAAGCTATCATTTAGAATTGAAATTCAGATAAAGACCTTCACAGACAAGAAAAAGCTCAAGGAGTTCATTACCACCAAACCAGTATAATATGAAATACTGAAAGGTATTCTTTAAGAAGAGGAGGAAGAAAAAAGTAAAAATAAAAATTATGAACAACAAATATATATCTATCAACAAGTAAATCTAAAAATCAAGTGAATTAAAAATCTGAGGAACAGAATAAACTGGTGAATATAATAGAATCAGGTGCATAGAATGTGAGGGCATTGATAATTCTCAGGGGGAAAGTGTATGGGGGGTATGGGAAGAGACTGGACAATAATCATAAACCTATAGATGAAGACAGTGGGGGGGGCAAGTAAGGGCAGAGGGTGGAGTGGGAACCAGGTTGAGGAGAGCTGATGGAGGGAAAAGGGAGAAACAATTGTAATAATCTGAACAATAAAAAATGTATTAAATTTTTAAAAATAAATAAATAAAATAAAACCTAAAAATAAATAAAAAAATAATATAACAAAGACAGTTAGACTTACCTATACAATGGCAATTTTCACCAGAATCCTTTATGAATGCCAACTTTTGCTCTTGAAATTAGTTTGTATTCAGCTTTTACCTTTATTACAAACAGTGCCAAATGGCTACTAATGGTTGAGATACAATTAATTTGCTCTTGATTATAGGTATAGAAACTACCACAAGCAGAAATGTTTAAAATGTTAAAAAGAAACACATAAAATAATATATAGCTAGTTACACACTACCATGTCCTATACCCCCACTTCATGCCAGTGCCATCAATTTGGCAGTTATGAGAATAAAGGTACCCTGATTGCCCAGCTCTTTGCTGAACATGGTTCATTCCCCCCCCAGTTAGACAGCATTCCTAGAAAAACAGAAAGGGGAGTATTACCTCCCCAAAGCAAGTCAGTATTCCTCTGTTAACCCCAAATCAATAGGATCACAACTGAATCTTATATTTCTCTTTTAGGAAAAACAAGATTCTATTACAAGAAACCAATTTGATTAATACAAAATAGCTTTTACTTTATTTAGCCCCATTGATGGGTCTCAACAGTATATGGAGGTTAGATTTACTCTCTCCAAAGGAATTTTACCTTTTTTTAAAAAAATACCGAATTTATTTGTCTATCCACAATTCATTTGAAAATTGATAGAAAGCAGGAGATGGAAAATGCACCAACTGAAATTCATGAAAATTCAACTTAACCCTGCCTCTTTTTGTTACTTAGCTATTTATCACATAACTGTCCAAAGTGTATACTTCCATGTAATTCCCTGTCTGCAAGACAATTAGGACATCTGCCTGGAGTACTTAATCAGGAAATAAAGAGAATCAACATTACTATAAAAATGTGACTACTGCTTTAACTGGTTTGGCTCAGTGGATAGAATGTCAGCCTGCAAACTGAAGGGTCCCAGGTTCGATTCCGGTCAAGGGCATGTATCTTGGTTGCAGGCACATCCCCAGTAGGTCATGTGCAGGAGGCAGCTGATCAATGTTTCTCTCACATTGGTGTTTCTAACTCTCCATCCCTCTCACTTCCTCTCTGTAAAAATCAATATATATATATATATATATATATATATATATATATATATATATATATATATATTTTTTTTTTTTTTTCCCCAATGTGACTACTTTTGAAAATGCAAAAAGATATTATACAAATTCAAGGATTTGTAATTTTATTTGAGTAACTTGTGTGAATCAACTCTTCTCTCCATGGCTTATGATTAAGCACCTCTGTTAAAGAAATTTTTTTTTTAAGTTGATGACTTACCTAAGATGAGTAGTAATTTATACTGGGTATGAAAAGAATAATAATATCATTCATTTCACCATTGAGTTCAGTATACAGCTGACCTTTAAACAATGCAAGATTAGTATCCCAAGCACCCACATAGTCTAAAATATATATTCTAATAAAAGGGTAATATGCTAATTAGACCAAAAATCTTCCAGACATTCTCCAGACAAAGCCACATTGGCAGGGGCCTAGGCAGAAGTGATTAAGGGCAATCAGGTTGGCAGAGGCGAGCAATTTGGGGGCAATGAGGCTTGCAGGAGAGAAGTTGGGGAGTGATCAGGCCAGCAGGGGACAGTTAGGGGCATCAGACCAGCAGGCAGAGATGGTTAAGGGCAATCAGGCAGGCAGGCAGGCAGGCGAGTGATTAGGAGCCAGCAGTCCAAGATTTCGAAAGGGATGTCCAACTGCTGGGATCAGGCCTAAACCAGCAGTCAGACATCTCCCAATGGGTTCTGGATTGGAGAGAGTGCAGGCCAGGCTAAGGGACATACCTCCCCATGCACAAATTTCATGCACCAAGCCTCTAGTGTATATATATATATATATATATATATATATATATATATATATATATAACTTTTGACTGCCCAAAACTTAACTACTAATAGCCTAATGTTGACTGGAAGTCTTACCCATAATATAGACAGTAGATTAACACATATTTTGCATATTATATGTTATATATTATATTCTTAAAATGTTATATACTATATTCTTAAAATAAAGTAAGCTAAAGAAATTAAAAATTTATTAAGAGAAAGGAAGAGAAAGTATATTTATTGTAGTGATTGAAAAAAATACATAAGTGAACCCATATAGTTCAAAGCCGTGTGCTGTTCAAGTATCAACTGGATTTTTTATACTTGTTAGAAACTTAGTACAGTAAAAAGAACCCAGGCTCAGAAGCCTAACAACCTCGATTTTTGTCTTACATTGACAAATCAACTTTCTCTGCTGGGTGTGGCCTCCTGTGTCAGTTAGGAGACAAATAAGAATTTCAGATGGTTGATAATGTTAGACTCCCAAAGGAAAAATAGATTGATTCCCAGCTACTCTGGTCTGATTGAAAGTTGATGACATGGTACTTCCACAGACAGCCCTACTGTTGCCAGCTCAAAAGGAGTCTATGGCTTCTTCATCTCCCTCCTCTTTTATGAAAGAGAAGTTTCAAAAAATGCCACTATATCCAGGTGAGCATAAAAATGAAAAAGATCCTCTTCCCCGAGAGGCAGGATTGCGTCTTTCATGTTTCCTTTAGGGAAACTTTTTTATCTGGATCTTAAAAAGCTGGGGACTGGATTCCAAAAAGTGATATATGTCATTTTATATGTGACTCACTTCCTAACTCTATCCCAGGTATGGGGTATGGAGGGAACCTGGAAAGATACACTTGTTAAAAAGTGCTTATTTTTGGATGGTTGGATTATTAACTACTGTTTTAAACTTTCTTCTTTATACTTTTCCATATTACAATGAGTATACAACACAGCTATTTCCAGTTTTAAAAGTTCCCATAAAAACTTGCTCTGAAAGTCTTAAGGAACCGTTAGTCTCTTCCACACACAACTGGAACCATTAACTACTCATTCTTTCCCATTAGATTTTATTTTGGGTGGAGTTGTTTAGCTCAATCTCCTGTATCAACTCTTCTTCCTATTTTCCCACCTCACCATCAAATCTATTTTATTGTCTCCATCAGTAATTTTTCATCTCCATCAGTATCAAAATATTCTATATCCCCTCAAACAGAACATATAATATAAAACAAAAAGAAGTTACCTACTAAAAATGCATTTGTACTTACAGAGATTTTCTGGAGAGAGATTTTGATAGAAGGCCATGTATCCAATCTTCGATCAAGAATAATGGTAAACCGGGAATCAGATCCATTTTTCCTGCAAAATAAGAGAAAATAATATGTACTTATTAGTAATAATCCAAATTTGCTAGATACATCCTTACTTCTGATTATTTCATTTAATTTGATGTCTTAACTAAAGACAGTTTTAGATTTGGAAGCTATCACAAAAAACTACCTTGGAAAACTAATTTATTCCATGACTCACTATTTAAAATATATTTTTCAGCATTAATGTCAATGTTTAAAATAGGCAACTGAGTGTAATGCAGTTAGATTACTAAAATGGATTTGGAATACTGCAATCATGGGTATGGGTAAACCTTATGGACAGCTGTCTTTCATGACTTCAAATTTAACTTTCCATGGTAATCCACCATAAGCCAACAATCATTCAATTATCCATTCATTCAGAAAAATACTATTAAATATGTTTTAATCTTTTGTCTACCATTTTAGGGAATGCAATTTAGTGGATAACAAAACATTTTTTATTGTTAAATGATCTTTAATTGAAATATTTTCCTTTGTAGTTCTTAACTAGTAGGGCATTCCAATGCATCACTGTTGATGTCATCTATGACATCATGAGGGTGGCAGCCATCTACATTGCAACCCACAAACTGGGCAGTCCCCAGGATCTCCATAATGGTTACAGAGTTATATAGTTAAACATGAGTGCCACATCTGTCAGACAATGTTAATAATCTCATCAAAAATGATATTATCACTGTGCTTAATGCAGTTTTTTTCCCTTCTTTCTGCCTCTTAGCAGTTCTTTGAGGGCTTTGACGATCAGGGCAGAGGCAGAAGTTACTACCTCAATATGGTCCTATTTGTTCTGCATGGTCAGTTTCAATGTAATCCCCAGACTCTTCCAATCAACAATTACTCTAACCATGTAAATACCAACATTTTTTGGAGCCAGACAAGGGGGTTGATCTTGGGGACCAGGGAAGATGTGGCACCAACTTCCTCACTGTAGCAGCTAAGGTATATGACTTTGATTTCATTGAGGTTGAACTTTGGCAGCATGGTGGAACAGCAGGTATTGGAAGAACCAGAATAGACACGACCAAAGAAAGTTACACCTAAGCCTCCTCCAAGACAAAAGCTTTTCAAAAGCTAGAATTTATATTTGCCCTAATATTACCATTTTCAAGCTTCAAGGGGTGTTCTGTAAATTTAGTTTTTTAGAATTTGGTATTTGTCCAGGAGACTCTTCACAATTTTACCATCCTAGATTTGTGCCCTCTTAGTCTTCAGGGTAAGCAACTATAAAATGTTTCTTTTAACAAATTTATCTTGAACCTAAATAAGATCTTTAAGGGAGCTTTTGAAAGATTCTCTTAAGTGTTCAAGTCTTAAATGTTCTCCAATATCAGTAAGTTCCTCCTAATATATTATAACTAGAGGCCTGGTGCATGAAATTTGTGCACTGGAGGGAGGGGTTATCCCTCAGCCTGCACCCTCTCCAAATGCTCACCTGCCTGCCTGCCTGATTACCCCTAATCACTTCTGCCTGCCAGCCTGATCTCCCTTTAACCACTCCCCTGCTGGTCTGATCACCTTCAACTGACTTTGCCTGCTGGCCAAATTGCCCCCAACTTCCCTCCCCTGCTGGCCTGATACCCCCAACTGCCCTTCCCTGCCAGCACAGTCACTCCGAACTACCCCGCCAGCCTGGTAGCCCCCAACTGCCCTCCTCTGCAGGTCTGGCCCCTCCAACAACCCTCCCTTGCCTGCCCCATTGCCCCTAATTGCCCTCCCCTGTAGGCCTGGTCCCCCCCGCCAGCTGCCTTCCTCTGCTGGCCTGGTTGCCCCTAATTGCCCTCCCCTGCTGGCCTGATCACCCACAACTGCCCTCACCTGATGGCCATCTTGTGGCAGACATCTTTGGCCACATGGGGACGGCCATCTTGTGTGAGGGTCAATTTGCATATTACCTCTTTATTATATAGGATATCACTTTTGAGTCTATTTAACATATAGTATTCTTCTTTTACCATTGGAAGAACTGAAGAATAGCTGCCCCCACTTTTAACTAGTAAGATTTCCTTTTGCACAAATGAAAGCTTTATATATAATTATAAATTTCAACATATGTTCGTCATGGGAACAAATATTTCTAGACTCCTAATTTTGTATTCAGAAACCCCCCATATAATTTTTATAGCTATAGCTGACTGCTACCCCTTCTATTTCTTATATACTCTGAAGGTGATTCTTATGATCATTTACAATATTAATAATAGTTACACTTAATGCCCTAACCTATTTAGCTCAGTGGGTAGAGCTGATGTTGGCCTGCAGACAGCAGGGTCCCCAGTTCAATTTCAGTGAAGGGCACATGCCCGGTTGTGAGCTCAATCACGAGTAGGGGGTGTGCAAGAGGCAGCCGATCCATGATTCTCTCTCGTCATGGATGTTTCTGTCTCTCTCCCTCTCCCTTCCTATCTGAAATCAATAAACATATATTTAAAAAATAGTCACACTTAACAGCCATTGCCCTGTTATACATTCATATGGGTATCTAATATAAAACAAATTGAAAATTGTTAGGAAATGCCATACCTTGCAATATATGTCAAATATGTCAGTACTTTTGTTATCACGTCTTCTGGTATGCATCTGAAATTACAATTGTCTGGAAATGTAATGATCCAAGCGTTGTCCTTTCCCCGACCACCTAAAATAGTATTTAAAAATCAAGCAAATTAATAATTTGTGTGATGATAATGGAAGAAAGATAATTTTTAAATATGAGAGGAGCAGTTAGGAGAGAGTTTTTGGCCAATGTAACTTTTATAAGGGTGATACCTCTACATAAACCAAAATGGCACCATGCTACTAAGTTTACCAGTAAAAAGTGACAGAGTAGATCCTAAATGGATATGGGGGTGGAGAACAAAGTAAGTGAATATAGTTAGAAGAAAATGTAATGGAATATACAATCAAAAATATAGTAAATACCTTAAATTGGACAACCAAAGATATTGGAAAATAACTGTTTTTTTTAGCAATGCTAAGACTTAATTTAAAATGGATAATTGGTGGTTTAACAGCAAGTGGAAACCTTTATATAATCAACTACCTCCTAGAGTCATGATGGGCATGAAAGGATAGAGGAAATACATGATATTGAAATAGATTTGTGAAGACACAACATAAGCAAAAATAGCAACAATGAAATCCTATAGAAATCCTACCATTACAAAGAAAGACTGACCATAAATTCTCTGTGGGTTAAAATTCAAATGCATACCCTATTCCATGACCTCTCTGAAGCCTGAAACATGAGAAACATTGAGAATGAAAGCCACCTATGTACAGGGATAAGCCTTACACATACTTAAGGTTGTACTCTAAACCCAGCCTAGCACATGTGCACAGAATACTAGCTTAATAAACATTTAATGCTAAATGGTGATTGAAAAAAATTTTAGGGGGAAAGTTGTAGAGTGGCCTTAGAATTTAT
Source organism: Pipistrellus kuhlii (assembly GCF_014108245.1). Taxonomy (NCBI): domain Eukaryota; kingdom Metazoa; phylum Chordata; class Mammalia; order Chiroptera; family Vespertilionidae; genus Pipistrellus; species Pipistrellus kuhlii. Next base: position 5,390,432 of record NW_023425504.1, on the reverse strand, counting down.
CTTACTAATAGAAAAGAGGTTTAGTTGTAATTCTTACTTGGCTGAATTTAAGTGACTAAAGATATAAGGATATAAAATTCAATGTACAATAAAATATGACAATGGCAAAGGAGAAAGAGTGGAATTATAAATATTCAACCCAAACAAAAGTAGTAATCGAAGGGGAAAAAAACACACCACAAAACAAAACAAAAAATAAAGGGACAAATAGTACAATAGTATATGTAAACCCAGCTATATGACTAATCACATTAAATGTACATGATCTTAACACCATAGCTAAGATTTTGAAACAGCCTAAGTGCCCATCAGCAGATGTGTGGATTAGAAATCCATGGTATATCTACACAATGGAATACTATGCTGCGGTAAAAAAGAAGGAATTCTTACCATTTGCAGCAGCATGGATGGAACTGGAGAGAATTATGCTAAATGAAATAAGTCAGTCAGAGAAAGATAAATATCACATGATATCACTCATTTTTGGAATACAAAGAATATAAACTGATGAATGAAAACAGATCCAGAGAAAGAGAAGCATCGATCAGATGTTCAAACCTCAGAGGGAAGGTAAGAGAGGTTGGGGGTAAGGGGGAGAGATCAACCAAAGGCCTTGTATGCATGCATATAAACCCCAGCAATAGACACAGGCACCAGGGGGATGAGGGCAAAAGTAGAGGGTACGGAGCAATGGGGGAAGAGGACACATATGTAATACCTTAATCAATAAAGAAAAAAAAAACAATATAAAAATAGAACCAGAGTTTTTGAAGCATCAAACAGACTGTCCAATCTATGCGGGAAGGCAGGGAACAAAGGTGTAAGAGATCAACCAAAGGACTTTTATTCATTCATATGAGCATTATCAATGAACACAGACAATAGGGGGTGTGGCGGCATGTGCTGGGGGAGTGGGGGTGGCCAGGGAGAGGTCACTGGGTAAAAAGGGCAACTTATGTAATATTCTAAACAATAAAGAATTTAAAATTCTTTTTAATTATATACAAATGCATATACATATATGAACACAGATACATATTTTAGAAAAGTAAACTTCTTTTACCATGTGTATACGAAATCCTTAAATAAAACAACTTAGTACCTGCTACTTGATTAAATGAGTGACTTGACAGAATCATCCTATATATTAAAGAGGTAATATGCAAATTGACCATCACTCCAACACACAAGATTGCTGCTCCATGTGGACACAAGATGGCCTACAGGGGAGGGTACTTGGGTGGGACCAGGCCAGCAAGGGAGGGCAGTTTGAAGGGTCCAGGCCTGCAGGGGAAGGCAGTTGGGGGCGACCAGGCCAGCTGGGGAGGGCGGTTAGAAGTGACCCGGTTGGCAAGGGAGGGCAGTTAGAGGTGACTGGGCCAGCAGGGGAGGGCAGTTGGGGGCAACAAGGCCTTCAGGGGAGGGCAGTTAGAGGTGACCAGGCCAGCAGGAGAGGGCAATGTGGGGCAATCAGGCTGGCAGGGGAGCAGCTATGCGTCAATTAGGCTGGCGGGGGAGTGGTTAGGGGGTGAACAGGCTGTCAGGCAGAAGTAGTTAAGGACAATCAGACATACAGGTAGTCGAGCAGTCAGGAGCTAGCAGTCCTGTATTGTGAGAGGGATGATCGACTGCCTGTTTAGGCTTGGTGGGATCAGGCCTCAATGTGCAATCAGACATCCCTCAAGGGGTCCCAGATTGGAGAGGGTGCAGGCTGGACTGAGGAACATACCCCCCAGGCACAAATTTTGTGCACTGGGCCTCTACCCTGTATAATAAAAACCCAGTTGTTGTAGTGTCATAATGACCAAAGACCCAAAGTCACCAGGAGGGACTTGTCACTGTGTCCTGTGACACAGACGGGATTTGATTCTGGATCCCACAGTGTGCCAGGTCTGGGTCTCATGCGATTTTACACACTGGGCTTCTACTTAGAAATAAACATTTATGTAATCAGAGTACAGTAAAGGAAAAAACCTCAAATATGCCACCTTAGTTGCCCCTCACTAACCCAGCCAGCATTCACCTAGGACAGTGATTCTCAACTTTAATGCTGCGACCCATTAATACAGTTTCTCATTTTGTGGTGACCCCCAACCATCAAATTATTTTCATTGCTATGAAAGTAGATATATTCTACTTTCACCTATCATGCACTTCTAAAGACTTAGTTGAAAGTCAATACACAAAGGTGGTAAGATTGGTTTTAATCACATATCTAAATGTATTGAAAAACCTGCAATTATTCTCTAAATGTCCATTTTTAGCAACTATTTACACATTTATAAGTGTTTATTAAAAGTGTTTCTCTGCCGAAACCGGTTTGTCTCAGTGGATAGAGTGTCAGTCTGTGAACTGAAAGGTCCCAGGTTCGATTCCCATCAAGGGCATGTGCATTGGTTGTGGGCACATCCCCAATGGGGGGTGTGCAGGAGGCAGCTGGTCGATGTATCTCGCTCATCGATGTTTCTAGCTCTCTATCCCTCTCCCTTCCTCTCTGTGAAAATATATTTTTTTAAAAGTGATTCTCTCCTTCCCTTCCTCTCCCTCTCTCTCTCTTTCTCTTACACACACACACACACACACACACACGCAATCACACACACACACACACACACACACACACACACACACTAATAAGGACCAAACTAACTTTGCTAATAGATTCATACATTTATCTCATCTAAATATAGTGAAAGTCTGCTTACCAGATAAAAATGCAATGTCTTGCATTAAGAAATGACTGATATCCTTTACAGAGAGATGCAGCTCAGCATCTATGACAAATAAAAAAAGAAATAACATATATGTTAAAGTACAGCTAGAACCATACACATGATTGCACATTGTGCTAAAAAGAATTCCAGGGATCCCACAGATCTGGGTCCACAGACATGCTGCTCTCTTCCCTTTTTTACTCTTCAGCTACATGGCATGGAAATCTCACTGTTGAAAACATCACTAAGTAAGTAGGACTAGTGTCCTAGTTCTCAGAATCTGTTCCCAGGATATAAACTACTCTCATTCATGAGTAAAAAGCCAGGGGCAAAGGTCCAAACCCTGGATATATAGGATGTCCCTAAAAACTGTATGAGCTCAATTGATGTTTCTTTATTTTCAGATTTAACCCATTAAAATTAATAATTATTCAAAGTGTGTATACATATTTTGGACACCCTGCATATTTAAAGGTAGATAGCCATGGAGGCACTAGGGTAGATAGTCACAAAGATACTAGCAGACTATCTTCTACTTATGATAATGCCTTTTATGCCACAAAACTTTATTAGAAATTAAAAATTCCTCAGATCTCTTAACCTATTAAAAGTATTATTATTATCCCATTTTATAAGTCATGAAAAGAGTTGGAGAGTAAGTACAGTGAAACATGTGGCTTTTGAGTCACACAAACCTGAATTCAAATCTCAATTCATTGCATTTACTGGCTATACAAACAAGTGCAAGTTACTTAGCCTCTCTGAGCCTGTTTCCTCACTTGTAAACTGGGCATAATAGCATCTACCTCACAGGGTGCTGTGACAGCTAAATGCAAAATACCTGACATAATAATAGGTCTTCTATAGACAGTATCATATTAACTCACTTTTGATCATTAGAGTAGAACTATATCCTTGTACTCATTGTACAATATGTTTTACTTGTCCCTGATTTTAAGTGCTGATGTCTAATGTTCAATTCTAGTAAACTCTATAGGAGCCAAAAATCAAAGTCCACTACCTGCCTCTGGTCCATGAGCAAGAATGACTTTTTAAAAGAAAACAGGTCATCAAACTAGGCTATTTTGGATTATTAGTTTTAATGCCTGTGGTTTCACATCTCTTATAGAAGCCATATTTTCCACTTGTCTCTGATATAAAAGGCATTCAAAGACCTAGTCTCTAGTGGTGTAGGACAGATGACACATTACTCTTCTTAGTGCTCCTCAAACCATTCACTATGGATGTGGTTTATCAAGATCAAACCTGCTCAAGGGTGTGACAAAAAACAAGTTCTCGATGTGTCCACACTAGCCACTTGAATAGGGTATCTGTTACAAAATGACTCACCCATCATCCTACCCAAATTGAAACATAAAAAATTTAATTACACATAATGAAGGGGCAGCTGATCAATGATTGATGTTTCTATCTCTCCCTTTCTCTCTCTGAAATCAATGAAAACATAATTTTTAAAAGAAAAAACAAGATGTTTATTAAATAAATAAATAAATAAGAGCATTAGGCATTAAAATATTCCTACAGCCCTAAATTGTTTGGCTCAGTAGATAGAGCATTGGCTTTCCCGTGTTTCTCGGTGATAGACGTTCTTTTAGTTGTAGTTTTGAAATTGTTGTGCGAGGCAGCAGTTTATGGGTTTACTTATGTCGCCATCTTGGTTTCTCCGCAATGCTCTTATTTAAAAGGCAGAAAACATTTGTGGCATTGCCACTTTTACAGGCCTTGAAGGGCAGAGAGAGTTCTAGTCGTCTTTGCATTATTCCCATTCTGACCCTTCTATTTCTCCATGTCTAAAAATGTTATTGTGGGACACATATTTGTGGCTGACAGAAACACATTCTTTTATCTGAGGAAATATGTAACACTGAAAAAAATAAATGTATTTGGGCAGTTTGGAAATAAAGACACAAAAATGTGGAAGTGTACATCTTGACCTGGGATATACCAGGAGCCTCATTTTAAAAACATTACAAGACATTTTTAGAAATGTTTCTATTGTAAAATGTCTTCCACAACTGAGCCAACAAAATAACATTTCCATACCAATGAAAAAGGATGAAATAACTAAGAGAGAAGTTGGTATTATTTTTAGAAATAATAAAGTCATGGGTCAGAAACAGACTGGAGAATGAGGCGATAACACATGAGAGGAAACAGAAGATACATGTTATCATCACTGAGGAACTACAAAAAAGAAATAGTGTCAACTTTCTCCAAAGTCAGTACTCTGAGTTCCACCCAGCTTTGTATCTGATGCTCTTGAATTTCTGCACAGATTTCCTACTGAAATACAAAAGAACAAATATGATTTATGATGTTCATCTTGCTCACCCTTTAGACTCTTTTACATAATAAATGAAAAACCTAGATCACCAATGCTGGATAAAATCCACATTACCGCATGTTCCTTGTTAGCTAGATTCACATTTGATAGGAGGATAATCAAGCTGTCCCAGGTAGAAAGCTCAATTACTCACAAATGAAAAGCATGCAGTCTCTTTATTTAGATGACTAGTTGCTAAACCCTAAAAAGGCCAGTTGAGAAGCCAAAAAACAGAGGCACAAACATAATACGTAATCTGACAAACACCCTTTGAAAACACCCAGTTGTAGCAGCTTTTCATTTAAGAGCCTTGGCAAAGAACCACGTGCTTATAAAATAAAAAAACACAAAATCAGGCACAACTGAAAACAAAAGACAAGAACAGTGCTTGCCAATTCATTCATTCCATATATTGATCAGGAAGCAAAAGAAAAACTTTTATTGTGAAGTCATCACTAATATTTCTTCTAGAACACGAAAGGTAGTTGTGCAAATGAGGATATAAGCTCCAATTTCAAATATGAAGAAATTTTTAAGTCCTAAAAGCTGTCAAAATAAATATTTAGGATGGTTCACAGAGGAGGAAGATATACCCATTCAATTTTGTTTGTGTCACTTTCAAAGATAGAGAACATTTGTCATCTTTATACAGGGTACCCTTTATCTTTTTTTTTTTTTAATGTTACATTCCTTAACTTATTTAAACAAAGGTTTGTTGAGCACCTATTATATGCCATCTACTGTTGTAAGTTATAAACAGATGTTCTAGGTAAAAGCAAAGGTTCATGATCAAGTAAGTTCCGTGAAATATTGAGGTTAAATATACTAAAAATATTCCCTAGCAAATACATATACAGGGACTGCAACTCCTTGTGTGTGTGAGCTACATATGCAATGTTTCCCAAAACGATATGATTACATATCCATTTGTAGTTGTTTGTTTGGTTGAGTGCTTCATTGGTTGGCTGGTTGGTTTTGAAAAAGAGGGGAAGAGAGGAGAGCAACAGAACTAGAGAGACTCCAGGTGAAAAAGCACTTTGTTCTAGAAAATGTAGATGAAATTATGGTTATGGTATATAGAGAAACCCTTTCCTACCATTATTATAGTTCATTTGAAATACAGCTGAGCATCTCTGTGGCAAGGAAACTAGAGAGGACAATCAAGCATGTAGTTGGACTGGAATAAATGATCTTTTATGTACCACTTCTCAAAGAATCTATGCCTTTATGGTTTCAGCATATATTACCATTCAATTAAATTTCAATTCTACTGAGTTTACTAATGACTCCCACAGGGAAATTATAGTTTAGAAAGTTAAGTAAATTGGCATCCATAAGCATTCTCATTTTATAGAAAGCATTTTTACTCCAGATTCTGGTGTATAAAAGCAATATCTCCAACCCTTGAGTTTAATTTCACAGTGACTCTCTCATGTATATGTATCCCTTCCCAGGGGTTTCTCTTCATATAAAAATGAACAGGAGTCCTGACCCATGATACACACATGTCATTTTGTCCAGGCAAACAAACTGGATAGAATAGCAAAAGTCTCTATTCTTAAGTTTTCTGAAAAATAAGAGGCAAAGATGCAGCATTATAAAATAGAAAGGAAAATAAAGGAAACATTAACCAGAAAGATACAGTCTGTCTCATAGCAATCAACCCACTGCCACCAGCAATATGAAAACAGGGGAAAGTATAGTAAATGATTAGCGGTACATGTCATTTGTGGAGCTATGACTTATAAACAACTTGTAAAGCACTGCATAATGCAGTTTCCATGCATTTTTTTCTGTTCTTAACAATAATCTTTCAAAGTAGATATTTAAACCCTCTTCTTATAGATGAGGAAACAAGCTCCCATTCATGTACTTATTCATTCAAGAAATTCACACTGGAAAATTACCAGGCACCAGCCACTGTTTAGACCCAAGGTAGAATCTAATAAGTTTTTTAGAAGTTGCTTTTATGGTGTCACCTATTTGGTTCTCTAATCAGAGACAGGCGATCAAAACTGTACACTCAGAAGAATACATTCAATTAGCTCTAGATATGACTCCATACCTCCCATTTTCTTTGAGCAGAAATTTCATCCCAAACCATATCAAGAATGTTTATAAATAATTTTTTAAAGAAACACCATTATTTTTACAGCCTGAAATCCTTAACAATGACACTTACTTTTAGGAATCACCTCTTTGAAGGTTCCCTGTTGCTGATGTGCATGATTCAGATAAAATTAGGTTTTGTTTTGAGTCCTAAATCCTTTTGCAAGGCATATGGGATTCTAGGAGTATAATTTTCCCTTTCAACATGGATGTCAGATACACTAGCTCATCTGCAAACAGTAATGGTTTAGCACATGCAACAAATTGAAGTGATGTTCTGATATGTGTTATGTTTTTAAAAGTGAAAACAAATAAAAGGGTAATTGTGAAACCATCACAAAATGAATTCCCACTAAACTGCAGCAGAATGAACTATGCAGCACTTTGTTCTGCAATGAAGGTACAGAATGAAAGACTCACATAATTCGTGCCAACAAAAGAAAAGCAAGATTGTTGCTAAATTCTCCTTCTGTTAACAACCTACCAGACCTCCTTCCAATCTATTGTAATTCAATTCAGCAAACCACTGGGTTTCTATTTGCTCCTCTCTGCTAGGTGCTGTGGCCAATTGGAATATGAATAGCTTTTCATTTTAAAAAGTTTAAACAACCATGACATAAACAACTTGCCATAATATAGCCTATAGTATGTGCTAAATCAGAAATAGGGAGGGGAGAAATGATAACATAAAAAGTAAGAGAGTGAGAAAAAGGAAAGTTTTGTAGATGATGTGACATTTGAGCAGGGCCTTGAACATTTATTAGGATTCAAATACATGGACAGGGAGATAGAGGAGGACTTTCTAGGTAAAAGATACTAGACACTGACACAGAAGTAGTTAAAAAAAAATAAGAGACTATATATGGCATGATATGGTTTGAATTTAGATTGTGGGCAAGTCTAGCTAAAACCAGAAAGCAAGACTAGAAGCTAAAATTGGAGAACTTTGCAGGCCTTCAGAGGAGAGCAAGCTTCTGGAATGTCTTTGATCCAGGATCACTGACTTAACACAAAGGTATTTTCCAAGCAAGCAACTCTTACAACAGAAAAGCAGGGATGTAGAAACTGGTAGACCCTACAATCAATTAGATACCAATTTTTGGTGGAGCTTAATGCAATTCACTGAAGGTTCTCTATGGCTCCAAGTTGTTTATAAGCACCTATACAACACAAAACCTTGGGAAGGGAAGTGGAAAGCCCCTCTTTTGTGTTATAAACTCCAAATAACACTTGGTTTGAGTACTATTCTAAGATTTTTGTTTGGATCTGTTTGTTGTAATAAATACTAGTAATGAATACGAATATATGAGTCCTGTGAGTCCATCTAGTAAGTCATCAAATCTGGGGAAGTCGTGAGGATTCCCAAAACACAATGACTTCCCCAAAGTTAGAAGTGAAACTTTCTGTATTTATAATATGATCTTATATATACAAAATACTAAGGAATTCATACATAGGGACACACATACAATAAAACCCTTTTAGCACCAACAAGTTCAGCAAGAGTATATAGTATATTAGATCAATATACAAAAATCAATTGTAATTGTATTGTGCAAAGTATAACTGCAAAACTTATACTCTGAAACTACAAAACATTATTGAAAGAAAATAAAGATGATGTTAATTAAATGGAAAGCCATCCAACATTCATGGCCATATATAGTCCCCACGTTTTTTAAACTATTCCTGTTGTAACATTCCCTTAATTGTATACAGATTCTAAGCAATCTCTATCATAATCTTAGCTGGATATTTTTTCCTCCAGAAATTGACAAGTTGATCCTAAAATTTATATAAAAATATGTGGGAGACAGATTAACCAAAACAGTCTTGAAAAAAATAAATAAATAAAGTTTGAGGACTTTTACTTCCAAAGCTACAATAATAAACAAGAGAGAGTAGTAGTGGCATAATCCTATATAAGAAAACCCTAGAATGACCAATTGCTATGACATGCACTGACCACTAGGGAGCAGATGCTCAATTCAGGAGCTGCCCCTGAGAGAGAGGCAACTGGTGGGTGCCAGCGGGGGCCTCTCTTCCCCTATTATCCCATCTGCCTGTAGTCCTACAGATGGCGCTGATAGTCGGCCAGGCCTAGGGACCTTACCCTATATATTGAGAACAGTCTCTTAGATTTAAAAATTTAAATCTTGCAAGGCTACTCTAACACAGAAAAAAATAGGATGATGCAGCAATGACATGCATGGACTCTGTCTTGCACATTTTGTGATCAGTCTTGATTCTGACACTTATAATGTGTAACAATTACTAAACTTCTCTTTGCTTCAGATATTCCACCCATAAGATGGGGAAAATGGTACTACTGCCTCAGAAGGATCATGTTATGTACTACTATTTACAATATAATCAGGGCAAATAAATGTAGCTGCCCATACAAATGCCTTTCACCTGTATGAAACGTATGGTCACTGGTGCATGCAGCATCCCGGATTGTGAGAGGGGTGGCTGACTGCCGATTTAGGCCCGAGATCCCCTGAGGGGTCCCAGATTGTGAGGGGATGCAGGCCAGGCTGAGGGGACACCCCCATTCACAAATTTCATGCACTGGGCCTTTAGTGATAGACATAAAGATCAATGGAATAGAATTGAGAGTCCAAAGATTAGCCCATATATCTAATCAATTGATTTTTTTAACAAGTACAAGACAATTCAATGAGGAAAGAATAGCCTTTTCAACAAATGGTAACGGGACAACAGGTTACTCACACTCAAAAGAATGAAGTTGAATCCCTATTTTACACCATATACAAAAAATAACTCACAGTGGAGCAAACATTGAAATATAAGAGCTAAAACAATAACATTCTTAAAATAAAAGAATAAATCTTTGTGACCTTGCATTAAGCAAAACCTCCATACATATGATCAAAATCAAAGCAACAATAAAAAAAACATAAATTTTGGCTTTGTCAAAATTTAAACCTTTGTTTCAAATGACACTAACAAGAAAATAAAAAGATAATCCACAAGAAGGGAGAATGTATTTGTGAATTATCTGCTAAGAAATAAGGAACATATAGAACAATTACTAATCAATAATAAAATAGCAAATAACAATTAAAATGGGCAAAGAATTTGAATAGACACATCTCCAAAGATATAAAAATGCCATTAAGCACATGCAAAGATGCTCAACATCATTGTCATTATGAAAACAGTAAGATACACACTTCACACTCATGGAGATGGTTGTAATAAAAAAAAAGGGACAATAACAAGTGTTAGTATGTGGACAAATTAGAACCCTCATACACTGTACATGGGAATGCAAGATAGTTCAGTCCCTGTGTAAAACAGCTGTGCAATTCCTCAAAAAGTTTTTAAAAAGTTACCATATGACCAAAGTTACTATATATACTTCTAGGTATAAACCCCCAAAAATGAAAACATTCATCTATATCTGTACATAAATGTTAATAACATTATTCATAATAACCAAAAGGTGGAAACAACACAAATGCCCATTAACTGAAGGATGGATAAACAAAAACGTGGTATATCCATACAATGGAATATTTTTTGGCAATAAAAAGTAGCAAAGGATTGGTACACACAACAACATAAATGAGTCTTGAAAAGATATTTCTAAATGTAAGAAATGACAAATTTTGATTTAATTTACATGAAATATCCAGAATAGACAGATATATAGAGAGACAAAAAAAATAGATTAGTGGTTGGTTAAAAATAGGGGTATGGGATGATTGGGGACTGACCACTGAAGAACACAGTGTTTCTTTTATGAATAATAAAATGTCCTAAAACCGATTGTAGTGATGGTTACAATCTGTGAATGTGCTAATAAAAACATTGAATGTTACACTTCAAATGGGTACCTTGTATGGTATGTGAATTCTATCTCAATAAAACTGTTACAAAAAAAACAAATAAAGGAAAGTGAAGTTTGCAACAACAAAAAAGGTTCATTTGAGCATAGGATGTACTTTCTGCATTTCTCCTTCAAAGAAATTTAATAATGAAAAACAAATAAAACAGAGTTCAAGTTTTAGAAATATATGTTAAAGGAAAAAAAAGTGAAGGTTGAGCATAAAGATAAACCACAATATCACAGAAAGTTAACATGATTGTTATATTTGGGTGTTATTTTGAGTGATATATACATAAAATTCTTATTATTTTGTTCAGCCAGTGTTGTTCAATGGTTGAGCATCACCCCATGCACCAGGAGGTCGCTGACTCAATTCCCAGTCAGGAACTTGTGCTGGCTTGATCCCTAGTAGGGGGTGTGCTGGAGGTAGCCAATCAATATTTCTGTCTCTTTCTCCCGTCCTCTCTCTGAAATCATTAAAAACATATTTTTTTAAATCAGATTTTTTTAACATAAAAAAGTATTTCTCAAAGAGGTAATTAGCATAGTATTTTTGAGTGCATGCTCCCGAGACAGATTGCTTGGATTCCAATTCCATTTCTACCACTTGCAAGTTTTATGACATTGAACAAGCTTGCATAAACTATGTCTCAGTTTCATTTACTGGTAAAATGGGGAAAATGATAATACCTAGTTCATGGGGTTACTGCAATGTTAAAGTTGTTAATACATGTAAACACTTGGAACAGTGCCTAGTATATGGTAAATGCTCAATAAGTAGTAGTAGTCATTGTTATAGAATAATAATAACATCATAATTTAAAATATTCAGTGTACAAGTAAGCATCCAGGTAGTGGCAGACAATGACTGGGTTAGCATTATGCTTATGCAAAGATTAGAGGCCTGGTGCATGAAATTCATGCGGAGAGGGGTGTCCCTCAGTCCAGCCTGCACCCTTTCCAATCTGGGACCCCTTGAGGGATGTCCAACTGCTCCTTTAGGCCCGATCCCATTTAGGCAGTCGGACATCCCTCTCACAATCCAGGACTGCTGGCTCCCAACTGCTCTCTTGCATGCCTTCCTGATTGTCCCTAACCACTTCTGCCTACCAACCTGATCACCCCCTAACCACTCAACTGCCAGCCTGTTTGCCCCCAACTGCCCTCCCCTGCAGGCCCAGTCACCCCCAACTGCCCTCTCTTGCAGGCCTGGTCCCTCCCAATTGCCCTCCCCTGCTGGCCTGATTGCCTACAACTTAGATTTTTTTTTAAAGTTCAAACTTCTACTTCTTACTAATTGAGTAAGAGGTCATTTGAATATCAATAAATTAAAGTAATAATGATGACACTAACTTTATATTTTGAACCTACTGACTCTTTATATCCATAAATATGTTTCAGACAAACACTGATACATTTATTAAATAATATATAAATTAAAAATCTCACTGTAATGTTAACTAATGTCTTGAGTAGCTAGAGGTGGTCTTAGCATGCAATTGGTCCAGTCTATATGAAGGAAATACAGAAATATTAAAGAAAATTATATGTACTTATTCAGATATAAGCAGTTTGTTTAGACAACGGTGTAAAGCATGTCCCATTCTCGCCCTGGCTGGTGTGACTCTGTTAGTTGAACATCATCCCATGCACCAAGAGATTCCTGGTTGGGGCACAAGCCCAGGTTACAGGAGGCACCCAATTGATGTTTCTCTCTTTCCCTCTCCCTTACTCTTTCTCTCTAAAAATAAATTAAAACATTTAAAAAAATGCATCATTCTCAAATACACCAGATTCTTCATGGGTTTTTTATTTTAATGCACATTTTTATAAACTTCAGAGAGGAAGGGAAAGGGATAGAGAGACAGAAAAATCAATGATGAGCGAGAATAACTGATCGGCTGCCTCCTGTACACCCTCTACTGGGGATCAAGCCTGCATCCTAGGCATGTGCCCTTGGCTGGAATAGAACCTGTGACCTTTCAGTCTACAAACTGATGCTTTATCCTCTGAGCCAAACCGTCCAGGGCTTTTCATGGGTTTTATTTAAACTATTGTATAAGCCCACTAGGACAATGTTTGGCAAATACTTTCTTTGTGCTAAAAATATACAATAGCCTCTTTGTGCTTTATGAAAGGAAATTTTTTAAATAATATGACAAAATTACCTTATATTATATAATTTGTTTCTTTCAGACAGTTGGACTCAGCTAAGCACAGAGGTGACTTTTACTTATTAGTTTATGGGTATGTATATTGTTTAGATGTTTTACAAATATCATATATAAATTATTTCATTGATACCAGTAAAAATAAGAAAATGGGAAAATAAAAGACCCTTGCCGAAAGCAAAAAAAAAATAAAATATAAACCCACACAAAGAATGCAAGAATACAAGGCATTAGGCAAGAAGGAAATAAAGAAGAGGAGAAACTAAGAAGAGAGAGGAATGAAAGGGAGAAAGCCAAAAAGTGCATGATAAAAATGAGGTACAGCAAGTAGAAAATTACAGGGAAGTAATCTTCATCCAACAGCTTAGTGTCCCAGGTTGCTGGGCCTTGCCTGTGTCTCCTGTAGGTGTTTAATTAAGAACATGGCTATGGAAAGCTTTTCCTTCCTCCCTCTTCAGATTAAAAACCACCCAGCGGAGAGAGCAGGCTTTTCTTATACAGCTGCAGGAGCTGCCATTGTCTCAGGCACTTGCCTAACTATTACAGCTCAATGAATTCATTACTCAAAAATCCAATACATGTAAGTAAATTTTCAGAGGGACTAACACATTCCATAAAAAGAACTAAATGCATATGTGGTGATTTACTCTATGTAAAAATAGGCATAAAAATGTTTTTCCTTCTTAAAACATCAAGGAATCCATGGCAGAGTTGGCTCAAGCTTATCTGTTTAGCACTGAAATCTTTTTTTTTTTTTCCTAAAAGATTATATCCTGCCATAGGGAGGGGATTACACACTTGATTGACAAATGGTCTTGTCCAATCTGGAAAGGCCTTTGCAGATTCCTGATCAATGTGGCATCAAAACACATGCCTCTCATTTCTCTTATGTCATCTCCCCCTAGTCCCACACAGACTTGCATGCCAAATGCTGAATCACAAAACTAAAGCAATTGAGTTAGTGATTATGCTTTGTGTTGTTCTCATTTGTGCTTTTGTTTTTCCTTGGGGAAACTCTTGTGATTATTTATTTTTTGTCTCTTAAACTGTTAGGGTGATCTCTAGTATAAATCCATAATGTGAATGAATTAATATATTGTAATTTTTCTAAACTCATGAAAACTTTTATATGAATAGCCATCCAATATGAGCATCGGTGGTCCACCATGCATTACAGTAAATAATTCCCAAACACCTTTAATGTGAATACCCACTATTTGGGGAAATCTCAATTTGTACAACTACAAAAATGAAATTCAGACATTCCCTAAATTCCAATGCAATTCATAACAAAATCCATAGCAGAAAGTAACAAGCTAATCCTTAAATTATTATGGAAATGCAAGAGTCTCAAATAGAGTTTTGGAAAAGAACAAAGTTGAAAAATTCACACATCTTGATTTCAAAATTTAGTGCTAACAGTTATCAAGACAGTGTGATACAGGTATAGTGATACACTTAAAATTTAAGTCTTAAATAATAGATCAGGGGAATAAAACTAAGACTCCATAAATAAATCCTTACATCTATGGCCAATTGATTTTAAGTAACGTACCAAGATATTTCAGTGGGAAAAGAATAATCTTTTCAACAAATGGTTCAGGGGACACCTGGATATATGCACATGCAAGTGAATGAACTTGAACTCTAACTCACATCATATACAAAAATCAACTCAAAATGGATAAAAGACCTACATATAAGAACTAAAACTGTAAAACTCAAATAAGCTCATGGATGGACATAGAGGATATTATATTAAGTGAAATAAGTCAAAGACAAATACCACATGATCTCACTTATACATGGAATCTAAAACAAAAACAAGTTCATAGATTTTAACTGGGAATCAGGGGTGAGTAGTGATGGGGGGCAGGGTCAGCTGTGGGCAGCCAGGGAAGATGGCCCTGATCACAGGCCAGGCTTAGGAACCATAACCGTGCACAAATTTTGTGCACTGCACCTCTACTATCACTATATTTGATCATTCAGCTCTTTTATAAGCCCCAAACTTTATTGTGAGTGTAAAATTTACAATCAGGCATTGCTTTCCATTAGAATATATATTTTTAAGAAAACTATACCATGACCCTAGCTGGTTAGGCTCAGTGGATAGAGCATCGGCTTGAGGACTAAAGGGTCCCAGGTTCCATTCTGCCAAGGGCACATGTCTGAGTTGTTGGCTTGATCCCTAGCTCTTCTCTCCGCCCAGTAGGGGGTGTGCAGGAGGCAGCCAATTCATGATTCTTATCATCATCATCATCATCATCTCTCTCTCTCTCTCTCTCTCTCTCTCTCTCTCTCTCTCTCTCTCTCTCTCTCTCTCTTTCTCTCTCTCTCTCTCTCCCTCCCTCCCTCCTTCCCTCACTCCCTTCCTCTTTGTAATCAATAACAATATTTAAAAAAAAAAACTATACCATGTACTGAAAATGAGGTAATTGAATAAAGGTCTTCTCAATTGGAAAGCAATAGTGACTGCTTAATATTTCTACTACAGAAAGAAAAAGATGGGAAGTGATTCATCTGAAGCAAAAATTCAAGCCATGAATGACTAACCTACAGATTTCTTGTACCCATAAAGAAGGATCATTCAACAGTGAAGTTGTAGTTTCTCTCTTTGAAAGACTACTGTTGCTTCCAGACTATGAGCAAAAAACAAGAGACAAAGTGACGGGTGAGCATGCTTGACAGCACAAACATTTGGACAACTGCTTCCTTTTCTCCCCAAATAAATGTTGCTTTGGAGAAGTCATAGATCACCTACAAGTCTTCATTAGTGGGACTCAAACCACTTTCTCTTCTGATCTCTATGTATATTCATCATCTAGGCTTTAAGTAGCTCCTTTAAGGAGAATGACTCAGAAATTTATATCCCCAGCCCTGATCCCTTCCTTGAACACCAGGCTCCTATACTCAACATCTCCACATGGACAGCTAATAAGCACCTCAAAATTAACATGTTCCATACCAAACTTCCAATACTCATTGATTTTTCCCATAAACCTGCTAACCCTTTGGGCATCTCCATCTCCATTAATTACAATTCCTGCCATCTATTTGCTCAAGTCAAAACTCTTAGAGCCATCCTTGACTCTTCTCTTTTTCTCGTACCACATGGACAAACTTTTAGCAAGTTGCTTTGTCTCTACCTTCAAAATATATCTGAAATAGCCGGGACCGGTTTGGCTCAATGGATAGAGCGTCGGCTTGGGAACTGAAGGGTCCCGGGTTCGATTCCGGTCAAGGGCATGTACCTTGGTTGCTGGCAGATCCCCAGTGGGGGGTGTGCAGGAGGCAGCTGATCGATGACTCTCTCTCATCGATGTTTCTAACTCTCTATCTCTCTCCCTTCCTCTCTGTACAAAATCAATAAAATATATAAAAAAAAAAAAAAAATATATATATATCTGAAATATGACTACTTCTCAACACCTTCATTATAACCTCAGGTTCAAACCACCATAATCAATTCTAATAGCCTCTTAATTGGTCTCCCCACTTCCGCCTCTGTCCCACCTTTAGCCTATTCTACACAGCATCCAGAGAGATGTAAGTCACTCTCAAAACCTTCCTATAGCTCAGGGGTCCTCAAACTTTTTAAAGTGGGGGCCAGATCACGGTCCCTCAGAGAGCTGGAGGGCCGGACTATATGAACTACTAATTCCTACTGTAACACCTCGGCTGCGCTCACTGCCCAAAAAATCTGGCGGGCCGGATCAGACTCCTCTGCGGGCCGCATGTGGCCCGCGGGCCGTAATTTGAAGGCGCCTGCACGGTATAGCTCTTCATCTAATTCAGGGTAAAAGGCAAAGTCCTTAACAAGCCCTGTATCATATGGGCTCACCTGCACACACCCATGCATGCACACACACCTGAATGCACTCACTGCCTCAGCTACATTGATCCCTTTCTTATTCCTTGAACTCTCATCTCAGGACCTTTACAACTGTCCCCTCTGCCTGGAATACTCTCCCCTTCAGATACCCCTGATGACTTCCTAACCTCCGTTAGGTCCTTGCTCAATGCCACACCTTCCCATCACTGAAAGTAAGGAGAAGTTGTTCTGATTCTTACATCTGCTATATATATATATAAAATGAAGAAAGGGTTTGGGTGGAAAATAAATGGGAGAAAGTTCTGTGAGTGATACTGGTCTCTTAGCTGGAGCTGACTCTGGGACAAGACCTTGGCAACAATAGAAAGGGATACTCACTTTAGCAGCAATCTTACAAGAGGCATCTCTACTTCTGGGCCGACCTCTGCTTCTGCCCTGGGGCAGATGAGGTGCAGTTTTTCTTTAATGGTGCCTTCAGAGGGTTCTTTCCTAAGAATATGCTATAACAGAGACATCAGCTTTCAATCCTACTGGCAACTTCTAAGACTTACTAGTAAGCGTCTCCTAGTGCCAAGCACTTACAGCATGTTTGAGACATGCAATGAATAAAATGTATCTTAATTTTCTGATATATTTTTGTTGGTGTTATAAGAAAGTAAAATTTTACAATTCCACAACTAGCATACCTCAATTTACAAGAGAACACAGGTTTTACTGATAACTTAATAAAAGCATCAGCTCTCCAGAGCACAACTAAGAACTAGAAAAAAAGGAAATAAAAAGCTTTTATGCAATTGGAATAGATATCAGAGTCCATATTCTTAAGTTGATATACTTGAGTAGTAGACTGTCATGGTCCAACTCATGGTCTATTTACTTTTATTTTGCAGACAATTCTAACAAATTTGGTTAACTCATTTTCTACCTCATAACAGCACATCAGAGGGAGCAACAAAGGAGGGAGCACAGAGGATTAGGTGGTAACGGCTGGTTGATAGAAACTTAAAATAGCAGTAGCAAGACAGGACAGCTAACAGAGAGGGGATATATTAGAAAAAGAGGCATTACAAATTAGGAGGCAGAACAATCTGTGTCCAACATAATGAAGGGGCAAACAGCCCTCCACAATTTAGGAGCCCTTAAGGCAACACTATACATATATACAGCACATTAAAAAAAACAACAAAAAAAACTAATGCTATTAAAAGGATAACCTTAAGTCATTAAGGAAAGATGCAATTATTTCCAGATTCAGACATCAGAAAGGCAAATAATCTTTTTGAAAAGCTTTCAACCCAAAATGACTAGAGATTGAGGCAGGGATGAAGCACTGAAAATGCTGAACCTCAATTACCCATAAAATCACTTATGGGAACTACTTGGAATATAGTGTTGCAGGTAAGTGACCCATCATCATTGGCATACATTGTATACCATACTGCAATGTACATGAGCAATTAACTCATTTTAAGCTAAACTCTTGACAAAATAAAATCTGCAGAGAACAGGTTTTCATACTTATCTGAGATTAACTTAGATCAGTAGAGTTTACATTCTTTTGTCCTGCAAGAAATGCAAAACATTTATTCCTTTTCCCCTCCCCACCCCCATCTTCAGTTAAGGAGAGTGTAAGGGGAGAAAACCTCATTATTTAAGGGCAAGTTCAAAAAGCAGTTTTACAGTAAATGTGGGCTACTTCTATGCTAGACTTTCTGAGTTACCAAGATAACCCATATAAGTAGGTTTTAAGAAAGTACTTCACTTCAGTGTTAGATGTTGTTTAATGAATGCCACAGATGAGAAGAAGAAATAAGATTCACTTTTTTTCCAGCTCCAGGACTATTGGCCATTTCTCTCTGAATGTTCCACAGAAACCACATACCCAAAACTGAACTCAAAGTTTATTCTTCCATTTCCTGCTTGAATTATATCGCCCCCTCCCCCCCTCGCTCTTCAGTCACTCTAACCAGAAACTTGGAATGAACCTAGTCTCCTTCCCTGGTACTCAAACCTCACATCTAGTCACCAAGTCAAATCAACTTTACCCTCTCAATTCCTCAAGCTTCTCTCCTCTACCCCATTCCTAGAACTAACTTGGTTCATGCCATCATCCACTTTTGCCCTGCTTTCTACAACCGCTTTTCTATTTGGGTTCTTTTCCTCTGCACTGCATACTCCACACACTGTGAGATTTGTAAAAGCAAGAAGCCCCACTATGCACTGCCACTGTTTACCACTGTGTACCGTGTGCATTGTACAACCCTAGCAAGGGCCAGCCTATGTGAATGGACCTACTAAGGATTTTGTGGTGTACAGCAGTACAACCATATGCAGCAGCCTTGTTCGACTTCCCCATTACAATATTCCAATGACTCTCCATTGCCCTACAAATAAAGTAAAGCCCTTTCATATGCCTTACGAAGCTCCACCTGATCCACCCACTGCCTACCTCTCCAAATATCTCTCTCTTATACTTTCCACAATTTACACTCCACTCATTTAAAACAAAAATTTTCTCAAACCTCCTATGCTGTGGCCTTTCTGCTTGTTTTTGTACATATTATTTCCTTTGCCTGGAATACCCCTGGCCCTACCTGTCCCCACCAAACCATCCCCATCCCCATCCCCAGTCCACTGGGAAATCTGTTTGCATTCTTAAAGATTCAATTCACTCATGCATCACCCTTTCCCCTGAAGGCTTCCCTTAACTCCCTAAGGGGAATCAATATTTCCTCTTCTGGCTGAGCCCCTGCAGATCATACATCAGAGTGTAAGTATTTTATCACACTGTAGCATGTTTCTAGTAGTCTATAAGTGGACATTATTGAAATGTTCTTTCAGAAAGTTCTGTAGCACAATGAAAAGCTTTGTAAACATATTTTAAGTATATGAATATTTCTAATACATGAAGTCCTTTTCACATGTAAGAGTGCCGTGTTCTAACAGCATAGGTACAAACCACTTCGAAGACACTCAGTTGGTCCATACAGCAAGAGATGGCACTGCTAAAAATACTGAAAAGCAGAAAAGTGTGAAAACATTTAGGTGCTGGGATGTGCCATAGTACCCAGGAAAAGAGAGCCTGCCAGCCCTGAATAAGCATGGGTATTTGGAACGTGTGTTGTGGCTACCTCATTTGTGGAAAGATACCACTAGGTCTATTTTTTGGATGACAAACCTCCCATTGCAAGACTTAGCACCTGCTAAACCAAATGAAAATTTGAACAGAGGAAGAGGTGTTGATCCATGGCAGTACTTGGCAAACTGGTCTGATAAGCTCTGGCTGAACTTAAAAATCCCAGAATTGCACCCCGTTCTCGGCTTGCTCCCGAGCCCCAGTCTGCAGGGTCCCAAAGGAGCTGAGACCCTTGGAGCCCAGAACCTGCAGCACCAACCTCAAAACTTAGCACCTCATCACAGATGGCAAGTGACCAAGCTCACTTTGTGCCTCTCACACCCCTGAAGTATACCGCGACTGCAGCAGAAAAGGTTTTGTGGGTTTGGTGGAGTTTATTTGTTTGTCCTTTCAGCCCTTGTAGCGAGGACCCCACGAGGTAGGAAGCTCATGGACCAAACAAGAAAGATGCACTAACCCAGTCACAGGCGCCACTGCTTCTCTTCAACTCCTCCAACTGTGGTGCAGTCCTTCTCAGAGCCCCGGTGCCTTTTTCTGACTTGGTCCGGAGCCCCTCCCCGGACCCCCCACGTAATATTCAATGCCGGATCATCGCTTTTCCAGCCTTCTGGGAATATTCTAGACAAGTGCGCTCACGGAAAGCTGGCTTCTAGTTTGCCGGAAGCGCATTTGGAAGAAGATAACCCTCCATCCCCACCTCTCTGGAGACACACAGAAAAGTCAAAGGAGAGGAGACCTGAACCAGCCACAGGGGACACATGCTCACCTGGCTGCTCACACTTTCTCACGGGGCGCCTGCAGCCTCAGGGGGAAGAGGCGCTTCCTGCAGCGCAGCAGCAGCAGGAGGAACAAGGGATCGAACAAGGAATGGGGAGCGCCACGCAGTGGGGACCAGGGTGCCTGCGCTGGGGGCAAGGGAGGACAAAGTGTGCTCGCCAAGCTGGGCGGGCTGAGGAGGGAGCAGGCTGGGAGAGAAGCAAGCTAGTTAGGGGCCGGGGCCACCGGGTGGCGCGCGCAGCAGGGTGCCTACCTGCGATGAAGACCGAATGCAGGAGGCAGAGGTAGCTCTGGCCATACCGCTCCGCAAAGTCCATGCGCTCCAGGGCCACGGCCATGTCCACCTGCAGGGTGATCGCCTGGGCATCGGGCACGGACACGCAGGCGTGCTGGTCCGGGGGCAGATCCGGGGTCCTGGTGCCCAGCTCGGTGGTCTGTGGCTCGGAGGCCTGAGACACGTGCTGCTCCTCCTCCGGATCGGGCGAGCCCAGGTAGGGCCGGGGACCATCATCCGCCATCGGCACACTGGGGTCCGGGCTGGGACCACCACACCAGCTGTCCGCCTCTGAAGTCTGCCCCGGGTCGGTGCCTGATGCCCGCACCGCCAGAGGGGTCCTGCCCTCGGGCCCGCTCGGTCCCGCGGTGGCCAGCCCTCCCGCCGGAGCCCGCTACTCGGGCCAGGGGCGCCGGAGGCCGCTGAGTGTGGTGATCCCGGAGCCCGGGAACTTGCTCAGAGTTTGGGGCCCGGTGGAGCGCTTCTGGCCACCAGCCACCTCGAAGGCAACTCTTCCAGGGTGCGCACACGCGCCCCCGCTTAGCTTCCTAGAGGATGCAAGGAGGCGGGGGATGTGGAGGAGGGGCTCAAGTAGCCAAAAGGGAGAACCCCTGCGGCGTCGCCCATTGTCAGGGAGGGAAGGCCGGGCCAGGCTAGCACACGTGGTGGGAGGAGCCCGCCCCGTCCTCGCACTCCCATGGCAACTCTGGCAAATCTTGGCGGTTCCTTAGCATCCCTGCCCGCACTGGACAGAGCAAAGATTCTCCACTGGGGGAGTTGTTCGGCGGACACAGGCAGGTGGCCCTGCCAGGACTGCTGTCCCTGCCGGCGCCAAGTGGAGACCAGTCCTGAACAACCTGAAAGGGTCTATGCTGAAGCTGAAATATGCCCTCCCCACCCCCAATGTGCGCGCGCAAGCCCCCCACCCCCACCCCCATACACTCATTCCTATCTCCTGGGGATGCTAAATCCCTTGCCCTCCAGATCCCAGATTCTTAAACTCAGGGATCCTAGGAAGTCCCCTGTATAGATACCTGGGCTGCAATCCCTCAGAGCCTTGAGAATCCTCACACGTTTTAGAGAGGGCCCAAGAACACAGGAAGGCAAGGGAAGGCGATCCTTAAACAAGATTAGTAAGAAAGAAAAGGAGCTAGAGCTCTTTCCTTTCCCCAACGCCCCCAAAGATGGGGCAGAGGAAAGAAGGAGCTCTGTGGGCCTGGAATTAAAGGAGTGTGCAGGGGCCCTGCCCGAGGAAGCTGCAGTGGGCTGAGAAGAGGCCAAGGGGTGTCAGCATAAAAGCTATGCAAGTCTGAAAAAAACAATTCAATGCCAAATGGTTCTACCAGCTCTGCTCCAATGCCAGAAGTCTTCATGGCAAGTGCCACCTCTTTCTTTGAGCCTACCCTTTACCCTTTTCAGAATGGTCTGTCAGGAGAGTGACCTGATGTTATATAGGTAATAATTCCAAGTAAACCTTATAAATACTCTATGGGGAATCACTGATGTATATTTGAGGAGAAAGGGTCCACACACAAAGCACAATAAGCAAGAGTGAGTAGGGAAGGAACACACACACACACACACATTCCCCTCTAGCCAGTTTAAGCTCTATCTATGTGTCAAGTCAACAGGCAGAATGTTTGCCAGCCTCTATCTTGACTATGTGCAGAGGGGAGAGGAGCAACTCCTTATAATTGTTCTTTCTGTTGTGAACAAGATGACATGAAGTCCACCAATGCTACAGTTGTTCTTTTATAAGGATTTAAGTGAAAAATAAGAATTGCAGTCTATAAAAGTACTAGATAACTATATAGGAGGATATTTTTTTTTATAACCATGGGGTGGAGAAGGCTTTACTTAGCATAATAAGAAAGGTATGCAATTGATCCACATAGGGAAAGACACTCTGCTATATTGTCAAGTGAAAAAAAGTAAAATGCAAAACCATATTAATAGTTTGGTAACACTTTTTGAATTATATATATATATATATATATATATATATATATATGAGTAAAAAAATGGTTGGGAAGCACATAAACCCCTAATAGTAGTGGCACCTGGAAACTGAAATTGACAATTGAAACAATTAAATGGAGAAAAAATATTCTTAACATCTATATGCAAAAGAATACATAAAACCTGCACCGCACATCATGTACAAAAATTATTCAAAGTAGATCACTCATCTAAATGTAAGAGTTAAAATTACTAGAAGAAAACAAAGGCATAACTAATCTTGAATTGGACAATGGTTTCTTATACCATGCCAAAAGCACAGACAACAAAAGAAAAACTAGATAAAGTTGATTTCAATAAAACAGTTTTAATGTGTGTGAACAAACACTAACAGGAAAATGAAAAGACAGCTCAGAATGGGAGAAAATATTTGGAAATCATATATCTGACAAGAGTCTAGTGTTTAAAATATATAAAGAACTCTTACAACTCTAAGATAAAAGACTAATAAAGTAACTTAAAAATGAGCAAATAATTTAAATAGGCATTTCTGAAAAGAAAATACACAAATGGTGGAGAAGTACTAGGTGTACTGGTTAATAATGGCAGAGTTTGTAATCAAAGAAAACATGGTGATTTCAAGAGAAACATCAAAAGTGCTTTACTCAAAGTAATGTCCATGGTTAACTACACATTTCCCCCATCTTTCAGGTAATTTGTGGATACCGTCACAATAGAACATTTTTGTTTTGAGGCAAACCATAAGAGACCCAATTTTCCACTTCTTTGTGTTTTGAAGTGCTGCTCAGAAAGTGCATGTGCCATCGATCAGAACAAGTGGTAATCTGAAGGAGCAAGGTCTGGTGAATACAGCAGGTGGGTTAATACTTCCCAGGCAAGATCTTTTAACATTTCTTTAGTTTGAAGTGTGTGATGGTGTGTCATCATGAAACAAAATTACTTTGCCGTGTCTTTTGGCACATTCTGGTTCATTTCACGATCAAAGCAGGTTCAAATTGATAATGTATTGTCAGATCTGTATTAATGGTTTCACCTGGTTTTAGAAGCTCATAATACACCACATCTTCCTGAACCCACCAAACGCAGAGCATTTCGGAAGTGATTTGGCCTTGCAGGCAATGTTGATAGTTGGCTTGGATCAACCCATGATTTGTGCGTTTGGATTCTCAAAATAAATCCACATTTCATCGCCAGTAACAATTCAATGCGAAAAAGACTTTCTTCCGTGCCTTTGAAGCAACATTTTACTGCTAACTTTTTGGTTTTCCATTTGACTTTCATTCAGTTGATGTGGCACCCATTTTCTTTTCTTTTAAAACAGCAGGTTCTCAACCTATGGGTCTCGACCCATTTGGGGGTCAAACGACCCTTTCACAGGGGTCGCCTAAGATCATCGGAAAATGTAGCAATGTAGTTTACTGTTATTTTGTTAAGACTGTTACGTATGCTACACCATGCTTCAAGACAAATTTTCGTTTATTTGTAATTAGAAATAAATATTTAACAATATATTATGACATATTGTTTTTGTGATTAATCACTATGCTTTAATTATGTTCAATTTGTAACAATGAAAATACATCCTGCATATCAGATATTTACATTGTGATCAAAATTACAGTTATGAAGTAGCAACAAAAATAATTTTATGGTCACCACAACATGAGAATTGTATTAAAGGGTCTCAACATTAGGAAGGTTGAGAACCACTGCTTTAAAATCTTTCCCATTGCTTGTAAACAACCGGAAATTGTTTGCTGAGCAACATTTAAATCTTTCTGCAAGTTGTTTTTTGAGTTTGGCAAGCATCTTTATCCAATAATGCTTGTAATTGTTGGTCTCCAAACTTTTTTGGTTGACCTGGACGTTCTTTGTCTTTCACATCAAAATCATTACTTTTAAAGCATTTAAACCAGCATTCACAAGTATCTTGAGATGGAGCATGTTCATCATAAGCTTCCCGAAGTATAATTCAACATTTTTAAGCATAAAAATATCTATGATGTTAACACCTTCAGCAAATTTGACATATGAAGTTTTGAAGCTTGCTGTCAAAACAACAAAATAGTATACATATCAAATTGCATATATATATATATATATATATATATATATATATATATATATATATAAACATATGTGTAACTACATCTATTGAAAAAATCCGCATTATTAACTGGTACACCTAGTACATGGAAAGATGCTGAATATCATTAGCTATCAGGTAAATGCAAGTCAAAACCACAATGTAATACCACTCACCCACTAAAATGGTTATAACAAAATACAGATAATAACAAGTGTTGGCAAGAATGTAAAGAATATGGAAAACCTGGGGGAGGGGTGGGAAGAGATTAACAAAAGAATTTATATGCATATATGCATAGCCCATGGACACACAGTAGTGAGGTAAAGGCCTGGGATGAGGTGGGAGCTGGGTAAAGGGGAGTAAAAGGGGGGAAATGGGAGACAACTATAATACTCTCAACAATAAAAATAAAATTTAAAAAATAAAAATAAAAGTGAAGTCATAAAATAAACTAATGAATAAAATAGAATGAATGGCATGGAAACATGGAACAGACTGATAAATCTCAGGCGGTGGGGGAGGCAGGAAGAGATTAACCAAAGAATTTATATGCATATATGCATTGCCCATTCGACACAGACAGAGGGTGGTGAAGGAATGGGGGTGGGGGGGATGGGAACCAGGTGGAAGGGGGCACAAGGATAGAATGGGGACATCTGTAATACTCTCAACAATAAAAATAAATTTAAACATCAAAAAATAAATAAAAAATGGGGTCATTTAGGAAAAAAAAACAAAAACCCACAACTTTATTCATTGTTGATGGGAGTGTAAATTATTGCAGTCACTGTGGTTAAGAGTCTGGCAGTTTCTCAGAAAATTAAATATAGAGTTACCATATAACCCCAGCAATTCCACTCTCAGGTATCTACCAAAGAGGGATGAAAATCTCCCCACACAGAGACTTGCATATAAATGTTCATAGCAGCATTATTCATAATAGCCAGAATGTTGAAACAATTTAAATGTCTACCAAGAGATAGATGGATAAACAAACTGTTGTTTATCCTTACAATGGAATATTGTTTGGCTTTAAAAGGAATGAAATTCTGATACATACTACATGGATGAACCTTGAAAACAATATACTTAAGTGAATAGTGCCAGTCACCAAAGGGCGGGGTTGGGTTGGATGGCGGGCAGCAAAAAGGTAGAACATGGGAGACATCTGTAATACTGTTAATAAAAAAATAAACTTTAAAAAAATGATTACCTGCTCTTTCCAGATGGCTCAGTTGATTGGAACATTGTCTAGTACACCAAAATGAAGTGGGCTTAATCCCTTTTCCAGGCCTGTACAGGAGGCAAAAGATTAATGTTTTTCTCTCACATGGGTGTTTCTCTCTCTCTAAAATCAATACACATATCCTCAGGTGAGGATAAAAAAAATGATTACCAGTTTTGTGAAACTTTGCCACATTCCCTGAGCCAGATACCTTCTCTCCTATCTCCTTCATACTGATTATCATCATGTGTTGTAATTGCTTGCAGGTTGAAGATTTAGTTAGGTTCTGAGGTCTTGGAGGACAGGAGAAACATCTTATTAAATGCTGCCTTCCATGACCTGGTATATAGAAGGCACTTGAAGTGTGGGTTAATTGAATGAATGAATGAATAAAGTGATAATAGATGAACAACAGTCCTTTAATTTTACTGTGGCAGCTTATTTGAAAGACACTAAATGAGGTCAGGGTTTCTCAGGCTTAAGAAGCTACAATTCAATCTTCCCCAATTTACATAGCTCATTCAGATCCATTGACACTGAATTGCCATAGGCCTTAAAGTGTAAACTAACATCTTTGGAAATAAGGTCCTTTGGGATTTTATGAATGTCCTTGGATGAAGTCTAAGGATAAATTAGCCTTATAACAAATGCCTCTTTCTAGTAACAGTGATAAGGTTTCACCTAATTTGCCAGAACCCATAGTTCTCAACTCTCCAAGGTAGAACAGAGGGAATTTTAGTAACAGGGAATATTATTTTATTATGGTAAATTAGGCATAGGTTTTGAGAAACTGCAATCTCTGAAATGCTGAAAGTAGAAGGTGACAATAAAGTTAAAGGTATCCTAATTTGCTCCTTATAACCCTGATTTTGAGAGGTCCTGCAGAATTCAGAAAGTCTATTAACATGTGGGAGGATTACCAACAAAAACTTATTTGTGGAATAGGAATAATAGCAACCTCACAATTTGAATAGATTAAATATGATCATATTCTAGAAAGGGCTGTATCAAATTTCATTTTGCCTGCGCATACTTCAATATTCCTATAGAGAATCTTCCTTGCCTCACTCTAAATCCATGTGGTTAAGACAAGATGGCCAGTAACCCACTCTCCACCCCACCCGTACCCCTGATCTATCCAAGGTGGGGAGGAGACCCAGGCCTAGTAAATTAGCGTATTCAGGGATTTGCCACTGTGATGGATTTAAATTAATGAGACACCATCCCAGGCCTTTCTGGAAG